>NC_066248.1:10875544-11559711 GCF_024542735.1 Bombus huntii | reverse complement strand
TTTCAATGTTGTTTCAACTTAAACGCATACTTTCTGTTTCCACATTATATTTCATTCCTGTCTTGTTAAAACGTTTCTTCTCATTTGCATCGTTTTCAGATGATTTGATAAACAATTTTTATCCACCTATAAAAACAATTTTCAGCAAAGACAAACTGTATAAAACGCGTAAACAAAATGTATTAAAAATATAATATACAAAGTTTTTCGTATCCCCAAATTGAATAATATATTCGCAATTTACGCTAATATAAAATTCGCGGCGAGCATAAATCGCGTAAATTGCACAAAGCATTCTTCGCAAACCGCACTTCGCGCGTCGTTAGCAGTCATAATACAATAAAAATGTGACAAAAGAACGAAACGGAATGCGATACCGGCACAATGCTTGAACCGATTCTCATCGGGTAATCGAGCAATATTCGAACCGTTTCGCGAACCCTGAAAGAAACAGATAATTCGTGATTGGAAAAGTGATAAAGTAACGACTTATCGATTTGTCAACTAGAAGCGGCTATGAATATTCAGAAGCTAGACAGGCGGAGGAGGGACAAAAAAAGGACTTTAAAATCAAGGATAGGGAAATGCAGAGTGTCCGCGGCGGTAGTCTTATCTTTCGCACACTATTTTCGATCGATGTGCAGCAGATATTCCTGGAATTTTCTCATTTTCATTCCCTTCTATCTGTCCGCTCCATCTCACAGCTACTCGCTTTCAAAAAAATGCAAGTGGAAGCCCTCATAAAAATTTCCAAAACTAAGTTGGCTGGTGTTCCGTGTAAAACTTTTCCGGTAGGAAAACTCGTCTCCACATAAATCCTATCATAAAATTTTTTACCACCCGCACAAATACGTTTGTCGATAATCTCTATCGGAGATATAACATTCCCCAGTTAGAGTTTTTTCGAATTAAACCTTTCAATTGGACAAAATAAGGCGTTAAGTCGTGCGACGGTTTTTCGAAACGTGGTTTAACGACGTTTCTCGATACCTTGACTAGAGTTCGATCGCTTGCGTTTCATCGACAATTTGTACAGTTGTGTATCTTCGCCTCGCCTCCGTACGTGTTAGGACGAATATCGATCCCCCCCTTCTTTTTTTTACATCCTCTTTCAATGCAGCAAATGCATCGCGCATGCAAATATCTGCGTGTAACGCCACCGCGAATATTTAACAATATGGATACTGGTTATTTCTTCGTTATGCTCGGCATCCGCGCGCGCATACATAGTACCGCTTTCGCTCCGCTGGAAACAATAAATTTACAAATTGTAATGAACATCGGCTAGGAAATAATCCTTGGATTTTCGAGCAGTATTCTCAGAATTTGCCAATGCGTCGCTATTGTCCGAACTATTTGGAATTGCCTTGTATAATTGGACTAATATTATTAGCGAAATTTTATAAATCAGAAGATACAAATTATCAATGGTTATAAAGATTTTTGCAGAACACTAACAAGTTTGATAATGAAATACGTGAAGTTCTACAGTTAGAAAAAAGAACTGAGGATAAAAGACGATGTCGAATCTAATATATTTTTACAAATAATGTAGTAATTATAGATGATTATGTTCTGACAGACGCATCGTGCAACCATGTATTTGCCATTTTCAGTTACGACCTATTGCCTGCAACTAATGGCAATGACGTCAAACGCGTGCTGCAACACGTAACCCACATGTCAGTTATGAAGTTGGCCTGCCCTTCAATTGCGCGTATATGATTATTGGTGCGTGTCTATGTTCATAGCATAGCTAAATTGCCATCGGTACAGACCGAAATATGTACTAAATTGTCGTAATTTGATCATATAAATATGGTCCCTCTATCAGTCACGTCTCCGTCATTTTTGTAACGTTTCTCTAATGCTTGCTTCCGGAACTTCATATTATAGAAACTAAGACTTTTACAAATCGTAATATTCAAATATTAATAGCAACTTATGATTTATTAATCTAAATTTAAACGGTTTAAAAAATATTCTCCAAGACGTCCACAGATCGTACCATTAGATTATTAAATATAATAGAAAAATAGAAATATATAATAGAGAATTGTATATTAATGCCTATAAATTTTAACGTTTCGAAAACCATATTTCTCTAAGACTATTACAATATTAATAGAGAATTATATTTTATTTGTTTGAATTTAAACGTTTTAAAAAATGTATTTCTCTTTTTCAGAACAAGGGTTGTCTGAAAATATCAACCAAAACGATTAAACCTTAAATAATAAATAAGCGAAGATATTCGCTGTCTAACGTAATCATGTGTGTACAGGATCCTTGTAGATAGGAAAATCGTTCGATAACGAATATGACATGCCAGCAATAAATTGCTGACTGCTGGTCCAAATTTTTGAAGTAGCGACAACAGGGGAACTAAATGACAAACGAATGGAGTATCGCTTTTTGGATTGGAGAATTCCAGTTATGAGGATCGCAACGTTATTCACGAAGGATACTGGAATTCTTGCAGAAAATTAAGCGAGTTTATCCGTGAGATTATTAAACGTCTCGAATTTTTGTTCGATACCTTGCCCGCATTATTTCCATAATTTAATCGGGATCGTGTTACATCGTTACGGTTAAGGAGAAGAATAAATTAACGAATATTCAGCGTAATTTGCTGGGAGAGCATCGCACGTCGAGTTACGTTCTTGCATCCCTTTGATTAATGCACGGCCGTGCTGATTAAAAAAGGTAATTGGCCTGAATTTATAGTCGTGAAATGCGACAAAATAGTCTCGAGATTAGCTGGCTAAATTACGCTTTATTATCATCTGTATGATTTAACGCAATATCAACAAAACTGACGACAATTAATTGAGATCTCTATGTGAGATTTTCTGTAAATGATTTCGTTCTATTTAAACGATGTGCGGTAGATAAAAATGGTTCTAGTAGATAAAAATTTCATAATTCAAAATGAAAAAGATGAATAGTCGGGAAAGAAAGATAGAATGAAAATTCGTTCCATCACGAAGGTTTCCATTTAAATTCACGAAATTCACGTTTAATAGATTCTAAATCGCTCTAGATCTCGCTGGTAGAAAATGTGGCCATCTACTATTCGTCGTTAGATACAAACCTGCTGGTTGCATTCTGGGCACGTGAACGAAACACACGAGCAAAAAAGAACGTTTACGAGCTTTTCACGAGGTACGATGAGGAAAGAAGTAAGAGAGTTCGGGTAGAAAAGAGAAGAAAAATTGAATCACTAATTGCGTGGCTCGCGTTGCTTTTTAAAGAGTCTTCTAGCGTATCACATTCTTCGCAATAATATTTTTCAGTATTCATTCTGGCTCGTAATATATCGTGATAAATGTATATAAAATTTACGTGCCCTATGAATAAACGGAGCAACCGAAAGTCAAAAAATCTTTCGACCAGACATAAAGTCTCGTTCAGATTAATCAAGTTCGTTGAATTATTCAAACTATTTGAATTCGAGTAATCTATCTTCAAATCGGTTCCCAGAGAAAAATGAAAAGCAAGTGATTATTTATTAGATTGTTCCAAAAGTTTCTTTCGTTTTATAAGAAAACAATAGATGCACAACATTTTTTATTTTTTATTATTTTATTGAATTATATATGAACCATTTTGTTCTACTGGAATTCCATTCAGGAACGAAATGGATCATACATAATTTAATTAAAATATATAAAATAAAAAATATTGTGTATTATTTCCTTATAAAACAAAAGAAACTTTTTGGGACAACTTCGAATGTTTTTAGGTACCGTAGTTGTGACTCAACGTGACTATATGTTTCAAATCAAAACATTGTTAAAATAAAAGAACAATGCATAGACAACAACAATTATGCGACAAAAATAAAAATGTATAAACACCATGATTGCAACAATGGCGGGATGCGACGTACACGTTGCAAACAGGAAAAATGTTAAGAATAGAATACATTGAAATATATCGGTCGAACTTGTCTCAACTTCAATTCTGATGAGACGTTGAAAGAGGCGAGGTTCAAGTTACAGGGTCTCGGTATCACGGTTACTTTTCCTACATGTCGTTTGCATACTATTTGCGTGAACGGTAATGCATATGCATGCGAAGCATTCGCGGTGTCCTTGTCGTGACCGGGTTATTCAGCGACGGAGAAAGTCGAACGAGAAGGAAGGAGGTAGGAAGAGAAACGAGGAAAGACCGATAGAAGGTGGATAGAGATGGATGATGGCACGGATAGAGCGGTAAAACGACGAGAGCGTGGTAATATTCCGTAATTAGCGGGGGCGGCACCACGGTAGGGGCTCGTTTTCCTTCTATTATCGATTTTGCTTGCGCCGCGAATAATAATGCTTACGATTGGGTTAATACCGCCGAGACGAGGTCGATTAAGGAAATTAAGAATATTGGCAGGAAACCTTCGAAGTTTGTTCGCGTCTCGTCTGAATTCGCAACGAAGGATCCTTCTTTTAAAGCTAGAAAGAATTAAGTTCTTTTCTTCCTTTTCGGGCGGGTTGCCTTTGGCGGACTAGAGATTTTTAGAGACTCCCATAGCTCAAGCTACGAAAAAGTCTAAAACACAATGAAACTGTTAATGATTGCTTTAGGATGAGAGATAACTACTTAGATAGAAAGTCATGTCAGGAGAAATTTTTAAAAATTATGTAAAAAGAATTAAGTTCGGTCAACCAAAGCTCTTTTCGGGGAGTGAATAAGCACGAACCGTGAGCCTTACGAATGCACTTTGCAATGTTATTTCCATATCTGATGCACGGTGTTGCTTTGACGTCTCGTGGCGGTGGTCTTTGAAAGAACACCTCCGTCACAAAGGAGTATTTCGTCATGAACGAAGACCACCTGTCTCGGCGGGCCAGCATAGTTTTCTCGTATAACGTTGGCGACGGGGAAGATTTCTCCCGAGTATAGTGCGTCTGAGAATGTGCATTATTCATTCGATGCTGCAGAAAACGGGGACCCAACGGACGAAAGTTTTCGACGCTGGAATCTATTGTCAGAAAAAGGAATGATTGATCACGGGGAATGCGGTTAGGGATCTTGAGTCGATGGCGAGGAGCAAATGTCGTCGAACTGTCGACTATATATAATCGAGCCTCTCAGAAAAAAATTTATCAAATCAACACTTTCTGTTACTTTCATAATTTCATTAGGTATATAAGTATTTTATCAGAGACACAATTCAATTATCAAGACACAAACGACTTAGTTCTATAAATTTATTTAACACAGAAGATGACGTAGATAGTAGTAAATTTCGAGGTATACTTAAAAAATGATGTTTGTAATATCATCGCCTTTTATAGTGTTTAATTTGTAAATCACACGAATGTGCCTTTTAAAAAACTCAATTTTGCAGCAATGGTTGAAAGACTGTAAAGGTTATCGTCGTATTTATCATATTTAAATATAGATCTAATTTTTAATATGTCTTATTTGCTTATTAATTGCATTTTAAATAAAATATTATGCAATTACCCTGCTGTCAGTTTTTAATGACAGTTTTAAAGAAATACTTTATATGTTTGCCAATGTCTGGCATTGTAACGTCGAGTACATCTCACTCAGAAACCCATTATCTCAAATATATTTCGCGCAAGGTATCAGACGTGATAATAAACTGAAAAACAATGGGATCCATCGATCACTATAACCCATCAACGTAGACGCGAGACATACTGAATTGATTAAAGTAATAATTTATTTTCCTTCAACGGCAAACATTACGCGTGGACATCGATCAGAAGTTTCTGACATATCGAAGAAGGAGACGAAAATGAAACAACCACCCCTCCGTAAAGAAGATCAAACGAATTCCGCGTGGTGAAAGAAGAAAAGCGTAACGATGTGTCTCCGTGGAGCTGTGAACGTTCCAAAGGTGCACTGACACGGAAATATTTTTGAAAAACACGATAACAGGAACAAACGTGATCCTCTCGCCCCTTCCGAAAAAACCTGTTGCCACAGAAACTGAGCACGCGAGACCTGATATATCATCGTCGCACGGAAATTGTTTTATTACGGTAAACCGATAGGTTGTAATAATAGAACACAGATAGTAAAAAAGAAAACAGATAAAACGTCTTTAAACGTTATCTAATCTATCTATTGACATATCGTAACTGACGGAAATATTTGATCGCTTACCGTAGAAACATTTTATGCACGTACAGTATGTTATGCGAAGCTTTTCGTTAACAATCTAATGAGCTGCTGCTATCATTATTATTTTGATAGAATTTGAAACGAATCCAGAAAATATACACAGAACCTACATATCGGTTTTCCTAAAGTTTCGGAATATTCAATATAACACATAATATATTACATAATAATATATTCATCAAATTATGAGTTTTCAAAGTATGCGTTCAAATATTTTCCCGAGTCACAGTTTAATAGGATGTCAAAAATTTGTTTCCATCAAAGGATTCCCCGATAAACCACCGAATGTAAAAAACGACTTGGTTCATTTTTATCGAGCTTGTACCCCTTTGTTTTCATGGCAAAGGCGGTATTGGTACAAACTTCGGTAAACAGTTCTTGAACGAGAGCATCTTTCTCGAGGAGGGATCAGTGAAGCGACGTTAAAAGCGCCCAACGTCGTGACCGAACGATCGATAAATCAATAGGACGCATCGGCGAGACTGCACGAAGTTGATTAAACTAGTCGGCAGAGCCCATAGTGTAGCCGGAGCGAGCGAATCGAGATCAGTGACATTTCGTCCGGAGCACACGCGATGACAGATAGTTATCGGAGTAACGAAGCGTGCTTTCCACCTTAAACCTTCCACCTTGCAGCAAGCGGCAGGCTGTTTCCACATCGCTTCAATATTTACGAAGGGATACGTGAGTTAAGCCTGAAACTAGAGCCGAGCTCGGTCGCCTGATGTCATTTCATCCTTTGATTAATGACGTTGATTCTCTCTGTATTTCGCTCTTTCTCCCCTTTTCCTTCTCTCTCTCTCTCTCTCTCTTTTTTATTGATATCTCACGCTCTCTAGTTTCGATGATCGATCGCGAAGAAACAAAATTCGATCGCGCGCAGAAAACACATTTTCGGAGAAAACAAGCTCGAGAGTTTGAATGTTTTCGTGCGTTCAATCTCGTAATCCGTCGGTCATGGTAAATTGAGAATGAAGATTAAAATAGCACCGATTAAAGTGTCAGCTGCAATTGCCGAATCGCTTTCTCCAATTAAATCCCGGTTCCAAAAAACCAATTAATCGAAACAATTTTTGATCGCATTCCATTAAATGGACGACGTTAAATACGAAGACAGGTCAACAGAATGAGGCCATTGTTGCAACGAAGATCGATGCACGCTATTGGGAAGTACTGGCAGGTATGGGTATTTATTTGTGTATCGTGGCTATCAATTCTTCGTACAATTTCATTCGTTGTTCACGCCGATTTATATTCGTACGATTAATTTAACAGGTAAATTTACGGGAGAGTAGGATAATAAAAAGTAACTTTAACATTGACAGAGCTCACTATAAGCTTGTTATCCTCCACTTTTGATCGTTATTCCGCGGCCGTTGTGCAAAGAGGAAAGGAGCTGTCCAAACTGACAACGCTCTATCAATAATAAGATCGCGTTCGTGCGAGTTTTCTAAGAAGTAACGGGGATTAAATTAGCACGACAAATACCTCTCGTTGTACACAGAGGCATCCAATGGAAGCACAGCGTGATCTAGATTAGTTTCCAAATTAGCAGACCGAGCCGGTGTCTCTTCGGACTTCGACCAAATTCTCCAAGAGAAAATCGGGTTGCAGTGCACTTGCGAACTGTTGTTAAGACCCCGGTAACAAGAGGTAACGCGTGACCAACTTCTCGTCTCGTCGCTTACGACTGAATTTCCTGCACGTCTTTCCACACACAGAGAAATACATATATATTTGAGGGGGGGGGGGGATGTTTGTCGAAGTTCTTACGACGTCTGCTTGTTTCGCTTGCCTCTGTTTTCGTTCGATTCCAAGTTGTTCCGTATTTCCGCGACAAAGTGGAGAGACAACGCGTTTCTCTCGAATTAGCGAATTTTCTCTTTGCACGTAACGATCATCGATCAATATGCAAATTTCGTTTTATTTTGCCGAGGAAATTGCAAAAAACAACGGAGTAAAAAATTGTACTCCGTTAAAAATGTTTGGCATCGACGAGTACGCGGAAAGATTGAACACCAGCCTTGCGTGCAATATTATTTATACCATAAAGGAACTTGTTCGTCTGAACGAGTTTCAATTATCGACAATACGCCAAAGGGAACAATCTGCACAGGAGAAAGAAAGGGAACTATATCGTGGTAACTTCATTGCGTTACTAGGAAAATGTCTCGCGTCGAATGTGTTACTGGATTTCTAATTATACGATTTATTCTTAAAATTGCACGGCTCTTCACTCTAGTTCCTTCGTTGCGTTATGTAGAAGATCGTAACTTTGAGTTTGAGATCTTGTTTGTCGACGTTAATTAACTCGAGTTTTGCCTTCCCAGACTTGTTGATGGCTATGCGCGTGAAAAGAAAAAACTCAGGTGGTTCGAGTTCGTACGTTGCCCGTCTTTCCAACTCGAGAATTTTCTTCCGAACTATCTTCGTTTCTTTTTCTGTTCTTCGTCTATTTCTTTCAGTTCTTTGACCGCAATATGCATTTGTGGGGAATATATGTGTAAATAATTATTCAATCAAATCTCTATTTGTTAAGAGCGTACATTGATTGTTTGATATTTTTCAGTTTTAATTTTTCCTTTCTGGTGAGGTTGCAGCAATACCTAAACCAATATAAGTTGTTTGAAATTTCTTAATAATATTCCATAATTTGCTCGATATTGAAATCTCTGCTAAATCATTTTTAACTCACCCTTCAGAAATTTCAGGTTACGCCATATTGTTGAGCATTGACTATGAACAATATTTAAACTTCTTAAACTATCAAGCTGTCAAAAAGTAACTAGTGGTTGCAACTAGTACTCCAAAATTTACGCTCAAACATAGTCTTCATTCGCGATCTTGTTATAAACAGTACTAACGATTATCTCACGTGCTTTTTTACATGTTCCGGGGATAAAGCACTATCTCTATTTTAATTTTTCGCAATTCGATGAGCTTTACAGTAATATCGTGGAGTAGGAAGCGACAGCGAGACGCAACAAAGCGACAAAATACAGTGATCCAGTGTAGTCTTGCAACAGTGATTAGCTAACATGGAGCGACTCGCGTTTCACTATCTCGAATATCGGCGGATAATTTATACGTTGTTAAGCTCATGATAGATTACCGTGATCCGTAAAAATGCCACGTCAGCTGTATGTTTTGTAATGGATAGTACGCAGTTTACTCATATGAATTACAACACTAGTTCACCCATTTCTTCTTTAGGAAATTTGCTCTATTCAGAAATGCGAGAATCGTTATGCCAGGTAAATATGGAGGAGAAGGGAAGCGGCGTCGTTTCGCGAAGAGAGCTGGTTTTTATCGAAGAAGCTGCGCGCGTGTATTATTTGCTGCGGATATGCAAATTAGTCGCGTATATTACGAACCGGAACTAGCTTTTTCCCGATTTAACTAACTATGGGAGAAATTGGAACGAAAGGAGACCATTGTAGTGCTTAAGAAGCATCTTTTGTATTGTTCGAGGAGATAATACCGCGAACTATTATGTCCTTTGATTAGCATTTTCGACAATATTCATTACGTTTTTGGTTTTTGCGTATTTATTCGAATTTTTTGATACTGCAGCCAAAGTAGAAATAGTATTTATACGAAGATTGTAGGGAAAGAATACGGTAAGTCAGATTTTCTATTTTTTAGTACAGTGAAACAGACTTAAAATTCAATAGGTTGTCAATCAATCCCACGATATTTGACTTTGGATTTAGTCTACATTAAAATTTTCAAGATATTGATCATCATAATATTAAAATATTAATGACATTAAAACACTGCTTGTCTTGATAAACATATACTTTCTGCATACCTTTTCCTATTACAAAACTTCGCCAATTTATCAGCTATTTCTAAAAAACATTGTTCATTTTCAATTATGTCATATTAAAATGTTCTTGTTTAATCAGAGAGTAATATTAAAAAATGAGAAACTCAATAAAAGTGTACATGTTCTCTTTTGTGAACTTCGCATATTATTGATACGAATTATAAGTGACTTTATTTTCAACTTCGTAAATGGCTAATTAAATAATAAAGTTGCCAGCTTGGCGACGCTATAATTTCCCATAAATTACTTCTAATGCTCTTCCTCTTCTTTCTAAAAATCTTTGTTTCCTAGTTCAATAAGAAAAGCTTGGAAGTTACGTTAAACGGTTAAGTACTTTAATGATGTTATCGCTTTCAAAACGATATCCTCTGTTACATTTTTATCGACTTCTTTCCTTCTTCCTTTTCTTTTTTTTTGCATTTTCTTCCTTTCTCCGCAACAAGATTATTGTTAGTACGTAAAAGTGTTGCTACTTCAGATAACGTTCTTCTTTTTCATTTCGCCAGAGCAACAAGATTCTCGATTCTTTCTTTTTATCTTTCTTGTCTTGCTTCACTGAAGGAAGATCTTCATTTCTTAACTCGGGATGAAGAAGAAAAGATTTATACCATCTATTTTCGGCCAGATCAATAATTTTATTATTTCCGAGCGACATTCTGTGACATTTGTTTTCATTACTCATTCCATCTTCTAATCTTCCTACTTTCTCTGCATATTAATTAGCAACTTAGCAGTTAATAATTGTTGTTATCAGCCGCTCTGGAAGTATTTACTTTCTGTCCGTGACTTTAATTTCCGTAAGAATATGCAGGCGTAACTTGCCGTTCCTTTGAGAATATCCTTGCAACCATCCTCCTGTCGTAACTACCATTATAATTAACGTCATCGTTTAGTTAGTTTATAATACGGAAATATGAACGATAATAAAGCAGAAAACATTCTCTTTGATCGTTTTGCATCTTATAGCAATATCTAAACTAGAATCTCGTAAAGTTTGCTTCACCATAGTGCAACAAATTTTTACCCGGAAATACCAAATTTCATATGCGTCTGTACATGGTGAAAAACACAAAAAAGATGAAAGAGGCCAGAATAATTTGAAACTGCGAACAACACGATTTAGTTTTTTGTGGCTGTCTATTGAATGCAAACATGTTTTGTACTTTCGGTAAATTTAATTATTTTTTAATAATAATTACGTAGCCAGATAAAAGTTTTAATTAACACGGATCACATAGAGATTCTACATTTGTTGAACGTTCATCGGCGGATTTTTCTCCGAATTCGAGTTACTTTTTTCATTTATCATCCAAGCTTTCTAAGTCATATTGGATTGTCTGTGCATGTAGATAAATTTTATCTGTACTACTAACAGTTGTAAGGATATTACGACTTGTATGGTAAAAAGGAACGAAACATTCCTACTGATGTTAATTATTTACATCTCGTGGAGAGCAAGATAGCATAAGGTACAGACTCGATATCGCCGCAGTTCCGCGGTTGGTATTACGGAATGTCGCCTTTGCATAATGGATAACGCGTAATTGAATCCGCCCCATGTAATTTCCGGCATCGACCATCGGAGTGTATTAATTCTATCGCTTGAAAAATTCATGCATACTGGCAATCAGGTTCATGGAAAATTTGCTGCCTTCCTCGTAAGAAAAGTAAGCGGAGCATCGTAGTTATCCTTTTAAAATGGAAAGGAGTACCCCAAGTTTTAGGATTTCTCAGAGAACCTTTTTGCTCTTCTTCGTTCTCTCCGGATACGACTCTTACCATTTCGCTTTTTTCATCATCCCCAGGCAAAACGCTAAAATATGCTGTTTCTTGCGTGTATCATTTTTCGCTTTGCGATACAATGGCTCGGTGCACGTGTCATAAAGGAATCGTCAGGCGGTCAGCTAGACTTCCTACGAGGAAGAACTTGGAAGGGAATAAAATCGCGCGTGCACACTTGACGAACGTGAATTTTATTATCATTCGACGCCGTAAGCAAATTTAATTACCAGGAGGAAGAAAGTCGGGGCAAAGGGAGCGTGAAAGGAGAAAAAGGAATGCATAGAAAGTGTAATTAAATGGAAATCGTGACGGAAGCGTGCAGCGGTTGCGCGTGAAAGCTCTTCCGTCCGCGACGAGGCTCGCGACACGTTTGAACGACGTGAGTCCAGTTAATTTCCTGACCGCCTTTCATCGTGGCTGTCACGTAATCCACTCGAGAAGTCAACGATGTCAGGGGCCACGGGCGTGGACATTTTGAAAACGCGGCGCGTCATGGTGAACGCGAATGAAAGGTTGTCGACGTTACAGGAAAGCCCCGCGTGTGCGTCAACCTGTCAACATCGACGTGCCTCGTGGATTTCGGGGATCGTTTGCGAACGCGACCGTGTTTCACTGATTTAAAAATCGCGAGAAAGAGCATTCACCACATCCAAAGGAACCATTGCGCACGTGTCACTGGGTGAGCAGAGGTAGATCTCACTGACAATAAGTGGAAACGTGAAATATTGTTTCGCGAAAATTGAGAAGTAAAATGTAATATTTTGCGGTTGCGTGGTGCTATAGGTATCTTTATTTAAATTGATGAAATAATCTTTTATTTCTATGAGGTTTTGACGATTTGAGATTTTTGAGGTCTATGGCAATACGGTTTTTTGAGTGTCTCGCTTGAGGCGATGAACAAAGGTATTGACATACATCAGGATACATACTCATGCAAAATCCTGTGTAAATCTATCAAACTTATAATTCCTTATTTAAACGCCTTTGAGTATGAAGAATACTTTTGAATACGTCATAGTTCACGATCATTAAAAAATCGATAGAAGAATTGATTTTATACCTGCTTTGGAACAAATTTAAAATTAAACAGCGAAGAAGAAACTGATAGAGACAGACATCTCATTTCCTTGCGACAACTATTCAGGGTAAAGGTTGTACATAACTGTTTGAAAAAAGACCTTTTTCTACATACATGTTTCTTTATAAGTTTATACAGAATTGAAAAAGAGAAGCTATTCTATACATATATATACATATATATACATATACATATATATATACACATATTCTATATATATATATATGTAGTAACTGATGGATTCTTAAAGTAAGGATAAGTAATGACGGTGGGTTTAAAGTGTAATGTATTTTAAGAAGTGATATTCAAATACAAGAGGAATATAAATAGAGTTTAGTGTAGTTTAAATAAGCGATATTCAAGAACAAAAGGTCCGATTATAATATCGTCGCACGTCGATTCACACTCTGTGTCCGCTCAACTCACACTCTGCTTCTCAACTGACTCTCTGGCCGTTGTAGCATTCTTTTGTCTTTTGCTAGGCCCACCGCACACGTGTTCCGCGGACGCTCGTAGCCAGGGTCACGTAGGCCTTTTCGGCGAAGCTATTTATTTGAAGGACCTGATAACGCATTGATGGAGCCGACAGCGCCTCGGCTCTCGCGACATTGTCTATAGTTGGCTCGACGTTTCTTAGGCCCTTCTCCCCGATACTACATATATATATATATATATATACACACTTCTTCTCATCGCTATATATTTTGAATTCCTATTTTCATGCAGAATTGGAATAATACACAATTCTTAGTAGACCCGAGGAACGCAATAAATGTACTAGAATGCAGAATAAAACTGTCGTGGTTGAATCCATATCAAAGAGTTGCAAAATGAAGTTTTACGAACTTGCGCCGGCTCTCAACACTCCATCGTAATTCCTTTGTAACGCAAAAATGCAAACGCAACCTTCCCGCAGGGATTTTAATTACATTTGCCGGAAGTCCTGGCGCAGTACAAAACCGTGTCACGTACGAAATTCAAACGACAGTCCTCCGCCGTGCCGCGTTTAACGACCGTTTATAATATCCGGTGTACTTCGTTGTCCCGCTTTACTCCGTAGATCTGCTTTTCTTATCCGGTTGTTACCGCGTAAAAGAAATTTAATTAACGGAGCCTCTTCCCTCTCGTCATCGTCAACTGATTAATACAAAAATTTTGCGCGAGTACATTGATTAAATTTACTAAAGCACAGTTCGTAATTAAAATATACTTTTGGTGCACTGTCTTACACAAGAGCGCGTAGGCGGTCTTTATTAAACATAAGAGTTCCGAGAAAATGAAGAAAGACGTTATTAAGCGACAGCTACTAACTTATAAGATCCTTTTGCGAGCAAACGAGATATTAAATACTTCTTTAATTATTTTAGTGAAAATGCAAAATGTTATTTGTAATTCTCGAGTTTCTCAGGAATTATCCTAACGGCGAAGATAAATATATTCGTCGGAAAAAAAGTTGAAAATATCGTTCATCGTGGTGGATTAAAAAGTTGAGCTTGACCGTGTTTATTTGCACGTAACCGTTGATTAAAGACCCAGTTGATCTTGGCCGGGGTGAAAACTGATTAACGGCAGAGATGACTTGGCTTGTGGTTGAACTATGCGAAGCACGATTGTGTCGGCACGTACGAGTTCAGCTTCGAGAATTATCGCGGATTGCATAATTATGACGAGATCAGTGTGCCCTGCATTAATTAACGGGACCGCAGGGCCCGCTGGTTTTACTCGTGAAGACGATCTTTATTAGCGACTGAGTTGAATCGCGTGTTTTCCTCAGAGCGTTTTCATGATTATCGCAACACGTTGTTCGAAATCCGAGAAAGCAGAATCGGATACGTGTATGGAAATACGATGAAACTCTCGAAACCAGATGGAACTTCGTATTAAACGGGACGCGAAGAAAATACGAATTATAATAAATTAAACATAACCGGATAAATGAAAGAAAGAACGAGAATGAGAGGAAACAATGAGAAACGGAAGAAAAGTATAAAGATGGGACAGAGAATTAAAGACGAGGTCAGTAGATGTAGAAACGGTTCTCGTTGAAAGGAAGGAAGCGATGGAATCAACACTTTGAAGCGACCATCGCGTTTCATCTTAACGACGTCGTTACAATAATTGGGCTTCCTTATAATACTTAGCCCCTTTTCAAGCTTCGTCCAGGATAAGTGCAACAGAATAGTCTACAAAGGGACCCAATCGTCGCTACAGTTTCACGATATTGTTTCTGTCGTTTCTCTTCACGACATCGACCCGCCCTATTCCATCCTCGTTATCATAATTGTATTACAAACACAAGTGAACGATTCGATGAGAAATAGATAGAGAGAAAAGGAGAGAGAAAGAGAGAAAGAGAGAGAGAGAGAGAGAAAGGGAAATATGGGTTGGAAAAGCAAGTTTTGCAACGATAGTAGCATCGATCGAGCTTCTGGCTGAACCAACACGCACCCCGATAATCTGGCGCTTAAACATCACAAAGGAAAAACCATACCGCGAGCGAGCATCGACGATACGCGTTAACGTCGAAATTCGTCG
Organism: Bombus huntii; assembly: GCF_024542735.1. Classification (NCBI taxonomy): domain Eukaryota; kingdom Metazoa; phylum Arthropoda; class Insecta; order Hymenoptera; family Apidae; genus Bombus; species Bombus huntii. Next base: position 11,544,334 of record NC_066248.1, on the reverse strand, counting down.
AACTAGCCTGCGATCGTTTGTTGCGATACTCATAGTTTGAACTACTACGATGGTGCCGTGGTGATATTTTGTCATGCATGACACGAAAAAGAGACGGTTTTTTGGTAGTTTGTAATCCATGTCCTGACTTCGATCATGTAGAGAGTAGCAAACACGGACGTGTCAAAATTTAAAAGAAGGAATAAAAAAAGCAGAACGAGGGGGAGGAAAAAGTGGAAGGAAAAAGAGAAAGATAAAACTATTAGAATATTTATAATTTTAACTAGTTAGATCAAGTGCTACAAATATTAATCAGCCCTGCAGAAGATATGGCTGATCTGTCACGATCACTTTCTACTTAATCGAATCCGTGCTGAAAAGTTGAACTCGTTAAAATTAAAGCCACGTTGCAGCTGTGCACTCGAATCTCTCGCAGTGTCAATCTGTAGGAAAAACGAACAAACCAATTTTCCGGAAAAATAGCACGGGCGACTGGCGAGGTGAAGGGAGGGTGACGATCTCTTTGAAAGAGCGTGGGCGAATAAACGTGGCTCGTTGGAAAGTCGTCCCCATGCGGCACTCATTCCCCTAGTAACACGATATATCCTTCTTCGAGACCGGTTCGCAAACGTTTTCCATTGGCAAAGAGAAATCGAGACGGTCGATCCTTCGCATCCCATGTGCCCCTTCATGCTTGTGGCGCCGGTTGCCTGGCGTGTAAGCCGGCGTTGGTGGCTTTGCTCGGCTTCGTGTATGCTGAAAGCCTTTTATGTGGCTTTGAACCTCACGTCAGCGCGGATCTATGCGGACTCGAACCTGAATTTCTCGTCAATCCGAAGTAGCGAGCTTGTGCATAATCGGAAGGGAGGATCTGTGAGTTGATATGCGAGAACACTATGTTCCAGGAACATTTTCCGAGGATTATCGAACTTTGGCACAAGGGATTAACAGGAGGTGATGTTGAAACTGGATTTAGGGAGACGTATAATTGGTTGAGTTTGACTAAGTTGGGTTGATATTGACTTTTTTAACGAGCGTTTGATAGGAACATCGAATATTTAAGTTAGACATGAGAAGAGAATGGGTTTGGTCGATTGGTGTTTTAAAGCAAAAGGCTGAAACATGTGTTCCGTTTTCAACACAGGATACGAAGTGGTGTGGGAATAGGTGCAGGTGCGGGCCGCGCGCATGGATGAATAGGCGAAAACGTTTCAGCGATATGAAGTTGCACAACGGGTTTCATATCGATCGCAGACAACGTCCAGACACAATAGAACGCATTATCCTTGATTCGTAGGAAGGCGAAACGTTAGAAAAGTTAGATTAGAAAGAACACCGGAATTTCAGTCGTGCATCACAAAGATAACGGTTTATCTTTTTTTACTATGTCGTGGTATTGTGGCGACGTGACAACGCGTTAAATGAATGTTTTGCACTTTCTCTAGCATCCTACGGATAATTTTTCACGTGTTCGTTTTGTCCGCCCCGCGAGTCTGTCTTTTTGTCACCTAAGAAGTTCGTGAAATTGTTACGGCACTGTCCGAAAATGGAATACGTGTAAGATTAGAAACACTTGTACAATGAAATTATAAATCTAATACGATTAATCGTAAAGCACTAACATTTTTGGTAAAATGTACAAATGACCAACATACATAGTTAATCTCCCTGGTCTAAAATGCAGTAATAATCCCAAGAAACGACTAATTTAAAGTGTCTGTCGTTATCTCTTCCTAAGTGCTATAATAACAGATAGCTGAACGACCGTTCTAAACGCTCGAAACTTCGCGTCCTCTCACACATGTGATAATTTTAAGTTAAACGATAAAAACCGTACAACGTTACTATATTAACATTCCTCTATATTTCATTCCAATTCACTTTTCAACGATCAATCTTTAGGTGATCCATTTGCTGAAGAAAGATTAGAGTTATCATGGGACTTCTATCTGAAGCTCTTTATTTCAAGATAAACGATGTCCGAAACGTCGGTTCTATCGATCTATCCACGGTTTTCGTCGGATTAGGTTTCAAACTCTTCTTTTAATCCCCGATAAAGTGGCTAGCTTGTCCAACAAGGAGGCCAATGACGAAGCACGGACCGAAGTGGACGCGGCGATTCACGCTAAAGGTGATTTATTTCCGTTTGTCTCTTAGCAATCAGGAGGACACCTTCGGGCAAAGAAGATCGTTCTTGCACGAAAGCGAAATCGATCGACCGATCCGTTCTCTCTTTTCGTTCGTTTCTTCCATACCACATATATACCCTATTGAGTTCTCGTGTTCGCGTTTCAGGAAAAATTCCCTCTTTAGGACGAAACCAGCAGCTACTTTTCGAGGTAGTCGATTAGCCGCTATAGAAAGGACGGCACCGGGCCGCGCTAGATTTATTAAAGTTGGCGAAAACTATAACTTCTAGTTCATACGGCGCGTGAAATTATTTGCTCGACCATATTAAAGCAACGGAAATAATAACGCATGATGTATGGAATTCATGATACCGCCTAGCTAATGAAATAACTTTCCGCGTTACTTGTATAATTCGACGCGAAATTGCTCGGAATTTAAAACACCGTTATCACGATTAAGACCCGTGGAAAAGTAATTTCCGTAGGAAAGTAGAGTTTCCCACGTTTATGAATATGTAAAAGTTTCCACGATATAAATCGAATTGTGGTTTCCCTTTGTATCGGACATTTTACTACCCAACGAGATGTTTGACGTTCGACCATCGAGCCAGATGAATCTAGTACGCATGGAAAATTCATTTTCCTTTGGATCGACGCCGTACCCCAGTTTTCAGTACGGAAACCTATACTCGATCAAATATTGAAAAGCTAACGCTTATTGATGGATTGAATCGTAAGAATTTCACGTCGCAAAACTGAAACTTTTCTCAATAAATGGAAGTATTATATCGTGTCAAGGAAAAGTTTACAAGAAAACTTCACTTTATGGCTGTTTATCAATGGCTGAATTAAGAACTTTTCTTTAGAAGGATTCTGAATAATTCAACTGGTGTGGTTTTTCGTATTTTCAGCAGAATGTTATATTTTCCTTTTTCTTACGACTATATGTTCACGTGGTAAGTAAACAGTGTTCGCGGATAATTGACAAGAAAACTCTTTCGTGACCACATCAATAGAGTGTGAACGATACTAAAACAACAGTCATGTATTAAGCGAGTTGGGTGAAAAAAGGGATACCCGATGTTCATCCCGTTAATCATTTAGATAACGGCGACGTCGTGTTACACGCCAGGATTAACAAGCGCAAGGCGATGCAAAGTTTGGATTCCACCGAAAGTGGTCGATGGTCCATTAAAACCGACGCTCAATGCTTTTATCAATGTCGCGTTGCACGTCGTTTTCCTCAAACGTGAGCCTGCTTTTTTAAATGGTTTTCTAGCCTCACAGAACACGTTGAACCACTCGTTGTTCGTTCCACCGGTTATAGCTTTATCCTCGTTTTTCATTGCTCCTGTTCTTCAGAAAATCGACGCCACATAAAAAAATAAAATGAACTTTTAATAATGTGAACTACAGTGAAAAATCAAGTTGCATTGACTATACGAGAGATACTCGTTTGATTTTCACATATCACAATACCATCTGTGTGTGTGTGTTTGTGTGTGTGTTATGAATGTTTCAGTGCACTCGTTCAAATGAAAAGAGCTGCGAGAAACTTCGAGAGCAATAGTATCTGTAGTATTGTTATCGATAGTACTCGAGAACGATCAGATGGAATAATCCTGAATCATGAAAAATCGGTAGTAATCCATCTTTCTAAAGAACATGATAAGCGGAGGTTTTACTTCGATAGACTTTTACTTTTATTTTGTAAAAGTTATCGCATGAAAGACAAGGAAAGTCATAAGACATCACTTTCGTATTTGTTTTACTTGTCTTTCATACGACAAATTTTATAAAATGAAAGTTAAAATATCTAGTAAACTAATGATTTGTCAACATAAGTAGGTTAGTAATATTTTATACAGAATCATGAGTTGCATCGATGAATGTATTAAAAATTATATGATTCGATTTAAAAAAACAAATTTTACCTTGACGTTACCTTCACTCGCTCATCTACAGAAGGACTAATAACCTCAGAATATGGTTCTCTTAAAGCTATTCAACTTTTATCTAAATCATTTGTCGATGTAATTAATAATAGTATCAAAAATATTTCAGATTAAACTCTTACGTGACTCATGCTGTATATTCAAGTTCTGCATGTATTACCCTATGGAAACATTCACGATTACAGTATCATATCCCCTCTTGTTATGAAAACGATAAGGCTACAAGATACAAGCAAGAACGTTTCGTTTATCTACCATAGTCGTAGACATCCTTAGTAATATTCACAGTATTTCGCAGATCCCCAAGACCTTGGAATGCATTGAATTTCTGCAGATTTTCATAGTTTCATCATCACGAATAAAGGTTTCATGAAAGTATCCCAACATATGTAGAAACTATTTACATTGCCAAATATTTTGAAATTTCAGCATTAAGGTTTGAAACAAATCTGATATCGTACATAAAAAATACAAGATATTTGTAAGTATACATAATTTGCAAAGATCGTGAAAGCATTAAAACAGCCATATTCATTGACATCATAATAATCTTCTTTTTGTTTTACTAAACGTTTATTTGCAGCAACTGTCCTGTAACTTCTACATAGTTCATTTCTACATTTTCAGTTTGGTTTTAAGTTTTACCACTGTTTTATTCAAATTTTTGAGAGAACTCAAAAGTGATTATATTCATCATACAATTTGAATAGTGCTATAAAATGCTTCAACTTCTCCAACATCGCAATGTTACAAATCTAAGAGAAGAGGAGAAGAAATAGTACGGAAAGAAATATCCAAGAAATTCTTGGAATTCCTTTTCATGATCACAATATATATTCAATATATGCGAATGAAACAAGCTAAAAACGGAAAAACATTACAAATGATGTGTTGCGTGGCATCGAATCGAATATGTCGGTCAGCCGAGTGTTGCAGATATCAGGTGAATGTAAGTGCGGATGCAAACGTAAATGTAGATAAACCGTAAGTGGAAACACGTTGCGTACAAGGCGAATGGATATGAGCTTTCTGGCAAAGCTTCGCTAGCCCTCGCGAGCGCGTGTTCGTATTACAGGCAGCATTAAAACCACAACTTCGCTGTTGCTGGCCGTTTCCGATGACCGAATACGCGGTATTGTGTTCGTCCACGTACGCACGCGCGCACCAGCTCCAAGATATTTACGATCTGCGGCTTGTGGCATATCGATTCGTATTCCGCTAGGTGTTAACATCCGGTCTGTAAACGAATCGATGCAACACGCCCTTTAGGTGCAATCTGCGATTGTCGTTGGCCTGGAAATATCGAACGATCGATATTAATGTATTGCCGGTCATCGTGAATGATTTGCTCGCGCGAATTCGTGCTTGTGCTTTATTGCCATTGATGTTTGTGGTCGATGATTTGTTTAGCGAGTCAAAACGCGAAGCGGAGTATGCTTCGCGTTAAATTATGAATATCAGTTCATTTATGAAGAATTTGAATTAGGCGCACGAAGTCGAGAAAATCGAAATGTTTATAGTGTTATATATAGATAAATAATTTTTTTTCTAAATCATGAATATTTGTATTTTGTATCTCTGATTTATATAGCGGATTTTTATAATCTACTATTCTCATACATTTCCTACACCTTGATAAAAGAGTATGTACAACCTGCTCATAGGTACTATATAATATTCTAGACTCATGGTTTATCTTGATCTAAAATTTCAAACGAAATAATAGCTCCTAAACGTTTTAAATCCAATAATCTAACAAGTTCTGCAAGTGTCCTAGTATTTAATACGCAGGTGACAGTTACTATAATACATTTACGTTCTCTACTAATTTCTATTTAAAGAACCTTTAAGACTTATTTTATAGCTTGATCCTTAATAGGTTAATGATAATTTTATGTCTGAAATTTGCCTAATTTTCGATTCCACCCACCTCATTGTATCCATAATTCCAATCGTAATCTATTGTTCCAACACCGTGGTCATCGTGACAAATTTCTACTATGCGGTGCCCTAGAGAACCTGGAAATGTAAATTGAATTCGTGAACCGCGCGTGCACAAGGGAACAAAGGTTCGTTCCGGGTTGTGATGGGTAATCCAGTGGCGGGAAAAAAGGGACGAACGCGAGACAAAGGATCGCGAACGATTACCTGGACGCTAGCATGGTAGGTGGGGACAGTAATTATAGAAACTGCAGGGCCTGGTGGGAACGTCTTGCCATTCTGCCGGTAATTGCGTCGTATTGCTCACGGAAAAACTGAGCGAGTAAGAAAAACAGAGAGAATGAAAAGAAATAGGGTCTAGCGTGAAGACGGACGAGAAGAAAAGGGAACCACCCCGGTGCAGAAAACTGCTGTCCCTTCCTCCATCTCGTTTCTTCGCCTACTTCTAGGAGCTTCTGAATGGATTTCGTCTCCTCCTATGCCATTCCAATGGGCTGTGAGAATTATGAAACCGCATATTTTACTTCCGCCGCGGCTGCGCCACCACGGAGCATCACGAGTTGTGCGACGCTGAAGCGTCGTTAATTCAAACCAATGCTTGCGTTGTTGGTTGTATGATGAGATACCATTTTTGTGATCCTTTGGTTTCTGTCGGTCGTTTGATCTTCTCAGATTTGATGACTGGATGAGATACAATTATTACTAGTCTCTAGCGGATTATTACATGGGAAATTTAAGTGTGTAGGAATGTACAGCATGTGTATACGTGATGTACAGAAATATACATAATGTCATAATAATAATATTCCGTGATCCGTTGGTTCATTGAAATTTATTGGTTATTATTATTTGATGATTATAATTATTACTAAACGGCGAATGTTTATATATTTATGGAAAAAGACATGTGAATGTGTACAGGATGTACATCATGTGCAAAAATATACAGAATATCATAATAATAATATTCTGTGTTGCTTTGGATACTTCGATATACTCCTCTCAAACGGAAAAGGAAATTTTGTGGTTAATTTGGAAAATTGGAGAGTGTACGAACGGAATGTAATAAATTTCCAACAGAAATTTCGAAAAATTGATAAAACGCTGCGCAATTTCTTTCTTCCATTTCCTTCGTTATTCGAGGAAGAAACGGAGGACGTCAAACGTCGTCGGAAGGAAATCGCCATGCAGCCGAGTTCAATTTTCACGAGTTGGAATTTCCTAAAATTCCACGGTATCAATTTAAAGCTAGGCTGGGGAATAGGAAGAAGAGGATAGGAAGAAAAAAACGTTCTTTTCGTGCTGCTGCTGCGCCTGGAATATTGACTGTACTTAGGGGAATAAATCTGAGTTCCGGAATCCTACGTGTTGCGCTCCCGTGAACGGCTCTCTGATCCCGAGGGGATACCCATGCATTCAAATGAACTGCAAACAGGATATCGAAGGTACCATGAAACAGTGCTGCTAAGGTGCGAAGAGGGGTTGGAAATAACGGATGAAGGAGGAATAGAAATGAAGAGATGCTGCGGATAAAGATGATACGAGATCGCGATTGAAAGAAAAAAAGACGATCATATGAAAAACGATAGGGAACGAAGAGAAAAATTTACGAGACACGGAGAGTTCCAAGAAAAATTCCAATAAAAGATAAATAATGTTGAATTGAATAATCTGTGATAGCAAAAAGTAGATTTATATTGTTAAAAGCATAACGTATGATGAAACCCTACAAAGGTAGTAAATAATAATGAAGATAAAGAATGCAGTGTATACAAAGAAAACGGTGGTAAGCTGACAAGAGGATTGATATATGCAGGAAGTTGGAAGAATCGGAGCAGATGGAAATCGAAAGAAGAGGACGAATTCTGAATAGATGGCGGAGAGAAAGAAAAGGAAGATAAAGTTTGTTTGAATGAAAAGAAGATACAGGTTGGCGGAATAAACGAGGAATCGATAGAGGTCGGAAGATGAAAGAGGAGAACACTGGAAAACAGAACGAAGCGAAAGAAATTGAGGGGACGAATTTCGTTCGAGATATCCTGGTCGACATCTTGGAAGGATTCTGGGTCTGGCTACCTATGAAACGGAGATTCCACTTTATCTCCCGATAAAAGATTTACAGGACGAATCGTCAACTATGCTAGCCGCCTGGCCGAGATGCAAACACAAACGCAGTTGCCTTTTCGAGTTCCGTGCTCAGGAACTGTTTCGTAATTTAGTAGGAACTTCTGTACACTAGTTCTGAACGTTCTGCAGCTACTCTGCATTCTAGAAGGAATCCGGAGGAGTCCACGTATCGAGGAACCCATTAAATACCATTAAACTAAGTTAAATTGAATTCATAACTTTCTTGTGTTATTGCTTCCTTTTTTAATTGTCGATATTATTTATCGATATCATAATCGATATTAAAATATTACTCAAATTAAATAATCTATTTATTATATTAGTAGTATAATATAATAGAGCCCAGTTATAAATTTCATGACTTAAGCGATTATGATTATTGTATACTTACCGTCAGCTAAATTTAAAAAAAATTCTGAATATTGAAATAATCGGAAGGAAAAAATCACATTCAGGATATTCCAAACCACCGAGTTTTCAGTATCACTAAACATAAACGATCTTGATTGCACAATTATTGCTGTCTGAAGTCACAGTGGTTAATGTCTAGCTTTGATCAGCTACCGAGCTGTTTCTGCTCCGACTCCAATTCGCGTTTGACAAGGCACGAATGAAATTCATCTCGCTCGATCTATCCAACATTATCAATTGTAAACTGCAAAAGAATTTCTGCTTCATTAAGCCATGGAGTCAAGCTAAATTTAGTGAATCTGACATGCTTCCGGCGTACAAGCACGTTCTCTGTAACGTATTATCAGCGATGTAAGGTTGACAGGGGATCTTATTTATGCGGCACTGGCTGATTTATTCCCGCTAGTATCGAAATAGGAAGGCGATTAAATTCTCACGTTTCTAGCGGGACGTGTTTGCAACGAGAGGCTCGCAGAAGTTACACGGGAGTTGTCGAGCGAACAGATGTGCGCGCGAATTACACACACAGAAATACAGAAGCAGACCGGATGCGTAAATTTTATCGTGGAAACGTTAAAAATTATTGTCGCAACTCCTGCGTGATTTCTTTTTGCGCCTCGGCTGCGAGTTACGTAGCTCTTAAAGTGGCGTTAACGAACAGTAGCCGAAATGTCGTTGGTTTTCTTCGTCTCGGCTCGCGAAAGTACACAAAGTTGCATTTAAATGCCCTATTTTCTGTGCAATTTACTCGGCTCGCTTCCACTGCATTGTGATATTCTTTTCTGCCCGCAGAAAATGGATCTCTATTATCTTTCGCACGATATTTTTTTTGTTTTTCGTTTCAACCTTACCGTTTTTCCTACTTCATTATGTTTTTGGTAACAAAGTGTGGTATTTTTCTCGGTGTACTTATTTCGAAAGAATTACCCATTTATATTTCAAATTTTTTATTTTATGGAAATTCTTCTTGCGCATTCAACATTCAAGATGCCTTCGCCACGTATGTACATTTGCCATCAAGCCTCAGCTGCCTTCTGTTCAATTCAAAGTGACCTTACAAAACTTAAACGGGACACGGGTGTGTCGACGTGAAAGAAATTTTGATGTCGCGCGATGCTACAGCTACAATAAAGGGACGAATGAAAGAAAGATAAAGGTCAGATCAGACTTAGAACATCTACCATGCTGTACAACCTTCAACCAGGGTGCTTTATGGCGCGACATCTTCCAATGTAATTTTGTTTGTGAATCCCAAAGGTGGACACGGATGTGAACGAATTAGATTACGGATGATTGTGGTTGCTAGCGTGTCTCCTGCAATTTTTCTCTTTTTTCTTTTATAGAGCACGCGTCTAGTTTCTTGCCTTTCCTTTCGAATTTCCCCGTGGCATTTTACAAGTTTTCCTTAAAACTTTAATGACTTTATCTTAGCCTGCTTTCGTATTGAGTATTAGTTTTCTCTGCTGTCTTCTTTTCTTGTTATTCTTTGTTCGTTTATTTTCACTTCCGATTAATCCGTTCCACAGACAGTGACTTTTTATTTCGTTGTAATTGACTCTTTCATCGCGACAAATCTTCAGTTAAACTCACAGAAACATACAAAGTTAATTGTTAGTAACGGGGAATCGTAGAGATTAGAGTAGAGAATTTCTCTGTCTTCAATTTACTACGTTCTATTCTGTGGATCTTTTAATTCTTGTTTTACTATCCTTTTAGAACACTTTTCCCGAGTGTTGCTGTTACGCACACCGTATATCGGTGTGTACGCTCTCGTAGTTTCAGTTTAAGATTTAACTCGAAGCGATATTGCCCGAAAAATCGTAATTAACAGTTTTAATCAGGCTATTGTCGCTATTTCCTCCCCTATTTTTAATATCACGAGAGCAGCAAATTAATTAGATTCGAATGCATTTTGTTCTGATATACATATCTATTTCAATATCAACCATCAAAGCATTTCAGTGCGTGAAAGAGTATGCAAAGAATTGAAAGAAGAGGTATTTTATATTGTAGAGAGCACTTTCAGAAGTGAAACAAAAATAAAAGATCACGTTTCCGCACAATAGAGAATTCCTGAGAAAATGATTCACGGTCGGGCAATCTTTGCTTTTATATGGAATTGATGTTGCGTCTCTATAAACATTCCTATAAATTTATTTTTCTCTCCGTAGAAACGCTATTTCAATCAGTAATTTGAGATTAACCAATCGTTCCGGTTATTCACCCAAATACGTTCATCCATAATTAAATGAAACTTAATCAATGACGTCAAAGACGCGTAACGAAGTACCTGCATTAATTCCACGTCTGATTGGTAAATATTCAATTACGATATCAATTAGTATTTCTGAAGCATAAAATTACTTTACGCGTTCTATAAATGCATTTTATTTGTACCTCCAGGAATAGCCGGATTCTCAGTTCACCAAATACATTCCCATTTTCCTTGCCCGATTAGGTGTAGCTCATTCCATTTGACCGATCAGGAATAGCTGTTCTACCTCTGCTACGAAAAATCGACCCATTCCACTTATCTAACCACGGACAAACCATTTCTACTTGTCTACCCAAAAATAGTACCGGTTTCCGCATGTAGGAGCGAGCTCAATTTTCTTGTCTGACCCGGGAAGTCTCATACTACTTACTCTACTCCTAATTCACTTGTCTCACGGAGTTATTCTGCTACAATATTAATGGAGCTTTCGAAGCTAAACTGATCAATTATACCTTTTGTTTCATATCTATTACAAAAAGATGACACATACGTTAGTAAATTCCAATATTTATAACTACTTTTCAATATATGGATTCGACTAGTGTAGTTCTTGAGCGGTTGAATTCATTCTCAACAATTTCTTTTTTGCTTTATGCATTTTTAAAAATATACATCCTATTATTTTCTTTTCATTGTCATCGATTGTACTATCAACGCATGATTCAACTAGTATTAACGGGCTTTAACTTAGTATCAAGACAAGTTGCCGCGCTATCGATATTCTATAGTAACAAATTATTTCATAATCCACTTGAACTCGATATTCGAGGGCGATTGATCGTGTAGGTATCGATGATTATAATCAAATGAATACTCGTTAAATGGTCCACGTGCTACACCGTCGACGCTTCGTGTAATGCACTAATTCCACATTTAATCAAGAGCCATACCTTCACTATATATCTTAAACTATCTAACATTCGTTTATAGCCATCAGACGCACAATTATGCGAATAAGACGTATATTATTCTCTTCGTTGCTTTATCTAACTTAAATTGCTTAGTTAATCGTTAGTAACCGATTAACGATGTCATAAACCGTCGTCGTAATCATAAGGTCACAAGTTGGCAATGCAGAAAGCAAATACGATTCGCGTTCCTGTTATAATTCTCTGCTGCGACAATGGCTAGAAGTAGCAAGAACTTGAGATTACATCTTACGCTTTCTCGTGTGCGAACTCCGGGAACTATGGCTAATTATTCGCGATCCCGACGAAACTCTTAAGTACGCTTTTCTTTGACTCGTTAGGGGTTTAAGCAAATAGCGTAACAGTTTGATAACTTCCTCGCTTGAATGGCATGAAATTTTATGTCAGAGAAAGTTGCTGGGAACTAACAATTTTCATATTAACGATTATTTTACTGGTCTTTCTTAAGCTAGAATTGACGTATATACTTATATGCTATATACTATTATTATATTATATACTGTATAATATATACCTATAAATGGTTATGAAAATTTGAATTTTGTATTTCGAGTGACTGAATGCTAGAAATAAATGAACCGACTGCATGAGGTTGGGATGTAAAAGAAGAATGCATAGTCACCCAACGGACGTGATTCGATGTGTCGTGAAAGCGTTTGTATAGTTTGCCTGACGTAAGCGAAGGAAACTGGAAAATAGGGAAAGAGAGACTGAGTTATTTCTTAATAGGAGTTGCTAAGTTCTCTTGTATTCTGCTCACATTATTTATAGGCGCCGAAAATGTTCTACATTCCTATTGTTCCTTCCTTCTGAAGATAATGTGTCAAACATTCCTAAAAAGAAATAATTCTATATCTTTCAAGATTAAAATTAATTTTATTAAAAGCATCTACACTTTTTTGGCGCCATTTTGACGAGGCTGCTGGTTCTAATGTTAAAAAGCAACATTATCTATTTTTGTTTTCTCTACTTTCATACGGGGAACAGAATTTATTACGACAATCTGCAGCTCGTATTGTATAGCCATGTATCGAGATCATAAAAAGCACCGAATAGCGAAGTTCAGAAAGTAGTTCCAGGTCCATGAATTTTCCAGACGCGCTAAAATGACCACGTACGGCAGTGGGTCAAAGCGATTTCCGGTGTTTCGTGTCGTAAATATAACTCCAGCCATAGCGATAGGTAGACGCGGAGGATCGCTATTCCGGATAAATATCTTGCGCAGTTAGAGGCCGAAAAGGAAGACCCGGTTTCTTTTCGAGGGGACTTGAGAATTTCCTCTCGATCTCAACCTATTATTAAAAGCAAATCTGTACGTCCTTTTCTTTTCCTTCCTTTCCCCCTTTATTCGTAGAAGAGAACGATTGCCCCGCAAAGTCGGTTGAACGGAAAATTCCAAGTGACGGGTTCAGTGAAATGATGATTTGCACGTATTTTCCGTTTACGATTATGTTTCATTGTTGGAAAAAAATTCACAGAGTTCGGTTGTTATTTCTCCTTAACCATTCCCTTTCGTTTTCTCGATTTACCGTCCATTACGTTTCGATAGAGGTACTGGAATCGTTCATGTCCGCCTTCCCTCTGCGGAATTCATGTTGCGCAGAGTATCCGGTTCTATCTTCATTTATGTATGCTTAATGAGTGATATCACAGAAGCAACTTTATTAGCTATCATTTTCATAACGTTGAAATAATTAATTCGTTTATCCACAGAGAATTTATTCAAATACCTAGCGAGTCAGGCTATTAATGGAAAAGTGTTTCAACATAATATTTGCGCTTGAAATTTTATTAATATCCTGTATTTCTTTGATAGTTATGGAAATTCATTCGTTGATGAATGAGATATTAACATATAATAATATTTAATAAGTATTACATGTATAGTAGTAGATATGGGAATAACAATGTTTGATTGAAGATGAAATCGAATACTACTCATAAATTTTATTCTCCCGAAACATAATTTGAATCTAAAAGAAAACTCGACAATTTGAAAATACACAAAATTTTGAAACTTGGTCTAAACTTTGCAGAATTTTGATATTATCGTATATTACTTACGAAACGTAAACTGTACGTTGCTAATCAAAATATTATACCAATGTTACAATAAAAATCCTTAGTTAATATTTCGACCCCAATGATGTTAATTTACTTTAAGATCTACTTTCAAAGAGAAAAAAAGAAAGAAAGAATCAAGACATCCTAATCTCTAATTCATCCTCCGATTAATCATTGTCGCGAGTTTCTACGTCGCGGGGAAATCCGCCGCGCAAATTATAGCCACGCCAGTCAGAGGCTCGGCGTTATTAGTACGAATCAAAGGCACGCCGATTCAATTAACTTAATTACCCTGTTTCAAAACGAGAGAAACTCGCTTAAGGTAGCAGTTAGACGAGGCGAGGAGCTCGTACACATTCACCCAATGGCATCGTGTAACGCGAGCCCTATTTAAACGAGACATAAACTCCCTGAAGATTGACGTGCTCCGCTCGTAAAAGCGCATCCAGCCCTCTGTGGCGTGCAAGACCCTCTTTCGAGGATTTGATTTGTCAGATTCACATTAAGAGGGAATGGAAAATCGGTCTTCGCTTTAATCTTTCAGTGGACGTTACACTTCCTGAACTGCCACTCCTGTGATATTGCATTCACGTCATCCTTGTTTAAAATATCCTCCCAATAACGTCCATCTCTCTCTATATCTTTCCCGCATCTTTTTCCGTTTTCCGCACAATCTCTAACTCTGCCTGACGTGGCCCGTCTTTTCTCGTTTCCTCGTTGCGAAGCAAGAGATGTCCGTTCAACATTTTACAGAACCCAACGTACAACGCCGATAAATATAGTGCCGTTATAATCAAATATCGTGTGTTCGTATATATGAGATATTTACGAATTTAATGTTCCGACCGAGTGAATTGCTACTAAAGGATGGTAAGAAAAACGATTCAAAAGTTGAAATACTCAGAAAATAGGTGAAGAAAGTTAATTTAAAGCTAATGTAATCGTGTGATACCTTCGATATCAAAAAATTCTCGCAGGAAAGTGTAGATTTAATTTAAGATATCGACGATGCTTTTTACCTAAACGAACATTTATAATGTAAAATTAAAAAACGAACAATATAACGAATATTTATAATTTTGAAGATATTAATTTCTCAACTTTTATTTATAAAATACAATTATTTATAAAATATTTATACATACAAATATAATTTATAAAATTTACGTTTAGGAAATACACGTTCGTTTTTTACAACGGAAAAATACTAGAATTGTTATGCCTATATCTGAATTTTCACAGCGGATGAAAATTTGTAATTGCAGCTCCGCTCGATTGATAATAATTGTAATTAAAGGAGAGGAGTGCCGCTGTCGCGCGTAAAACGTCGATTTTCAATTAACATCGCAATCGATGCGGAATTTCGTGATATCGCAGACCGAATAAATTCGCGCGTCGCATTATCATATTTTAAAGCGTAACATCCGCGCTGCGATCGTATCGCGTATACGCGTATAAAACGGGGGACAACCGTTTTTCCCCGCAATTCCGTTTCTAGACGACGTGCATGATATTGAGCCTCGAAGAATACGGTAGGAACAGGGTGGAATAGGAAAGAGGAAGGCTGAAGGAGGCAGAAAAAGAATCGCCGTTGCTCCACGGAGGCCTCGAATGAATCTGCCGGGCGGCTTCCTACCTCGTTATACGGGCAGAAATATCGACGGGATAGTTTACTGCCTCTCGCTCTCGCCGACCACCCCTTGCGCAGGCTTTTTCCCGGGCTCTCTCTATCTTTTCACCTCGCAGAAGCTGCTCCATTGGCCCCGCGAATGCAACGGGTAATTCCAGCGCGATTCATCAAAGGTAAAAGCTCTGGTGTGAATAGAGTGGGGAAAAAAACCCGGGCGAAGGATGAGGGGTGAGTCTGGGGGTTGTAGAGGATGAGGCAGGGAAAAAGAAGAGGTACAGCTATTGGAGGGTGAAAGCGGGCCGTGGCGCGAAAAAAGGGGTCGGACAACGGGCAAAATGAAAAACGGAACGTCGAAAATAAACGCGGCAAAAAAAGAATATCTACCGGAAACCGCTTCCACGTGAATTGCGGCGTTCTTTGTGCTGGCAGCCACGTGCATGCGGGCCTCGTGGCCGCTCTTCATATTCCTCGGTCCGTCGGAAAAATGGCCGCATAAATGACCATTATCTTGTTGCGGCTGCCGGCAAATTGCGCGGAACAAGTGGCCGCCGACCATTTTTTACGTTTCTTCAGGACTGTTTTGATAATCCCCTCCTTTATCGCTCAAACGTACCGAAACGTTAAACCGTAAAGATTCTTCCTTTGAATTTTAAACTCTCTTTTTTTTCAGTTTTTCCGTTTGTTCGTTCCTTTGATTATTTATGTTATTTACGTTAGTTACGGAGAAGGGTTGAAATATACCGCGGATGATAATCACGGAGATTTGTAAGTAAGAGAGAAACGACGGTATCTGCGAATTTCTTCTCGTGTATGAACAAGGAGAGAGTTAGTATTTTTGCTGGAGTAAATTTGCGATGAGCAAAGCGCGTAGCATCGTCGATATGAATACGCGCCTATTAAGCCCGGTGAAACGCGATCGTGGATTTTGCAGAAGAAAAAAATGCGAGCCACGTGCGTAATTCTTGACTCTCAGTGGAACAAAAGTGGAAACTTCAAGTACTGTAACCGCGGAATTTAATCTCGGTGATAAATCTTCAATCTATTGGCATGTTCCGGTCGTGATCCATGCAATTGCATACTTTCCAGCGTTGGAAGAGCTTGGCTTGGCTGCATAAAAGACACGAATCCCTCTCCCTCCTTTTATCTCTCTGTTTATTATCCCATGAAGCGAAGCGTAACGTGGAATCCATGTTGCAAGAACGGTCTCGATTGCTACGCGCTGTTTAATTCGAACAGTTTTTGTCGTCGGGCTCGAACCATTTACCGATGAAATTCAATTACGCTCGCATGCAACAGACCCACCCACGTTCCACCCTCTTGCGACGAAAACATTTCGCATCTCTTGTAAATTATCGTGGCTATTTTTTTCGCAGTGAGCTGACAACCGTTTTATTGGGGGCCATTGTATTCCGGTAAACGAGCGATGTAAAACATTTTATGAAGTACCGTTGCGCACGTCCTGTAATTTCTGTCGTGCGTACGATATTTCCTTGCGCTTGCTCGCTTACAGGAGCGTTTAAATGAACTTCTCGTTTTCCATATTTTATATCAGGTCGTGGTGGCTCGAATGCATTTCGAAACTCTCGACACTATTCTCATCGGATAAAAAGACACCGAGAAGAACCATTCTATTCAAAGAGTACTCTTCTTCGCGATAATCTTCGAATTCGAACTCCATTTAGGTTTCTTTAGATCGTGAATGAATGCCAGTCGAATTGGCTCTGGTCCCGGTTTTTGTTTTCCTTGGTCGAACAGCGACGACTCATCGAATCCAACTTCCGAGTACAAAGTGGCCTGTTCCGGCGAAGCGAAAAGAGGGTGGAACAAAGGGAAAGAGAAACTCAGAGAAAAGAGCCGAAGAACAAACAACGAAAACACAGTTGCAGAAAAGTTAGCCGTGTAAATGTCGGAAAAACGAAAACGCGGTTGAGTCCAGTATTGTCCAGAGAAGAAAGTAATAAAGGAGAAGCTGGCTGGCCGCTCGCATCGTTCGTCCTCTTCCGGTTTGTTGCATCCCTAAGTTACGCTCGTAGCAACTAGCTGACTCGGTTGCGGTGCGTTTAAATCTTGGCAATGGGCTTTTTGCCCGACTCCGCCATTTTCCTGGCCACTTTATTACCTGGAATACCGCGGGAGCTCGTTAGGCAAAGCTTCGGCGAGACGCCCATCCAAACGATGATTCATCCTCGAATTACCTGGCCCATCTCTTTCTTCCTCTCTGACTCTCTCTGGACGTCTCTGCTACCGAGTACAACCTAGTTGTAATCTCGTAATTATAATTGTCCGAAATTACTGTCATCGTCTGGATAAGTTACTGAAATCCGTCTACGCGGACGGCGCCTACAATTTCCTGAAAGTGAAGTTCAGTCACAACGCTCAGAAAATGCTAGTTTCTAAATGCATGCGTCGTCTATCCCTGATAGGCTACTTTTGATAGGTCTTCAAAATAGGAACGCTTGAACAAAAATAATTTCCAAAGCTAATATTCGAAATAGGCTAAAGAAATATCAGTCTCTTCCCCTAAATTCATCGAGAAAATTTTCAAACCTATATCATTCCTTCGTGCAAATTGACATAGATCGTAAAGTTAGGCATATCAAGGCGAATAGGAAATTCTTGGTAAACAATTAATTCACTTACGGTGTGCGGTTTACCAAGCTGTCATCTGTTCCAGCCAGTATACCTGTCATCGATCGTCTGATTTCACTGCAGTTACACAGGAGCGCATGGTTAGCTGTGAACGGCGCAAATACCAACGATTTTCGTCGACGTATGTTTCACTTTGAAATTAATAATTCGAAAGTTTAATAACATGATCATCAACTCGCGCTAATGTGCGATTCGAAAAGTTCGCGACAAGTCTAAAAATTACTGGGAGGTCTCAATTGATCCGCATTGGTTGTTTCTATTTAACCGCCCCATAAAATGGACTAGGAGAAATTGAAATTCCCAAAAAAGGATGAACATCGAATGAAGTTTCCGTTTTAGAGGACGTAAAAGCTCCCTTAACGATCAGAAAAAACCAAGAAAACAAACAATGGGTCGTTGGATCCTGCGACTAGTATTCATTTTTGTTGTCTGAATTTCATCAGGGATCCAGGTGATCGTTCTTGTTGGTCGTGTATCGAAGTTTTATGAGCGTTCTCTGGTTTTACGGCACCGGGATATAATATTGCTTCGACCGGTGACGTATCTGTATATGCGTCGTGGCTCTAAAAGTTTGATCGCCGCTCGTTATTTCATTTTCCGATTTTCTAGTTGGACGAGCAGCCTTCTGATTATCGAATCCACGACCAAGTAACGTAACGAGGTCGAAGCGATAGTCAACGCTGACACCGTGTTGCCTCTTCCTACGATTTCCCATTTTAATGAATTTTCATGATCACCCTTACGTCGACTCACTGTCTTTCTTTTCCGTCCCTCTTCCTTTCTCTCTCTCTCTCTCTCTCTCTCTCTCTGTCGAAACCATCGAACATTTTTCAACTCCGATGAACACCACTCGATACGATGTTAAAATGGTAAAGATAAAGTTATAGTTATATCACGTTTAAATCGCTCTGATAATTTTCTACATGTTCAATACGAGAGGCTACGGCTAGAACTCAAAGCTTGAATGATTCATTAGATTCGTTCTGTATAGCGGTGCTTGAAGTTACAGAAGAGGAACGTCTTCCGAAGGGAGATATATCTCTCCATAGACGTAGGAGTTATCTTTTATTTACGCCTCCGGTAACAGGCTCTGCATACGTATAACCGTTTTCATGAAGTTCGAGAAGCCGTGCGTGCTTGCTGCGAAATAAGGGAACGCTTATAGAAGAATTCACGTACGTCTTTCGACACGAATTGTCACAGAGATAGTATATGAATCCAGCGGGGGACGTTCGATAGATCATAACGTGGCGCGGAATGAAATTGCCGCACGAAACGGTCTTCTATCTCCTGCAATTTCGGCTAAACCACTTTAAATGCCTATCACGAACAGTCTTATCCTACTTGCCCAAACAGAGTTCATCTGCTCCACTTGTTTGATCAGGATAATATTGTCCCGGTTGTTTGATGATCGTAGTTTTATCTCTTAATCTTATTTCAGTGGTCTTATTTCAATCGTCCGAGAAAAGATTATCAAATTTTACTTAACCAACAAGATTTACTTTAATCAGGTATTCCATTTGACTTGTTAAATTTGGTACAATTTTATTTCATTAGTCTGACTACAAACGATATCATTTCACTTATCTGGTGTGTAACGATTTTATTTTACTTACTTGACCCTCTAAGCGTCCGATTCGACTCGTCTGACTAAAAAGGTACTACTCTACTTGTTAGTTCCTCAGTAATGCTTCGCTACGTCTTTCACGTTATTTCCGTGAAAATTGTTTCATCTACTATCTTTAAGAAAGTTTTCTGTCTTACTTCTTCAATCAATACTAATATGTCTGACATTTCAACCGCGAATAAAAAAAATTATTACCCGAGCATAGAGGAACGTATTGCGCAATTCGCGTTATACGAGTGAAACGTCCATACCATTTATTTTGACGGCTGATATGAAACGTCCAAATGCAACCATAGAAAGAATAAAAAATATTTTATCGAAACACAACAACGTTCTAAACCAAAAGTTATTTCAACGTACAATAATACAACGTCAACTTTCAGTTGCGATCAATACAGAACAGTAAATAACATATCCGTTATTTCAATATTACACAGTCCATTCAGTTAGGATCGAATAAATTCGTATTCCGCAGTTTTCAGGGATCGTGATTTCTCAGCTTGAACGAAATCCAAGAATCGTGAATGTAAATCAGCGATTGCATAAAAGAAAGCCCAACCTCCCTTCGTCATACATCGGGTAGAAGGTAGAAGAATACGTGGATCTTCGCATGGAAAATCGTTACTGCCAGTTCTGCACGCGATCGTTTCTGAAGAAAAGATCAGAGACCTGCGCGCGGTAGAATCGATGTCCATTTCTTTTCCACTGACAACTTTGGTACCTATCACATCGCCGCACGGATGCACCATTTATAGTAAATGCAGGGTTGTGCCGAAAACATTCCAAAATTTGGGCAAAAATAAACCGGATCTAGAATAAAGCTTCTTCGTTTGAAATTTCATTTCTGAAAAAATCAATTTTTATCGAATTAGGAAATATTATAAATTTCACTCCAATTCAGTAATTCAGAAAATTTTACTTGTATATAAAATCTCTTTAGCGATTATAATGTCATCAAATTCAAAGATAATAGACATTATAGTATCACTGAGTGTATAGATAATAGGAATTGTGATGTTACTGAATCCAAAGATAGTAGGCATCATAGCGTTACTGAATCAATAGGTAGTAAATTCTAGCGTCACTGAATTCATAGATAGTAAGCACTGTAATATCACTCGACGAACCTTATCTACGCAAAATACTTTGTATTTTATCTAGTAATCTTAACTATGCAAGATGAGTATTCTGGAAAACTAAGCTTTGAATGAAAAAATTTTATTTTCCACTTTTAACTTACTTTTGCAAAAAATATCACCTCATATCGCTTATACGATACTATGAGTTACACCTTTACGTACCATCCGCTCAAAAGAAGCGTGTTCTCAACGAGTTTCGTTCATCTTGATATGGTGCACGATATTTGCAGAAAAAGTTGTCGAACGAACTCACAGTTTTCGAGAACTGCAGTAACCTTTCGTCGGTAAATTGTTGTTCGATGAAAAAGTAACACGATGAGGTGCGATAAAAGTTTCGCAACAATCCGTTCACGCCGCCTCATTCCCCGTCAGTTTCGTCGAGTCATTCGACTAAATGCTGCAAGTAATTCAACCTGTTATTCTCGTTCTGGGAGGTAGTCTGGCACAGAATGGTCTTTATTGCTGCTCCTCGGTGACGTTGTTAAGTTTTACATCTCCAATAAAATTTTAAAGCAACTGTAGGGGCCTGCAGCGATTTCGGTTGTTCTGTGGTTCAGGAGCTGCGCTACGATTATGAGTATCGTCGTACATACGCGTTAATTCAGTACGTAAACGTTGATTGATCGTAAACTTTATATCAGAACCGAATGTGCAAAACAGAATTTACATTTCCGTCGAAAAACGTTTCTGAAATAATTCTTTATTTCGACGATAACAAATTGCGACTGTAGCGAGTTATTAACTTTTCATATCTCCCGTTTCAATTTTTTTAAATATGTGAATGGAAATTTGCATTGTTTAATACATCTCTCGTTTCGATTTTTTTTACAAGTTTTATACCTGAGTCGTGGATAATCTTGATATTAAAGAAAATTTAATTCAAAAGAGTTAAATAAATCGTCAAGGTAGTAAAATTGGCTAAATAGGTAATAAACTGCAAATGTAGCTAATTATTAATTATCGCATGAATACAAATTTACATAGAATCTTTTAAACAAAAAGCAAATCATCATTTGTCATAGTGTTTAATTGATTAATGTTTTCGTCGAACGAATAAACAAAACACGCGTCCTTCTATAGATATAAGTTTTAAAACATTGAAATGAAAGGGTATTTTATTCGGATATTCGTCATAATGGAATGACCACTGTCGTTTCCGCGAAAAATTGTGGGAGGAAATGAATAAGTGACGATTTTGGTCGTAGACGGAGATGGAAGACGCGAGACGTTTTTCTTTTCGTTATCTCATAGATTCTTTTATGCGCGAGGTAACAAAGCACGTTGAGGCAATACCGGTATGTGTTGCTCGGCGTTAACAGGCCAGCTATTATACGGCGGAGCAAAAGGGACAGTAAAGATCGAAGCTGGAGGATGGCGCAAAGCGACGAGCGAGCTGATGGAAGCAGCAAGAACGACGCAAGGAAAAATGTCGCGATAGCGAAAGATTTATGCAAGTCTGCAACAGCTAAACAACTTTCGAATACCGATCACAAGTTTCTCCGCCTAAAACGTCGCTACGAACGAGATTACGTGAAACTGCTCTTTCGAATTGAAACTTACCTCCTGGTGTCTATCGATCAATATTTTTCAAAAGTTTGCAATTCCGATTTTGTCGTGCACTTTTTGCCGCCTGTGTAGTAAAACGATATTACACGTTTCGATCGAACGAGAAAGTATCGAGAGTGAGAGACAAAAAGTGGAAAAGAGCGCAGAGAACGAGAGGGAAAACGAATTCGCAAAAGACTATTTCGTGCGTGTAAACATCAGAATCGCAGTTAGAAGGACGGCGTTCGATTCGATTTCCAGCCAGCGAGGATCGAGTGACCCTTGCTATTGTCACACCACGAAACATCGCATGACTTGCCAATCTCTTTTGCCATTAAGAAAGAAACGAGATTCTACGCTCATGTAGTACGATATTTTTTTTATTTTTTTGCTCCTTTTACTGCTGGTTTTACCTCGTTTACAAAGCACTTTCGCCACTACCGGTACGTAAATACGTACCGAAATTCAGCAGGTGTACGCGAACGCACGTGCCCACAGGTGTTCCAAGCTCGTCGTTAAGTACCGCGGACGTGTTTGCCGCGGTAAATTGGTGGAAGTGCAAATGCATCGTGTCCTCGTTCCAGACAGAGAGTCGTGTGAGCGACAACCGTTGCGCCGCGCCAGTACGCTTCATAGCCGCGCTTTTTCCGACAGGAATTTCGCCTGGAAAAACCGCTCGACTGAATTCGAACTCGGCCTTCATGTAATTCGATAAAGTTACGTATCCCACCGAAACGTTTTCATTTACTTGTACGACAAAATTGATTCGCGTTGCCTGTATGTACATTGTTCGT
This sequence comes from Bombus huntii, assembly GCF_024542735.1. Lineage (NCBI taxonomy): Eukaryota > Metazoa > Arthropoda > Insecta > Hymenoptera > Apidae > Bombus > Bombus huntii. The sequence continues at coordinate 11,521,140 of NC_066248.1, read as the reverse complement.
AATTAAAAGTGCGCAATTTGACACCACGATGCTCGATGTCCACAAAAGATATTCGGTCTATGAATCTTATTTGTTATAGTTAATAGTCCAAGATGTATCTTGGTCTTCTAAGTATATACATATTTTTTAATCTAATTTTATAATGTCGTAATCATATGATTTTTGTTACTCTTTCTCATATTTCTGATTTCGATCTAATTACAAATTACACTGGTCTCGGCAAAATATACATGGATCAGAGAAAATTTTAAACGTAATAAGATTCGATTTGAACTCAGATTCCCATGTTTTTCTAAACGCGCAATTTCTCAACATCCCGTTTTACATTCACAGACAGGATAAAGAAAACAGGTTGCTGTTCCGTAACAATTCGTCTGTAAAATCTAACGATTGTATTCTGAGCAGTAGAGCACGTGGACACGCTACGTCGCTTTGAATCGCTGACAAATTTCGAGCGACACTGGTGCTCTCGCGGGATCTTTAACATCCAGGGATTTTTCGCAAAGAACCCGTAAAGATATGTGGTACTATATAACAGCCCGGCCGAGCTTTGGGTGAACAAACATTCGCATGCATCAGAAGCGAACAAATGTAGGTAAATATCTATACATGTGAACATATGGCCGAGTGGACCGTGTACAAACGAAACGTGGCTAGACAATGAGGACGGGAGCATTATTGCAAATTCACGGAATACCGGGGACTCGCTGGCAGAGCTCGCAAAACCGCGCTGCAAAATCGTTCTGAGGATACTCGGTGTTCTCACGCGTACTTCCGGGAGTGTGTTCAGCACACGTGTGTACGGTCCCTTTCCTAAAATTGCGCTGGTCGAAATTATTCCTATTAATGATTACATGGTAGCGCAGGGTAAATGTAATTGTTTTACCATAAATATTGAACGTTTGAACATTATCTACTTAATTCTGGTTTACCATGCTTTTCATTATGGAGATTGTCTCATCTAAATATTACGTTCTATGTCACTGTAATATGTGGAATCCAGAGTAATTTTATAAAGGGTGGATTAATGTTGATAGCTCTACCATCAATTATGTCGTGTACGAGAATCATAAATACGGAAACGTAGAAGTGTATGTTAATAGAAGGATATTACATTATAGAAAACGGTCATGAGAAAGTTACTTTTCCCAAATTTATTAATAAATTATTATTATCAGTACAATTATCATTAAATAGCAAATCGTAATTTTTCGTATTTTTCATTTCATAGATTCTTCGTAAAATTTAATGAATGAAAGCTTCTTCTTCTCCTTACATTTATCTTTTCATATACTTTCTGTTTCAATTTCCTTGGCCTACGAGTTTTATACTTACTCCTCGATGGCTTAATTAGTAAACCAAAAAATTGGACTCAAAAGGGTTAAATAGGTTGTGCGAGTTCATCCGCTAAGATAGTCTCGCGCGCACTGTTCTCGTTTATTTCAATCGCTTGTCACGAAATCCGCGCGCCGCTGAATGAACCGAATCAGCCGGTACGTACAGTCAGCACCGATGCTTTAAGAGAAGCTTTGAAAGACACGCGGCTCACCTGTCTTTACAAGCTTGCCGCTGACGTGGCGATATTTCATACGCGAGCAGCGTCTGACAAATTCACTGCTTCTTTTCTATCTCCTACTCTCCTTTCACCTTTCTCTTCTTCTTTGCAACTTGTTTTCATCGAAAAAATCTTTGCTCCTACTTTACGGCCTTTCTATCTTTCTCTCTATGTACAGGGATATAGTAATTGAGCGAAGCTTCGATGATCTTCGTGAACCACTTTGATCCGGCATCTCTTTCTCGCTGTGATACATCCGACTACGAGGAAAATCAATTTTCACTTCTTTCTGTATTGACATCTACCACACTGCAAATTCGGACAGTCATCGCTTCGGCGATATACGATATTCGCTTGGGTAATTGTTTCTGAAGAATGGAATGGGAGGTTTTTTAAAGTCTGAAAAGAGTTGAAGAGTTGGATAGAAAACTGGGTTACCGAAAATTGATTAGAGATTTCGTAGTAAATATCTGAATCGAATCTAGAATACTGATGTGTCTAGAATACTATTGTGAGAAATTTATTTTAATAAACTTTCTTGTGGAACTACAGAGATGTGTTTACTCTTCCAGGAGTTAGGTATGAACAAATGCCTGCAAATGTAAAGAGTTTCATATTTCAAGCCAACCCATAGTGCTTTTCTGTGGGAACAAACGGATAAAACTATCTATGAATAACGATTAAATGCAACTCGAAAGCCTCTCATACATTGCACTTTTTTAATCCTGCAATGGAAGGAAAGAAAATTGATATCCCTTTGAGATATGAAGTCACAAAGACAACTCGTGAGCGAGAACGCTTTGATCTTTAAATATTGATGGATGTTTTGTGTAACACACCTACCGCGAAATTGTCTCTCAAAACTGTCCCAGCGAGTTTTGGAAAGGTTTCTGCATTGCTATTACGATAGTCGAGGCGATGGAACAATTGAATCAACCGAACAGTCGAAATCTTTTAATTGTTTCTAACTATTTTTCTAATTCTTCGGCAACATTCTCTTGCATATTTATTCGAACTTTGTAAAAATCATTTTAAAAATCGTATATAATACCTGTTTTTGTCATCTTCTTGTACGTTTAACAAATCCTATTAACTATCAAGCCATGCGAGTCAGAAAATCAGCAACAATGAACGTATTATATATATATAATAATATATATATATTGTAATGTAATACAATATATGTAATAATAGTAATGCAATAATAATATAATTATATATATAATAATATTAATATTAATATTAATTAATATTATATAATATTATTATTATTATATATGTATACATAATGTTGTATTATATATATAATACATATAATATACATAATCATATAACAATAATATATATAAATAAATACGATTATGTATATAATAGACTTGTATATATGTGTAACTTTATGTAACTTGTATATATGTGTATAGAATTGTATATATGTGTAACTTTCTTTCTGGTACGTATTTCATATCTATTCAAAATTGCAACTTATTTCGTACAACGTTTCACTATAATTATTTCAAGCCTATCAAATTCAATCAACCATAAGTTACAGAACGAATCGTGATATCTGAATATATTCGATCATCGACAGCCAACAATGATCGTTCGAACAAGTACATTGTTCCACAAGCGCGAATCAAGCAACCGCCGATGTAAAGGCTGCGGCCTGTTTACTCAATTGCATTAATTAATGCGCTCGTGAACGGAACTGCGAGGCAACTAAATGATTCGCGGCGCGCCTAAGCGAACGACCGAATCTCGTTATTTCGCGTTTGATCGACGCAATGTTTTTAACGACTAAATGAGTTACGTGATTAACTGGATACAAATGGAACGCCGAAACCTGTACCTAAATCGCTGTAAAACGTTTCGACCACAGCCAAACATGTGTAAACTACGTCGCGCGTAAAGTGAATACCTTCAAAAACGCAATCGGGTTACCAGATTCAAATTATGTGCACTTTAACAGCGCTTTATTCAGAAATTTCCGTTGTATATATAGTCACCGCTGTTTGATACATACAAAAAAGAATCTTATCCGCCTTCCAAAAGTAAATTTTAGAACAAATTTGGAAGTAAAAATTGTTTCTATCGAATCCCTCATTTCGATTTGCTTACTTTTGATTTGAAACAATAGTTCATGGATTTATCGGATACAATCGATATAATCTGATGATCTTTTTTATAAAATGAAATAAATGCAAGAAATGATACATAATATTTGTATTTGCCTAAAAGATTTTATGAATTTCTGAACTTCTATAACTATTGTTTCGACCACTCGCGGAGAGACGCAATCGCGAGGAAGCACGCCAACGGGAGTCGTAAATTCCCGTTACGATTAGATAATCGACGCCACAAAATAATCGATCCCCTATTTCGGTTAGGATAATAGAGGTAGTTTGATTGAGTAAGACACTGATATAACAAGTTATAAATCACAGTTTATTCCAACAACTTTGTAAGGAAGATAGTTACGCTGGTGCGTATGTATAAGATAAGTAAGTGACTGATCTACGGGTGTAAACCCGGTCAAAGGGATGTTGACCGTTTGAAAGATGGAAAATCGGTGAAGTTCCGTGACGATGCTGTGGCGGAGGAAAGCTAGGGATGGGTGTGTCTAGCGCACGGACCATCGGATTTGTTGGTGACGATTTTGACTAAGAGAGTGAGGGAAATAGGCTTCGTTGTTAATTGGTTATTTGCTATGGTGGTGGGTGAGGAAGGATGCTAACCGCCCTCGGGATAAAGTTGCTAGTGGGAGGCCTCATACGTGAGAAAAGGCAACTTCCCGTGTCAACCCGTGGTGGACAATAAACTTTAGGAAACAATTCAGCGAAAGAATATTTGTTCGGTCTGAAGGACCTTGACTAGGAAATTCCTGAGATTTATGGAGGGTACTTGAGACTATTGAGGGTACGCAGTAAGGATCCGAAGACATCTGGCTGCCATCTTGTCCGCGGTGTATGGCCTGGTTTAGGTAGATTGTCGCCCGACGTAACAACTATTATTCATAGAAACCTGTTTTAAGGTTTGAGAACACATTTTCTCTATTGGAATTTAACTTTACTTCTATTATTCTGAAATTAAAAGTTTTGTTAGTTAATATCTTTCCTCCAAATCCCTCGTTCGACCTAAACGTAAAGTGTTTCGTTGTTAGAGTAATTAACAGTACGAATGTAAAAATTGTTCGTCTGACGAGTACAGGACAATGACATTGGTACCGCATACGGATGTCAGCGACGAGAAGTGAGTCAGAGACGTGATATCACAACGGGAACTTCATAAAAATTTTACGACTCCGCGTACTCTCGTTTACGGTTGTTCAAAAAGGATTGATTCGTCGCCACGTTTTTCGATCTCGCGACGAGATTTTACGAATTACGTGATCTCAATGCGCTCGTCGTTACACGGAAGAACAGTAATCCTCGGACTCATAGCATCTGAAATCGCGCGCGTGTTCCATACCAAGGAATTTTACCATGCTCAGGTTACCAGCGAAATTCTCATAGAACATATATATTTCAGGATCGATCGATTATTGTATTACCAGAGGAATGCAGCATGGGATTATGTCTTAATCCTTAGATTCCATAAAGACAAGAAGGAAAGTTTGCATCAACTCGCGACAAATGGGATTTCATGTATAGAGGATTTTCTGTTCTCATTGAAATTTTAAATGCAATCCTTTCTTACGTTTCTATCTCTTTCATTTGTCGAGTAAAATATCATTTAATCCGATTTTTTAAAACACTCGTTACAAGTTAAGTTATTGAAAGGTGAAAAACAAAGAAGCATGAAAAAATTGTCTATAAGTATGAGTTATGTAATAAAGTTACAAGGTGGATATTAATTTAGTTTGAGTTAGCTTGTAATTTCCGGCTGAAACGAAGAAGATAGATAAAAGAAAACGTTTAAATTAATACTCCAGTTTTGTTGTAATTTCGTTTAAACGCTTTTATATATCCGGAAATTTCGTGGCACAAAGCAAACTGTGAAATAGAATAAATTAATTCAGGGACAACATTATATATTGCTTAAAGAGATATGTTTATGCAGAGAAAAATACATCAGAATCGTCAATTAACTTTTGAAATATCTTGGCTGTTTAAATGTTCGCTTTCCGGACATCGACAATTCCTTTAAATGAGAGCTCGAATGTAATTCTATCGATCACCGGTGTAATGTGAAATTCTACGATAGAGTAGTTCATTTCAGAATTTCAATTTCACATCGTCGAATATGAATTTCTATCGTAAACTGTGTGCCTACCGTGTCGAAATTTATCGCTGTCACGTTTCATCGCGTGGCCTGCTTTTTGGAAAATCATTATTCTCGTCAGTTTTGCTGAAATATTTCAATTTGATTCGATCTGTAGCTTTATTAAAAGTCTTTTGCACCAATTGAAACAACTGTCACGTGTCATTGGTGTCTGTTCCCGAAAATTGGAAGAGATATTCAGAACTGGTAACCGATAAATCCAATATCAATTCGTTCGATTTTCATCATTGAATTATAAGAGGAAATTCAAATTATAGAAAGAAAGAGGATTCCAGGGTTCGCGGTTATCGCCTCGGAAATACAGAGTTTCGCAATGCTAAAGAGATTTTAACAGATCTCTATAAAGAAGCTTTACGAGCCTCTCGTTTCCGCCAGATGAAAATTCGTTCTCCATTCGATATTGTCCCACTCTCTTAATTTGCGGTAACGAGAAATAGATAATGGAAAAGGAACGAATGTACTTAACTGGCTGGAAATCCTCTCCCCCTTCTCTTTTTCTCTTATCCATTCAATGTCCGGCGATTCGAAGACACCATTGTTCTCTTTCTGTGAAACGTAGAAAACTGCATTAAAGATGGATACATATTATTCCCCTTTCGTTGTTTCTCGATCTGCACGATTCACACTGATACTTTTTTAAACAAAAACAATTATACGACACATTGCGTAGGCACTATTGTTGAAAATTCTATATTTAAATATTTCAAAGATTCGATTAATAAAAATTGAGGCAACAGCATTTTCTTGTCTGTCATCTTAACGTCATCTATCATCGCTCCTTACATTGTGCCGCTTCTTTTACCGTACCTTATATCATAATACCGCATTGACAGCCTGAAAAAAAAGGTCGGCGAAGAGATCTTGAATGTCTATCTCTATTTAACCAATCTTGTTCTATTTGTAATTCTACTAGCGGTGATCACGTAGTACTAGTGCCCCCCGAGGGCAACTGTATATCACGTGTCTGATCAGTCACGACCCACGCCACTTCTATAGTCTAGCAGTGGTCAGACCTATTCTACTTGTCCCGCATATGATCTACTTGTTCTGCTTGTCTTACTCTGCGTAATCATGTACCTCTTGCAAAACTATTTCGATTGTCCCTGTCTGACAAAAGACGCCAATTCTACTCAGTGCAACACGGAACGAACCCATTCTGCTTGTTTGAACCAAACACGATTTTACATTACTTTATACAATTTTAGAAGAACGTTATTTGAATTCCATTCTGAAATGGCTGTTACTGGGATGTTATTTAATAGTACACGTTATAACGTTACATTAGGAAGAAGATATCGAGCTACATATGCATATCTTTCTATCAAATGAATATTATCTTTTTTTTTTTGTATGCGAGTTCGTTTTGCGCGAATTTTACGATGAAAATTGTTGGCGTCATTTTCAGTATGCCGAATAAAACTGTCTTTACTGAAATAAACCTCTAATAAATACTACAATTGGACGTATGTTGCAAACGGTCTCTATTACGTTGATAATAAATACGTCGCCTACGTATTCGTATTCGTATAAATAGTTCGCGAAAGTGACAAACAAATCTTTAGCATCGACAGTAGTGTCTTTTGAAAAAATACGTGACTTCATACAAATTAATGCAACGTAGCTCATGCATTAAGAATCGTTCATTGACTTTTCGTGATAAACGTTTAAAAATATTCCGGCGAACATTAATTCATCTATTTAATACGATGTATGCAGATAAATTGTCTGCTAAATATTGCATATGGCAATTTTCTGAATTATTGTTACAAAAACTGGTTAAACGTTACAGGAAGTTTACTGTAATAAATTGTTTCGTTAAAGTAATACATATTCCTCAACGTTTACTGATAATGGGAGATTTTTATGTGTGGGGAACGAAAAGCAAATAAAATTAATAAACTAAATCTCCTATTACATCTCTTTTGTGTTTGTCATAAATACGTTGCTTCCAAAATAAAGAGTGAGCGCCATGGTTACCAATTTTTAATGTGTCAAATTTATCGTTGAAATTGGCCAATCAAGTGGACGCAATACACCATCGGGCAGTATCTGCAAATCGTTGCGCATTTAAATGCTTTCAAGCTTTCAAGCCACGAACATGCAGTTCCTCTCCCTCTATTTTTCTCTCTCATTGATTCATTCGTCTCGAACTACAATAAAGAAAATTACATCGACAAGCGAAAAGATCGACGTTCCGTCGAGTGTCTTAAAATTTATCGATAATTCTGTATAGCGAAATAATTATGAGACACAGCAAACAATTGTTAGTCGTTCGGTTTTCGTCCAACCGAGAGAATGAGAAAGAAAAATAAATTTTCATGCTCTTTAAAATGTTCTTACGAAAAGTGTGTATAAACAAGATAACGAAACGAGCTATAAACTGATTGCAGAAAAACCCTTTATCTTGGCAAACAATCTGCCATTCGGTTTTGCAGTCAAAGATAAAAGAGCTACGAGTCGTAGCTGTTGAAACTTCCAACCGGATTCCTTCGTTTTTCTTAGTGTCTCTTCTCTCTCCATTTCTTCTATCCAGCCTTTCTCCTTTCCTTCCTTCCTTCCTTCCTTCCTTCCTATTCAACAGTTCTTCCCAGCCAACTCGACGACCAGTAGACACTTCGCAAAGGGTACGCGGTTCCTTGGGACGTTACGAAATCGCAGACGGCTCGTAAAAGGATAATTACAGCAATCTCTTTTTCCGCGGGAAATGGCCGTCGTCGCGGTGAATTAACTGGCAGAGCTCGCCAGTTTCCGTCGTGTTTACCAATAAATGAAGGAGCTGCGAAATGAATGCTTTTTCTCTCTCTAGCCGACGAACGTCATTTGCATCGCTGAATGCCGCCGCTCTGTGCATTTACAATTCATTCTGCGGGAATCCTAAATACCTCCTTTAGTATCTCCTTTTCGTTGGTTACCCACGATGAAGACGCGGCGCACTATTCGTTCCTTCGAATTTATGATGTGGTTAATTGCCATCGAGCGTGCAAAGAACGTTGTCCGTAAGATAGATGAAAAGAAATTTCAAATTAATCACCTCGATGGAACTTGATTCTTTTCCGCTGTTACATCCCGTTGCCTGGTCCAGGCTGAAGTTCGTCCCTCGGTCGGGACGGCCACTAGCGGTGCAAACATCATAGGTCGGACCGCAATAATCCTAAAGCATAAAACTAAATACTCTTTTTTACTTTTACATCAAGGCCCTCAATTGCTGCAACATAGAGGTTAAATCGAGACATTCCTTAAGGCTATTGTTCCAGCTAATAAAAATTGGGAAAAATGGGTTTTCCCATATTTCCCGGGATTTCCACTCGCAAATAACCGGTGGTGGGGCAACCAGCGACCATCCCCGGTTCTGTATAAATATCGCAATAAATAAACAAGAGTTTTTAGTTTTTTTTTGTTTGTTCTCTGATCAGCCATCGTATTCACGTATATCTCGTACTCTGTCAAAGTCTTAACTTATATACTGTCTGTCGACATATCAACTGTTATATTTAATATTATATCTATTAAGTTGTTGGAATAAAGTATATATTATACTTCGTCGTAAATTCCCATTACGATTAGATAATCGACGCCACGAAATGATAGATCCCCTATTTCGTTTAGGATAATAGAGGTGGTTGAACTGATTATAACATTGAAGTAACAGTTTACAATATACACCTTATTTCAACAGCTTTGTAGACATAGACAGTTACGCTCGGTGCGTATAGATATAAGTTAAACAGATGACTGATCCAAGGTTGATAAACCAGTCTAGACATGGATTGGTCAACGCATGGAAAACCAGTCAAGAGAAACGTTCATTCACATCGATTTCGTAGTTAAGACTCGTACTCTCGTTTCGTCGACCAATGATTACTTTACAATTGTAACTGTAACAAACAACGCGGGGATTAGTTTACCAGAAACGAGCCGGCGTAATGACTCCAAGTTTCCGTTTCCGTCATTATTAATGCTCTCACAATTAGTCGCGAACACCAATACGTTTCGATTCTTGCCGTAGTGATTAATGAAAGCTTGTCGGAAATCTTCTTGCGCAGCCATTGCCTGGAACCCTGCAACCAGCAAGACAGCAAATGAACGCGCGACATTTGATTTCCAGTTAATTAGTTGTTCGTGCCGACTGAACTTTAATTTATACTCGGTTAACGTTCGATACAACCCGAGTAGTACCATTCGAAGCACGAAATGCGTTTTCGTATCGTCCTCTCTCTCTACGTTCATCCTTTTCCTTCTTTTCTCATGTACCAATCATTTTTATATCTTGCTTAGGTTGGCGGTATACGGCACAATGCCAAAGTCTTATATTATATATGATATAGAAATGTTTTATTTTACGATCGAATTTAAGAACGATTGATGTTATTTTTAATTCCATAGCTATTTCTCTGGTATCTAGTTTAAGAATTAATGCATTTAAAAATAAATGTTTATTATTTTATGTAACTTTATTTTACTTTTTTTTATAGTGATAGATTTTTTAACTATGCTGTTTAATAATTTATTTACCACATTTAATACTTTATGTGACTTCCTGTTATTCTCTACACAGACAAACCTCTCTTTAAAGATACGTTATGTGGCTACATTCCCCGTAGTATCTTTCTCTCTTCTTTGATTCGTTTTAAATGGCCCTTATATGTTCTCTAAAAGACGCGCGTCAGTTCCATTTATCGTAAAACTTTCAACAGATTCTGTAAACAGGAGAACGTAAAGAAGTTACATGATGCTAAGGAAAGATTAAAAACGGAAACATTTCTTAAAACTATGTTTATCGTTACCGTTACGAGACTTTGGTGTAAAATTTTTGCATAGTACTATATGTTCGTTCGTGTGTTCATAAGAGCGGCAATAACGAAATACGAGTACGAACATCGAGATTCGGAGACTATGGAATTACTAAGTTCGAAAGAAGCCCGTGATTCGAGGCAGTATATGCTCGTACGCGATAGATACAATTCATGCTTCTTATTTAGATTCCAAACATTTAATTAGCTGACTTTCAATGCGTAATACACGGAGCTTCCATGTTTTTCATAGCGGAACGTAAATATTCGGCGGGTATCGTTACGAAAATATTCATTTGTACTGCCTTATTCGTTTTAAGAAAACAAACGATTTTGTTTAAAATTCTCCAAACTTTGAGTTGCTCCTCCTTAACTTCTCAGATACGGTTGAATTTTGTGCGGGGCTGTTTCTCTGTACGGCAGAGTTTGACGCGATTACGCGTAAACGATACAGCACTGCAATGTGCGATGGATAATGCTGTTCTCTACGCAAGCACATTGGAATGAAGTTTTTGATAATTAAATTATAATTTTTCCTAAAGATATGATGCATATACTTTAACTTTAATAATTTACTTTAATAATTAATATTACAACTGAATGTAGTATATTTTAACCCTTTCGCTACGGGCGGCTTATCCGCCGCGGTACTCTCTGTGAACGAGCCGCTGCGTCAAAACAGTACACGGTGCGCGAGAAAGATCGTCAGCGGCCGCGTTTATACCTCATTGCAAACCGAGCTGCTCTGACGGTGTTTTTCGAAGAAAAAAACTTTCCTCAAAACACAATATTTATAACTTCTTAACACACTCATTTTTAATTACAATTTAGAAACAAATAACATTACAGAATATAATGATATGATATAATATAATATAATTGCATGATACTAACAGTTTTTAATAATAGTTGCGTGTGGTACTTTTCGAAACATGGTGTTACACATGGGCCAACATCGCAAATCTGGCACTGGTATCGCGATCCGTTTCACCAATCGATTATAATCGACAACACACTTCGGTTTTTTAATTATTTTTTGTTGCGATAAGGACGTTTTGTGTCAACAAATTCTTCATTATGGAAAGAGGACAACAAATACACTGTCCTTTTGTTAACACCATTCTATTGTTAATAAAAGGCTTGAGGATGTACAATACTCGTCGTATGTACAATACGCGGCATCTTATGCAGAGCAATTATAGCCGCCCGTAGTACGTCAGTGGCATCTTACGCAGAGTGACTGTAGTCGCCCGTAGTATGTCAGTGCCATTTTACGGAGAGCGACTGTAGTCGCCCGTAATAACGAAAGGGTTAAACCACGGTACGACACATAGGCCCACGTCACAATTTTCACACTCATAGTGCGATAGTGCTTTTCAAATTGCTCTTCGTTTTCTATTTTGGAGCTACATTTTGAGGTTGGAGATTCTAAAAAATTATAAGGCATGGTAAAAAGAGCATATAATAATGGTATATTTATTTTAACGAAAAGCAAGAATTGATATCTGACACTGGCGTATCAAAAACGAAGACTATTCTGTGTGTATATTGTTAACACTGTTATAAACGTTGTGAGGGCAAGAAAAGTGTGAAGCAAGACAAATGAAAAAGATCATTTAGCTCAAACGGTGAGCGAATGAGTCAGTAAAGTGAGTCACTATAGTAGCGCGTCGTAATATAAGATAACATCCGCGACAGCCACTATAGTGGCGCATTGTACCTAAGAGGTTAACTCTCTGCCTTCTGATTTCTTCAAAAGAACTTGAATTATGTGGAAGACTATACGGCGAATTTGAAAATTTTATATGTACGTAATTTTGTATCTAATAAACCTCGATCTAAAGAATTGAAATTAAAATTAGAGTTTCACTAAAACTTTTTTAAAAATGCAAGGAATGATATAATTTATGGCAATAATCAAGAGCTCGACCTCAAGAAGACCTCAAGAAGAAAAATAATATGGTATTCGAATAAAAAGTTATACTAGAAATAAAATTTTGATATAATAATATAAAAACAAGATCAAAAGTATTCTTTCATTTAATTGAAAGTATTTTATAGGTTCCTACGGAACAGACTTGTATCGATGAATGAAAGTGAACGACCAAGTAAATAACAAGCAACGTGTGGCTTCTTGCAGGTGTCGTATATAAGACCGAAGCACTCGCGATGATTGGTAGGAGTGTGGCGTTATAAAATCGAACGACTCACACAGTTATTGGCGATGTAACCGATTATTGAATTCCCCGAAATGAAACTCCACGCCGGCAACGAATTGTTGGCCGTTCTTCGCGTTTATATGGTATCGGCCGCCTCCATATATTGCGATTGCCTATCCACCGAACAGAATCGATTGTTCTGGGAGTTTGGGCGATCCGCGGCTTCGTTCTGTATCCAATGTAAAAAGCATTTTCAAAAATTCCCCCGTTACTCGTGAATCTCCCTGTTAATCTCGACCAAGAAGTTTAATCCTTATTTGCTATTATGGTTTTTTTCGATAAACATGAAAAATTCATTTCCATAGAAAATATTCTACCAATCGCATCGAGAAACATTTTTGTCATGGCGGAAAGATATTGTGAAATGAAAGTTGATGCCACTCATGGCGAATATTCTTCGCAATTTCATATGGTATACCTGCATATATGGGTAGAAAGGAATGATATTCAATCAAAAATATTAGCGGGTTCTTCTCCGATTTTGTCGGCATTCATTGCTCTCTATTTATAATTCATATTATTAAAATAAAATATACTTTATAATAAATTAGTTTCATTTACATTAGGTCAGATTATGCGGTATATTATAAAAATTGAACAAGTAATCATTATTTTATCGTTTGTACATATCATATCTGCTAAAGAGACTGGAAATGACTGACTGCTTCTATGCATCCATTAAAAGCTCTCGATTTATCTAGAGTCATATCATATCTCGTATCATAACCACTGGATATGTGATTGAATGAATTTCATATCATATCATATATTATATCATTTCGCCTTATATTAGAAATTAATATATTTTTAATTTCATCGCGATATGCGTGGCGTTTGACGAATGTCAAACGATATGTTGTAACGATATGGACAATACATTCACCCTCTTCTTTTTCAAAACGATAAACTGATCATTGGTTAAGTATGCAGTTAGCTGCTTCTGCTGTTTATCCCTATACACAGGAATGAAGATAAGTAATATTGCTTGTACATAATAAGTTTATAGAATTTATCAATATCTTTTATTTCGCTTATCCCCGGATATATATGCGGACTCACAGCGCATATTTTTCGAAGCTCATATATGTGTATGAACAGCTGAAAAGGTTGATTCCTTCACAGTACAAATACGCGGCGTATAAAAGTTGACGAACGCGAAACAATCTATGAATCGCGGTGCCGCGGCAACGAAGCGCGTTCATCGTTGGCATAGCTTGGTAACTTTCGCGCTGGCGTCGAAGAAACAGGAAGCCGCGACCGCTCCGGGCGTCCCCGTCAAAAGCGAATACTGCGAATACTTGCGAAGCAATCGCGAATTTATGAATAGTGCGCGAACGCGTCTGCTAGTCTACCAGAACCGTGGGAGCTGACGCGCCGCGTCGCGGATCGATTCGAGAACGGCAACTGTTTACTCGGAATTTCTGCGGAAGCATCTCGCGACGAGCCGCGACGCATCGCGGCTTCGTAATTGAAAGAAGAAATCTCCCGAGGCGTTCACAGCTTGTTCGTCCATTGCGGATGTCGTGAGGTCCGTAAAATATCGAGGAAGTTTCGCGACACGCGTGCACCACAGGGCGAACAGCAGTCGACATTTGTCTGTCGTCTGTAAGTCGACTTCTCGCGCGCACCAAACTTTCCTCGCAATCCAACTCACTCCTGTATCTTCGCTAGACTTTCGATGTTGTTCCGCGGACCACGGTATTCAGTCGCCCAACCGCTGCATGCGCCAACGATGCACCAGAAAAAAAAGGACTCTATTATCGATTTAATGAAGTTTGCGCGAACGGTTTCGCCCGACAAAAGTTGCGCCGTCGCGTTTTGCGTCATTGGCGGCGTCCGCTTCATATCATTACGGAAAGCAGCTTTCGCTCGTTAATCTTAAACTTGTGCGGCGATCTCGTCAAAGTGTTGCCGAAAGGGTTTGCGGAAAGTATTCGAGCTTTTTCGCGTATCAAATTAAATATCTATGACGTTGAGAAAGAAAATATCTAAAGTAATTTCGATTACTTTTCATGGAACAAGATGAACATTTGCAAAATCAATTGGTTTCATGTAGTTCTTTGAAAGGAGTTTTGAATCTTGACTTATAAACTGAAAAGGTGGGAGATGACTTGTAAGAGTGTCGATATGAAATACCTTTGATACAGTTGAAATCCTTTGATTTGAAGGGCCCTTTTATCGCGTTTAGATATAGCTTCATGCGTTTGACAGTGTACACTGCTGAAAGATGTCTACATACAAAACAATGGAAAAAAAATCAGCTACTCACACGTTTATCTTCCTCTCGTTTATTTAGAACATTTCTCGCTTTGTGCTTTGTCGTTCGGAACTAAAGCATATGAAAAGCCCGTAATAAAAACGAAACGCCTTTAAACAAAGTCCCAGCATTATGCTCGTAACGCGCAGCTGTTACAAATTAGAAGACCATCGTGCTGTATGCAGACGTGTTAACTTTTTGTTGCGTCCGTTAAGCTTCGATGTTTTTTCCAGCGATCGTTGCTGCGACGACCAACAGCCCGTGCTGTTTTTTCTGCTAAATAAATTTCGGTCATCGCGAGGCTAACGAAACGGAAGATTGCGGGTTGAAATTTTTTTCCGCGGTGGCTACGCAGGAAATTTTGCCAAAAGAGAATAAAAAAAAGAAAAAAAGGAAACAGAAAGAATGGAAAAAAGGAGGAAAGATGTAACGAGGCCGAAAATTCCGCGGTGAAAATTGGACACGGGACGAAATAGGAATTGCCTAACGAACTGTGCAGTCGGAAGCCGAGAAGAAAAGAGGAGCCCGAGTCGAATGGCTAACGAGAGAAGGACATGTTTCAAAAAGGCCGGAAGTAGTTACCGGGCGGTCTACGTGTCCACCCAGCCGGCGTCGTTTCCTGTCAGTTCCAACAAAGTCCTTTCTTCGAAAAATCGGGTCTATGAATATGTTTCTCACCTCGTTCATTCTTCTTTCTTCGTTTTCCTCAACCATCGTACCGAATAATCGATTGTAAAGTAGAGCGTATGAGAGGAATCAAACGTGACGTGGAATATACGAGACATTCCGTTCGAGTAAGAATGAAGGTCTTCTGATTATGTCCATGCTTCAACCTTTAGGTCACTTTTGATCCTATCATGTTCATCTATCAACAAATTTTTCAAGTTAGACGTGAGAGCTCTTTGTTATTAATACTTAATGGTAGTCTTCTATGGAAAGACCAATACTATTCAATAGAAGTCTGAATTTATTTTTAATGAATGCTATATTAACAATATTGTATCTTTCAACCAGTGAAACACCCTTCTTTTACCTATTTTTATCTATCAAATTTATTTCTTATTTTTCATTAGGAATCTTATACACATAGGACATATCTTATTAGGAATTTTATACATAAAAACCGTAGTGTTGAAACACATATTGAAAAATATGAAAACACAAAAGTTCGAAATATCGAAGTTAATTATACCATTCGACACCTTTCAATGTTTCTATAATCTGTTCGAAATTATCTAACTTTCCAAGATCATATCTCTTATAAAGTCTCCGTATCTACGCGTTTTAATGGATATTACGTTTTAATAATCTACGTTTTAAGAAAAAGAGGGCAGGCTTTCAAACGAAAATGTTCGGTGGAGCTCTGTGTATCGAAGATAAAACGAGGCAGACGCTTGAATATCTGAATTCTTTTTTCCCGATGAAGATAACGTAGTACCGGGGCCAGTGATTATAGCGATACAGAAATGGTATATGCAAATGAGAATAAATCGTGTACAGCTGTGCGGCGGGACGGTGCCTCGGCGAGGATCTGCTGGGGGTACGTTGTTTGCGCTGGAAAATGAGTTCTCAATGCCCTTTGGTCGCTTAGAAATCTGCAGTGAAGTACATATATATATATATATGCATCCTATATTCCCGACTAAACGAGTTTTCGCAGTCGTTCCATTTCGCGTCGCCCCGTGTTTTCCTTCGTCTGGTGCGCGCTTGTTACGCGGCCAAAACCATCGTCATAGTGAGAGGATAATTAGCAGACAAGAATAAAATCACAAAAGATTCCACGTCGATACTTTCATAAAAATCTGGGAACTTAGCACACGACGATTGTTGTTCCATCAGGATGGTTTGATTTATTATTAAAGCAATTGCTTTATACGAGGCATTTTCGTCCTCTAAAGTGACGTACTCTTCACTGCAATAACAAAAATCATTTTTTTCCATCCAATAATGTCTGACTTCAACCTGCTTCAATTTTCAATTGCAAGATTTATCTTGTTCAGCTTCCGCACCAAGTTAAACAAAACAATGCAAAGAAAATCATGAACTGGAGAAATTACTGACAATTTGCCGGATGCTTTATACAAAAACGTAAAAAGAAACTTCCATTTATCGTGCGTTTCATCGGATCGAAAGGGGGAAACCATGAAAAATTTCCCTTTGTATATAATTTCTTTGACGACGGACCGTTTACGTTAAAAACCATGGTCGATAGGAATTGCGCTATAAGTTAACGAGAGATTTTTCGTTGGTCGTGTTTCATTATAAAAGTCGTCGGAGCGTGAAACATAGTCTGATGGAGAAGTAGAATGGACAACGCGCGCATGGCTTAACAGTAGAAATTTCTCTTTTTAAAATGTTTGTTCTGTACCTGTTCGCCTTCGCATGGGCCAATAAAAATCAACCAAGCAAGACAGCACCAACCGGTTTGTCAAAACATTCGTGTAATGTGCAAGCTTCTGAAAACACATGATAGAGAGAAAGCAGAAAAAAAGAAGAGAAGAAAAAGAAAAGAGAAAGGGTCGAAAGGGAAAAAAGACGAGGGAGGTGGATAGAACGGGATTCAACACGTCCCGCGGGACGTTATTGAGGAAGCTTATAACGAGGTAAGGTTTGGCCAACCAGGAGTTTTTCCTACTAGCAATCTGTGAAAGGAAGTCGACGGGGAACACTTTGAGGAAGAAAAGCCCACCGGGAACTCTGTCGACGTCAATGAGACGCCGACAACTTTCCTCGATAGTAACGTACCTCTGATTCGAAGCGTCATACTTGCCCTTATATTCGCCTGCTCTTTCTTTCGCGTTTCTTTCTCTCAGGTGAGAAGTATAATCAATCTGACGACAATTTTAGTGAAAGTCGCTTGAGACATTCTCGGTTGGACGAACGCGAATGAAAAATCGGTTTGCTAGCAGTAGTCCCTGTCCCCAAAAGTCTTTACCTAGTGACAGGTTAAAATTATGATATTAGAAACCAAAGAGAAATTTGTTAAACCAGTTAAATCAACAATTCATAAACCAGTAATCCACAAAATTCGTGTCTTGCAAATTTATGTCTCGGCAGGAAGCTGTTCGCTGAGGATGTAGTTTATTACGCGTCCTGACGATAAGTCCTAAAAGTGGATGATCAAGTGCAAAGTTGTTTCCCTGCTCTTCACTGTTGTGGACCGCGTAGATTTGAAAAACTTTTAGTGCCCGACTCCCAGTGGATGGGACATTTGGACTTTAAGACATATTTAACAATAAGTTACGCTTTAGTGTCGTGTTCCCATTCAAACTCCTGGTCGACAAGTTGTATTTTTGAGGAAGGAAAGACACGCGAAAGAGTGAAATATTTTCTCATTCTTTTTTATCAAGTTATAGTAAAATTCTCCTTCTTCTTTGCTGTACACCACAATTCCCTTAATTTATTAACAAAATTATCTCATAAGTAAAAACACCTGTAATGGCGGAATTAAGAGTAAGAGTTATTAAAATTAACATTCAAAAAACATAAATTCAATGTAAATGTTATTTTTAAAAGAAATGAAACAACAGATAGGGAAAAATAAATTTTTAAGTTACCAAATTATTCTGTCCAGGAGATAAAAAATCTCTGGTTTTAATTAATCAAACTGTAGCACAAAAAGATCTTCGAAACAGAAGACCAGCTTAGAATTTCAATGATTTACGAGACAAATGACCACGGCTAACCGTTAATCTTGTTTTGCTCGCAGTTTTCCTGCCTCACTGATTATGCGGAAGTTGCAGTCGAATATAATTTCCGGTCATGGACGCGATCTAATTCAATGTAGAGTGATCCATGCGAACGTAGTAACAGTCTCATACGTACGTTTAACCACGAAGTCGTACACATACCGACAGAATTTCGTGTATACTGGAAACGAAAACATCGCAGTCGCCGTTGGGTACGGTTTCAATGCATCTTCGGTTGTGTTAAAGGAATATACCTTGTTCATTGCATACGAGCGTATGGTAATTAACTGAAACAGCATTCATCTGTTCTACTCGCTTCGTTTTGTCCTCGAAACGTAATATCTTCCGCACGTCGCGTTGGTTTATCAAATTGAAACATGTGCAAATTTTACTTGTTTGACAAGCTTTTTGTTCTTATTTCTCCGTTCACTGTCAATCTGATTAGATTTATAAATTCCAAAGCGGGGTTTTATATCAATTTTACATATTTGTATATGGTGAATTTCTATATTTTTTTTCATAAAAGTAGGAAACCCTTATTTTTTATTTAAACTGAGAATTACAAAAATTGTATCGTTTTTAATCCTGTTGAGTTCTTTTTAGTTTTGTATAATTAACAAATTTCTGCAATTTGAGAAAAATGTAGAGGAATCGTTGTTGATATCTTTAATATTTCGTTTCAATTTTACGTTAACTATTTCTAAAATTCCAAGAATATTTCTGCTTCTTAAAGCAAATGTAACATTGGGATACGAAAGTTCAGTAACTGTAAGAAACTTATATGGATTTCGAAACAATATTCTAAAAGTTCTCGGGAACAGAAAAGCATTTTGCTATTATTACTTCTTTTTGCGCAATTATCAAAACACGACGCGCACAATTCGCGTATATGCTAGTAACAAGAAGTTCGCAGTTACCGAGTCATGGTTGTAGAAGCAACAAAGGTAACGAAGTAAAGATCTCGGGAGGATCTTCAAAATTTTGTTACGCTTCCGTGTGTCTACGAATAAACATAGAATTCCATGTGACTGTAACTCGCAGCGTTTCGTTCACATCACGAAACTACTCGCGATACTTCGAGTAAATAATAAACTACAGTTATAAAACAGTGCATCCTGTTTATGCACGTAAAAGCTCCTCGCGTTATTCTCTTCAAGTTGCGATGCACCAAGGGAACTAAGCGTAAATATCGTCCTCTACCTGCTGGTATAATAAATAGGAACGCGTTCGAATCAAAGCGCTTCCAGTAGAATTACTTCAAGATCAAAATGATATTAATAGATATAGATGGAAATGAACGTGATCTACTTCGTATCTATAGATATTCTAGTTGATATTATACATCGATGTGTTATATTTCGATATTTATACAGTCGTTTCTATATATCGAGATGATGAAAAAAGTTCAAGTACAAAAATATCGTTTGAGGATTCTTCTTTAAGTTATTAACATTTTTATTTTACGTTAGAAATATACTGCTAAAAATACGCCAGATTAAGAGCTTTTCTTTTTATCCTGCACATTTTGTGATACTATGTATACTTATCGTTTGTACTAGAATAGTTAACCAATCTTCAAGTATATTAAAAATGTTAAACGAACTGAAAGAAATAAAGAAAAAAGCACACGATTAATACAGAAAATTATGGTGATACAGTTTGACATTTCTAAGGATCTTTTACGCAAACTGACAGCAAACAACGACGTACTCTGCACGAAAGGAATTTCACGTAAAACAGAAGACAGAGAAACATCTTCGCAAGAAGCCTGAGGCAAACATCTCTCTTTAAACGCAATTTCATACTTGTCCACGTCTTGCGCTGGTCCCACGAGCTCAGTCCGAACTTCCGTTTAACTTGAGTCACCTTATAACCGAACTCCGCGACAGTTCGTTAATTAAACGACGGCAATCACGACGGAAGTAACGAACGACTATATTCACGCTCCGGGCTATGAGCTTTGTCGTCGCGTGGGCCGAAATTCGCGACATACCACTTGTAATAATTACAATAGTAATAATAATAATAATCATTCTCACCAACGACGGAATCGTGAATATGAGGAGGTAGAAGCGAACTCGTTACGTAATCGCAATAGCCGCGTCACGGTTTTTGAAGCGTGAAACGTTGACTGGATGAAAACAGCGCCGGGAAATAGCAGGAAGGTAGCGGAAGAGGGATGGAAGAAACGGGTGAGGGGTGCGCTTACGCGAATTAAAACGACCGGAAGGAATTTCTTTTCGCGATGCAACTACATCCAACGACGCCGCGTCGACTTGTACTTTTATTACGTTCCATCCGTGAGCCGGCTATCAGCTAGAAACGACTAAACGGTTCTGTGTCGAGGCTCGTGAAGGCTTAAAAGTCTGCGTGCTCGTTGCAAAAGGTAGCTAGCTTTTTTCCTTCCGGCTGTGGAATATAAAGGCTAGGCAGGAGAAAAGGCTTCAGAAGAAAATGTAGAAGGAGGAAGAGACGAAAGAAATTGCTTACGTATGTATATTCGGTTTCCGTTACGTTTGTTGATGGTTGACCGACGTGTTCTTCGGTAAAGAAAATAATTCAGATGAGAGTTTAAACGTAAAGAAGCTAAACCTTTCGAAAGTAGATGATCGCATTACAATGATTCGCGTATAGTGAAATCAAGAAGGAAATTTGCCGCGAGAGGAAGCATTTGTTTAGAGTGGGTGATTTTCAAGAGGAATAATTAGATTTTATCTCTGGTGGTGTGTATCCTGGCATCTTACATCCGACAAGCAATGTGAGGGTGGTTTTACTTTTAATTAAAGAAATACGTGCCTCTTAGCCAGCCGTGGTAAGTGTTTGAATTGCTCCGCCGAACGATGTTCACGAACCTCTGCAATAATTAAATGAACCTGCTCGCGAGAAAGAGGTAAAAGCCGAGGAGAATCGTTCGTTTGACGACGCAATCGTCCTCGTGAAAGTTTACGACTCAACGATTGAAAGTTTTTCCAGTCAAATGAAATCCACTCGATTGTTACGAACATTCGTTAAAAAACGAAAAGAACAAAGAAATGAAAGGATGGTTTGCTCGACTTCCCCTTGTTTACCCGTTTTCCTAGGATCGCGTGGACGTTTCTTGTCGCACGTGGACGCGCTGAAACGCCCGAGCGGAAACGAATCGCGGAAATTCAACCGGATTACTTCCGTCTTTTCTTTCCCGACTTCGAAACCGTTCGAAGGAGAAAAGTCGGTTTACTCGAGCTTCACCAGCGTAGAAAGAAGGAGGGTTAACTTTCGTTCGCCAAACAGAGACTATCTTACATTTACAGATTCACTCAGCTTCGTAGCAAACCCCATCCCAGGAACTTCGACAACTTTTTCCACGTAAACTTTATCCTTCGCACTCTAGCCGGCATTTCGGGCATTAAGGCTTTATTTAAATAACTTCCCTTCCTGGTACCGTGCGTTCGAGGGAGCATACTGTTTCTCAAACGAACCGCGTCCCCGTTGCGACCTAGCGTTTCTTAAAAGCCACCACCAAGATTGCGTCGCATTTTCTGGACGCTCCCCCAAGAAATTGTATTTGAACGAAAGAAGGTGGAAGAAATATCGTAGACGAGTGGAAGATCGACAGAGAAGATTACGACATTGACAAATACGCTGCAGGATAAGAAATTAAAGGTAGAATATGATAAACTTCGAAATTAGTTTCCCATTGATTTTCTTGAAAATATTGCTGCAACTTTTTGTATGAGCGCTGTTCGTATCGGAAATTCGAGGTTTTAGTTAAAAATACAATTCCAATTTTTCAATCAATTCGTGGTATCTATTATTATTTTGTAATTGGAAACTTTTGTAATTTGGTTTATATTGACATCACGGACGTTCTCATGTAGTCCTCCATGTTTCCAATATTCCACGAACAAACATAAAACATCGAGCCACGTTATTTATCAATCAAAGTGAATCGAACTGGAGCACGTCATTTTCAGGATTATAATGGATGAAAACCAGGCTCGGTGCAAAAAATTCCGAACAATCGGATCGCTGTAATAAACTAGCGTATAAAGGGGCGATTGCATGGAAGCGTCGTCTCTTCGAACGAACGAAACGAATCATTGTTTCAGGTAGAGGCGGTAGGTAGTATATTTCGTTAGATTATTATTAACGGGTCAGTAAACGACAAAGGAAATTGTTTCTCGTTACCACGGTGTATCTAATCGCGGTAGAATTTAGATGATACTACCCGTATACGTTTGCGTAGAACAGGCTGGCCAACAATGTTCGGGCTCAAAAGCTACCGCTCTCTGATCTACTTTGCATCAAGTTCGTCCAGTGCTGGCCGATGCCGCATGAAATCTGCTTGTACACCATGGATTAGCGTTCCTCGCCTTTGTCTGTGCTTGTATCCGAACTCGAAGAATGCTCAGACTTCCGAACATCTACGATATTCACAGACGAAATGGTGCGATTGCATAAAATTTCACTGGAACATCGTTTCCTACTGTATTCTTAGGGTCTTTCTGAACATTTCATAATAATTCAAATTCTAAATAGATCGATTCATAGATGTTGATAGGTCTTTTTCATTAGCGATTAAAACTTTTTCAGCAACCCGAGATCAGAATATTTTCATCGATTTCTCAACAATGAAACCTAAAGCTTCATGTAGTGATTTAGAAGTACGCATTAAATTCTTCACGATAATTTTCCAATGGTGACATTCATTATTTTATTGACGCAAATTTAATTCGATAGAATGGAATACAACGCGACGTAGCAGGTACCTGCTTGAACTGAACATTATACGAGCCTTTCAGAAGTTGAACTGATGGTCAATTTCATTTTTTTTAAACTTGTCAGTTTCATTGCACAGGTAGTAAAATTAATGTCCAATTTTCGAGATACAGATGATTTACTTCTATAGGTTCACCTATCATAAAAAAATGGTGTAAATATTAGTCAGTTCTAGAGCAAATTTAAGGAAATAATGTTTGTAACATCATTTTTCTGCATTTTCCAAATCATAGAATTGATCTCAGAGTAGCTTCTAAACGACTCATATATTGATTTATATAGCCATAAATATGTATGATAGTTATCTGTAATTTGGATAAATCACTACGGTTTAAAAAAAGGCCCTTGTTCATCAATAATGGTCTATCCTAATGCAATCTTCAAGGAATTTAATTTCAAGTCAAATGGAGGCTATAAATCGAGCAGCGATCCTGTTTGAAAGCCTTGCTTCGATAGTCACGCAGTTCCCAGAATAGCAATTGAATTCGTAATAGTAAAGCCACGCAATATTGAAGAATCGTTGGACGCTGTTCGCGTTATGAATTTATCGATCACGCTTGCAAATAATCCAGCTAGTACCCGCCTGACCTGTCATATCAGTGCAACTGCCGTTCGAAAAATGGTGAAATTGAGAGACATCTGCGCGGTAACGATAACCGATCGAAATTATGATACTTTTTTGATTAACATAGGGAGAGAACGCGGCGCGTGGAAATCTAGTAAACAGATCTATCGATATTCATTTGCGGTTATTCGACGGGATTTACCTGCGCTAATTCCATCTGAATCGGAGAAATTAATTCGACGATCAACCCGTGATCGTAGGGAAAACCAATTAAACCTATAATGGTCCGTAACGACGGCTAATATTTGCATGGAAAATCGAAGCCAGCCGACTCTCGTCCTTTCGATCTCTCGCCCTATTCTTTTTTTTTTTTTCTTTTATCCTTCGTTTTATCGCCGAAATTCAATTCAAGAGACGTGCTTCGTGTGTCTCTACAATGTTGATATCCGCCTCGTGTTTACTTGATTGTAGTATAATGTTGGAACAGCGATTCACTTTATAAATTTCTGTCGTAATCCGATAAGAGGCATCGTGAAATAGATTTTGAGAGCGTCGAAGTCAATTAAGTCGATCGGTGATCGATAATATGTATAGAATAGAACATTGTAAGATGACACAGTGGAACGAGAATTTTTTAGTCGATGCACTACGTTTACGCGATAGGGTATTGTATTCTGAAAGCCTTTAGCTTGCAAAGAACATTTCATACAATAACAATAATTTCTGCCATTATTTATTGAGGGCCTCGATATCTTCCGTCCCTGGTTCTCTATATTCTTCTTCGAGCTCTCCTTTTACGTGCCATTCGTATAAGGTAACCTTTGAGAACCTTCTGGAAACTCTTATCAAGCATATATTATATATACCTTACTCTTTGATTTCTTGGTACATCAAGAGATGGTAGGACAGAATATTAATTTTGGATTTTCTCGTAGGTCTTTCAAGAATAAAATCCCTTTCACTACACATGCAAAACCAGAATCATGTTTCCCTGGTTATAATATTCTTTAACCACCATACACGAGATTTTGCATTCAAATCTCCAATAAATATGAGAACTCTTTCAGACAAGTGAATAATGCTTTTGAACTGCTAATTAACTCTTAAAACTCCCCTTCATTTCCTCTGAACTTGCTCATTCGTGATACTCGGGGAAAGATAACACCAGATTATCAACTATTTGTGCGTCTCTGTAATCTTTACCACTAGCCACCATCTTTACTTTAGCGTTAGCTATTTCTTCTTATAAAACTCTCTCCAAAAAAAACTTTATACGCCCTATTTACGTCCTTTGTTGCTTTTCGAAGAACGAACTTTCAAAAGGGCAGTTCTCTTCTGGCGCAATAAAAGAAACTTTCGTCACAAAGGAGCGTCGAAGTCCGTTATGACTGAAAGTTTTTAAATTATTGATGGATATACACAACGACATACCGTTTCTCGAGTAGGTAACCGTTACAAATATTACATCGATCATCGTGGAAGTTTTGGAAAGTCTTAAAGCACTTTTATCTTCAATGTTAGACGTCTGATAAATAATTTTCAAAATTTGTATAGCAATATCGTTGAATTTAAACTTAAAACAAGCCCTGTTCAGCTAGTTAATTTGTTAGCGAGGTCTTGTCTTAATCCGAAAGTTTCATGATCGTGGAATTAAAAGTTGATAAAGATAAATTAATATTTGGATTGGCGAATGTGAATCTTGTTTTTCCCAGTTAATAAATTAAAATTAACAGCTACACATTTGAGGAAGGAGAAATAAAAATAGGGAACAAATTTTTATTATTTGAATTTATTGAACAAAATGACGAAAAATTATGAAACGACAATGTATGGTATCGTAACCAGCAAGCTGGGAAAAGAGTTCCGTAGGTTCGACGCGGTCGTCAGCCGTGAATCAGGCCAACGATGTTGTTTTTTGGCGGTACGTGACGCTATAGTGTCGACACATTAATTTCTGTCGATCGATACGCCGCTGGCTAAAATAAATAAAAATCGTAGGCAGAGCATCGTTATTAGTGGTTTTGCACACGGTGCGCTGCTGTCGGCTGCTTTTTAACAGAAACGACTCGTGTCGGTTTCGGCGCTCGCGAATATTCAACGGTGTCACGGAATCGAGAGCCGCGAAAAAATTGCCAGGGTTGTAATGCAGCCGCGTTACCACAGTTCACCTCCGAAAATCGTCGATCTCGTTTAACATTTCCATTGGTCGCATCAGGGAAAATTTTCGCTGCCGAAAATTCCGTGTCGTTCCAACATGGTGCGAACAGTGAATTTGAGTCCGAAATAACATACTCGTTGTTGTAAAAGTTGTTTATTCAAAATAAGCGATAAATTTTCATAGGAGTGCGTCCCTTTTATGATTCTGTGTTAAAGTAGAGGTAGGATATACGATATTCGATATTTGATATTCGATATTCGTACATAAAAAGTATTCTCATTTAATTATACATATAGATGATTATAAAAGTTGGACATTTTATCTATACAATAATCCAAACACATAAAAATAAATTTCATAGATACACTAAGCAGTAGAAGAAATTAATAAAGTAAGACCTACGTCGAATTCTTATGAACTTTCATATACAAATATGAAGTAATCTCAGATCCCGACTGATTCTAATTCCAATGAACGGAAAAAATGTTTTTCGTTAATCACACAGAAAACAACACGTTTTTCCGCGCGTATCGATTTATCACGGATTTTCATATTTTTCCTCTGGATCGCTGTAGCTCTCCCACGCGCCTTCTCCCGACGAAATATACGATGACACGGACGCGAATTCGCGATAATATTTTAATATTCTTTTTTTTTTTTACGGCCGACACACACGAGAGTCGTGCCGTTCCGTGCCGTTGAGCCGCGTTTTTAAATAACGTGCGTCGAATAAATTTCTCGCGTGAACGGCCGGACGAACAAACGAACGAGAATATCATAAATTTTCATGCATCGTGGACGAAGTCTCGGATACTTTGCGCCGCGTAGAATCAAAATAAATTCCGGCCATGTAACCTACGTGTGCACGCCGCGCCGGATCGCTCTGCGTACAATTGCGCGACACAACTCGGCTGCGGAACGGACCCCGCGTCGCGTTTAATTGCGCTGAATGCAACGCGCTCGTTCCGTCTTAGTCTCACCCTGGTTTTCCGCTAATTTCACCCCTGAACTTCGTACAAACACTACACGCAACTTCGTTCCGTACCGATTAAGAAACACAGACGGTCTTGTTGCTTCGAGGATCATTATAATTTACAGAGCTAGGAGGAGAATTTTTAACTTGTCTGAATAAAACCAGTTCCGCGAAAACAGGAATTTCAATGCTGTAGTGGTAATGATATTTTTATAATTTTTAAATGCTACATATTTAATTTTATCTCTCTGTATAATTGTAGAATGGAGCGAAACTATATACAGAGTATACACAGTATAGTACCTGTACACTACACAGTTAAAAATCATAGTATACACTACGAAACAGCATGGGTTCATTATTATAAAATATTCCTTATACCTTTTCAAGTCGCGAAAATGAATTGTGGCACAGAATAATATTATAACTTAGTTTTAATTAAGAAATTAAAGAAATGATACTTTTAAAAGTTGAAATACTTGACCAAATTAAAAATTTCTGTATTTTAACCTACATTGCTATGATTTTCAGTCTTTCGTGTAGTATTTTCTATACGTTCTACTTAATTCACCTATCGTCTGTAAAAACTTCTCCAGAAAAATTAAAAGTATTTCTGTTGGCTGGCGCTAAATGGAATTATAAGAAGTTATAAGAAGCGATGGAAGTAATGGACGATGACTCGAATTATATTAGAATTAAACTTGTTGACTCACCGAAATTCACAATATTTTACATTTAAACAAATAATGAATTACATTCTTCCTCCCACTTTTCTCTATCTATCTCTATCTATTTAACAGCAAGTTATATTCTTAATCAGTTAACCTTCTCTCATGAGCTATGTCATAACCATCTGTACTGATCCCTGTAGAATATTTATCTGAATACTTTTTAATTGCTATCACTATACACTTAAATATAAATCAGATGTGAAACGTATTATTGCGAGGAGAAGAGGCGATGATAGGCGAGCACTAGGAGTATCAGTGGCCAGCAGTCGCGTATCAGAGAGCGTTTCAATCGCATTGTTCATTGCAATGGCAGTTTGTCTGGATGATTCCCCGACCTCTAACGTCCATTCACGTTCCCGATGCATTATTTCGTACTCGCGATCGCTCAGTGATTTACTGCACCGGCATGACGGGTGCAGGCAACTGCATTATTTCTACCCCGTTATAATCGCGTTCGTTCGCGGTTTATTTATCCGCGCACGATGCATTTGATGGCGGCTGCGAGCAGACAAAGAGCCACGGAACGTCAATTGAACGGTCGCAAAAGATATGCCTTCATCGAGTATTAACTAGCCATTATATCGACACCTATTCCGGCGTATTTTTCTCCATCCTCGATTAATTATTTCTTTGAACAAACTTGTGCCAGTTTTTATGATCGTTCGTGATTTATCCGATGAGAAGAAAATTGAAAGGATTTGTTTCTATAGTTCGAAATATATATCGAGATCGCTATATCATCCAATACGATTTATTTTATATCAAAAAACATAAAATAGAGTTCCTGTTAAAATTCCTCTATATGAACTGTCATTTTGCTTTGTTTTTACCAAAAATAGAAGAAAGGAAAAGGTTGATCTATATAAGTAAATCTTTTCCTCTCCGGTATATGATTTCTGGTTCCAAAAGGCATCACTCGTATCAAAACATTCTGAGAGTACTAACGGTTAGAATGATACTGAATTTCAAGTTTAAAATACCATCCAATACTAGAATCTAATTCGAATCTTAACTTCAAGATCAGATATTGTACTCGAAGTGAGCTTGTTAAAACTGTCGTTCACATTCCAGAAAAACTGCAATCTCTTTCTGCTTCATTCGTATCATTAAAAAGCCCAATACGCAAAAATTTATCGGTAACTCGACTTGCCATTCAAAAACGGAGAATCATCGTTAACAAGCAACCCCTCGAGCCGAAGATTCAAGTTTTAATTGTTACTTGTACGTGACAGGTACGAGCATCTTGCTCGTCGCGGTGACGAGGAGTGCCAGCAGTCAGTACTCGAAGAACATACAAGTGTTTTCCACTGCGCCGTTCGTCGAGACGCCCGTCATAATTTACAACTCCGTCTCTTCTGCTTTCCAAGATTTCTCGACGCTCGAGTCAATCCATAAAATCCCTCTACAGCTCTGTTTCATATTCCAGAACTCAGAGTTTGGTCGCGTTTGGTCTTCGCGTTGCAAAACGCGTCGAGTAATTTACTTTCGATCAAACTTTGTTTCACGATCAACAAGGACACGCCGTCACGGAACCTTAATGATACAATTGAATAACTTCGAAAGTTTCTCAGCGAAAGACTTTCGTGACTGGCAGAGAAACGAAATGTATATGTAAAATCTATAGCGCTGCATCGACGGAAATGGTTAAATTATACGACAGAATTGAATGAAAGCGTCGTGAAACAATCATTGTCGACAGTTAATCGTTATAAATTCTGATATTTTTTATCACATCTGCTTCGTATTTTAATATAAAATACTAGCTCCATGTCGATATGCTTATAAAAGATTTTAAACGCTTATAGACACCTTTCATGAATGTATTACGTGTATTATGCGAAACATTAGCATAGTTATGAAATTGATAATACCGTATTTATTA
Organism: Bombus huntii; assembly: GCF_024542735.1. Taxonomy (NCBI): domain Eukaryota; kingdom Metazoa; phylum Arthropoda; class Insecta; order Hymenoptera; family Apidae; genus Bombus; species Bombus huntii. The sequence continues at coordinate 11,491,285 of NC_066248.1, read as the reverse complement.
GAACTATACTTACTATGAGCGTAAGATTGCTCCTTATGCTGTATATTAATGTTTTGCTAAATTTACGTTTGCGTTAAATATCTCGTAATCTCTTCATAGATACATTTTTGTATTGGTTTTAAATTTCTCTAATATAATCACGACAGTCGTACCTCATTACGGCATTACTGAATTTTCAAAATGTTTTATATAATACATAAAATATAGACATAAATGTTTTCTATGATAACTGTCTAAATAATTTTCCGGTCCAGTGTATACTTTCCGATAGAAGCAATGAAACACGAGCAATAAAATCAATCGGTGTATCGCGGCTGGAATAGAACCAGAGATACCGGAATATTCTCCTTTTAACGAAACAAATCGAACTTACATTTCCGTGAACTCGGGGATCTCATTTCGCTGTATCAAACGCGGGGCTATTAGACACGGCAACCGCGTCGTTTGAAGGATCCTCCTCGTCGCAGCATCAGAAGCTCGACAAAAAATAAAAAGAAAGAAAAAAATAAGGAAGGCAAAGATAACTACAAAAAAAGGGAGAAAGGAAAGACGCCGATCCTGTTCGAGTGTGTTTCCTTTTGCCAGTAGAATCTCGTCCAGGCTTGGTGGCATCGTTCGTATAACTTTTGCAGGCCAGCGTAAGAAAGGGACGGTTCTGAAGCCCCGTAATAGAATTCAATGTAAGAAAGAAGAAAAAACGTGGGATCGACAAGGTCTGGTTGTTCGGATAAAAGAAATCCCGGACACTTATCGAACCTTCCCGTCCAGTAACTTCGACGTGGAGCTAAAGCTTCTTGGAAACGGTTTGCAGCGTTCAGTGAAACCGCGTTATCATCGAGGATCAAGATCCAACTCTGTGTCCCCGAAAGGAGCCGATTCAGCCGTGCGTAGCAAGTGAAACGAACACGCTGGCCGGAAGTGCCGCCTCAATGGGAGCGGGTCCTCGTTCCAGGGGGCCGCATTCGGAAAGACGTCAGCCTCGCGCAGCTCGATGGGTCACAGAGAATCGCGGCGAGAAAACAGACGCAGAAGTTGAAACGGCTGGGAGACACGAACGGTGTTGGCCAGCCCAGCTCGTTGCAACTTGCTCCGCAGCAATAGGGCAAATGGGAAAGTTGGTGAACGGAGCAACGACGATACCTCTCTCGGCTTGCTTGCTAAAAACTTTTACGAGAGTGTTCCATAGCCAGCGCGGATCACGAACGAATCTTTTCTACTTTTCTAAGTGCGTCGTTCATCGGGACCAACAGTAACTGGCAGTGTGTCCATAAGCTGGCTTCATTAGCCGTAATCATTTACCAGGGAACGACAAAGTTGCCCGTGCAGTTTCACTGACTGCGATAGAGGTTTCATTGACCATTAATGTTATTCACGACGTATCACGCGGATACGTCGCCCTCGACTGGCCTAACAATTTCTTTGCTACGTCGTTGGAATGTTAACGAACGCGGTGTGATCGTGCGAAATTAAAACATACGAGAAGAAACATTCTGAAGAAATCTGGATATTCCTGAAGTCGTCGATCGTCACGTTCCCAACAATCGTGCCTTCCATTTTGTCATGTAGCCTCGAGAATGTTGAATCAGTGTATGGAAACGAGTGTCTAAAAAATTCTATGGACTTTTTTTTGTTCGTCCTATCGGCGTAAAGCGCAACTGCAACAACGGCGCGTTCCTTGGTAGTTCGTAATCCGCAGTTCGCACGTTCCGAACTTGCCGCCAAAATCCTAATCCTGACGAATGTCGCGCGTTCGCGCTGTCAGTGAAAGATGTGGAAAGCAGCCGAAGGATTCGGCACACGGGATCTCCGATTTGAACGAATTCGTGGAATGAGCGTATTCGCACTTGCTGAAGCGACCGGTTAGGAATCGAATCGATGAAGCACATCAGCTAGCTTGTTGAAATGGAGGTGAAGTAGGATTACTTCGATACTTTGGTAATCCAAAGAAGAATGGAGGTAGATCGACGAAGAATTTACGGCGGATAGGTTCCATTAACGATGAGACAAATCTCGATGCGAGCGCGACTGTGACGAACTAAAAATTGGAATCGAACGATTGGTTGTACAGGCGGAGGAATTCATGCCTGAAGAAGGAACCAGCGGAAAGGTTCCTTTCGAAAAGGAACTAAGTAAGAAACATAAATTCTTGTAATATTGTTATCCAAATTCACAAGAAATGACGTGAAAAGCGTAATGTCAATGATGTAAAAAATATTTCAAATTCGAGAACATATACAAACAAAATCTTTATTAAACATAAATCCACAAAGTATAATCGAGGGAACAAAATAGCTAAAAAGAAAATCAAACTGCCTAGCTAAAATTTTCCAAACTTAATTAAATTCTCTGAACAACTATTGCTTTAAAAAAAACCTTGCGTGTCTTTAAAACGAACTTCCAAACAAAAATCCGAATTTACCTAGAAAAAAAGAGAAAAAAGAAAAGAAAAGACAATTAAAAGTCTAAACAGGGTAAAAACCACGTTACGTATCTAGAGAAGCAACAATCATTCCAGCGATCAGGCTGTGTAGTCGCGGTTAGGAAAGAAAAGGAGACGTCGTTAGCAAAGATTTCAGTGCTATGCATCGCGTTGGCTACTGGAGCCTCGATGACCTTGACTCAGCGAGCATGAAGCACCCATCGAGGTCACCGCGACTTGAGATTGCTATGGCACTGTTCGGCATGGTCTGGCTGTTGCGTGTCCGCTCGGAGATGCGTCGTTGCTCGAAATGTCGGCACGAAGAAATCCTGGCGGCCCAGCAACAACAACAACAACAACAACAGCAACAGCTGCAACAGCAACAGCAACACCATCATCTCCATCATCATTCCCATCACCAGCAACGCACACTGTCGCAGACTACCAGTCTACTGCAGACCCCCGACGATGCGGTCAGCTCGTCGGCAAATACACTGTTCACTTTGGACACGCCTGGCGCCGTCGGTTCCGCCGGAAGTTACTGCGAGGTGCACGGATTCGTGCAAGCGAAAGAAGGTAGTATTCGTTCGTCTCTCGATGTCTGCTTCCAACGATAGCCTCTACGTAGTTTCGAATGAATTTCTTGTAAATTCTTTTCTTCTTCTTCTCTCTTTTTTAATGTTTATGAATGCTTTTGGGAGAGTTTTAAATATCGTGCATGTTGTACGTACATACCTACAGTAGTTCACGAAAGTATTTGAATACTTATCATCGTAAACCTTTAGGTATATATGTTATGTGTATTATATAATCCTGATAGTCGGGTCCCATTACATCGCCAATAAAATTTCAAAATATTCATAACACACATTATATTTATAAAAAGCGTTCACAAGTATTCGAATACTTCTCTGAGGTTATGAAATTATATAAAAATTTGTTTTGATCGAACAGACCGGAAAAAGTATCTATCTCGCAAGCTTTATTTAATTTTTATCAGGCATGCTGTTTTTCTATGGACGCTGTTTCTTTGCTGCCTTTGAAATTGAGATTAAACGGATATAGAATGAAATAATGAACCAGCATAACTTGCACTTATTTTAATGTTATTAAGGTTTTTGTACGTTAAATATTTGCCACGATCTTTTGCAGTTTCCGACCTCTGTGAAAAATAACGCTGATAATCTGTCCGTCGCCCGTAATGCTTCATTCTAATCTCATGCCGTAGTTCGGAAGAACGATTATGATTTCCCGGGGAACACTTTAAGAAGTTCGCCGCTACTTTTGCAATATGCCAGGGTCATATTGTTAAAGAATCGAAGAACGTTAGCAGGCCGGATACTCGGAAGAAGTTTTCGAATTTACGAGGCGCAGCGCAGCGGGGCTTCCGTCCCGTGTGTGCTACGGGTAACCAAAATCAAAGTAGGTCGTTTACATGGATGGCGTGGAGGAACAAAGAAAGACAGAACTTTTATTTGCCTATAAAAAAAGTCACTCGTAGAGTGGCTTTCCTCCGCGGAAACGCTGCGTCGCGTCGGTTCAATTTCGCTGAAAATAGAAGTTTCAAACTCAATTATTAATAACGTCACGCAAAAATTCGCGTGAACTTCTTTCTCCCCTTGCCCTTCTTTCCTTCACATATATACGTATTATGCCCATTGCCCATTCTATCGCGTTATTCTACTACATTGAAAGAAATGGTTACCTGAACTTGAGTTTCTTCTTCTAAATTTGTTCCATTCGAAGAGAACGTCGAAGTGATTGTTCGATAGTTAAGATATTATTATTTCATTATATTTAATTCATTGAATCAGAAATTCAAAAAATCTAAAAATCACTTCAATTTATGATATTTATAAATGACATTTTAAAACAAAAGTGATCTTTTCAGACTTTAATAAATTCATTCCTGATGACGTTAGGAATTCGCATTGTTTCTATCGAACAAAGATGAACAAGTCAGGTTGGTTTTCAGGCATTATTGACGCGCTATAAAAGCGTTACACGTCAAAGCGTTCCCCAACGAATCGTATTTTATCAGTGTTCCTCATCTGTTGGACACCGCTATATCGTGACGCTACGAGTTGTCGAGTTTGTTGCCGTCTTTGTCAGGCATCCTCATTGTTTCTCTGGCAACAGGGGAGCATCTGTTACATAGGTAACCATTCTCTTACCTCCGTTTCCGACGCTAACGTATGAATAGCATTGTATCACCGAGACGAATTCGCATTAAAGATCAACCAAGCAAAGTTCGGCAGAGGCAGCCGCGTCCTCGTTCATGACAGAAATATACGTAATTTGCGGCAAATGTTCGTCGAATATCAATTAGGGGAAGTTAATTCGCTGTACACCTGGAAATAATTGGCCTGGTAGGGAGATAATTGTCTCATTCGAATACGAAAATTATACGACATTTCGAATATAACTTTCTGTCTGCTTCAGAGAACAACTTTAAACGCAATAATATACATAGTAAACTTTTTAATCCGATCGAACATTGGAACTTTCGGTTTATAACGAATCTCCACTGGAGAGTAGGAGATGTTGACCATCAGTCAAACTGTAATTTCCTTTTCAACGACTTTAAAGGAAGTACAAAGAAACTGGGAAGCCGTTCTACTCGAATCGTCCCTTTTTTCCGACGCACCCTTTTATCCGGTATCCAGCATGTATTCATGGTCCATCTACTTGCTCGACCCAGTTATAAAATAGTATTCTTCGCGGCAGGGCGAGTGGCGACTCGGTGGTATCGCGCTTTAAAGCTGAAAGCATGTTCGTGTCGCGCAGGAACGTCGCTTGTCGTATTGTTTCCAGTTTATTATCTGCCTGCGAGAGCCGACTTTCCTCGCGAGACTATGGACAAGAGACGAATAAAAGGAAAAGGGAAAGAGGAAGGGCGGAGGATCGAGGCTGGAAGTTCCGTGAGTTAGGATATTTGTGGTGCGCTGGGAAAAAAGGAATTGCTTTTATCCTTGCCGACTGGATATCGAGAAAAAGTCGAAGGTCTCGTTAATCTTGTCGTCAAATAAGAATATATATTTAATTTGTCGTTTTGCGGATTCATAAAATTTAATCCGAAATATCGATTGCCGACGTCTAGGTTACTTTGCGAGTTCTTTTCAACAAAATTCATCATTGAAACCGTGCATCAGTGTGGAAAGCCAATGAAGAAACGCTGTAAACTTTCGGCAGTAAAATTAGAACAAGAAGCTAAGGTGTTTAATCAACGGTACCCTAGGAAACTTCAATCGAAAAGTTTTGATAAACATAACAAAAAAGCTTCTGCATTACCGGAGAATTACAGTGGAGTGCGTTAAAATCGTGGAAAACTAGATGTTATTAAATCCTCAATTTCAGCATATGGAAGAGTTATGACGAGTTACTCGAAATTTCGATTGGTGTTAATCAACGTGACATTAAAATATGGCTAATTTGGCAAAATAAAGCGATCGTACGTTTCGACGCTATCACGTAAAATTAGATTAGGTGGAATTATAACCGAGTCTCGCGTATTAATACCGAAAATTGATTAACTAACGAGTCGTTTATTCGCACAAGTCTGGAATATTCGAAAATCAATTATCGAGTCGCGGCGCAGGCACGATTCGATTGTTACGCGCGAATTACGGCCCGGTCTTTTGAAAAGTCCGCAATTTCAAGCGATAACGAACGCGTAGCTCGGCATACCATCTGTTTTTAATTATTTATTATTCGGTATCATTCGATAACGAGCTGGCGTGGAGTACTTAGCGAATGAAAACGGGCTTAGCGAATGAAACAGGTGGAAATCTCGTTATCCTGATTCGCCTGCGGAAGAAATGGCAGGGGATGAAAAAAAGGAAACGAGAAGTAGTGGACGCCAAAAGCAGGTCCGATGTTAATTTACACCGGCTACGAAAGAAAACCACTTCGTGCACCGGAGAGAAGTTAAAAAAACGAAAATAACAGACAGAGGAAGAGAGAAAGAAGAAGCTTTCCATGCGCACATTAACGCGAATATCTCTCATCTTTCCGCGTAAGATATATTTGCAACGATTTGAGTCGACCCTCGTAAAATGCATCTTCTTTTTTAATCATCTTTTTATCTTTATCAGCGCCAATCCGGGCGCACACGTTCGTCTCTATATTATATAACGGATTTCCTTCGAAAAGTGGAAATGTGCAGGCGAAACGAATTAGGGAATTGTTGCGACTGCTTAAACACTAGCAATACATTGAGAAAACATCATGTTTTGTGAGATTATCTTATCCAATCTTTCTTTTAATTCTAACGGCTGTTATAATTTGAAAAATCCTTACCGTTTCTATAGTTTAGATTTATCTTTTCGGAAGCAAGTCGTCATTTATACTGCATAATTATTGTTATTATTCGTTTACTGCGAACAAATTAAAGCTTCGGTTAATTGCCTTACTTAAAGACGAGACCGAATAGTCTACCAATACTCTTGGATAATAACGATAATTAAAAACAAAATTCGAAGAAGAAATAAAATAAAATGAAGACAAAGGTTCTCCTTCGGAAATATGAAATTGCTCGAAGCTTAATTTGCAAGCAACAGCTGGCGTACTGACAGAATAATGTTATCCCGGATCTCATTAAACTCGAAAGAGAAGAACCGGTACACGCAACAAGAAATTTTAATCTGAAACAGCAACGTACTCGAGGTAAAGTCGCTTTATTATGAAATTTTCTTCCGGCTGCCTTAGCTTCCTCGCGTTTATTTCTCCTTTTGCTTCCTCCTATCTTCCCTTCCAAACAAATCTGTTTTCTTTGTCGTGTTATACGCCTGTTCTTGTTCGTTTTGTTTTACAGTCACGTATTCGCCGTGCATTTTTCTCCACATACCGGTATACGGTTAACGAGCGATATAAATTAAGCCGGAAACTGCGGGAAATTTAGAGGTTGAGAAACCGCTTGGAGAGGAAAGGAACAAAACGCCGCGTTAAAGTTCTACAGCGAAATCCCACTAATTGCCTGTACTTATGTACGTTTTGCTGGCACATCAAATTAATCGTAATCCACATGCCAACAGAACTTTATAACTATAATATACTTGCATAGAGCAGTACCTGCTGCATACCTATACTTATATGAACACTAATTATGAACCTAAATAGAGATTCTTAGTATCAAAGAGTAGAGATAGAATGATGAAAATTTGTAATAGTTTATATTATCAGATTCTGGAATTACCGATGAAATAGTAATTTAAAATAATGACTCGAAAAGTACCGAACGAACTATAATGAATTTTTAATATTCTTTGTTCCGAGCCAATTGCTTCAACTCGAATAGAATATTTCAACGATAATGGTTGTTTTCCTCGGTTGCTTGTTGTTTCAAGAGTCGCAATTTACAGAAGTGATCCTTCAGCTTCTACTCGCATGTTTTCCAAGCGGCACGGGACCATACATAATCGTTCACGAGTATGTTCTTTGTTCACCGCCGAAGGAAAGCAACGGAAACAACCTTTTGAAAGGATTACAGTTTCGCATAGTAACATAGGAACAACAAGAACAGTTTGTTTCCATCGCTTTGACATTCGTTTGAAGGAACCTTCGGAACTTCTTTCGTCAACTTTTCCCGACGATCCTTATTTATTTGCCCGATAAACATCGACGGACAGCATGAAGAAGCGAATGTCGCTGAGCGATCGAAATAATGTATTACGTTCCATGCAAACAATTAAAATTAATCTCCGCCCAATTATTAATAGGCAAACGAAATCTCATTGAGATTTCTTTTACTTTTAAAACCTTCAAAATTTGCGTTATAAGAAGTCCAATTTCTGATCTGTTATTGAACAATATAGCGAGCATGCGGGCACACATCAAACAGCCGTAAGTCGTAACGCGATTACACATATTTTAATTTTACGATGTATTCTCAGTCTCAAACCCGAGGGCGACGAAATCACTTTCAACGGCGGAACGGTAGCTTCGACTCGGTAATGATCTACGCACCAGGAGATGGAAAATTTACGGCGGACATGGGAGAGAGGAACGGGACAGAATCGTTAATTCACGTCTATTTCGACAGGCTGCATTTCCTTTCTTCGTTCGACAATGGCAGCATTATGAGAGATGCTAGGATCCGACCGCATCAGTTCGGTCAGGAAATGCATTATTGCGTTTAAGAGAATGCCAGAAACGCATCTGGGTCGTGGCCAGCCGTAGATGCGATCCTAACAGGAACATTAGTGGAATTACTCGACTTCGTTTCTTCCCATTCTACCCGGGCCAAAAGGTAGATGCATTCGTGCCTCTCTATCTATCCCTCTGTGTGCGTGTCTCTCTCTTTTTCTTCCCTATTTCTCTTTTCACTTTAACGGTACCGATGCTGCTGATTGCGATTTGCAATGCAACGCGCGCGCCACTCTCTTCTCATTTCGGTGCATCACTTCGCGATCGATCACTTTCAGAGCACGGCCTAATGCGGCTCGTTAGTGTCGCATAGAAACTGCAATTCCGACCAACTAGGGTCTGTTCCGTGTATCATACCGCCGCTACAATATGCGAATTGGATTTTGACAATGACAGTTATAATTAATAGTCGGCTACAAGTGTAACGTACACGTAAAGCACATTAACAAACGTAGGTACGCACTGTGCACCGGTAATTGATGTCAAGATGCGGGATCGGTGGTTCGGGTACGCACTGTGCAACACCTTTCACCGGATATTTCGCGTTTGAGGACAGCCCTTAACGCGATAAAGGATCGTTAAAAATTGCACGAAACTGGAAAAAATAACTTATTTGCCGTATAATCACGTGTTCGAAATTTAACACCAGAACTAAAAAAGGGAAGGGTCCAAACCCTTTGTCTTTACGTTTATGAAAGATATAATGTTACTTCTAACGAAGTGAACGTTAAACACGTGCGAAATATATGATAATATATAATAATATTTTTTTTTATTTGGATAAATTTTACAGTCAATTCTCATTGAAAATTAAGTAAATAAAGTTAAGTAAAATAAGTAAATAAGTAAGTATATAATAATATGCGCTAATTATTTACCAAAACGAAAAGCAAAGAGAGTTGATGAAATTGTATAAAATAAGTATCAATTAAGTGCTTTGGCATTAAAATTTCAAAAACTTCAGTAAAAAAATGTGGTAAGTAGAGTTAATTATTTTATCCTGTGAAGCGCTCACGTGTGTTTCTTTATTTGTATATCATTTGAAACGGAATTATATAATTCTAGTGTTAAAAAGCAATCGTTAATAAATATTTACAATTTTTCTAAAAACATTGAATTTAAATTATCATTCTCTCCTCAATATAACAAGGGAGTATCGATGCAAAAACAGGATTTCCCACGGCCTTTGTCCCTACGATTTCAAACGAAATTTCCGCCTGAGTAAAAGATCCATCGATTAGAAGGACGAATCGATGGATAGTTTTATTTGCCAGCGTGCACGAACCCATTTGCACAATGCACAAGGACAATCGTGTCGCGTACCACGAAACGATTTTCTGCGAGAACAAGCGTATCCAACGCGATCAGATTCCCTTTACAATGGTTTCCGACAAGTCGCACGAACCGACTTGCCGCTCAGAAAGTAGATAGAAGATGACTACCGCGACCTCATCTTCTACAGGTCTACCTATCAGCAGTCTGGCTAAATTGCCAGCACGTAGATGGTGCATATTCACGATCGAACAGCTAATGCCCGCTGATATTCTGCTCCTTTGAATGAATTACCGTCTGTGCATTCTCCAAGTGAGTGCCACTATCTTTGAGAGCTAATACGTACGCTTCTCTGTTTGTCGTCGACGTCGCGGATTCTGTTGTGAGAAGGAGATTTGGGTTGTGATTTTCTGATAGTAATCATTTCGAATGTCATTCTCGCGAGAGTAATTTACGTAAGTGGAAATCGCACAGAATAGGAAGTTTTTCTTCCGTGTTCGATTAAATAGAATATCGTTTGTTTCCAGCTAACTTGTATTGCTTTGCTAATAGTATTAATTCATACCAGTATAGCAATCGTGCACTTTACGTGAAATTAACTCTGATCGTGTTATAACGGGACAAAAAGTTCCACGTAATGTAATTTTTATTTGTGAAACCGAATATCGCCAGGACGCGACGTGATACATTTTTCAACAAGGTTTGATGTTTCAGAGTTATGATTAACATTCTACTATAACTGCAGCGAGGATGATATCGTTATTCAGCCAGCTACAAATCGCGGATTACGAACTATGATTGTTAATATTTCCTTTATTCGTTTGCTGTAAACAAAAATAGTTTGGCAAGTATGATTGGCAAGCATGCTAAAGCATACAGTTTTCTCAATTTTTACGAGCTTTAGATGCATATATCTGTCCATCGTTAGGTAACAAGAAGGTTTATTACAAGCGATAATTACAATATATTTATTTAGGATAATCTACATCAAGTAATTTGTAATTATGCCTGAAAGAATCATTCTTACAGCTCTAACAATAGGAAGAGTTTAATAATTGACACATTTCGTCAAAGCTGCTCAGTCCCAAAAGGTGATAACATTCGTGGAATTTTTGAGTCTACGATAGTAGTAGAATGAATTAGTTCCTTTCTGGATATTCGCAAATTAGAATTAATTAAAGTTTTATCAAAATAATTTTGAATTATTTTCAAGATAAATTTTGAATACAGTTGAACGTAATTATAATGAAATATTATCTCAAGAAAGAAAGACCTAAAATAAGGAGGGAGCTTGGTAGAATTGCGTAAGGTATAAAACGTAGCTGGTCTTTGTTCGTAACACTATGGCGCGGAGTAAACGGTCCGCACAAAGTGCCAAGGATTAAAAATGAATTAGTAACGTGTTATCGCTCTTCATACAGCCGTGGACGAATTGTATGCACCATTTTCCTTCTCTATCCCTGGAGAAAAATGTCAACGAGGAGACTGTAGTCCCTCCCTTCGGTGAAGAGGTAGCGAAGCGACGAGAGACAAATATTAACGTCCACCAGCCAAGCGAAATTATTCCTACGCTGAGAATTAAAGGCATTTCGTATTTCCCTTTCCTTCGAAATATCTCGTCAGCGCAAACATCGTTTAAATTCATTTCCCGCCCGTATCTTTTTTATTAATACTTTTTATTAATTTTATTATCTTTTAAGAACAATTCACAGTTTGGTGCGAGAGATTTTCATAACGAACCTCGACTTTTTCTTACCTGGTCCGGTTCGTTTCGTTAGTCTCGAAAATAAGAAACATTTCAAATATTAGATATACTTTGTAATAATAATTTTTGTACACAGAATCTTTCCATAAATAATATTATTAATAGCAAATAAAAATAAAAATTGAATACGTTACCTATCGCTATCGCTTTGACAAGATAATTTCATTATGTTACATTCTACTGGTTATATCGACATCTTAACTGCGCAATATAAACGAGCTAATTTTGTAGATGAAGCGTTAATACATAGTCGTACTACGGATACTTATATAAATTCATATTTTTACGAATACAACTGAAGGAAAGGAATCTAAAAATTTGTTTCGCTAAATATTTATTCTAATTATTATTCTAGCATCTTTAAATTCCCCATAAATGCACAAACATTCCCAGTCCATTTACTATCTTCAATTTAAGAGCTCAATTTTGTTTAGCGGTTGTAAATGCAACATGATTCTTCCGCTATAGCGGCGATTATCTCGTCACGAAATTATCCCATTCGTAGATAGATGTATATTCGTTCTTCGTTCGTATTTCGTTGACACGCGAAATAAACCAGGAAAACATGGTTTCATGATGAGTGGATGAATAGCGAAAGCATAGAATTAACGCAGTGCACAAGGTGGAAATATTATAGAATCGCTTTTGAGATTAAAGTGACATACCGGAACGACGTTGTCGACGGGAACGTATAAATGACCGGCTATTATATTCCCTAGATCGCGAGACAGTTTTCGTGAAACGGTTAATAGAATGACAATAAACGAAGCTGCCTTTATTGTAGATTTTTGCGCGTCCGGAGAGAGTTGCCACGCTAACGAAGCGACTGCGTTTTAGTAATTAAATAACCGGTGTTGTAAAACGTGTTCGCAGAATCGGTGAAGTGAATTCATGTACAATGTGTGTAGCTGCTTTTTCGTCCTGTCTGCCATGCGGACCACATAATCCGATAAACGTGAGCAGAATCGATGTTACGACAATCGCAGCATGTCCCTTCGATCGACAAACAGGCTTTCTCGCGAGCTTTCTGCCAATTTTCGTTAATTTTTCGTTATAACGACTAATCGCTCTGCTTGATAATTATCTATTATTCACACGCTCTATATCGCAAAGAAAGAAGCGTGTCAAAGCTAAGCTTCCAGATTTTCTAAACGCGTTAATCTTTTTTTTATCGTTCTTTGATTACTTGTTTAAGTAATTATTTGATGAAGTTGAAACACTTTTCTCAGAGGTTTTAATAGCTACTTAAGCGAATGTCAATTATTCAGTGCTGTAATTTACTACTCCGATAAAGTAGTATAGCAATATTACACGTAATTTGTATTTACTAACCCTCGTGAAATGTTGGAATGAAAGTTGAAATTCAAATTAAGCTCTATAGATATGATCTATCTTTATTAAAATGGAATTATAATGCAATATAATGGATCCGATGATATAAAATAAATGCTTAGGATTCATTTTATTAATAAAATGAAATATTTTTTCAAAAAGGTATCTGAACAAGTATGTTTGAAAGAATAATTATATTTTCAGAGAAAGCTTTCAAGCACTTTTTTATGGACATTTTTTTAAGGTTGTATTTTTAGCGTCCGTCTATGTAGGAGTACTCTACGTATTTCACTTTTATTTCACGATATCTCGTATCGTTGAGCATGATGGGACGAGGAATCAAATTGCACCACGAAAAACGCAGGTGACATTTTTTTAACCATAAAATGTCGATCGCGAGCATCGAAGAATCGAGTCGTTGAACGCTTTCCAATTTCTCTTCTTTTCTCTGCCGCGGAAAGAGGAACAAATTCGATCACCTTCGTTCAATTCCGTTATTTACCCGTTCGTTGAACGTCGTTTTCGATCAGTTTCACTTCGCTTACCAGGAAATTAGTTGCGTTTCCCTTCGGTAAACCAGCACCGAAGGGAATCCCATTGTCGAAGCTTTCGAGGCTCTGAAGGTTGTTTGTTCAAAACATCGAATTTCATGCGGAAATTTACCGATACTCTTTGTGAATTGATTATCTTTTACGCGACGGAGAAGTACACTCCATCCAGAATAACGTACGGGTCGTAAATACGTACGGTACGTAATATAGATCGCAATATGTATTTATGCTACGTGAATTCCTTTGTGATTCTAAATCGCAAACGATAACTTTTTCATAAACATCTTTTCACTCCTAATATCTATTTCTAGTTGATCTGTTACTATATTAACTCTTTGTGATCGGCACATTTTTCTAGTGCCACTACTAAATAGTCGAAGAAATAAATATTATTTACGATTTGAACTTGAAGACAAGTTTCAAATACCGCCACTGTGGCGCCATTCGGCTTTGAAAACAAATTTTTATTTCTTAAAAGGAAATATTAAGTTAATATTATTGAATTAATATTTCTAAAAAATATATAAATATATTCAAACTGATACATTATCTATTATATGAGAATAGGAGGCATAATCAACAAATAAGAATGGTATTGTGGTTTCAGCACAACATCACTATATCGTCCGCAACACCTCAAAATCTACTGCGTCTCATTATTATGTATTTATTGCAATCGTACAATATACTTCATAATAATGTAGGAGTAAGTAATAAAGGACCCAGCATATCATTTTCTCGTCGTAACGCGCTCAGCAAGATATCATTTCTGAATTTCATATTCCAAACACATCTTATCACATCGTCGAAATCATATCATTCTATGAATCAGCGAGGAAATGCATCAACTGACGCGCAACGCATGACAGCAGTATTACCCCTATACTATTAACCGAATTAACAATGTGCATCAGCGTGCATACACAAACATCTGTACAATTTGTTCCCGGATCTATCCTTTGTACTAGTAGAGCTCACCTGGCGTTGGTTCTACGTATTACCTTCGGCTCTTTAGTTCCGGTGCCTCTCTTAGAGACTATCGTGTTTCCTTCGTCTTCATAAGGCTCACGAATATTCTCGTTTTCTTGACTTTCCCTCAGTTCTACGCCGCCAGCGACGAGTAAGCTATTTGTAACTAATTACAAATCTAATCAACGAACTAGCTCGTTAGACGTTGCTGTGTACGACAGCGAATTCGTACAAGATCATTCTGAGTAACGCCAGCTATGGTTCGACTTGCGCCGCGTGTGGAAGCGATCTGCCACTTACTCTGATCGAGAGTGTTATAAAACGACACCAAATTGGACCTGCTACGCCTTTATACTTTAATACCGTGTTCTTGAATATGTATATGTCTTGAATATCTATTTCGATGCACCGTCTTTTTTTCTTTTTCTTTTTTGTATTGAAGCTGTCTTGTTGCTCTAATACCGTATTAAAGCATAACGATGATATTTTAAAAATGTTTGGAAAGCTTAAGGTGAATTGCTTATAGAGAACGTTACGCGATAGTAACGTAATGTCGTTAAAAATTGGTTCTTTATTTGTACCTGCACTATTAACTAAAATTTCGAAATCACTTTATCGATTGTAGATTGATTCCCGTTAGTTTTGTTATTCGTCGACTGGAAATCAATTTGCGTTTTCATCAATTTGCAATTCGAAAGTAATTTGCGTTACCTTGATAAAGTTTGGCTAGGAGAACAGAGTTCTAACTTTTTGCATTCTACGAAATCCACATCCTATGAAGTATGGAATTCTATGCATTCTTGTGGATGCTGTGGAATCCAAATCCTATGCAATGAAAAATTCTACGAATATGTATGGACCCTATAGAGTTCAAAAAAATCCATATAATGATTTCAAACTAATTTGTTTGTTTTTTATTGACAGACGGTGCGTTGTTGTTAACGCGTCTCATTCTGGAACTCGTAATAAGTAGAATGAGTTTGTCAGAAACTTGAGAAGCTTTAAGAAAGATTATATAATTTTGAAGTAAATATTTGGAATATAGTGTCACGTTCCCATAATACAATCGATGGGGAGCGAATCTTTCTGCTTCGGTGGCAGTTTCTCAGGAACGCAAGCGAATTAAATCCTCCGTGGGATCGAAAGCGGTTCTTGTCGTGGTTCTAAAGCCCTTTCGGTTGATAATTGCGGATCGTTTGATGGAAACTACTGGGAAATTCTAAAGGGCCGCGAGTGAGAATAATTTTGCAGCTCTCCGTCCTCTGTGTTCCTACATATCCTTTCTATTCCTCAAACCACTTGCAATTCTTGCTCCTCCAAACTAGAAAGTTCCACGAACCTCTGCACACATCTGCCCCTTCCTCTTCGTCAATACGTTTCAAATTGTCTGTTCTTGTGTTTGGAGAAACGTCTAAGTAATCAACATCAAATGTGTCCAGAAAACCGGTAGAATTTGCTTGTCAAAGCGATAAGTCGATAAGTCCCCGGATCTCTTCGAGCTTCAATTCGAATTCCCTCCGCACTGAAATCTATATTCTTAAATAGAATTTACAATAGAAATCGATCTCTATTCAAAAGTTACACAGAACAAAGCCTTTTCATTCTTCGTATTCCAAAAAAGGGAGGGAGAAAAAGAAGAAAAGGCAAGAAAGAAGGAAATAAAAAGGATGTTGGAAGAGAGGAAAGCCATTGAGAATGAGATCTATCTTTATTCGTACTCCTATCAGAACCAAGCAACAGTGACCTAATATCTGTCTAGGTTTTTTATGCCATATTTCTGCACTACTTGTCCGCAAATCTACTTCTTTCTATTTTATTTATTATAAAACAATTCAAACTTTATTGTGAAACTTTATTATGAAATAATCTAAACTTTAAAAACGCAATAGATGCCGGATTTTAATTACAGTTCATCACATTATCAGTTTATATTTTCTCTTTGAACGTTACTTATCGGGATAGACAAACTGACCTTTGTGCCAGTATTCCTTGCCAGACGTTGTTGCTGTCACGTGCAATTTTCTACCCCCGACGAGTTGGCAACTCACAGCTCCTCCACAAGCTGCGAAACTTACGATGAAGTTCATCCCAAGAATAAGATGTGAGTCTACGTCCGATTCGGCAAACTAAAATCGCCCCCTGGCACTTGGCGGTTGAACGGGATAATTATGTCATTGGAATAACATGGAGGATATTACGTGAGGATGGTTAACGAACGAGGAGCTCTGGTTGCGATTCGACTTTGAATCGAGCTCTGATCGAATCAGATAGCTCGAAACGACGACACGTAATTTTGCCGTACCTCACGAAATAATCGACAGCCATTGCAACCTTTGCGCCGACTGGCTGGCAATTAATTTAAAGAATCGCTCCTAAACAAAGTTTTCTCATTTGCGGGGATTAATAAGTTTCCTCGTGAATCGTTCGAACATAGTCACAGACAAATTTGCTCGTATTTAATACAACAAGCTTGTTTAAAACATTATTTCTACGAAATGGCACGACCGATCGTCGAGCGAAATAATAAGGCGCGCTTTCAAGCGAGATACGAACTTGTTTTTAGTTGGTTCTTTTACCGAGGAACAAAAGCTTATAACATGACTTTGATGTTCTTTGTCAAACCGGACTCAGTCTGGTTTATTGAAATTCGATACCTGCAGTAGTATCGTAAAGTGTTGGTATGAATTCAGTAATAAGTGAAACGTCAAGAGAGGAACGTCGAGTTTTACAGAAAATTTGTTTAGCTTTATAGCATAAAGTTTCTGAAAGGTTAAAAAAATCACAATAATACTGTCACAATAATATATTCTTACTTTATGATACATCCTTCATATGATTTTTTCTAAAACCTATCTTATCTACCATGCTTTTATACTCTTCATACATTTACTTATACCATTGTTTTCATCAGAGGTACTCATCGATCAATCAAAAACCCTGAAATCTCAAATTAAAATGAATAATGCATCGAACCAATTGAATGAAAACCTCGAACAAGCATATAAAGCACGTTTAATGTGTTAAAAGGCTCTTAAGTTACACTGTCGAAATACTTGCAATGTATGTTTCTACTCAAACAATCGACAAGACTATAGAACTATTTTTTATTTAATTTCCCTGTTAATTAAACTTACACTAAAATGTGTTATAGACATTTATTCGAGATTTCCATACAATTTCGAAGCTGTTAACGTCTTTGTGCTTACTTTTTTATAGGATTAGCTGGAAACGCATAAGGATTCTTATTGAGCACTAGGTGTTACGATCTATATAAGAAGCGCGGTGGATGGCCATGAACTTATAGTCGAGAGTGTGTACGTCGTGATCCACGATACATGGGTCAGTTTACGTTTATTGCATGATTCATAGCCCCCGGGTGCGGTTGGTAATCGGCGCATTAGCCCACCAAGGGCAGAACTTTAGACGATGCCACGTAATTTTCACGGTGCGGTGTGGCGGAAGCTTCAGGGCCGTGGTTCTTGGTGTGCGCGCCGTGAAGACGCCAACGACGTCGACGACGATAAACTGGAGCTCGTTAACACCAGCCGTGGGGCTGTTCATAGGAGATACGCCTGCTCTGTGTGCGCGCTTTACGTAGAAGTCGCGGCCACCCAGCCTCCCTTGATCTCCACACACCGTCGAGGCATTGTCCGCGAAGCGGCGAGCGTAAAACGATGCCGGTTAAAAAAAGCTGGAACGAAGGAAATCGAGATAACGCGAGGTAACGCTATGGGCGACGTGGTTATAGCTTTTTCATGTGCGACGCCGCTAGCCCACAACAAATTAAAAATTATTTTGTAACTAAACGGTTAAACGGAGTTATTGGTCCCGTCTTCCGTCGACTCTCACCTTCATCTTTTTCATTTTTCCTTTTATTGCAACATATTTAATGGTCGAGCCATTAAAACTACTTCTTGGGACTTGGTACTTGGGATAATTTTGATGTTAATTTTCGAAACGTTTATGTCGCTTACTAAATAGCGAAGATTGTCATAATATTATATATATATATTATGTCATAATATTATATATATATATATATATATATATATATATATATATATAATATTATGTAATATAATATAATATTATATATATAATATATATATATATGTCGGGTTAAGATCGGAATTTTGGGTGCGTGACAACTCTTCGTATGGACTAGCCATCGTTTCACAAAGCCGAGATTATATGTACACGTATATACAAGACTATCACTAAGCTTAACAAATAATTAAGTCTAATGAATAATAAATTTGATGAACAATGAAGGTAATGAATAATATGATTTACGAATAATGAATTTAATGTACACTATTAACAATGTTTTTGTTGGGTTCAAACGAATCCACGGCCAACGAGATAACTCTTTACTAAGCGTAAAAAATAATCTTAGGCGCAAAATACGATTGACGAAAATGCTCGATGTATCACTCTCCAAGGCAATCGCACAAATGCCAGCCTCGTCTGCAATTCGATACGCACTCGTTAGAAGCATCGAGAAGTTCCAAACGCCGTTGCTAGGCAGTTTCTGCCTGGAGTTTGGTTATTGATACAATGTATGTCCCATTGTCTCGGCACCTCCGAGATAACCTCACACGTGGCTAGGCCCGCTCTAGAGGCCGCATGCCGCCACAATCACACTTCTCGGAAAACCCATATAACCACTTCAGACCTCCGTTAGGCAAAACGTTTATCTCGTGACCGTGGGTACGTTCGTCGACCAATTGTCACCTCGAACCCAATCTCGCTATCACAAATTTTAAACAATTATAGCTATAATAAAATCTAGGCTAAAGTACTAGAGGATGTTCCCAAAATTTCCAAGGAAAGGCTTCGGCTTTTCTTTCATCTCCGACATATATATATATTTTTTACAGATATATTTTGTTATATAGGACTTCTCTAAATTTTATTAACATAATAACGAGACAAGAACAGTCGCGATTATATTTAGTAAAATCTGAAAAATTCATAAAATATTTCTATAAATGTTCAAATACTTTCGAGAACCGCTGTATATTAAGAGAATTGATAAAAACCTTAGCAACTTGGAATATTCAAAGTTCAAAAATGTCTGTAGAAGCTTATTTTTCATGCTCTGTTTTTCTCTCTTTGAAAAAATGAAATGAATTACGAAAAAGTAACAAACAAACTGTTCTAACGTTATTCTGTTTTTCTTGCTGCTGGAAAAATGAAGAATGGTTGGTTGAAAATGCAAAAGGTATTCCGTTCACTGATAAAGAATCCTGCACAAAGAAGCGGTTATGCGTGTAATTGTCGCATAAAATCTCATTGTTGAAACTTTTACGAGACCATGTTTCAAATGAAGGAGTAGTTCGAACAAAATAACTACGATTGCGTTCGAAAAAGAACTTGTGTCGGAACACATTTTTTACATTAGATTGCGATTTTTTCGTGAATTACGACTGGACTGTTGCGAACTGGACCATGTGAAATTCGCTGTTGAATACACGTTGGGATGATAAATACATCGCATATGAGGGTGAATCCATCCGAGCGTAGTTTGGTGTGCAAATGTTGGAGATTAGGAGAAATGCAAGGCAAAATAACAAGGAAAGTGGCGGCGCATAGAGAAATAACGGAAAAGTTACTGTACCTGTAACTTTTTTCATTGCGACTACTTTGCGGTTGATAACTGCTGCACCGAAATTGGGATGCGCTTGGAACAAACCACTGGGGAAAAGATTTGCCAGAAAAAGTTTGCTCGCATTGAGAAAATTGTCGAATCTCATGTGTTCTTCTTGCTTTTATTGTATTATTTTCTTGTTTCTTGTCCTTCGTTACATTCCTTTCATCGTCGTTGCACACTCTTGTTTTTCGCCTCTTTCTCTTTCGTTCAATGTTATGATTCAGTAATTTCAACATCGGTGATATCCCGATACCGTAAAAAGATTTTGTTTACCTGTTGATTTATGAAGAACATGTCCAAATACAGATTTAATGTTCCCTGGACGATGGATCCTCTAATTGAACTTTTAATTCGAGAAACATCGATTGACAAGAAAATATTCACGCAACGAGCGCGTACACCGGACATACTTCCATCAATTGATCGAATGAATATTCAACATTAATATTGGCTGTTCATCACGATTATGTTACGTGCCGTTGAAATATCTAATTATGTCAGTATAAACATTTAAATATTCGATGCCCTAAATATGTACTTCGTAACATTGTTCGCATTGGTTTTCATTCGCCGCATTGTTTGTTTCGACATCGAAATCAATGTAAACACGCGAATATAGAAATCATTGCAATCACGATGAAATCATGTTATGAAATTTTCATGAAACGTATGTTAAATAGGTATCTTTCCACTTTGAAATACGTATAGGATTCACAAGTAAAACTGTTACGATTTATTCGTATTGAGAGAAACCCGTATGGTTTCGAGATATCTTCAATGCAATGCCAAAAGATTGAGGTTACCGTAAACACATGTATATCGAGTGTCATACTTTTGTCACACATAAAGTATCCATTCGTGGACAAACTTTTGTTGCCTAATCGACTTATTGTTGTGTTACAGTTACATAATGCATTTCAATTTCCGTAAATGTTTCTTTTCCTGAAATCGTACCGGTAAAGGAATGAAGTCGCGCATAAATCTTGACATGGCGGTTGTTCCCAGGCACGGTATTAGTTTCGACGAGAATTCTATGTGCGTTTTACATACCGTCCCAAATACCTGACTGCGGAGCCCGTTTGAAAAGGAAACGAGCACGAGAGATTGAAATAAGTTTTCCATATTTCTTGCGTTTCGCATGGAAAATGTCCTGGCAGTACTTAGACATCCCACGATCCTTCTTCGAACCAGTGCCATGAACAGGAAAAGAAGGAAGAAAAAAAGCGATACGAGCAGATCGGATTGATGCATGTTTGTATGCTGATAGAATCAGGAAGCTATTGGAAAATGTATAACGCAATAACACTAACGCAGTCGACATGAAATGAAATCGTAGTTTATATCGACTTTTGAGAAATCGAGCAATATACACATATACATATACGTCACATACATACACATGTATTTGTATACCTGAGCGGAAAATATAATATGTTCCGCTCTTGCATTCGACGAACTTTTGAAACTGGATGAATGGATTCGAATAAAAAAATAGAATATGACGTTCGTATAGTACCCGGGAAATACTGTTTTCTTTGTATTAAATGGCTTACACGGAACATGTTCAAGCTTCTGTTTCGTGTGCTACTATTTAGCTGAAACAATGACAGAAATGTGAGCAGGTAAATACTGATTATCTTGAACGATAAGAAAGTTTTTCGCGAGAAACGAAGGAAAATATTCCAAATACTAATCACACTGTAAATTTTTTAGATTCGAACTACAAAGATTTTCACAATAATTATAGAGAAAATACGAAAGCATACGGCGGGAGAACGAGCTGCTATTCGCCTGAGATCACGTCCAATGACATTTTACGTTTTATCCTTTTGAAAAAAAGCTCTCGAGAACAACTTCGAAATATAGTTTCTCGAGTACTCAACTCCGTAGCCAGCTACAAACTGTTCTCCCCGAGAGGATGAGGAGAAAGATTCCTGTTGGTTGCATAAATAGTAGCAACGACACGCTCTTTCGTCGGTGGGATTTGGAGAGCGTGGAGAAAATGCCATTAAATGTGAATTAAAACGAAAAATTAGAGGATCTGGGTAATATTTTAAAGACGGCTGCTGTTCGCAACGACAAAAAGTCGAGACGTTAATTAAAGTCATAGAATTTTTCGCGGCGAACAACAAACGGTACCTTTGATGTTTAACACGTAGCAACGTGTGGTCGCGAGTTCAGTTTAAACTTTTTTGCCTAAGAAAATGTTGAGGAAAATATCTTCCAACTATTTTCTGCTACTATTTTTCAAGGTATTATTCCTATTAATTTTTCTTTGACGTCCAAATAATTTCCTGAGGCGACTAATTCATAAGAGATTATTTAAAAGGTTACATAAGACGTGACAAATGTTTCTGTACAAAATTACGAAGTTACAGTTGAATTTCCTGAAGTTAAATGTTATTCAAGGTCCTTAAAATGAATTCGAAGCGTGCTCAAAGGATTAATAAATCGACACTTGGCAAGTACTTAGCTTGAAGTATCGGCCTCAGGAGTGTCACTTGTTAGTTGGTCTCTCGTGAGTAATTTCAGGAGTTAATTTCAGAGTTATGTCATTACGTTATACACCAATGTTATCAGATATAATATCAAACTAACCATAATTAAGTTTAACTACTGACAATATACAGCTGAACAACCTAAATAAACATACTATCCGTAGAATAATTTTAACCCAACGATATGGACGGTGAGAGTTAATGAAACTAAATCACTGTTTCTTACTTGTTTCTTGTTGCTACGAGACATTCAATATTGATCGTTGCTTCCCTCTACAGTATCAAATGATTTGTTTAAACAGTTGTTTCAAAATTAATAAAATTAAAATTTTGTTATCTCTCTTGTCTCTTCAAAATTCTTTTTATAATATTTCCATTATTCCTTGTAATATTCTACGTCTGGCTAATCAACTGACTTCCTTTTATCCTCCTATACATAATATATTCCCTTGGATAAATTAATTAATGAAATTATCGTCATTTGATTTATGTCTTGTCTATCGACAGTCTACCCAAGAGACCATAGTGGCTAAATGTTGTACTAAGGAAACACGATCGCACTCCGGCTACAAAAGATCCGCGTAGACTCGTCGTCGTCGGTATTATATTTTCGGTGTCGTCCTCGAACAACGTGCAACCTCAAGGAAAATTGATTAGGGTCATGAAGAGCTCTTGGAACTCTGTTGAAAATTATGCGACTGCGTTGTCGGATAAAATATTAGCTTAACGAACGTGGGTTGAATATGGACGAAGGAAAACTAATATGAGAATATTATGAATGTTTACATCCTAATTATTTAGTGAATAATTTACTTGAATACTTTATATTTATTTTCTTTCTTTAACGTTTTCTTGAGAATATCACCAAGCGTTATTACAGATCTACGTTTGTGTCGAATATATTAGAATACATCTATCTTACTATATTGAATGTTAAATCAATACACTGTATTTATAGTGTATGTATGCATGGAACATACGTAATACATTAAACCATCGAATGTCAAATTTCACTATAAGAGGCGATACATATATATTGTATAAATGTATTTAGGGCTTGAAATCAAAGGACGCTATCGTAAACGTCAATAAAGAGGACGCATTAATTTGACATGACGCTTTGCGGACTGTTGCAGATATCCAGGAGTTTTACGAGCTGACGCTGCTCGACGAGTCAAAATCGGTGCAGCAGAAAACGGCGGAGACGATCCGCATCGCCGACAAATGGGAAGCCAGTGATGGGCCAATTACGCCGACCTTCGCTCAAAACGACGTGAGTTTGGTTACAAAATATATATTTTCGTGTACCGATATTTCATGGCGGTGCGAGCTTTATCATTTCCGTGCGAGAATATTGGCTCCGAGATAGGGTGAGAAAGAGAGCACAAGGGAGAACAAACAGGGATAGATAGGGACGCATGTATTCGTTACGCGTTCATGGTCGCGGCACGAATTCAGCCGTTCCCCCTGGAATTTCGTTTTCCGAGTTGGCTATCGCGGTCGAACGTTTATTAGAATTCCATGATGCCAGGGCTCTTTTCATTTGCCGCATGTCCATCGTACACCTGGAGCATCGAAACGCACCAGACGAATCAAGAGAGTAGAATTCGCTTTCACCCCGACCATCAAATCTCTTGGTTCAAACGACATCCTCGAACATATTAAAGAAATCGCTTTGCTCGAATCGTTTAATTAAAGCAGCCTACAGAAAGCACGCGTTCCACGTTCAATCGTATGCGCGTTCGATCTTTTACAGTTGGTTACACGGTTTCATTAGAACTACCATGTTGCTACTTGGAACATTATTGTATCGCTGGCTTTCTTTACTTTTCTTTCTCTGCTTGTCTTCGATATTCTTAAGTTTCGTTATAGATCAGTTAATCACCGAACGACGGAACGAAAATGCCGATGACGGAAATGAAATTCTTGGAACATTTTAAGCCGCCCTGTCGAGTACTAATCACACGGCTGCTCATCGGTAGAAGAGGAGAGGAAGGAATGAACGGGGACAGGTGCCACGCAATTAGCGCCCGTAATTATAATCCAAGAGTCGATTGGCCCGTGGGACAGCATGGTATCATGCTAGACCGATCAATCGCCGAACCCCCGATTTTAATTGCTAATTGCTTCCGTCCCACGGTTCTCCATCGTGCGGCGTGTCGTCGTGGCCGATCGACGACGTGATGCGGCTCGACGCAACGATGCACCGTGCAACGACTGCAAATCGTACGACTCGCTCGCGTTCTCCGCATTGCAATGCCAGCCACGTCTCGCTCATCCCCTTCGTCGTCTCCGGATCCACTCGATTTCGATCGTCTCCCAATGCTAATGACGTCCCGGAATTTATGGATCGTTGAGATTTAATTAGTCGGAATTGATTCTTTCACGCTTTCCTTCCGAAGGAAATTAATTTCTTTGCCATTATCGCCACTATTTTCTTTCAGATAATTTCCATTTAATGTTCCGTTGGAATACATGTGAAAATTAGATTCAACTGAAAGATCTGTGAAGGTAGATTTCTTATATATCCTAAATTAAAAATAAAATAAATTTTATCATTTCTCCTTTCTATAAGAAAACATAACAGTGGAAAATTGTGAGATAAAAGGATAAACTTTTATTTCCCTTGTTCCTAACTGCATCAGTAAATTTGCTCGAGACACAGTAGAGATGTGAGAGCGTCGATGAAAGGGTCATTAAACGCGATCATATAAATTAGCGTTGGCGATGTTACGTTTCCACAACTTATCTCCCGGATCTATTTCCCGCGGACGGCGTTCCCTTGTTCTCTTATATTAATTTGATTCCGAGACAGGCTGTATTGCATAGAGACGGTCGCAAAGGGGTTGGAAAATTTATTCGGCGTGCTTATTCCACAGGCTGGGGAATTTCGTTGCGTATAAATATAAGGGCCGTCGTTGTTGAAATTCTTATCCCGAGGAGACGCGTACACAAGCGACGAATAAACGAACGTGCGAGACTTGATGGTTCTCACCTGTGCGTACGAGACATGTTAAGCGCTCTCCGGGGGATAGAATGGTTTTCGCCGTTTACACAGGCGGATGGAACATAACATCCATTATAAAAAATTTTTCTCCGAGCGTTTGCCGAGCGAGCGCGCGTATCGTCTGCGCACAATTCGCGTTCGTACACCCTACCATCCTCTTTCTCAACTAGAACCACCAGGTTGTTCCATGCATTTGCGCTTGATTACCCCACGCGTGTACATACAAGCTGACCCCGTAATGGCGCAAACGTGGCAGCGCGTGGATATTAATGTCTCGTGATATTTTTACCAAAAAGAACGTTGTAAATTGAGCTCGAAACAAAGAATTTTATAAACGTATTCTTTCATTGTTGACCAATAAAGCTCGACAAAATAAGGAACACAGAAAATGTAAATTAGTGACGTTGAACAAAATTAGCATAATACTTGTTTTCCGAGAAAGCTGTTACGTGAAGTTTTTATGTCGATGTTTATGAAATCGTGAATACTCAAGTGCGCCATGTACCGTGGTTATCGGACGTTGTAATATAGGATGGTATGCTCAAGTAGATACTGTCATGTATACACAAGGTTTGATTGAATTGTCCGTGGTTCCAGTGCATTCTACGTGCTCGAGGTTCAACGGAATTTCAACCAGACATCGGTCTCTTTGACATCCTATTTAAAGCGAACACGTGCAAGTATCCATAAGTAATTTGCCATCGAGTGGATATCACCGTATTTATTTGTTATTCGACATCGATGATATTCGCGTCGAATATTGAAAACAATTTTACTCGTCATAGTTTTTTCCATGCAACATACAAACAGTAATAGCAAAGTATTTAAACGTTGTCTGCATTAAGCGTAACTCTTTTTCGCAACAATAAATTCGAGGTGTTACGGGTAGGCTAAAGCGAAAGAACGATTTCTTTACTTTTCACGACGATCGTACGATATTTCGCGGAAAGTCGAAGTAAAAGGACGATTATAGGAGAAACGTGCGAAAGAAATTGCAGGTGACCGAAAAGCCGATTGCAACTGTGACCAAAGGTTTATTACAACACGTCGTAATTGACAGTTGGCTGAGCCAAGGTAGGTTAAGCTGGAAATTAGTTCTCTATTACTGGATTTCTGCCACGTTGAAACACTTTTCACATAATTACCACCCCATGTGTAATAACCAAACATTATTCGCGTCGGTCGGTGTGCCGGCTACTCCCACTAGCTCCATTAAAAAGCGTTTCATAATATTAGCGCGATTCTTTCTGTAATCGGCGAGGGACCAGTTAGTAAATGCATGCTTAATTAATCACCGTTAAAACGTTCGGCCGCGTGAATAACGCTGGCAAAACGAGCCATGGATAAACACTTTCGGTTTTCACCGTTTCATAAAAGACCGATGGAAAAAAGTGCTGTTTATCGAAGAGCGTGTTAAACGCTAACAACTTGTTTCATCGATAAAGTCGTGTATATTTGCTATGCCGGTCAGTATTCTCAAACAATGGATCGACGACGAGAGTTAACAACTTTCGATGGTACATTAAACGCGTGTTCATTACTGTTTCGTAACGGTGATTGTCTTTGTCGTATAGCGATCGCGATCTCTCGCGGTCTCCCCAACTATCGAAATTTCGGAACGCATTCGCCGATCGCTATCGTTGCGGCGAGATGAACTCGTACGCTTTACGAGCAGAAATTTCTCTCAGAGCGTTTCAAAGGCCATAACTATCTTCCAGATAGATATCTGTTTTACATGTATATCGTTCGACAGTTCGAACTTCAAAAGTATCATCGCCAACGTGAATATCTTATCCCCCTTGATAAATTCCAGCATTAGCGCGTAAAAGGGTAATAACAAGGGTCTACTTTTACATTTACTGCATTTATTCAGGAATAAGTAATACATTTTGCCGTAATTAACAGCACAGTTTAAACGCGACTTGATTGCGTTTAATTTCGATCGCTCTAATTAATTAATTAATTACGTACACTGATTTTCTATACGCTTCCGCAATTGATAAATGGCATTATTATCAGTGGAACACACACGTCGCATATTTGCGTGAGCAGAGAAAATGGTCGTATAATTGATACAACCCTTTCTCGATTTCTTCCCTCCTTTAAAACGGAGTCGACTTTCCGAAAATTTGAAACGATGGTCACAAATCAGAGAGTTCTGGCGTCAACGTTCACCGGATATTACAAACAGCGATCGTGTGTTGGCGTTTATCTGATTCCCCTTTATGATTCGACTGCGCAAAAAAATAAAGAGAATGAAAGCAACGGATAATAAAAATCCTGCTATCTGAAGAGAACGATGCACTGGAGCACACGACTGCTGTTCGTTTGCCCGCTGAACCGCCTTCCGAAATTTACGATATGGCCAGGGCATTTCGCATAAAATCAGCTTTAAACCGTTCGATCAGGGACGTGGAGAAAAACAGACAAAGAGACGTAGATGGTGAAAGAGAGACGTGAAATAGGGGTAGAGAGTCGAAAGAAACAACGTGAGGGAGTAATGGCCGAGCTGTATACGCGCGATATTTCCCTTGTTTATTTTCCATTACTCTGCAGAAAGCAGCTGTCCGTTGCCGTTGTGGAATACGTACGGCAATGATAAGGGGTGGTTGATAACCGTGCTCCAGTATATAATGGAAAATTGCGCCTTCGACTCGACAAGCCATTTCGTGCAGTGGCGCGAAACTCGCGTTGCGGAAACCTTCCACTGCATGATCGCTTCCTCTCTTTTATAGATTGCCTTGTACGAATCACTCAAACGCTAGCCGATTTCCCGCGGGACCGCGCAAAATCGATAAAGATTCCTTTACTTCTTCTTAGCTTGCCACGCCACAGAACGAAGGATCGAATACTCTCTCGCACGTTGTTTTCAGCGAGCACTCACTTCGGGTGGGATGAGATTAAAGCGTCGTCGTTTTTTAAGCGGCCAGCTTCCGATCAATGCTCCAAGATTTTTAAAACGTCGACAAACACGAGCCGGAGTGGAATTTGTTCGATGGTTTGCTCGTTATACGGTCGATCGATCGATCGTCGACTCCTTCGGACAAATTGGAATTCTACGCGATTCTGATGCAAGGAGTGAACCGTGATATGAACGTTATCGGAGGAATGAATGGACCGTGGTTGCTGTTTGTTCGACTGGAATTTGTTCAAAGGGACGTCTTAAGCCGAGCTGAAAATTAAATTGCTTCTCTCAGCTCTTAATGGAGATAGGATTTTGTTGTGATTACTCTAAAGACTGATCTGAAACGTTGATTTTGTAACGATGGTTTAATAATAGACATTGTTGTTTAACTTTATGGCTATTTTGTTTCGTTTTATGCTTAATCCTTCTGTGGTTTTATTATTGTTGTTTCGAAGGAACAACACCAGAAGTTTTCGAAGCAACGTTAAAAAAGGAAGAAATTATACTCTGGAATATGTAGCGGTGCACTTAAGAAGGTGTAAATCACAAGAATGGCCATTCTGATCTGTGAAATATTGTATCCTCGCCGTCTTACAGGAAACGCCGTAGGTGGGCACGTATCTGAAATTTATGCCCTGTTTTCAATTCCCGCCTACGCCGCTGTGAAACTACTTTCGGTCACCGTTATTCATTTTTTCATAAATTTCAGGAACTAACGTGAGTCCGAAGAATATGTTGCAACAATTTTTTTTCGACCACCCTAGCAAGCGTTTTACCCTCGTACATCAAACGTGTCAACGCCAGAATACGTTCTTATCGGTTAGAAATTGGAAAAAACAGAGAGCAACCGAAATAGTGAACGCTCAATCTCTCGTTAGATAAAAATTGTCGAAGACGCGCACTTGCTGTAATAACATAGCAAAATGGTAAACGTCGATATACATTTGTCCTTCTAATAAATTCGATCGTTACGTTTCTTGTACCGTTTCCAACAGGATATTTTAAGAGAAGTGGTGTTAGAACGGTGTGTAACGACATTTGAATAATTGTTTAGCAGTTGCCAAGACAAAAGTTGGGCGGGGGTATCCTTGTTTAAAGCTTTCGCATAATCGCATATGGTTAACCAGACGCGCAGTTACCGTAAGACGGTACCGAAGCCATGATATATTACCGTTTTCACCGGGACAAATGGAATTTATAGTAGCACTCGGCTAAAACCCATTTCCCTCGGATACCACGTTCGTTTCCGATAAAAGGAGGAAACTCCAAACGAGAGCACTCTCGGCCCCACAACCTTACAGTGTATTCGTTGCGGTTGGGACTTAATGCATCGTATGCACTCGATGCATTCATTTGCGAAATTCTGCGAGAGATCTCTTCTCTTCTTCTTTTTCTTAGTTCGGTCAGAAAAATGAAGAGAACGTATTTTCCTTTTTCTCTGTCCCTTTTTTGCACGGAGAAAAGGTACTCGTTTCGAGAAATTCTCAGAATCGCGTGTTTCTCGACAATAGGATTCGCATCTTCCCATTTAGACGCGTGTCAGCGCGTTCTTCAGCTTGATACGTTTTAAAAATTTGTTGATTTGAAAAGGTGAAGTTGCTTATAGTTTACTAGCTAGAATCGTTATTCAATGTTCTTATGAATCCTTCTATTAATACTGTTGAGCACCATCGTCAAAATATTGTAAATTATCTTTCTTTGAACGGAACTGTAAAAAAAAGCTGTCTGGAAGAGCAATACATTCTAAAATCATGTTCTATACGTTTTTAATCAAGCAATCAATCAAGTTATCAATTCGTTGTAACTGGTCGAATTGTAATCCGTCGAAAGGACTCAAGGACGCATCCAAATGGTTAACTCTTAACCGGTCTTCTCTTTGCACTCGAAACACAGCTATATACTATATACATATACATACGTGATGAATCACAGATAGACCCACAGTGGGCATCGCGAGCAAGTGAAATGGTGCAACAGGTAGGGTCAATATCGACCAATTTCGCAATATTCAAAAGCTCTACCTTTATTGGCGCAACGATTCTTTAAAGATAGCAATGAGTTAATTAGTATTGGCCTGTCCGTCAAAATGCAATGATTTTAGATTCTAATGAATCAGCCGCAAAAAATTGTTCTAAAGATTATACGATCGATTAAAAGTCAATTTAAATGTACATATAAATAATTATTTAGTGTGAAGAAAATTGTTGTTGGATAACGCAAGTTTTCAATAATTTCGAATTACCTAGATATTTTTCTTCCGTAGTTTCCCTCACTTTGTGATTTTATCTTCTTTAACAAGGATATCATAATCATTACTTTTCGTTGCACTCTTCTGTGAGCTTGCCGGTGTTCCTCGTTTCTCATCCTAAAACAGAGATAATGTCAGCAATAACAGAGACACAGGCACAACTAATCTACAACCTTCCACTGAATTTAATTTGATTCAACCTCGATAAGAACTTTGCATTGCTTCCACAGTTTCATATTTTTCCTCTTCGATAAGAACTTCAACGCTCTATGAAATTCTAGGCTGCCAGGGTTTCTAAGCGGAGTACATAAAATATTCGTATAATAAAATATTTACTGATATGGTACTTTAAGAATTCCATGTAATTTGATACCATTATATTTCAATGACGCATCAATCATTCATGAAAGGCAAATAGAATTATAGTAGATACAAATTGGACAGTGATCGATCAGATGAAAGTTAAATAAAAATGGAAAGTAACAAACTGAATTTTACTCTGACGGACGGACAAGATTAATAATTCGATCTGGGACATTCAGGGTCAATACGGAAGCTTTGTTTTTATACGTAAGCTTTACAAACATTCGACCTTGGAAGCGTGAGATCAAACTGAAAACTTCATTTTCAAGTGAAGTATTTCATCCTAAAAGCTCACGCTTAAGCCTACAACTCTATTTTCGTACAGAGACAAGATAATAATATGCATGTTGAGAGTAAAAAACGTCTTTTTGATTTTAAGTAAGTATAACATACACCAGTACACAACATCTATTAATAATCAACCCTGCGTATATCTTGTTAGCCAGCGATTGCTCGAGGATGCACACAGTGGGTTTAATAAGGTGTGTATGCATTATACGTGTCAGGTTCTTGTTGGCCAACGTCATTTCAGCTAAAGGCAACTACGTTAATCGGGCGTTAATATCAGCTAGATACATGTATGGATGCACTTACATGAGCTTACTTGATCTCGAGTAAATGCTCTGTCCTGTCACTTATACTATCAAATTGGATCGCGTGACATCATAAGCTCTTGGTACTACGTAGATAAACCTTCCGAATACCTCTGACCCTACCTATTACCTATGATAAAGTAGGATCCATTTGACTTGGAGCTTATCAGTCGCTTTCTCCGTAGCTTCTCTTTTATTCTTCCTCTTTTCGGAGAAACTTCGCGAGAGAGTGAATCGTTTTAGTAATTTCTCGTAGTAACACACAAATGTTAGTCGAAAAATGTACGTCTTTTGTGAGCCACTTTCTATGGAAGGAAGGAAGAAGCGAATTTACGACCGTTCGATTTTTCAAACGACGTTAACGTCCCTTTATATTCATCGCGGTATGAACGTGCCACGATGTATTTCTTCTACGAGACATGTTTTGTAGTATTCATTCCAAAAGGATGATACACGTTATCAGTATTTGTGGTCTTTTAAGAAAATGGCACACAATATTCCCATAGGTACATTACAAGACCGTTCCCCGAAATAATGTCGGACCTCTTGTATCTAGCGCTACCTAGAATACTCAAAATTTTCTACTGCGTTTGCAAATCGCGTAACACATCTCGTTTCGCGCAACTCTCGCGCACTTATCTATGAATAAGATGTAATAAAATATAGCATAATGCCCAGGTCGACCATAATCGTGTGTGTGTAAATTCTCTTACGTAAATGGTCCATGCTTTTTCCATTTAGAGTAAACATTAGTCGAATAAGGACGGGGTTAGCAAAATATTTAAAGTTAGTGAGAAACAATGCGATGAATGTGACGAATGCTAGGCAGTATTCCTGCAAAGTTTCTTCGTTTCATTTGTGTTTTGTTCCGAGGGCAATCTTTTTTTTTTTAGTTTAACACTAGCATCACCAGAGAGATTAAAATGATCACTTCGTAATTTTCCGCAGAAATTTTATGGATCCCTTGCACTGTGTACTTTATCATATACCTTCCATTTTAATTTTCTTTGCTATAAGTTCTATTCTACATTCATTCGTAGTTCTAGCGTTAAGAAACTACACTTGGAGATTTATGTATTTTCTCGAATAACGATTGCAAATGGAGTTAAGCGTGAAAAAAATAAACGCGATAACTTGGCGATCGTAAATTAGGAAAATTTGCCTGCATTAAAACTTCCTATAGCGTTGTTCCCTATTTTCTCCTTTCATCGGCTTGACATTGTTTCGTAGAGGTCGTTGATAGCACGATTGTCTCTTCGAGGAAGTTAATCGCGTGTAACATTGCTTCTCTGTATCGCCATTCCCCCATCCCTCGTATCTTCTTGCCCTGTATTCTTTTGCTAGTTCCTTTCTTCTTTTCATAGCACATTACGCCGGCGAACAATGCCACATTGATTTTTTCGTTTTTGCTTTCTCATCTCTCCACTGCTCCTTCTAACGCTGGTAATGATACAGTTCCTCGCGTGGAACTTCGCCTATATTCATATTTTCGCTACTAACATCTTTTTCCTTTTTCGTATGACTATATTTTAAAGTGGTCCCATTAACAATACAATCACCTACTAACATTATTTTGTTACAAAATATCTGTTTTCGTGTGTACTCATTCTCTTTAGTACGAGTAATATAATTATTAGAATAATGTACAAGAATGAGGAAGATATGTATTTAAAAGAAAGTTGTAACCCCTTACTTTTTTAATAAGGCATTTAAAATTTTAAATGTTACTACAACATTCCTTTAATTTATACTGCGATTCTCTCCAAGTTCGCGCATTTTTATTTTCCATGCGTATATCTTTCTCGCTACTCTTCGTCTTGGCCGTCTAACGGGAACAGCCACATTCGTTTAACCTTCACCCTTAAATTTTCCGCCCTCACAATAGTGTCTGAAGTTTGTGGAGGCGACACGAGTTACGACATCTCGTTACACCCCCCACAAAATATATATGCGGTACTCGGAACGCCTTCTCGCGTAGCTTCGAAGCCATTTTCAGTGTACTCGACACCAACTACCAAATTCCTTTACTTACGCCATTTTCGACTTAACCTATACGTATTTTTTTATCATGTTAACCAAAAGAGATATATCGTGAAAAATTTGTTTTGTCCATAACTTAGACAATCAAATTTTAAACAGAAACTTTCAGGCTTTTCGAAGCCCTCTAATATTACGTATCATGTCAGTGATAAATCGGATTAACTACTGCTTCGTTCGCAAGAACATAATCATTGTCTTCGTCGAAGCTGTTAATAACATCAGCAAGGAGTTATAATCTCGACGCTTCTTAATCCACTGTTTCCATAGCTTCTCGTGTCGCTAGCTTTCCTGTGCAAGCTTTCACAGGTTGATCTCTTTTACTTATATCATATCATATCATAAGCTTCCAATAAATTCTATCGGTATTTCTTATACATCTATGATTTTATCATTCTTCTATTTTTATCCTAATAAACAGTATTATACTAATAATTTATTTTTCTTGAAATTTTGATATTTTTGCTCATAAATTTTTTCCTTCCACTTCGTCCTTTCCCTCCCTTTCTCGTCTTTTGTTAGCTACCTTTTATCACCGGTATTCCACAATTTTCTACCACGTAGCCAGCTCTTCGAGAAATCCTTCTCGGGCTGATTCAGACAAGATATCACATGGAACGGGGCCAACAAGAACCAGACACGCCCCACAGTCTCAGGCTTCCGGTGTTATAAGCAAAATGTTAGGAGTTCGGCAATTTGTCTGAGGGTGATTAATTTGTACCGGTATTTGGCCATTGCTTCAAGGGCCGACTAGTCAGTTCGGTCGCGGCTAAAATTTACGCACGGACAAATGAATACTATATAGCCAAGCTCCGTTAATATTGCAACGCACTCGAGCATTATCATCCGGCTCTCAGACATAACAGACGGTATTTTGAAATCTAGAAATGAATAATGGGAGTACGATAAAACATACTGTCTATCTGCAGTGCATTTTATTTAAGTTTATATCAAGCTTATTTGGAAATCGTATTTTTTCATTTTAATCGTATTTCTCTATTGTTAACACATTTCTCAACTTGACAGAAGATACGAAAGAATCGTTACTGATACGTATTATTTTTTGTTCCAATTTTATTATATTATAACACAGCTTTTTCATATCAAATATAACATATTTTCTATATATTTATGATATATTTAAAGATTCATTGATTAAATATCTTTTTGGTTTTTGAAACAAAAGTGTACTTGTATCATTGAAAGATTGCACTTGAAAATTGTAAAATTTATTAGTAACAGAAGAAGAACTTTTCTCGTTTATAAAGCATAAATTTTCACAATCTGGCTACAGCTTCTTTTTAAGAGAATCTTATATTTTGAAAAACCTCTCAACATTTTCTCCGACTGTACGTACTTTCTCGACTTAAATTTCTCGAAATAAGGGTATATATCAGAATTCTCGTTTGTGCGTGACATAACAAGCGAAAAAGTAGAAGTAGTATATTAGCTCGACGGAACAAGCAGCAGCCGTGAAGTTTCACAGAAGAGCATCATAACGTCTTATACGAAGAGTAAAGTGAGATTTGTCGAGCCATTTTAGGGATTAACATACCACCTGAAGTTTCCACGCGTTCAAGTATGTTTGAAATTGAAGGTATTTTCACGTTTTAGTATCTTAATGTTCCTGGTTGAATTCAAATCATTTCTCTAAGATGAGAAAGAAATTATGTAATATTAGTACGAACATCTGAGCGAGAATTCTGGAGTATTAGTCGTAGAAAGACTCTGTCTGCGGTCTAGATAGCTCAATTGGATAGTGTAGTCATCTGACCAACGAGGGTTCTGGCTTCGAATCCCAATTCACTAATCCGATTGATCTCTGATGGCTACAAGAAATTGAGAGGATAGATAGGAACGGGAAAAGGACGGAGGAAGGATAAGGAATGCGCGTCTCGATCTGGACATACGATTGGACTCGCCACTAAAGCTATCAGGATCTCCACCTTCGACGTAGGCACAATCATTGTTGAGTCGAGAAAGATTTGCATCTAAATGCTAAGTAAGAATCTATGGAAATGAAACTTATCAGAAAACCATTTGACAAATGCCTTGAGAACCACTAGAGTTATTAACCAAATTAAAATATTTCTTTTGCTTTAAATTATTAAAAAATCCGAGAATTCACAAGAAATTCAGCATAGAAAAACTCTTATCCTCAAATATTTATTGAAGTAAAAGAAATTATTACGTTTATAGCATCAATTTTCAACTAAGAAAAGAATTACCAAAAGATTTAATATAGATAAAATTGAGAGAATAATCACGAATATTTGGCCACTAATACCAGAAGTTATTCTTCAGAGAAAATATTAAAAAACCATTAACGAGTTTCATTACACGAAGGCAGCATGCCATTTGTTGATTGTCGGTGAACAAAGATGCACTTGGACGATATCCTTGTGTACAGCTTCCCTTGACTTGCGTAATTCCCAGGCAAGGTGTTCCATGTAGCACGCTACATGGAGGTAGTCCCATTCCAGACGGAACTTACGTCACCTATACGCGAGAGAACGGCGGTTTCATCCGACTTGATGGATGTGGCGTGCATCGTGAGGTCGCGGCTGGTTGCAACCTAGAAGCAGCCGTTTCGTGGCTGACAGAGAATAGAAACGCCTGAGGAATCAGCCAACCGAAAATTCAGGGAACCGAAACCGAATCCACTCGTGCCACCGCTTCCCGATATTAAACGTTGCTGTTTGACTACACGTTGCGCCGTATTAATCATCCAAGCTTCTTCGAAAAACTACTGCAATTTAGCTACTTCAACAAATTGAAAAGATACGTGAATTTCTGTCCTGGAATTCCTAGAATACATATGTACCTTGAAATATTCATCGCGTGAACGAATTCTTTTATTGTGTTTTTGTGTTGAAAATTTTTAAAAAGATTGCAGATGACAACTTTGACAATGTAATTCTGTATACAGTATAACTTTTAGAAAGATATGTAGCTGGACCGTGAATGCATTTGCATTTATGAAAAATAATATTATTATTACGCGATGAAATAAATCTGTATGTAGTTCTTTAATAGGCTGATAAAAATAACGATGGAGATATTTCATTATATATTTATATTCAAAATAAGAAAAGATTTACGATGGAACAAAGGATACAAATCAATGATAAACGATCTTTTGCGAAATAGCCTGACTCCAATTTGATACTGTAGGAACAAACACATGCTAGTTGAGTCGAAATAAGCTACGTATTTCTGTTATCGATCCAATTAATTGGTAATTGGCGATAATCGAAGATCAACGTCACGTTGTATTATAATTCCGGCAATAATTCCTGTTGTCCAACCGTTAACAATGACGATCAGCGAATCAAAATTTGAGGGGCGAATTTATGGAGAGTAAAGGATAGAGGGGAGCACCAAAGCAATGAGATCGTAATTATTATTATACGGTTCTATCAATTCCGTTATCATCATACGGCTCGCTTATGTACTCAACGTCGATGGATAGGTGGATAGTATTTGGGAATTCGACTGGTGGTTCCATTCTGCTTCTCTGACAATATTGACGACGCAAAGGGCAATGTGATGGCATCGAACCTATTGGCTCATTCATGAGTCTCTATTTTCGGCGAACATTCACTCGTAGAATGTACTGTGTGGACTGTATAATTATCTCCATTTGATCACTACAATGAATTATTACCGGTCTTGTATGGGATGTATACGAAAAAGAATATTTTCTTTGAAAAGTTTCTCCTTTAATTGAAGCCTGTAAAGTTTCGTTTTACCGAGTTTAATTATATTTAGGTAATTGGTTCTCGTCGCTTTTGTAATGCTCTCTAAACAATTTGACTTTGTAGAATTTGATGTCGAAATTGACAGAACGTTTTGGAAAGTTCGTGAAACTTTTGCCAGATTGATAGCTATTGTCATTAAATTCTTCGATCTGTCGGGCAGATCGAATTCGGAAATTCAATGGTTAGCTCGATTGCGTTTCTGTGTCAATATTGATCGTAAGAGCGATGTGATTGTGCTCACCTTGCGGGGAGCTCTAACCACGCTGAACTATCCGATGAATCCAAACCCGTGACACGAAACACACACCAAATAATTAACATCTGACAATTAAGATTTTGTAATTTTTTATATTAAGTATTAAACATACCTATCGTATATCATTCATATCAAAACAGAGTTGAAATATTTCATACGAAAAAATTTATTTCAATATTTATCCAGAATAATTATTATTAAAACGACACACCCATATCTGTGCTTCTACTTTGGGAAATGGAATGTATGCATAAAGTTGAAAGATATGCAGATTGAAGATTTAGATATACGTAGGTGAAGCGTATACGAAGACGAAGGAACGGTGAAACTCAAATGGTGATTCCATCTCACTTATGTGATAATATTGGCACGATTTCATTTACTTTATAGGAATCTGGTATCCGTGCTTTTGTTACTCAAGCGGCAAATTCCCAGAATAGATTTTCAATTCGGTTAGTTTCCGAACTACAGACGACGAGAGGAATTTTGCAATTGATTCACATGTCGTAATCTCCAATTCTCTGTCTCGTTTCGCTTCAAACCCCTTACCAAAACGTTACAAATTTAAACAAAAGTATTTATGTTTCATTCATTGAAATAATTCTTAAATTTCTATTTCTATTAATAATTTATCTAACAAAAAATTGTGGAATATCCAAGATAATAAAATGGTCGAGCAGGTCGATCAAATAACCTCGGGAATCGACTTCCATCGGCCATAATTTTGACGGATATGTCCTGCTAACTTCCACCGGTATAACGTCAATAAAAGCATCGGACGAACCCTCCGTATGTATCGAATCGGGTGTAAATTTCAAAAACGTTTGTCACTGGGACAACCGAGACGATATACGTCGTTGAACATGAGAAATGGCGTTGCTCGAGAAAGAGGCACCGCTCTCTTTACGTCGGCTGCAGCTTTTCACGGTGCAACGACATACGACGTCGTAACTTTCTTCGTTGTCGGTTCCTGATATTCCTTGAGCAGGCTCTAGTGGCCTACAGGAGGAACGATGAACAAAGCGGAGCACTATATATGTATAAGCGATAGTATACTTATTTCTAGCCGAATCGTTTAGACTATCTTTGCTCTTTGAAGGGATGCTTTCAGGATAAACACTATTTTATAAAGGATGAAGCGAAGAGAAGGAGGCACAGAGGGATGGAAAGTTCATTATGCGCGTACAGCATTAACTTGTTATTAATTGCAATTCAGTGTCGATATTTATGCAGATAATAGTGCATCAGGGGACATATTGCTTCTATACATATTGTATCGTGTATATAGTAATACTGTAAGTTGATTAAGCAATAAACAAACTTTGAACAGGGAATAGGATGGGAACAAAATATGGATGGAGTACGCATTGTCGTTATTAGG
The DNA here is from genome assembly GCF_024542735.1 of Bombus huntii. Lineage (NCBI taxonomy): Eukaryota > Metazoa > Arthropoda > Insecta > Hymenoptera > Apidae > Bombus > Bombus huntii. The sequence goes on along the minus strand of NC_066248.1, from coordinate 11,452,131 downwards.
AGTAATTTGCTTTCGATGTTTAAACGTTTATTTCGAAACGAAATTTAGATTTAAACGAATATTTGGTACGAAAATTAGAAAATTCATTTGTAAAGCAATCACCGAATGAAAATGAAAAATCAGTTGACTCTTTGTCAGATTTGCTTCCAAGTATCTTTTTATTAATATAGCTTTCGTTGCTCGGATTACCAACAATTAGACGGTCGATCAGATTACACAGATTATGCAATTAGAATGCTTGCTGGCAGAAAAACGACAAGGGTGGGAAGCAATAAAGATTTCTCTTCAATTCCGCGCGCGATTCATAGCGTTTTCATTACTCTAGCGCGGCGGGCGCGGTCGAGTGTGACGGCAAACACTTTTCAACCCCAATGCAAAGGAGATTCTTATCTTATCGAATCATCTCAACTCCTAAAACCGAGAGATTGGACGCGCGCGCATAAAATCAGTTTCATTTTCCTTCGTTGTGCCTGCGCTTGTATATATTTATGCAGCTATATGCTTAATAATATCCAGCTGGTATGAAAACATTCTAAAAATGCTCTACATTCTAAAAAATTTTCTAATAGGAATGCTGTTTTTAAACGATATCCTTCTTCGTAGGAATTAAAAATTTGCAAAATATCTAAACTGAAATCGCATTAAAAAAAACAGAGGTTAATTATTTTACCGTGTAATTGGGAATCTTTGTACTTCAGAAGCAAAATAGAAAATGGTTCATACAGACAACTTTATCCAGTGATTTTTTAATTTATTGGTTTAACGTAACATCCATAACGTAACATTTAATTACTTTCAGCACCGGTCAAAAATTTTCATCGGAGTGTTATTTCCGTGCTTTTCCTGTTATCAGAAACCTCCGTTCATTTCGTTACTTAGTTTGCCATAGCAAGCGCACGTCCTAGATTCTCTTGGTGGCAGATAATTCAGTTATCGCGTCATTCAGCCGCGCCAAGGGTTTCCGATCTTATTCCCAACGTTCCCCAGAGATTTCCACTTCCGTTTCTAATCAATATAAATCGAGCTAGACGTACCAGTTCGTCTCGCGGCAAGAAACAAAGAGGGAGCGTCTAGACGAGAGAGGAAAGCCGGCAGACAGAGGGGGTAACGAAATAACGAAGTGACATTTCTGCCTATCAGTCGTGATTTCGCTCGAATAAAAGCATTTAAAACGGAATAATTAAGGTTGCTTTATCGCCACTGTTTAAACAAAAGTGTTCCGTTTTAATTACTCAGATGAGGGTTCTTCATTTCCATATCGATTCACTTAGTCGAATCGTCTTAAACGAATCGAGACATCGTGCGCTATGCTTCCCTTGGATTTTCATCTCTTATACCGTCCCGTTTTAATATACGTTTAATATATTCTCGATCAGTCGGCAGGAATTTTTTCTTCGTCGGGTACGTCATAATGCAAATTCCCGGTGGAAACCGTAAATTACAAATTAGGAATTCGTCTGTTCTCCATAGAAAGGGCTATCATGGAATTTAAAAAAGAGAAAAAAGGAATAAACTAGATGGATACGATAAAACCTTTCGAAGCAAACCATCGTTTTCGAAGAAGCTATAGGCCCTGAGTGGAATTATTTTCACAAGGAAGTCTATTTTTATCGATAGTTATTTTTTGTTCGTTCGTCCTTCTTTCGCCCTTTCTCTTTCCTCGGTCTTTCATCTTCGTCTCGCACGCAGCTGCTTGGCTTCTGCTCGTTTCTTACACACCTTCATCCACGAGATTCATTAGAACCGGTGAACAAGCACCGTTCGTTGCTGGAATCTCTTTTCAATTCCTTCGTTCTTGCTTCGATGCTCGTCGAAATGCGCAAGGTAAACCGATATCTCGCCACCTGGCTCGAAATGGAGCTGAAACTATTTTATTTTTCATTCGTTACGAGCTGGCGAGCGTAGTTGAAAGAAGAAAGACGACGGGCCAGCAATTAAGCCAGCGAAACCAGGTACAGGAATAATAATTATTTCTTTCGAAAGGAAGTACCGGTCCCATTATTATATAACGATTATCTTTTCAATGAAGCAAGTACGATGATCACTCAATCTCATAGATCGGTTATCGACAAAGATTAGGCAACATTTTATAACATATCTATCCCTGTTCATAACAAACTTATTTTTCTGAAATTTCGATAAATTTAAGAGCTTCGGAGTTATACAAATTCAATAAGTTGTCATTTGATATTCTGCAAAGCTTCGAATTAGGGTAAAAAACGTATAGGATAATGTTGAAGAAAGAATAGAAAATGGTTAAGGGCATCGCACAGATCATTTTGCTCGTGTCAGAATTTAATACCGGGCTTTAATTTTTTCTCTTTTGTCCATCATCGTGTCGTTAAACTTTCATTTTATATGTAACAATATGCCGTCGTCTGGACCGAGATACTCTGGCCAACGTCGAGAATTGCTACGGATATAGGACAGACTATGGTCTGACTAAAATTGCATTATTTAACGCCGCGTTGTTATACCATCTCGTCCGACATAAATATGCATTAATTGCTCGTGCCGATATTCTCAAAAGCGGCCAATAAAAATGAATTTTTTCCTCGTGAAATATGTCGATCTATCAATGAATTGTCGATCACTCTATCGAACTTTATTGTTTTTAAATGAGACATTGCCACGGTTACTTTATGAAATATTTTTATGTACAATATATGATATTCTACTAGCGTTTACTCAAGAAAATTATCGTTCTTCCTATTTTGTTCTGAAACTCTCATTCCGAAGTTTAGGTATAATGTAACATCAATAAATATCCATAAATTACCCTTTCCAAAAGAGAACACGTGCCCTAAACAAAATTCAAAGTTTATAGTTGAAGGACTCGTCCGTGTATCAACGATATAGTGGTGTAGGATTATTTGAGTCATCTGAGCTTCAAAATTGTACGTTATATGGCGGCACTCGATAGCAAAATACCACCACTCGACACTAACTAGTGTCGGACGACGGCAGCGCAGTGGTTAGCGCCTTAAGTTACGAACGTTCGGGACCCGGATTTGAATCCCGACGACCGGAGTCCGATTTTTCTTCTACGCATCAAAAATGGAAGAAAAACAGTGTACCCCATCAGCAACATCTACGGCCAGCAGCTACAATTATCACGGACAACACTTTACACCTCAGTTATGAGACTTTAGTCTAATACAATAACGAAAGGAAGAAAAAATATCGTATACTCTAGATCAGGCACGAGAAAAATATCGATAAGAGAAAAATGATTCGAATAGTCCTATGGTAGGATTATTTCAATTAACGAGAAGATATTATATAAGAACTAATAAAACGAATTAATTCGTATGAATAAAGTAAAATATATACAGGCTACTGAACTTTATGAGGAGAAGTTTATTTCGTAGTAGAAAATTATTGCCGTTGACTGTATATGTACAAGAGGATATATTTCACTGTTCATCACGTCATTAATAACGAGTTTCAAAATGTAGATCGCTTAAAAATTAATTGTTCCGAAATTAATTATTCTAACCGACTTATACCTTGACACAAATATCCTTCCGGCTCAAATAACAACCCTACTATACCCTGTACTAATTTCAAATCATATCATCTCCGCGGAGTTTCGTGAAAGTACTCGTGATTAATAAAACGGATAACGCTCGTAGGCGTAATTATCATGATTCCAGTAAAACATTTTGTAAAGGAGTGGCGTTATACGATTGAATAATATCAGTGACCCGTTTCCAGAATTTTTATCAATCATTCTTTCATAGGGATCACGGGTCAGCGACGATGGATTCTGAATTTACAGAGTATATTTAAATTTTGCTCGTTCTCCGGTGACTTCGTTCTGCCTCCCTGCCAACCCCATCTCCCATCAGTTTGGAAAAAAAGAGCTGATATTGCAAAGAGTTGAAACGTAATTTCGTCGTGAAGGAGCGTGACAGAGAAGTTTCAGTCCTACGTTGAAGCTCGAACCGGGTCAAAAGTTTTTCGCTTTTCAGGAGCGTGAAACGTGGCTCGCGTCGCCCTTCTTCGACTTCCACTCACTGGATCGGGCACGGTTGATTATTACCGAGTTAAAAATTCGCGTTAATTGTTCGCAATTCTGAAGTTCTCGGGCCGTGTACAATGAACGAAATGGGCTCTTTCTCGAACGCGGGTTACCTGATTCTAAATTTAAACCATGATTTTTGCGATTCGAAAGTCCTCATGATGCCCGAGTAGAATTTAACCAGTGAAAATTTTTTAAGTTTTACATCGGTTTTTTATTATCATCCTTCGGAAACTAACATCGCCAGAACGTATTAAAAACAATACACCACGATGTTCCGTTGATGCATTGTTTTTTTTCTTGTGTTTCAAACATTGGGCATTTCTATTAAATATGATAATTTCATTGTTACATAAACATCTTAAATCACCTATGAAACCAACTCGAATAAAACATGCGAATCGTAACGATTAATTCACAAGAGGACTTCGGTAAAGAAATCAATACTTTGAATTAAATCAATTCCACAAAATTTAATATTCTTGCGCGAATAACTGAAGAGAAAGAATAAATCGTACGATAGAATTAATCTACCTAAGCAAATCGAAATCCAATAAAAAATTAAGCGTCTAGGTTGATTTTTATCGAAACGGAAACGTATTATCGAACCTGGTCTTCGTAGTATGGCGTTCGTAAATTAACAGCGCAATCGGAATAGCGCTATTTCGACTATCGACATGTTGTATTCATGATGCATTAACGCCGGTGATGTAAAACCCTAGAACTCGATAATTGATCGTTTAATCTGCGATGGGAGTGTTTTCGCGAAAACGTTAAAAAATCATTCGCTTCAAAGCAGGATTATAGCCGTAGTAAATCGTACGATTGTACGTTGCACATTGCTAGCGTTTCTGCTCGATTGACGTTATTATCGATTCGTTAAGGGAAATATCAATAATGGCAGGCAAGAAGCCTGGGAAACGAGAAACTGATATATAAAAATGAATTTAACCGTACAATACGCCAGTTGTGAATTTCACGCATATGCCTGTATGCCAATGGTAGTGGTTATATTAATTGACGTTTTCCGTTTCGAATTACTTTAACATCCGTCACAACGCTTTTTATTACGTCTTGCACCTCATTATTGTCATGATTACAAAACCATAATCGCGCCTGGGATTATCGACCCTCGAATAACGCCGCGTCATAATAAATCTATTATTTTTCCCTTTCTTTACCTTTTATTCTATCTTTTTACTTTATTTAAAGCTCAATCTCAGCAAACTCATTGCGGCAAATACAATTGTTTAAACCGCTTTGTAAGCGCTAACTAGTTTTGTAATAGACATCATCGACTTCTTTCGTAAATCTTTAGGTTTTTCCAAATTATCAGATCGCAATGCTGTCCGTAATCAGTAATCTCCAATGATATATTCCATTTTATTATTTTCTTCTTTTTTCCTTTTTCACTTATCTATATCACTTGTTATCTATTATTGTTATTTTTTATCCTAACTCTGTCTTCTGGAGTACTCTGTGATATGTAACCACATGCACAAAATGGTTTTCTTTCTTATTAGTTACAAGCAAATATCAAATAATTATTAAATTAAGTAATATCCTACTTCCTATGCAGCTGTGCGTCGGTTTTGATAATACGAAAGAAAAGAAGAAAAAATGGGTTGAAATGGTTTTGTGTCAAAACAATAACAGTACGGGAGGAAATGTATTACCCTCAGATGAATTTTATTCTCCGTGTTGACACGAAATAACAGAGTGTTTACATTCGTGTTTGCGTATTAAACTACGATTCAGTATAAACTTGCAAATGCAAAATGAACGTGCCAACTTTTTGACGGAAGTAAAAAGGATGCATGTAAAAATAAATTTTTTATGCATATATATTCGTTTCATATTTGTGAGTTACGATCGTTTTGTTGGCGAAAAGAAAGCGTGATAGATAAATTGTTATTCCTTTGGGATTTAACGAGATAGACTGCTTGCACAATAGGTACATTAGAGTGAACGATGTCCATTGCACTGGTATAAATTGAGCAAATAAGGTCAGGATTTTCTCTCGATTTTTCATATTGCCAGAACTAGAATTGCTTCCTTGCTATGTCGTGCATTTCGACTTCGTTCTTATCATCGCATTCTTGTTCGTCTTTCTATTTATTCCTATTGCGTGATATGCTCAGGCACGTACAAAAGAAAGGGACTTGAAAGGAGGAGAATCGAGGATTAGAACGAACAATTTCATAAATTCGACACATCGTCAATCTAACATATCGTCAACGTTTCGTGACCCGAATGACAATCATTCTAGGTGTGACATGTGTCAGGAAATTCTAGCATTCTATTTTAAGAATTAAAAAGAAATCTCTTTCGAACGCGACAAAAATGTGACGCAGAATATAAATGTAAATCCTTCAAAGTAGATATAAGAAATATAATATAATATAAGACCTGCAATGATGTGTTGTGACATGGAATATTTATAATTTTAGGTTGCCCGAAATGTTCTTTTCGTTTCATAAGGTGATAATAGATGAACAACAATTTCTGTTTTATATTATTCAATTGAATTAGGTATGATCCATTTCGTTATATTTCTATTATTATGATCGTGCATAATTCAATAAACTAATATAAAACAAAAAACATTGTGCATCTATTATTTTCTTATAAAACGAAAGAAACATTTCGGACAACCTAATACTTAAAAAATGCAAGGCTAAAAGGTGTCTTTTCGCAGTTCTATGTAACACAGTTATATTCTCTCGTGTGAAAGATCTACTTCTGAAGAAAGGAATTATTACTCGTGTTCTTATTCTCGACTGCCTCGTGATGTCTGCAATCTCGGAACCAAGACGTAGCTCGAGTAGTTGGACGAACTGGCAAAACAACTTATAGTTGCATAAAACAATTAAGTTGGTTGAGTTGTTGTTGAATGGCGCGTGTTATAGAATTCTCGTCTGTTGTACAATCCTAAAAAACAAAATACGTAGGTATTGAACTTCGTAATATTTCCGACAATGTTTCTAAATTATATGTACGTTAATACATATTATATTTCAAAAAAGAGATTCTGAGTTGTATCGCCATTCGAGATCATAATTTTTAATTTTTTATATTCCTCGGCTTTTTTTATTTGTGTAAAAAAGATTTTATTTCGTCGAATTAGTGTATTTCTAAGGTATTGATACAAACATTTATTTATTTAGCATTACAAATTACATATTAGTTGAAAAACTTATATCTCGTATTTACACACTGCATTATGATTATTTTCATCTAGAACATTAATTGCAGTGGCTCGTCGTTAACGTATTAACTCGATGAATGATATCAAAAATGTATTCTAAAAATTTGTCAGGGGTTCGAATCATAGATCGATAATCTAGAAGATAATTATTGATCTATAAATGCAAGCTGCATTTGAATATGCAGTAGTAGGCAATTAGCCGAACCGTCATACTGGCTGTTTCAAAGGGGCTTAAAGGCACAACAGGCTGCTTAAATCTTGTACCGTATTCACCGTGTTGTCGAGTCATCCATCGGTAACTAAACGTTATCCCCATCGGGACGAAAAGTTTAGGTAAATCCTTTCGAGTGATCGACACGAATGAACCCAAGTTCTCGAGAGAGCTTTCCGTATTCTGCGGATACTTTAAACAGATTTGGTCAGCTTAAACGTTTGCTCTACTCTGCTTTTTGTATCTCATGCTTTCATCGACATAGCTTACGCTTTCGAAAAAATCACAAAAATCGACCCGTATTTTTCAAATGTAATATTTTTTAAATTCCAAGCTTCGTTCGATCGACTAACTCGTGGAATACAATAGACGACTGAGTTTTGAGAACATCGCAATGTGCTAAACGAAGCACGTTCCCATGTTTCAAAGTAAGTTCCAACAACTCGTGAACTCTGAAGCAATTCGATTCAAAGAGCCTCAAATAATCACTGTGTATTGTTAGTCGAGTAATACAATGAAAAATTGCAACGTATTGGATAGATAAAACTTTTAAAACTCAATTAAATTTCCTTTCGTTCCATTATAGAACTTGCTATCTCGATACATATAGTTTAAAAACTGTGAAAACCGAAGCATTTTTATAAATACTTTTGGACAAGCATTGTACAACTTGTCCACCAGGATTAATTGATATATTATTTTCCCCTATGTTACTTAATATTACACGTTAAATCTGCTCATGTTCATTATACGAATAGAAACTTGTGTTATACTTGTGTTATAATGTTATGTGTTATAACATTTCTATATATTACTACGAATGTGAGAAATTTCTATATCTCGAACATATTACGCAATATCACTATGTAATGCAATGAACATTGTAAGTGTTCTACACATTCATCGACGGAGAATTTTGTAATAGTTTACTTATTTTTGTTATTTAATTGTTCACACAGTGATTTATATATCATTTTCCAACGAAATATTTGTATCTTGATTAATTAATAATAAATCGCATATAGATCGTTGTTGTTATTTCTATACCCAGAGGTAGGATCACAATAGTTATTATTTTATTGAATGGATAAATCTATCACACCATTCTGAGCCAAAAAACCTTTATTGCACGTGCTTACAAAAACTAGGGATAAAAACAAAAAAGCATCTTAAGCCTATCGATTAAATCTATCGATTGTAACTAGGATTATCTTCTAGTTACTATTTCTTATAACTAACGCATCTGCATATGGATGGCGAGCACGAACTCACGTTGTCATTTTCAACAATCGTAACAATCCTTATGCAAAAATAGACACTGCAACGTAGTCTCGTTCAATTTCTACAACCGTGAATTTGACAGAGTCAAAGACTTTTTATGGCATCTCTGTCAAACACATATAATTGAAGTAGAAGAGGAAACAAGGTGGTAAAAGAAGTACCTCAATGTTCCGAATGGTTAAAATCTTTGGTCTTGACTATCATGACTCTAACACCTATTCAACCCATAGTCACGTCTCGTGACAACTATTAAACGTTCACCTAAAAAAGAGATATTTCATACTACTATTGCCCGAGCTCTCGAGATTTTCTTCTTTTTTGCAATAAAATATATATATATGTGAAATACCTGTAGCCAGGTCATTTATTCCGCTATGAAATATCCAGATTTTACAATCCAATAGCGCGGTCGTACGGTCATATTTCAGTGTCTTCCCATGCTCGTTGCCGACAGAAATATTTGGCAGTGCAGCAACCTGCAATGGATGCCAGATATACGTGGTTTAATCCAACCCGGAGTTGTTTCGATGCTCGTTCATCGATTTCGTTTTGAAGTGCGCGTTGTGTTACATCAGCAACTGCACCCAGACAGCGTTGCGTCCGTGCACAGTCGCACTGATCCCTCGATGAATCCGCGAATTCCATGAAATTTGGATCCACAGTAGAATATACTTCGCGTGTTGCAAACCGAAGGTAAAATTCTTCTTACATCTATCGTGAAAGTTCATCTTGTAAAAAAGGTAGAATATCATTTAGACAATACGTACAATATTCGAAACACGCTCCAAGTGTACGTAAATACATATGTACGTTGGAAATAGCGAACCGGACCGATTGCTCGGTGAAATTTACAAGTGTACGTTTTTTCGAGCGACAGGCCATCGGTACGGCGTGAGAAGTATCGACAGATAACGAATTTCACTGTGACTTGCACGAAACAGTTTTCTCGTTTAATGTACGAGCCTGTCTAGCTGAAACATCTGGAAAATCAATCAACGCTCTCTAAGCTAAAGATCAATATCGTGGTAACTTTTGATGTGTAAAGAGAGATTTTAAAAACACGTATGTACAACATATATCAATGTTACGTTCGGATCGTAGCTCTGAGGAAACTGGCATAACCGCTACGTAGAGAATGCTGGCGCAGCAACTGGATTGCTTTCACAAACTTCTGCGAAGTTTATTGTCATAGACGCGAGCTTTCCAACCTTGTAGAAGGCTAGCATCACACACTGAAAGGAGACGAACACCTTTACGAGATGCTGGCAAGGGTAGAATGTTTCATGGTTCTTTGAGATCGAACACCACGGTACATCAAGGGAATTCGAAGTGGGGCCAGAGTTCACAGGAAGGGCGGGTCGGAAAAGAGAGCGGATAAAAAGAGAAAAACCGGCAGAGATAAAGGAAAACAAAGGAACAGAATGGCGCGCGGAGCCGGACAATGAGAAGTAGTTAAATAAAGAAACAGAAGCAAAGAAATTCAGAAAGAAGCGGGCTCGATGAGAAGTGTAGAAGTGCGACGGATAAACAAGCGGGGGGAAGAAAAAGGAACAGTTGGGAGAGAAAGAAAAGAGGAGATAAAAGAGAAAATAAATACACAAGGTGTCTCCGAAATGCTAAGATAGTTAAGATTTCAAGATGTACTTTAATTCTCACTGAAGATAAGAGATCATTCTGTATCCTTGTAATATGACGGCAGATATAGACGTAACATTGCATTTCTACAAATCTATCGTCGCTTCTTCAAGTAACTATTAGAATTGAATTATAAATAAGTATTATAATGTTTTATCAAATTATCAACTGCAGGTATTCTAGGTCCCAGAATTTTGGACCATATTCGTCATCGACACAGCAACTTGCTGCGCTATCGAGCAACCAAAACACATTGCACGTACGAATATACTAATAGAAACTGCAAGGAAGCTTAACGTCTCCATCAGGGGACAATCTCCCTTAGGACCACGTGACCTTAATTAACAATTTTGCGTTCAAAGACGGACACTAAAATTTACCGTTAAGGGAAGAAGTTACCGGTCAGGGAAACAAAATATACATTTTACTAGCACAAACAACGCACCCAAAATTCATCCTTCTATCTGAAAAAGTATCTTGCATACTTTAAGTTAGAGGTAACCGTAGAAAAAGAGCAGAAAAGCCGAAGATAAAGAGGCAAAAGAAAGCGAAGGGGTAGACAGGAAATAGGATAGGGAGTATTCAGAACCATCGTGACCTGTTCACTATATCCGGTCACGCGCCGGTGCGTGACTTCCTTTCATCGGCTTACAAGCATCGGCTAAGAGTACCAGCCGTGCCTGTATACGCTTGTTCTGCAAACGCCGTGACAACGACTTCGCCTCTAACGTTATATCGCGCGGCGTTTGCTCCGGGGGCTGCTGGCCTCAATCTCGAGCCTATATCGCTGTCCCTGGCACAGCACGGCGTCACAGCCGATCGATGAACCCATAAACCTGTCCTGTTCCGTTGCCATTTCGGAAGAATATATATTGTGATCGTTACTTTGGTTATTCACGAGCTCTCGAACATGGTCGCCTGCGTTATTCTGAATTTTAAATTCGGCCGTTAACCTAGGATCTTTGACCATCTTTTCTCACTTCGCAAAAAATCCTTAGTCTACGAGATCCCTGGAGAAACTCCTGCTATAGAGAGAACAAACGATTATTTGTTAGAGAAGATCATATATTTATCATTTAAAGTTAATGAATATTTTGGCAAATTGCTACACTTGTCTAGGAATGGTAAACAATGTCATAAATCGAGGAATAGAGGAAATGATGTTATAAATGTCACTTTTTTTAATTTATTTTGCTACATACAGATTATTTATAGCGGCTACAGAAGGTATTATTAGTACATAATTGTGTTTATTGTAGCATTTACATTTACATTACATTTAATTAATTAGATCCAAGTATATTCGTATCATTTAGTAATATTTTCATATGACTACAGAAATTTGCTGCTATGAAATTGAAATATTGATTCTAATAAAAATGGACTTCATTGAAAAATAAGGATACGTGTCAAAGTATTTCGGGTTGAAAGATAATCTAAAAATTTTGCACACTATTATATACATTTCAATAATTTTATTAATTTGCAGTAATTAGTCCTAAGTTATTGAAATCTTTCATCGAATGCTATTGATAATTAAAATTGGCAAATCCAGTTTTGACAAAATTGAATATCTCTTTTACTTTGATAACGGTAAGTTTGGATAGAATTTATGACGGTCGAATCACCGGTTTGAAACTAGCTTCTTGGCTTCGACTGGTGGAATCATAAAGTTGTCCTGCCCCATTTCATTTTGAGTTTCCTTACTCTATTCCTCGGTTACCGGAGTGTATTACGATCCTCGTAGAAACGAAGTCGATCACTGAACAATGATCAATCAGGATTCAGAATGTGGTTCGTTTTAACGTCTGTTTGATGGTTTTTTCCTAACGGTTGCGCAATGAACTATATAAGACTATGATTCATAGAGGAACGTAATGGTTGAACTAAAATCTAAGTTTTTAACGATATCGTTTCAAATGACGATCATCTTCGAACAATGGAATTTGACGATCTTATTAAAACTATTTTAAAGATTCAATGATCCCTTGCATCGCGGTGGAATCAACGTCAATTCTAAATAGAAACCTTAATTCGCATCGGCAATCAGAGAAGATTACATCGACTCGTAATTTCGTGGGATTGCGGAGGAAGCTTACAATTAGTTGACCGACAATCGTAATTTAGATCGATGCTTCGGCTGTTATGGAAACCGACGTTCGTGAAATTCATTACCCGTTCCGTCGGAGATAGTCATCCATCTCTAATTAACTTTTCTCCATAAAAGTCTCGGCATTCTACTCATCGATTTGATATCGAACACTAATACCTTTATATCCTGTTACACCGAGAAGCACACTTTGTTTCAATTTGTAAACTATAAAGGCTAAACAACGAACAAGAAATGAACAGCGACGGAACGATAATACCTGACATGTTTAATGATAATAGGATAACAAGAGGAAGAATGGACCTTGAAAATTTGCAACAGGCGAATAAGCTTGAAGTTACCGAATGGCGAGCTTAATAAAAGCATGAATAAATATCCAAGAACTAATAGCAGCGTAGGACAACCAGCTGGTAGTTGATAATGAGGTCGTTATTTTACCGTGCATAGCGAACAGACGTTGCAGGTCTATGTATGTTTGCCTCTGTACACGTACACGCATGCTATCTCTTAAGTCGTGGTAATAACTAACAGGAGCGATAGAGTGCGTCTCGTCCCGACCTTCCACCCTTCTCGTGATATTACTTTCCTAGCGCCTTCGTGTAATTAGCCTTGGCTTAGTACACGCTTTTGTACAAACGAAAATTGGATCGAACCGCGGTAATTGCGTGGTCTTTGCTGCGGTGCGTTTTGGAAAATGCGTAATCTCGATACGAGAATTCCTCGGTTCTCGAATAATCGAGGAAACTATGAAGAGAGATATGAGAAAACTTTATAGCGATACATTAAAGGTCGATGAGGCGGGAAAACAAAAATTCGCTTGACTCGAAAGCACGAATTCTTGTGCGAACATGACACCTTTTCAGAAGAACGTCGAGAGGTCGGAGAACTAGGAGGACGCAACGTCGACGTTTGAAACTCTTGACCCGTGAAACCCTGTCCCCGCGAGACGGTATTTCGTTCCATCGGCTTCACGAGAACGTTCTTTCATCTCACGATAAAAGTGTTACGTTCTTGGTGGCGTCGAATGATCCCCGTAGCTATCCGGTGAAATTAGTTTCGGGCAGGGTGTCTCTGCTCTGCTTCGCCACGCTATAAAGCACATGGTGCACCGGTACTGGGATTATCGACGCACCACGCTTACGAAGGGTGTCCCTGTTCGATACGCAAGTTACGATCCGGACAGGGATGAATAGGGTGTCCATTAACATTAGAGCTTGCACCGAAAATGCTCCGTTTTAAGAGATAGCTTTACCTGCTGAAAATAAGCGGTACTTCCGGATTTCCCCCTTTAATTGTTACTTGCAACTTAATTTTGGACTAATGTATTTTTATCCCCTATTTCTAAGTTGATATTCGAATCATTACGAGTGGATTATCAAAAATCAAATGCGAAACATGCAACTACTGACAAAGTTTATTGCTTAAGGAATTACTGATCTATGAATATATAACCCACTTTATAAGAATCTGCATAAATATTCGCAGTCTTCTTATGATTATTTAAATTTTATTTATGATAATGGTTTATGATTTGTTTTCGAGTATGGTTTATGAATAATAGTATAAATTAATACTAGTACCTATGAACAAGAGTTTGTACTAATGAAATTCACAAAATACGCTCTGTATGATCTTAGGACAAAAAATTTCTAATAAAGTACGTTTTCTATTATATTCGAATTAGTCGAGTCGGGGCTTTAGCTATTTTCAAGGTTTTTTGATAGTATAGGCGGAAGATAAGCAATTTGCGCGATAACGAAACGCCATAGGATTTCTGAACGCGAGCTTGTGGGCGGACAATCTGAGAGTCGGAAAATTATCGGCGTAAAAAGACCGATACAAAGGAATCTCATTTTCAGATGGCTGAAAACCGCTTCGAAAAAAGGAGTATTAAGGATATGTATGGTCTTTTGCAACGCATAAAGGCGCATAAAGGTACTGAGCCGTTATAAAAGAACCGAATCCGCCTTCGAAACCTTTCCAATTCGGTCTCGCTGCTCTAGATCAAATAATATAGAAGAAGTAAACCCCTTATTTTATTCTCACGGTAACGGCGAGCGTGTCCTTCGAAAATCTTTGCGGAAGTTTTATTGAAAACAAAAAGTTCTGGAAACCCCGTCGGATGGAATACATGATTTGAGCATGATTCAAAAACATATTTTCGGGAATTTTTTTAAATTCCGCGAGTAAAGATTGTCGAAATTGCCAACGATTTGTCGAATACGGGAAGCTTTAGTAAATGGTAAAGCATGTGTAAACTTTTAAATTAGACAAAATTCCAATGCTGGTTACTTTGAACAATACAAAAATTCGTTGGCATATGCAAGAAAAGATATTTATGGAAATTAGAAAATGGAACCTGATTGAAGGATATAATAAAGGTATCTTTAGTGCAATACATAAAGAAGCTTTTAATATAATTACATTTTACTCTTATATCAGAAGTTTGACCCAGAACATCATAATTTTCATTATTAAAATTACTCGCTATCAATGAATATTACCGGCAACTGTACCGAAGCATTAATTAATACGTCGATATAATAGATCTCATAGAATTGGTCGTTGGCCGTGCGGCAATCACAGACTCAGTAAATGTAATTTGCCAATAGTTGAACCTGCGTTATCGGTTCCTTCAATTTGTAACCAATGTTTCAATTGGCTGATACTAGCTAGCACAAAAATCAATTACGCCAGAGTAAATCCCGTTCGTTTGCTTCAATCAACGAAAATTAAACAACCGAGGAACACGGAACAAACGATAAACTCTAAAAGCATAAAATTCCTAACTCCTGAATCCTTTTTCCTCTCAATTAAACATTTCACGTTTATATTATAATCTTTTCAAAATATTCCTATCAAAATTTCTAATCGTAAGAAGCAACCTTATCTAAGAAAAATTAATGCTGGATAATCATTTCAGAGGCATTAATCATCTTCGTATACGATAGTAGACACAACGTCAAGCTAAAATAGTCAAGTGCGAAACTCTCGAGTTGGGGCGGAGATTTCGAGTTATCGAACTGGATACATGTATATAGTCATTGCAGGCAGGAAAAGAAGTACGTGCCACGAAGCTGCAATGCGCGAACTGGAAGATCCGTTTTCATCTGTTCGAGAAGATCTGATGCTTCGCAGCGTCTACGATCGCACCAGCTCGAACGACGAAAGGACAGGGGAATAGGACGGATGACGAGGTGGAGCAGAAGGTCCGCCATCAAAGAGGAAAATTGCTCTGCGCCATCGCGGAATGCGCGTATTCGATCATCGTCTCGGAATCGATGGAACGTCTTTTCACCAGCTTCGCCAGATTCACAAGGCGAGAGATTTTATTACGCCCCGATTTTTGTTGCATCGACGAACGAGTTTCGACGATCGGCTTTCAATTGATTGTTATCAAGTGGCAACATTTAGCGACACGTACAAAGAGATACATTAACGAGAGACACGAAGGAACAGGATATAACGCAGTCTGTCTCCGCAAGTGTGCAAAAGTTAGGAAAAGTGATTCTCCATGAAAAGTAAATCAGAAGTGTATAATACAGATTTTGTATATAAAACTTCCCTTCTTTAAAGGAAATGACTTTAGGATTCGTCAAATATATATGTATAGGTTGGTGGAAGAAATAAAGTGCAATAGTAAAATTGGTAAAGAACCAGAGTTGATATCTTTCGAGGATTGAAGTAGAGCTTTAGTGGAAAACTTTTGCAGCTTACAGTTCAAAGAGTTTCTGTACAGCATGTATGACTACATCAATAGATATCAAAGCAGGAGCATCAAAACATACTGCATACTTTTGACTTGTTTTTCCATAAGGAATCTCGTTTTGCGATTGTACCACGATTACAGAGGCATCTCATATACGAAACAAGCAAGGCAATAGTAGAACATCGCAAGTAGAAGAGAAGAACGTGCATTCAATTTAACATAATCGACAAATCTAGTAATCTCACTATTACAATAGAATTTGTAGAATCATTATCCAAAGACTAACTCGCCTCATTCTAACAGTTTGAGCATCGTTTCGCGATCGTCTGGTTCGCATCTCTAAAATTCCATTTCCATCGATCGAGTGGTTCGATATCAAAATACCAATTTCCTTTTTCCCTTCTGTACGTAACAAATTTATGCTTTTCTTGCCTCGAAATAAGGTTTCGCGAGCGCATTGCACGTCGATGAAAAATGTAACTGTATACGAAGCCGAACTATTAAGTAATTGGAAGTTCGAAAATTCTCCGGTTTCAGAGATATTTTGTAACTATCCGAAACGATCGCATAACGCAGCTCTTACGCGGAATTTCGATCCGAATTCTCGTAACGTAGAATCGAACTTTTGGCGAAAACAATCCGATACACGGATAATATAGCGGATCGATCCATCCTTTGCACGTTTCGAAATGTTCGACGTTTCCGGCCGCGTTCACTTACGCGGAAACTCGCACGCTCTTCGATGGCTCCTCGAATTTCCAACAAGAGTAGCAACGATCGGAGAGAGGTAGCATCGAGAACCGGGAATTATCGAGAATATCCAACTGCTACGGAACCGTCGCGCCTATTAAACTCCCGTATAAGCACCAAGATGCGGCGCTGGTCACCGGATACTGACGTTTTGTGGTTAAACTGAGGTGACTAGGCAAACGCCAGCTGCCAGTAGTTACGGTCAAACTGTCATCAGACGCAAACACGGTGCCAGCGGGCATACGTCGAACAAGTTCAAACAGTATTGAAATTCTACAACGTATATAGAGGTCAATTTGTAATTCCTAAACGATATAATCATGATGATTCGTTTCATTTCGTCGTAAACGAATTCGATATAGCTTTATCGAGAAACTGCATTAAGTTTTAGTGGTACATATTGAACAATAGATAGGATGTAACAAATTCTATGTAACTACTGCTTTCAGAATGTGTTATTCTGAAATTAGGCAAAGTGCTATTTGGTACAACAGACCATCGCAAATGGAGTTTAAGATTACTGTTAATAGGAACGCACTAGGTATGCACTTGGAACGAGTTAAATACAGAAGTTGTAATTAAAACACAATTATTATTTTTTATTAATATTCATTATTAATTCGAAACTACAACTATTTTCGAAACCTTTTGGTTTAAATCCATCACGGTGTAATCGACATTCCTAATATTTGCCCTATATTCGATTAGACATTGGTTCTATTGTTGAATGGATGCGACTTCTTCATGTCGTGAAAGGATTCTTGTTGTTCTCTGACACTATCTCGTTGATTGTTTCCGGAAATCCCCGGAGTGGTTCCGTACCCCGCTCTCGAAGAAAAGCACGCGTGACTTCGTATACAGCCGGCCAGAGGAAGACAGATTGAAAAGGCACTTGTGCGTCGAGTTCGTTTATCCGAAGATGAGACCGAGTCTCGAGTCTTCGGCAAACGTACGCGCGCTTCTGTTTGAAATCTCGAGACCGGGGAACTCTTCGAATGCATCGAAATGAAGGCACCACCGTCGGCCAGGAAACTTTCGCCAAGATAAATTTAGAGCTGCGCTCCAACCTGAAAACAATACTTTCCCCCTCCATGACTTGGAAACTTTGATCGAGATTCAAAGTGTCCTCAAACAGATCCTTCTACTTCCACATACGCGGATGAATTTAATCGCAGGCTGAGTTAATCTATCCGGTTAATTTCATACGTCGTTGTTGCGTAGAACGGGCAATTTTTTTTATTAATAGTCATAGATTCTTAAAAAATATGTCAGCAGTTGCTCATGAAAATATGCGAACACTTGTAGAAATCTTGTTTAGCTATATTATACGTCGTAAGAGTTGTGAAACATTTTGAAATTTTAATAGCGCTGTAATGAAACTCGACTATCGTGATTATATACAATATACGTGATTAACTTCTAAATGCACATTCACGTTTGTTTCAAACTTGCCTAATGTAATCACGATACTCGTGTCTCGTTATAATGCTACTGAAATTTCAGACGGTTTCACATGATGCACATAACATGTTCATAAAAAGTTTCTATCGTGGAGATATGAATATTTTCCTAAGCCACTGTACATTGGTATAGGTTTAGTTTATTAATACACAATGCTCTAAAAGGAGTTGTGTTTCATTGAAAAGATTCATTGTACGAAGTATGCCAATTAAATATGCCTCACTCTTGTTGATAATTACTAGAAGCTTATAAAAAAACCTCACTTTTTGAAACACTCAGTATTCTCAGAGAAAATGTTTATTTCGCTAACAATTCTACACAATTTTGTTACTGAAAGTAACTGTTTCAGCAATTTTATAAAAACATTCAAATTGCACTTTGTAATTGAAATAATAATTCAATCTTCTATTTAGTAACCAATTGGAACGAATGTTTACCTAACCCGAATTTTCCATTCATAATTTCAATTCCAATCACTAGATACAAAATCGATATAATATCTAGTAAACGTGATAGATATCGACCGTTATAAAAACGCAGAACTCATTTCGGGATATTTGCTTCGTATTTTCTTTTAATTTCTACGTGTGGGTAAGCGTAAATCAAATATATCAGCCGTCCATATCTGCGCTTGAATCCAAACGAAACAGACAGGAAGAATCGTAGCAACGTCTCTTTCGCACACTACGTCTACGAGCACGGCGACGTACTCTAAACCGGGCCAGCCGCTTGTCAAACACGTAGCCGTGTATTCTCGTCCCAGGGTTTGACGTTTTTCTCGGCCGACATCCGGGGCAGAAAGTGGTCTTTCGTTTACATTTCCGTTCACCATGGATGGATCGATCTATCTTCCCTTTATTTTTCAGACAATCCCTTCTTATCGTTCAGCACAGCAGCGAAAATCCCTCTCTCGGTTTACACACGGTCTCCTCTGTTTAACGGAGTTTCGTTTCCGATAAAACTCACGATGGGTTAAGCAGCGTCGAATGGAACGAAAGAAACACATCGGATATGCAAAAAGGAAAGAAATTGTGAAATTTATTGTAACGAAGGAAAGTACGATAGTAGAAAAGGAGAGCGAGTCAGGTGAATGCCGATAGGAAGAAAGGGGCGAGAGGAAGGAGAAAATTCTTAACACGTTCTTTGATGACGCGACAGCAACGAGGTGACGAAGGTACCGACATTTTTTTTCGACGAAACAAACTGCGGCGACCGAGGACGATAGGGGTAGTAGTGCATGTTTAATAAAGAGTAAAGCACGACAGGGGTGGGCAGATCGAGGAAAAGTAGCGCGGGATGTTAAACACACCTGCGCATCGAAAGTTCGTCATGAATAATTCCGTTTGGCTCGTTTAACGCGGTCGCAGTACGCGCGCTGACGGAACTTCCATCAGCTCCCGCTGAACGATAATTGACTTTGCGTCTCACCGGCTCTATTTATTTGCGCGCTTTCCAGGCCTCGCCACCACCCTGGCTGTACACTTCCTGGCCGAGAGATCGAACGAGCGTTAAACGACGCTCAGCTGGAACACGACAAAGATAGGGAAAACAAGGAGCTAGGTCGAGAAGTTTAAATTGCGACCAGGGATCGAGTTAAGGCTTAATAGCTAATTGATTCGGAAATTAAATCGTAGACTTGTTTTCTCGCTGTGCGCTCCGGATTCATCAGCGAACATCGCGACGTCCAATGATTTATCGCGAATTCTTTGATTAAATGGTTTGGGTACGGTGGAAGATAGAGAATTCTGTAATTCGAAGGAGGATCTGCTGTACCAGGGTAGATTGAGTTTTGCGTTGTTTCGAAGTTGCAATTACTTTAACTGAACCGTAAAAGCATCGAACCAATGAATGTAGGCGGTCGAACGGTCTCTAAATTATGAAATAACGAGGCTCGTCAAAGTCTATTATGTTATGCATGTTTAATCTATTATCAGGGCGATGACAACAGTTGGATGGGAATATCGATTATGTTAATTACACATTTTTAACGACCACACGATATTTCGTTATAAATATGTATAGCACGATACTTAACAGCAATGTTTTTTTATTAAAACAACGCAGAGTTTACCGGAAGTACGTATCGTTTTTAGATCATATGGTTATTGCAGGGTGGTCCAGACTTCCCGGTGAACCAGACTCTGTCGAACATTTATGGCCGCACGTCGGCCAGTCCAGAGGCTCCAGTCTACGTAGACGAAACTCAGGTTCGTAAGTCTGTAAATAATGTCGTGTGAGAATTAATTTCGGTCTCCGTTGTTCTTAATTATACTAAACGATAATATCGTTCAAACTTAAGTGTACTAACAATAACATTTGGCAAGCGTATCGGTAATATCCTTATCTAATCTAGCAACGAATTTAAACATTGAAGATACTTAATATGTTTTAATTGCAAAGAAACATAATTTAATCAGCTGGATTGAATTTTCAATACTCGGTTGGCTATAAGGAAATCTGTCAGGTTCCTGCAATCTTTTACTGCAAGTTCAAAGTTTTCTACTTTACCGGCGCGTTTCTCCCATATAATTTCTTTGTGACTTCAGCTACAGACACTCGTCGATCAATTAGCAACCACAGATATCTTTTTACTAATCCACCCTTCCATTTCTTTTTATATAAAAATATTTAAAACCTCTACATTAACGAAAAGATAATTAACAGAAGTGTTCCTCTTAAGATAAATGGAGTTTCTCAGCCACGTTATTGCACGCTTCTTCCGGCAGTGTTCATAAAAGGGTATTTCTTCGAGGCACGACAAAAACAGAAATTAATCTATTTTGCATCAAGGACGAACTATAATTTTCCAGGTTCCGACCTTCCTGTTGTCCCTTTCCGTTTTCTCATTTCCTTGACGATCAAAGCGGTAAAAAGGGGAGATGCATTATACTCGAGACACAGGTCACGATCCCTGCCATCTTTCTGCTTATCTTGCCTCAAAAGTTGTGCAGTGTTTTAGAAATATCGTTGAATAGATTTCACTGTACGGCTATTTGCAAAATGGAATTCACTTGCAAAAGTAGGAGACCGGAAATGCAATTTTCTCTTTTCTGAACAACGGAATGCGCAGAGAAAGATGCATGGATGATGTGGCCGAAGTCAGTTGTGAAACGACACTAGAGATAATTTCATCTAGTTTTAGCCGTTCCATGTGTGGAATTTCACAATTGAAATTCGATTCAGTTTTACACGCCATTTCGCCGATTAACGGGTGCCAGCTCGTCACAAAGTCAACGATAAAACGGGAACACCGACAGGCTCGCCTGTGGCGAGACCATTTGTAAATTATGCCAGAAATCAGCGTGACTGCATTATCAATGCTGTTACGCGGCTTCCGTATTTGCAAATAAAGTGTGGAAACTGCGTATAATGTGTCCCATTTGATTTAATCGACCTGATTAACCTGGTAAAATGCAATCATGCAGTCGTTAGTTGTTTAATCCGTACTGGCAGCGTGAAACTCGTTAGTTCTCATTACGGCCATTGCTTCGACTAGCACCTCTTTTACATTGACTACAAAAAGTATTTGCACACATTCTTATTTTTCAATTAAACGCCTCTCTATCGGATTCTATATTTCGTTTTCATAACACCACATTTTTATAATCATACGAAAATGCTCGAAATCATACGAAAGTGGTATTAAATAACAGATGTACTTGAATTTAATTAATTGTAATATGTAGATGCTGAAATAAATGCAAGAGCGTACTAATACCGTTTGCAACCACCATATTATAATCACAAAGCTAATTATCTTTTCAATATTATTTTTAATGGAGAATTCTTATTTATCTTTGTTTAACTAGATTCTCGAGTTAATTAACTTCATTTAAACGAAACTGTAACCGAAGCGATAAATTTGACATTGCTTTCACGTTTAATCATTAACTCTGCGCGGACTGCAGCGGAAGCCAGGATGGAGCGGGTCCGTCGACGATAATTATACCTTACGTCCGGAACGTTCGTCTCGAAATTACATTCGAGCAAGACCGTTAATGAAATAATAGCGACGTTTCAGGTGCACAGATTATAAATAACCGTCGATATAACGTCGCGCGCTTCTGTGCCATTGAACCGGTTTTCGCATTTCGCCCGGTTCTTCCGGTTCTAACCGCGCAAACTTTAATTAAGCGCCTGCTTAATCAGGCCAGTACGTAAATTTTCCCAGAAATCTCCAAGCGAAGACAATCTCGTCGGGCATCGATCTCCGTGCTCTGGCGCGTCTCACGTCTCCATTGTCCGGGAATATTTACAACATCGAGGATTTCGCATTTCCCCTCGATCAATCGCGAAACCATATCAAACTACTCGCCGTCGAGTTGTTCGGTGTGGAATACGGAAACCGAGCCGCGTCTTGCTCGGGGGTAAGCCAATTCGTACGGAAAATGAGATTAATGCCCGCCTTTATCACGCTCACAGACACGGAACTGCGCGTAAGCACGATCGTTGAACATCATTCGAATACGTTGGTAAGATCGTGTTCGTACACTGTAGCGTGAGTTCGACGAAAAGAACCGTGTCGGAATTAGACCACGACGCTTTGGTAGGAGCACCGGAACGTGACGGCCACCAACGTCGAAACGCATCAACGCCAGTACCGACGCTGACGTCTATCCCTTCGAGATACATACACCAAGCATCGAATGATGCGTTTACACTGTTTCGTTGAATACCAATTTATCACAAGTGGCTTCCGAGCTTTCTTCTATGGTGTTTTCCTATAGTCGTGCATCTGCGATAACAAAGTGAATTCAGTAAGAATGGCGTGTTGTTTTCGTATGTACTTTCGTGAAATGAATCCTTTGTCTGACGAACAGTAGTAGCCTTTAGGCGAAGCACTACTAAACGAAGTGTCTTCTGAATTATTACGTTGCCCGACAATCGAAGTGTACACCATTCTGAAGGTTCACTTCTCGATGAACGAGAATTATTGCGTTTCGTCAAAGTCGAGACGGATCGATGAGAATAGAGGACACGTGGACTTTAATGTTAAGAACGGAAAACGGGATCCATTAATTCACACGAATAGCCAACTTTACCAGATACTGTTTTTTTTTTTTAAAACTCATGACATGAAATCAGTTGTTTAAGGAGGTTGAAGTAGAATGGGCACCTGAGGTATAGTTTTGTAAAACTGCGGCCTAAGGAAAATAAGCTGGCTGACCAAAGTACACGTGCAGTGCCAGGCGTTCTTCTTTCGACGAATCATTATTTCCTCTAGTCCCCTAGGAAGCCTCGGACTGCAAAGAAAAACACGGCCAAATATTTAACACATGAATTTTTCCAAACATAAACTTTTTTATATTCTCGACTTCTGTGCGAATAGGAGAAAGATCCGCTACGAAAATAGGAACAAACGGACCAAATAATAGCGTCAGAATACACGTGATGCGTTTACAGTTACTGCCATTTTGCCCCGTGGTCCGTGATTCTCTCGTAAACAGTTTAACGATGCTGTTTGATATTTTTGGAAATGCATAAACGTTTTAGTCGCTTTGAAGATTTTCTTCTTCCGAGCCAATGACACGTGCACGAACCTCCATTAAACAAGAGATCCCGCGGAACCAAACATTGTCTTCTGTCAACGCTAGAAATAATTCCAAACGAGCAGAGAACGATAGATTTTTATCTCGAACCGATACGATTCGACGTGTAAATTGTTCGGTAGTTTTTTGTTAAAAGAGAGATACACGAAATATTTTTCTTGTATTAACGAAAGTTTTCAACGATCCCGATTGGATTCCTGGTCGCCTTTAAATTTCATTTTTCACTTGGTGCAACTTCTTTATCTGCTCGCGTACCAGTCGCAAAATCGTCGAAGAAACTGCAGCCACTACTCATTCTTCAATGCGAACCTTCTTACGGGAACTACTTTGCTATCTATCTCTCGAAGCTTTCCTCAACTTCCTGCGGACGTTGATCGGAATTCCTTTCGATTCGATTCCCTTATCTTCGTTTGTTCTACCACCGGTGGAACGAACCTCCCGCGGCTGAGTGTTTTAAAGAGATAGTTGAACGCGAATATTTGTCGTGGGAATTTGTTGGATGAAAGGAAAGACTCCTCTCTGACATTTTCGTCTGTTTTATCACAAGTTCTACGAAACGTCGATTGTTTTGGAGAAAGTGTATTGCGCTGCAGTGAAAAACGCAATCCATATATATATCTTGTTGAAAAAATTAATTGAAATAACTTGAACATTCGCTGTAACTGATGATGATTTATTGAAAAAACGATATAACGAAGTTTGGTAGATGTAATTGAATATGCATCGTGCTATATATAAGAACGTGTAAATAGTCTAATATGTGGAAAGAAAAATTGGGACGTAAATCATCTACGCAAGTTCAAATTTTGACAAGAATGAAAAGAATTAACACAAACTGATTATCACAAATAGACTTCCAAATAAATTTAAACGAAAGTGAAATTAGAAAATACAACACTATAGAAATGATAAAAAAGATAGAGGAATTATAGGAGAAAAGGATCTCACGATCGCAACAAACTTGTATCTGAAAGCTAGTGAAAACTAAACGCGAATAACGGTGAACGGATCAAACGCGGCGATACAATGATCGATTGGGTGTCTATCGTGCGTCATTCACGACGTCGTTTCAGCGACTATGTTTACGGTGTTCCTATTAAGGTACGCAAACGAAGGACAAAGAGAACCTGTCACTCTGGTGAACGTTTTAATCGTAATGTTGTTACGCATGCCTCAAAACGATCCAGCAATTTTTACGGATGCTGCTGGAATCAAGTAAGTCTCGATAAAAATTAGATTTGTATCCCCTGCACCCTCCTCGTTAGCGTTTATGAATTTATAATTTACGCGAATTAACAACCGATCCATGCGATCGATTCATAACTATTGAAACGTGACCACGACTCGTGATAGAGAATAATTCATTGAAACGGAAGAGGTCAACGCAGAAGGTCCTCCATGTTTTTAAACGTAATTGTATCACTCGCGCGTTTCAATGTTTAATGGTTTAATATGCTTCGAAGTTTCACGACGAGCTTTCAGCTGAATTTGTTCGGAAAGCAGGAAGCCGCTGTTTATTTATACGAGTCCATTCCCATGTTCCCGTACGCGGGCAAGTATAGAGTTCATTTATCATCACGGTAGCATTTAAACGCTGAAAAATTGACCGCTCGGTGGATTGAGTCGGAAACGGCATCGATCTATTTTATTCGTCCTATTTTTGATCCGAGAATTAATACAGTTGCCTCGTCAGAGAAAAATTCGTGGTCCGTGGTTAGCGGAAATGACACATCGTTGCATGTAATATATGGACACCACGTTGTACAGTAATTCTAAATTAGAGCATTAAATGGATCGTTAAGGGATGGATTGCTGCAGTCAAATCCATAGAAATTGAACGAAGGAAAAAGTAAACTTCATGCACAGTCATGGTGTTTTTAGATCTTCCAATTAGTTTCTCAGATTTAATAATTATGTATTAATTCGTCTATTATGATTATTTTTTAATATTCAAAAGATAAAGTGAAATTATGTACCAAACAGTGGTCGAATCGGAGCGTAAACATAGTAAAGCATGTAATCAATGGTGGGTGATTTTCTACGTTAAGCATCATTCCTAGGGCCGCGAAAGGGGCAGACACCATTCTGCATTTTTTCACGGGACTTCGTATCCATTTCCTAAACCTCCGTTGTTTTACGAGTACCAAGTATCGGAAATTGACCCAAGGTGATCTAACTACCTTCTGGCCGCGTGCTTGAAACGAACGGAATGTCCATCCTGTGGCCAGTCAGTGGTCACTAATGGCCACTTTCTTCAAAATCGTTAGCGAGTAAGTACGTGATCGTAGACGTTTCTCGGGGTGCTCTTCCCTTTCACGGATTCTAAGAGAAATTCTAACAACGAGAAAAACGCCTATCGTTTCTCTGAATTACGGGGTTTTCCCAAAATAAAAGAATAACGCAGAACATTGAAATAAAATTCTAGTAATGAAAAATTAGTGCCAAAATATAAAAGGATACTACCAGTAAGGAAACAGTACTACGACATAAAAAGAGATCATGCAACGAGAGAAATAGTGAAAACGAAAAAGGAAATTCTTATGATAAGAAGAAGTAATGCAAGAAAAAGAAAGAAGGAAACATGATTTAGAGGGATAAAACTAACAATGTGGAGATATAAAAAAAAATGAGATGAAATGCCAGCAATACCAGCACCCTTAAAAAAGAACAAATGCAACAAAAATAAAGTTTTCACGAGTTACATTCCCGGAATATATCAGTTTCAATTGGGGCGAACTTGCTGTTACAATTCCATCCGCATGTTAAGATATCACACAATCTCGTCAAATTATTCAATCTTATTTTTGTGAATTAATTCGGCATGAAAATTTGAGATTTGACCATTTTGAGTCTCCAATTCCAACCTATTATTGTCATTATTAGTAGTATTTCCCCTAGCGTTTCCACTATAACCCAACAAACGTACGGTTAAAATGGCTTCAGTGATATCGAATTTCATAGATGACATTCACACTAGCATTTATTCACGTGGCTGTCAAGATGTGAGCTATTTTCAACGAAAAGGTTTCAATAAACGTTCGATCATTGATACCGTGGTTGGCCACTCGACAGGCCATCGTATCCGGAAGCCCCGCGCAGCCACGATAATGAAACAAAACCCCGGATTCCGGAGGATTAGCACAGTAGAGGCATCACCGATATCGAAACCCGATGCAAGCAACCTCGTCAGTCGAAACCGTGCTCACCACCGACGCGCAATCCCTTCTTTCTCTTTTCTTCGATTTGTTACGATTTACTGAGTTCAAAATGATTTTTCTAAATGTTCCAAAAGTTAGGCCAAGCAACATGTGCCTGTTGAAGATAACACGACACCAACAACAATCAAACGTAGAATCGGATCGCGGGCAATCGAATATTAAACATAAATCGAGGAGGATGCGACGCAGTAAATTCATTCAAACGATTCTCGATCGCCTGCACGTCAGTATTTAGAAATGGCTAATGCGGAGAATGATGGTGTTTATTCTTAAAAATGTTACGAATGTGAGAAATTATTAATGATTGAAATCGTTAAATGTTGAAATTCTCTGGGGTTACAGAAGACCCGTTACACTGGTGGAGGAGTGGACGAGCAGCTGCCACCACCGCCTTCGCCACCCCAGCTGAAAGAGGCAGGACAACTAGACGGAGTTCCTAGACCGAATTCGGTCGATCGTATCCTACATCCTGATGGTAGCCAGCACATCCTAACTAGCCACGAGGCCCTGAACAAGGTAATATTTAATAGTTTCTCGTTGCATCGCAAATGTCTGCCTATTGAATTGTAAATGTTCCGTAAAATGATGGAGGAGCAGCTTACATGTAAGCAGTTTATCAAATTAAATATTCCCGCATACGCGTCTCGACGCATGCTCAGAAAAGACCTCGAAGGTTCGCCATCTGCTAGAATTTCGTGTAAATATTCCCGAAATCGATACGAAACGTCGGTAACGAGCTACTCTATATTATGCTTACCTACATGTCACGTCTATCCTAATACCCTGTTCTTAGTCAATGGCTTACCGACCATTCTCAATCGATAAAATCCTTTAATTACTACAAATTACAGAAATCTATCGAACGCTAAATATTTCAGATTATAGAAAATATTCTCACTTAACGTTTAACTTTATACGATCTCCAATTTTTTTATATCTATTCAAACGTAAAAGTCCGTTCCAAAGGTAATCTATTTTCCACCCTCAAATTAATGTTATCACCCCACGAAAGGTAGCGCGTACAGACTTATCAGTTTCCACGAATATTCGTCCGATGGTGCCCTCGTCATATAACTGGCAACGTAGTAATCTACGTTATCGTACGGATATTCGGAGATACACGTGCACGAACCAGTCCGACCGTGTCTTCGTGGCTCGTCGACTCTGGGCTGGATGTGATCGGTTCTCCGGAAGTTCGATCAAGTGCTGAAGTGTGTCGCGAGTGCGTCTCCGCGGGGGTGTGAATGACGACGACTTGGCCGGAAAGAGAATGTCTCCGGCGTTAATGAGACGCGAGGGACACCTTTGAATCGGCGTGACAAATTGAAACACATTATTGATCTTCTCTTCCGACACGACCGACTTGCCGTGAATAGCAGGAACGTAATGGTCTTTTTCGTCACGAGTGATCAATGACAGAACGAGTGTCTCCTCGCGGATAAATGCTTTTTATTTATCGTTGGATGACACGAATTGCATGTATCGATCCGTCTCGGTGACGTTTATAGTATTTCCTCTTTGCGTTCTTTTTTATATCTTTCACATCTCTTTTAATATGCAAAATATTTTTACGTGATTGTTTGAAGTGAATTGTATAGGACCGTATAATAGAATACTTGTAAAGATAATGTTTTAGTTAGATCGGAGTTAAGTTCATTGGTGTGTGTGAATCTATAATTAAGATAGAGAAGATCAGAAAATGATTCATGAATAGGATCACTCTGATCGTTGAAACGAATCGCGATAAGTCCACGCGGTTATCGTATCGTAGAGAAATATTCGCATTATTTGCTTTGATAAATCGAATTATCGATTTGCGTTAAATGATAGCGAAAGCGAACGCAAATTATTTCGACGTATAAAATTTCCCCTGAGCTCATAGCGATGTTAATTTTAGAAATGATATAGAATATGTGAACTCGTTCATTTCTGATTATTTTATAAATCAAATTATTAAACAGTCATATCATTATTTTCGTATAAATGTATTCGTTTTAAATTGCTCTCAATAAGAATTTGCGTAAGCGGGATGATATCTCAGTTGAAATCAACCTGTTAATTCGATATTGGTTTTGAATTTGAGAATATCGCGAATGTATAAAAGGCTATAGATATATAGTTATTTACCACGCTACGTTGATTTCGAAGATTACTTATAAAACGAAGCAGGTTATCATCCTCGATGCATGCTGTCTTTCATTGGTATTCCAATTCCATTCACCGAATGGAATTACCAGCGACAATATGTTTTCAACCATAAATGCAATAATTTCCTTGTCGTGACGCGAACATATCTTCCTTCTGGCCGGTTTCTCCTTTTCTTCCTCGATTTTCTCCGGTGATTTATTGTGACATTCCGTATCTTTCCATATAGTATCGGCTTTCAGCCGTTCGAAATTACGACTGAACAATTTTATGATCGTCGTGGAACCCAATGAAACCCAATTAAATGAAACATCATCTCTGATTTTATTCCTCTTAACAAATCGAACAGATAGAACAAGCATGACCGATGATACAACATATTCGACTCATGTCTTATACCAAACAATAATAGCTCTAATAACATGATCGAAGAGCATTTCGGTTCGGGGAACATGGACCAACTTCGTCAACCGTCTGAAATCCCCTAAGTTCGAAGATCGAAACGATGCTCCCGAGGCAGAATTAATGGAACGAACTTAGGAAGATTCAGGTGGTAGGGGTTATTCGGTCCAATTGCACAGACGCAAAGCACCTCTCTCCATTTCTCGCTGGTAATTTGGCTAGGCGTGTGCCCTTTAAGGTGACCTAGATATGGTCTAGTACTATTTTATTTCCTACAGTATCTCGTTCTATGCGATTCTTTTGTGAGTGCGCGAGAACGCTCCGAAGGACATTATTTTCACCAGCAAGATATTCCTCCGTTGAATCTCTCTCCGCGCGGCATCACTTTGTTCGATATTTTTTCTTCGTCCCCTCCCTCTGCACTTTTTACTCTCTGGACTGTTAAATGACACGAGATTCGATCGCATTCGCATTCTGTTTCGTACTACACGGCATTCGAATGAGAATAGATCGGCGGCAAGTTATGCAGAAGTCAAGGCATAAATGAAACGAACGGGCAACGTTTAATTAACGATAAACCTTCTTCGTTATCGGCGTGCAATTAGCTGAATTGCACGCGATCACACGCGTTCGGGTAGCCTGGTTCCGTTTATAAAATATTATAATTGAACAGGTCGATTCTCGACATGCGATGCCAACTCTACTACGACGCACGGTATCGACTTGGGTCGTTTAATCGGCTGCTGATAAACCGTATCGTGTATCTGATGACAACTCAGCGTTTACTACGTCCTTTGCTTGGTTGATTTCTCCACACATGTAATACATACTGCTAATATATATATATATACACCGCGAAGCGGCGAATGCAATACAGCCATCCCGGTTCGATACTCGCTACTCATGCATAATTCGGAAGCTCACTGCAAAATGCACACTGCTCTCGTATGAAATTCCAGTTGGTCACTATGCTCGCGTATTTATTCGTTTTATGGTAAATTCGATTATAACGTATCTCGATTACGTAATTTAATTCTTTCACTGTGGAAGATGTATATGTAAATACATCATAAATATTAAGTAATTATTTGCTAAAAGCTGTGTTCGTATTTCTATAATACAATTATATTAATCGAAAGTGTCATTTCTATTTTCATTTATATGAGTTACATTATAATTGGTTATGCGACGTTCTCAAATTTTTATGAATATATTTTTTCAATATATTACTAACTAACTAACTATATAACTAACTAATATGCTAATATTGTAAAATGCTAATACTGTAGGCATAATGTTTTATTAAACACATGTTTCCAGTAGATATCTTGTGATTTTTGTATACATTACCAGATTGCTTTCAAACTTTGTAAATGTATTCGTGACAATGGTATCTTATTACATTAGATAATTACTACTGGGATTTCAAAACGTTTCGTACAACGCACATAATATATTTATGCAAACATTCTATACTAAGCGTGCAAATATTTTCATGAGTCACTGTATTTCTATATTTAAAAAGACTACGAAAAAACCATTTAAAAGTTCGGAACAATTAAAAAAGCAAAAAAAAAGAGATCGCCTAAAAAATAAATCACAAAACCACATCATACCCCTTTGCAATGCTCGCTGTATCCATAGTTTCTAAAAACTGGCACAGTCGACCACAAAATACCTCTAAAAATTCAAAGCGTACCGCGTCCACTCCACGGAGCGTTGCGCGTGTTTCGCTGTTCATGTAAAATGCCGCATTCCACCGGGCATTATGCACTTCCTACACGTTCAAGTTCTCTTTTATTCCGCTTATTACACGCGCTGAGCACACGCGTCATGCTCGGTCTCTGTCACTGACGATATGACACCTATACGTAGCCAGGCCCCGTGTATAAATTGCGCGTTCGTACATGTAACCGTGGCTTAATGCGTGCCGGAGGATAATGTACGTAGACGCGAGATGCGATCATAGAACGTGGCTCGCTCGTTAATGCATCTGATGCGTATCGGTCCTTTATATCCACTATTTCCAGTGAATTGTTTCTACGAAATGCGTGGAAGAAATTACGGAAACCCCGACACATTTTCTTCTAATCGTCGATGACGCTGCAGCTTTTAGGGGTATTCGACGACAAAACCATGCGATTGTTAGTGTGAGAGATTTTAAAATGTTGCTTTCATCATTTCTTTCTTCCTTTTTTATTACTTACAGTGTGAGCGTGGGATTATTCTCTTTTCAGTGGAAAGATATTTTCTTGTAAATATTAGAATATGAAGAACAGTTAGTGTCGAGTTACAAATAAATAATATAAATAAATTATATAAAAATTGTAGAATTAATACTAGGTGTTCATCATATCATATGCAGAACTACCGATTTGCAATGTGTATAGATATGCTGACATATAAATGATTAAACAAATAGGTAT
This sequence comes from Bombus huntii, assembly GCF_024542735.1. NCBI lineage: Eukaryota > Metazoa > Arthropoda > Insecta > Hymenoptera > Apidae > Bombus > Bombus huntii. The sequence goes on along the minus strand of NC_066248.1, from coordinate 11,420,002 downwards.
ATATAATATTAATCTAATATTAATCTGACTTTGATACTTGTATATACATGTATAGGTACCAATTGCAAAGACAAAGAACTTTTTGATACCTCTAATGTTAACTTAATTATAATTAATATTTAATGTAAAATTGAACGAAAAAAAAATTTATCGAAATTATCATGCTAAGAATCGTTGTTATTTCTAGTGGAAGGTTTTGCATGTATAATATTCTATTATTAAAGAGCGTGTCTCGATTCAATCGTAGGATATGGCACTCGATGCATATCATTTTATTGCAGAACTCTGGCAGAGTACCGGGATTTAATTGACAAGCATGGCTCGCAACGTTTTAGCTTGTAATCTAATCACTATTCGCTCGGTTCACGAATTACCCTCGGCAATGGCCGTGTGTTGGCTTCATAGATAAAGTCTGCAACGCAGACACGACTGTGTACAAGCCGTGAGTACCTTTTAAAGCTTCGGTTTCGCCTATATACGTTGTAGATCAACCCCAGATTTGGTGGGTCTCCGAAGTCGTGTTTTATCCCTCTGCGTGAACAACTGGTTGACGCGCAAATGTGTTTGAATTAGTTTCATGAAATATGCAAAATGATTTAAACAGACACATTAGAAACAAAACGATATGATGAGAAGAAATAGTTTTCAATTTAATACAATTTTTGTAGTAATATAATGATAGATGGTGTATTATAAAATATTAAAATAGAAGAATAACAATAAACAGCAAGATATTAAAGACTGATGTAAGATATATGTTCGATTTGAAAATCAATTATTCTACCACGATTATTAACGAGAACGATTGAGACAAAGAAATAATTGTAATCTAAAAACCAGTTTAACGAAGAAAACATGTTTACATTAAGATTTTCATCATTCCCCTGTTTATCAAAAATTGTTACTTAGAACAACAAAACGTAAGGAAAAATTTTAAACAACGATATATAAATAGAACGAACGAACACGTCGAGTTCTATATATTTATATATACAATATAGTGTTTCCATCAAACAAATTTTAATTTACTAAATATATATGTACGCTTGGTGGAAACGCTTCTAAAAACGTTTAACGTTATTTTAGCCGCAGCAAGAAAGGTCGAAGCTATTCTCCACTCTCGTGGTGCATAAGAATCAATCGAGACTTCGTGACGCTCTGCAATCAGCTGGTTCGAGACACGCGTATTCGTGCGCGAAGAACCAGGAAACCAAGTCCCGGTGTACCAGTTCGATATCATGATACGAATGCGTCCGAACCCGTGTTCGTCTTATTATTTTGTATTTAACGAGTGACTTTCTGGCGTGACTGGTAAGGAGCTATCGTGAGCGTTTCTTATGAGTCCCTTTCTTGCAACGAACGTTGCCCCTTCCCTTGTAACATCACGCAAGAAACTTTTAATCCCCGTCAAAAATCGCCTCTTTCGTGTGACTTCTATGATTCTCGACATATACTCGACATTACCGTGCTTCAACCATAATACCATAACCATATCAACGATAAATATTCGTAAAACCGTTGTTTCGTGCATCGTTTCGTCATTTTAACTGACGTTCACGTAAGCTAGTTTTAGGAAGGTAGCAATTTATATCGTTCATGTTAATTTTTTGCGAATTTCTGTATTAAAAGCCGTCTCGTTTGGCTTATGTACGAGAAAATAAAAATAGTTGGCTATGTGGAATTGCATTTCATGCAAGAAATTGCATGGGCAATGTAGATTAGTATAATTTCGTATTCATATATACAATAGTTTTTGTTACGCCACGAGGCTTACCACAGGCTGTATTTTCTAACCGTCGCTCGCGGTCCTACAGCGTCGCAGGCAGACCGTCTTATCTGCCCGCCGGATCATATACAATGTATCGACGAGAGCATAATTGTCGCCAAGCAGCGAACTCTAGAAACGTCGATTTTTAACCGTTACGTTTTCACACAAGAAGAGGCATACGTGATCATAGGCGCGAGCGGTGGCGTGACCCGAGCATAGTGGGGGTCGTTTTCCAAATGAGACAAAGGAATAATCGAAGGGCGATCAGTTCCTTCTGACGAGTCTAACGTGACACTTCGACAAATCTGACGAGCAAACGAATTTATCTGGAGATATCGCAAAGTCGAGTCAAATTTCTGTAACATATTCATCATATTATTGTAAAATATATTATTCTATGTTAACCTGTTAATACAGTGTTACATTCATTAAACCACCTCTGTTATCTTAACCGAAACAGGGGAACGACTATTTCGCGGCGTCGATTAACATAATCGTAGCGAGAATTTACGCCTCTCGCTGACGCGTTTTCCTAGCGACCGCGTCTCTCCGCGAACGGTCGTAACAGTTTTTATTAAATATTAAGTCCTCAGTGGGATTTCATTTCAACTGTACACGAATATATGGTATATATTTTTGTAGGAATGTTATATTATTAGTTTGTAGGTAACAGTATGATTAATACAATATCGTTTGCACTCACACGAAATCGAATATAAAACCCCGTTTCACGTATTCGTTACTCACTACTTCTACGACACAACAACACAACGATCTTCACACGACAACGATAAATTCAACTCTAACTCTCTCAACTCTCGTTTACAATGTTTTCCATGCTCACTTTTTCCTTAACATACCTTGGAAACGCTCACAACACTCCTTGACAACGTTAACATATCTTGACAATGCTAATAAACAATTACCTCTCACGCTACGTCCTTCCCTGATGTCACACTATCCCAAATATACAGGGTGGTTGGTAACTGGTGGTACAAGCGGAAATGGGGTGATTCTACGCGAAAAAAGAAGTCGAAAATATAGAATAAAAATTTTTTTTAATTTTTTTATCGATACAACGATCTACAGTGAGATCCGTTATAACAAGACGTGATAAAGTGCACGCGTACCGAGCGAAAATTCAAAGTCGATTTTCTCGAAAACAAAGCTTCAAACGAAAAATTTTTATTCTATATTTTCGACTTCTTTTTTCGCGTAGAATCACCCCCTTTCCGCTTGTACCACCAGTTACCAACCACCCTGTATATATGTCGGGTTCACATTATGATTAGGGCTAGGGGCGTGAAATGAATCTTCATTTGGATTAGACATTGTTGTTATGCAATAGAGAAGATATTTACTAGCGCAAATACGATTATTACAGAATTTGCCAAGTAACCATGGTAATTAGATACTCGAGATGCTAATGACAATGATCTTAAGTACAATAACGAATCCGCGGTCAACGGGATAACCAAATGCGTTTTCTTCCAAAGTCCAAGTTGTACTCCACTTGCTTGTCTACGGTACAAGTATTATTGAACTAACTCTTTGTTAAAACGTGGAATATCCACCGAGCGTAAAGATGTTATGTATCGCGCTAATGCGACCTCACGAGAGAATGACTTCCCGTCACGATGATGCTGCAGAGAACTATGATGGGGTGTGTCTAAGAACGCGAGATCATCGGATTTGTCGAGAAAAGCCTTCGTTCGGAAAATGAGGGGAATGGACGTTCCTGTTAATTGGTTAACTTCTATGTTGGTGGTTGAAGAAGGATGCTAACCGCCCTTAAGAGAAAGTTGCTAGCGGGAAGCGTCACTCGTGAAAAAAGTAGATTTCCCGTATCTTTCCGTAGTAGGTGGTAGATTTAGGGACTGTTAGAGGCTGAACATGTACTGTGAAGATGCATTGACATCTGGTAATCATCTTGTCCGAAGAATAGGGTCTATGTGTGGCGAGCCACGAGATAGAAATTGTTGGAATGTTTACTGTCGCGTGCCGCTACAACTATTTCTTTTAAGGGGAGCTATAGAATTACTCCATACCTCTGTTAGATAAAAACGTTCATCCCGTGATCGCGGCTACGTTCGGCGACTTGTCGCCTCGAGCCTAAGCTCACTATCATAAATCTCGGACAATTATAATCGAGTTAAATTATAGAAACTAAAATATTGGGAGTTTTTCGAAAAATTCCAAAGGGAAGACCCCGGTGTCCTTTCATCTCCGACGTATATATATATACATATTTAATTGTCATTTTTTATATAAATAATATTTGTCATTACTAATTTCTTTCGCTTTCATAATACATACGAAATATAACGGTAATAGTAGTGAAACGTAACAGTTACGCTCGTGAAAGTAATTAAACTTTTAATTTAACTAAACAATTATCGTAGTAAAATGCTTAATTTTCCAGAATACAATGCGCTTGTTATCATTAAACAGTCGTAAAATAAAATAACACTGACAACCAACGGCAACAGACGAACAGTCGTTACTCGATGCTCGCTTCTTGACTGTCTGACATTAGTCGTCTGTAACTACTGCGCGTACAGTCAACGTTATTCTTTGTTCGGGGACACAAGACTCCGGGCGTATCTAATCTGTCTCTGGTAGATGTTTATACGAGAATTAAAGTTTGCTTTTAAAAAACTTCTCGTCGATTATTCTTTCACGACAGAGGTTTTTATTGCAGCTCACGGAGAAAACGAACCGAGTTTCGAACGGCAACGTCCGTAAACTTTTATCACTCTCTTATTGTATGGATATCTTTGAAACGAACTGCCGTCTAGAGTATACCTTTTCCGTTCATTTCCTTGAAAGATCCTCACCGAGTCGGCCAAGCCTATTTCACCCGAACTTTTCCTTTTCATTCATTTTGAAAGGTAAGGCTTCTTACCGCGAGCAAGGAATTCCTCGCTCGTTACACTCTTGTCCCTCGGTGCATTAACATAATGCACACCGGCGAAATGTTAAAACGTCGCGGTGGTTCGTTTGAGTCCTTTTATCCAACTGGAGACGTTGTTGCCAAGCGCGAAACTTTTTTTTCGTTCGTCGACGACGCGTTTGTATTTATACTCCGTGGTAAATCGAAACTGGATTGTTTTATGAGAAGCATTAAAAGAGGGTTGAAAGAACGTAAAACTCCGTATACTTGGAACGATCGTTTGATTCTCTATTTATATTTGGGAAGAGCAAACAACGAACATTTGCGGGTGTCATAAATTAGGCTATTGCGACGTGACTCAGGAAAATCGACCGTAGAGTTGCCGACGCTGATGAATATCTAGAAAATATAACGCAAGTCATACTAGAATTTTTACATTATTAATTCTTTAATAACGTGAAAAGAAATTGGCTTCTCTTTATTGCAATCAATATTTAATACTTCTCTTTCCGTATGAAACGTAAAAACAATTCGCTTGAGTCTTGTATATGATAGAACATAAACTGGAGTGCAGGTGTTCGACGAAATATCGCGAAACGAATGAGATTTCCAGGTCCTCCATCGCTTGATAGAAGATAAAAAGGCTCGGTATTCGATCGAAGGGAAGTCTAAGAGAATCCGAGAGTATCGGTGGCAGAACATGAATGCGATTGAATCGCAAATGGTGCCTCGAGCTCGACTTGAGCTCGCCTCGAGCAACCAATACTTTGGAATAAGCTGACTGAAGGAGAGAGAAGGCTAGCGTAACGTAGATAATGCTTCTCCTACTTTATTCCAAGAGAATTCTATTGTTGCTCGAAGAAATATCAAATAGAAACGACGCGTTCTGACTAGAAGCTGCTAAATATCGCGCGATACAATGATCGTATTGTTCGTGACCCGTCGTTGCAGAGATGCTTTTAATTAAACCTCGCGCTTCTCTTTTTTTTTATTTACAGCTTTCGAAAGTACTGCAGACGCTGCATCCAGTGGGTCCTGGTTATCGATTCGAACACGCGCCAGATACAATTTTTCTTTTGGTACGCGACAACGAATCGACGATCATCGATGCGGAGCATTCTCGATTGAAAACCACCTCGTATTGTTTCGCATTATTGATCAGATTCAGGCGTATTCGACTGCTTAACGAAAGACATTCTCGTCGATCGTTTATTTCGTAGTCTTCCGATATCCGGGGCTGTTATTGGACAGACAACGAATCACGAGCTCTTTGGTGCTCGAATGATCGTTTAATAATAATCTCAAGTAAGTTCCTCGAAATTATTCCCGATGAATCACGTTACACGAATGATCGACTATCTGGGGATAATCAATGTTATCCAATAAGCCCGAGAAACTGAATTTGGTACGATGAACCATTACACGAATGAGAAACGTGCTGACATACGTCCTTTATCCGAAACGAGTCGAGTAGCGTTCAAAGCGCGTATCGAGATTGTAAAAGAAAGGGTCACTTATGACGTCATTCGCAGTCAGGCAAAAGGCCTTGAACGACCAATTCGTTTTGGACGTAAAATGGAAAAATGAAAACACCTTACTTCACCTGCGATATTATTTTTTAATATATTCAAATTTAAGTATACCATATATCAATCCTAAAACTACCCTATAAGATGTAGGTATCTAAATATCTTACATGGATGATTATTAGACTGCAGATCTTTATGCAAGTTCATTGGTTGGCACACAAACAACAAACACAAAAAACCATCTCAACTTGAATGAAAGAATGTGTCGTTTTCTAAATGTAATAATATGTACTTTACTTTGGATGTTTTATATAACTTTGTGTTTCTGCGCAGTAAATGTATCAAACTTAAATATTAAAAATATACGAAACATAAAAATATAAAATGTATCCCGCACTTTAATAATTATACTTAAAATGCTACGATGAAATGTATGATCATATTCCTATCTGGCTAAAATTCTAGCGTTAAACTTATCATACGGTACAAGTTAATGAACTCTCCAAGTCGACAAAGTTCTTCTAAAAAAAATTCTATCTTCCAAAATCCCTACAAAAAGGGAAGACTCTCTCACATGAACGTACATCTACTGGGATATTCTAATAATCTCTACCATCTTACCTGAATACGCTGGCAATTCCAACATTATCATTGGAGAAATCGAGAAGGAATCTCAAAGAAAGCCTGATTCTAGAGCAGCATCGGTAGATAGGTTAGTCGACGCGGCAGATCACGCGACGGCAGGGTGAATGCAATTTTCACGAGGTGGCGGTACGGTTCAACCCGTTATGGTATGACCGGCTACATGGACGCAGTCGAGCACAAATCGAAAAGGGAGGAAAGAGCGCGCGATGAAGCAAGGAGAAAGGCGGACGGAGGGTGAAAAAGAGAGGGTGGATGGAAGTAAGATAGAAAGAGTGAGTGAGAAGTGAGAGGGCAGGAGAAGGTGGAGCGCGTACACGGAAACACACGTACGTACACGAGGAGCTGCGGCGCGCTCAGTAGTGTGCCAAGTGCGCCCAGTGACGTAGGTCAGTGCTCGCGACTACGCCGCTCCCGCGAGTTGCTGATTAAACTTCGGTTTTCCGGCCTCTGGTTGCGGTTGCGTCGCGATGTTTCCCATTCACGGTTCGCGCGCCACGTACTGTGCGTCCTCGTCGTCTTGCGTCTTAACCTGGTCGTGCCGGTCACCTTGACACGCGCGGACAACGCGGACGAAGGTTAGGTCTGTCGGGATTGCATCTGCAAACCACTATCCCTCGCTCGTCGAGCTCGGTTACCACGTCGGTGAGCGTGTCACGGTGTCGAGAGGTGAACATACGCGTGAACACGAATGCTCGGTCTAGTGCAGCAGAGGAATTTGAAGCTGGTAACCGATTTGGTGGTCGTGGTAGCGTAGTTTGTGTTGTTTCTAACGTTGGGAAACATGATTTTCGAAGAGTCGAGATCGAAATTGGAGTGAAAAGGGCTGTCAATGAGGTAAATCGAGGGCTTGAGGATTTAAACTTTCGGTAGTGTATGGGTTTGTTTGATGGACACGATAGTTTCACGTCGGTATTTGTTGCGATTTTGGTGCATTATCGTCGCAGTAGGTGCTAAAGAGGTTAGGGCTTGATGTAGTCGAATGCAACAGTCGATACATGGGCTTTGTACTTGTGAACGTGACGCATCTCTCGTGTTCGAAAGCTGGCTGTAACTGTGCCAAGTACAAGCAATGACGCAGGTCGTTGCTCGTAGAAGGGCCATTGTGTGAGTTTCTTTATCACCGTCGATTGTAAGCCGTATGACGTTTTTCTATGCAAATTATTTAGCGGTGGGTTTATTGAAATATCGGGAAAGTTAACGTCGAATGGCTGTTTTGAAAAATACGAGAACAAGCCACTTGTAGTTATAAAGCCTCGTCGTATACGAGACGAGAGTCATGTAAATAGAGAAATACAATATATTCGATTTGAAAAATATAATACGGTCGGATACACGAGTGCTGGAGTGGCGCAGCGAAATGAATCGAGCACAGCTAGTGACACAGGTCAGTGTTCGGAACGACCGCGGCCGTGTGTCTCTCAGCTTACTCTCTCTTTTTTTTTAAATTTCAAACTTTCACGTATATCTCGAAACATTTTTAACGATTCCATAGCACCTGACTTTATTAAAATTATTTCGACGTAGATATTTTAAAAAATAATAAAAAAATTTTTGAATAAAATAATTTTTGTTTAATTACACAAGTAACTGTAATCAAACTTTTGTTCCGCTTTATGAAAAAAAGAACGTAAACCAAGCATTCTGCTACAAGAAATGAACGTTCGGTTAAAACTTCGTAGTGTAATTTATCGATATTATCGTAAATTTCAAGTTTCATTATGATGTAATCGTTGTCTATTACCGTTCTTATTGTTACACCATATGCCGCCATGATCGGATTAATTGCTCTCACATCGTTCTTGATGTTTTAATAGTACGCAAAAGTTCTCCAAACGTTTATCGACGAGTCAAACCCACGTCAGCGTGCAACTTTCCGTGGTTGCAGCTGTTAGACGGAAATTCAAGTACAACATGACGCTGTTCTAACAATGCCACTTCTCCGTACACGCGGCGCGGTTTATGTTTCCAGCTCGTCTTTCCTCGAGGATCGAGGTTGCGACCCTGATACACATTTACGTTTCGCGACAATGTTTATTAAAACGAGACCGAACAATTTCCTACATGCATCGCGTTAGTATGTTTGAGTATAAATTATCTTTAATAAAATATTAGCAAGCTCTTCTTCGGATAAAATTCCATCGAATGCATTCTTTATTCGTAATACTTCGTAATATTTAGAGCACAAACGTTCGTAAAATTTCCTTCAAATTTGTCAAATTCCTTTTTTTATAATACAATATTTATCTTTGGTTAATAGTTTAATATGATATATTAATAATAAGTTTTAATTAAACACATTACTTAAGGCGAATGAAAGCTTTGTCAGTTAGAGATAACGAACATTCATATTCAAGAATTAATGAAAAATTATTTAACGTAATGATTTTTCGAACTAAAAGATAGAATAATTTTGAATAGAATTGTATTCCAACATTCGTACCTGTAGCGTTGAAACAATCAATTCCGTGACTAGGTTACGATAGTAACGTTGTATTAACATTGTTGATTTTTCTTCGAAACGTGCTGATATGCAAACAGCTTACCTCATCGAATACGTTTCTCGCGGTCAACACGGCGCACATTATGTGCATCGCGTGCGTTACAATTTTTATGTTCGCTCAAGAACCAGTTATCTTGACGTTTGCCATCTAATGCCGACTTCTATTTGGTACAAGTCGAAGGAAACATTCGATTGCATAATTCATCCATTCTATCGATTCTCCACGCGAAATATGAAGAGAAAAGGTCATTTTCTTAACCGATGCTTTCGGCTTGTTACTTAAATGACACAAAGCTTCTTTCAGTTAGTGTTCGTTTAACTGAATTCCGATCGATTGTGTCTACTAACATATTTAGACGTGCACTTTTATTATTCAAACAAGAAATCATAATCATAAAAAGATCAATAAACTTCTATTCTACTCGTATGAACTTTAGTTATATGTAATTTACATAAATGAAGTTTTACTGCGGATGTTTATGCATTTATGGGAAATTCAACATCGTAATACCATTATTAAGGTAACTATGTTATTTATGCGTCCTGCTAATTTTCTGCCATGGAAAGACCAAGTTTATTCGATAGTTAGTTTGAACCTGTTTGAAGCAGATTCCATTAGTAAAATTATGTTTTTAATCATTCAAACTCTTCTGCTACTTACTTTCTTAATTGAAGTATAATTATTAATAGATATGAGGTAGCAACAGTGCATTGTAATATTCCACTTTTAATTAACATGCAAAAATATATGAAATATTTCAATTTAGGCTTCACTCTTCTAATTACGTTCATAAAAATTTGAATTATCATATAGTAATCTATGACTCCACAGTCTAACAATGAATGATTTATCATTTTTGATAGTAACAATTTTTTCCTGAAAAGTTAATAATTCTCACGAGATGCCATTTTATCGATAACCATAGTCGTTTTTTGCTCTCTTACGTGGATAAATCGGATTTCCGGCCAAGAGAGCTGATTTTGCGTAGAAATTATGCTGATCGCGTTCTAATATTATGACGACAGCTTCGAATTCGGCCGGGCCAGCGAAGCTTGTCGTTCCTGCAGATATCGATCGCGTTCCACGGCTTGTCAAGCTAAGCCGCGAGTCTGAGATTTCTAGGTAGACGTGCGAATTTATCGACTACCCGGAATATGCGCGATCCTGACATTTATCTCGTCGAGTGATAATCGTGCCCTTAGCCGCCACGTTCGAATGATCATAAATCTATTTCAGCGATCAACCAGGGATCATAAATAATCGAAAATCGGACTGAGAATAAACCGCCTATTCAATGTCTAAATCGAAGAAAATTTATTTTTGATCAACTTTTATCTCTTTGATAAGAAATCTGGAGCAGTGGGACGCGTCTCTAATTTTAGTCGCCACATCTTTTTGTTTCCTACACGCCGGTGGAAGTGAATCAATAAAATTTACCAGGAAATTTCGTTTATCGTTCAATTAAGCGCTGATCTCATTAATGCCCCTTGACTGGCAAACGAGTTCTTTTATGCCCGACCGTCGTTCCGAAGAATTCGTTTAGGACAATAGTCGAAGAATTTCGTAAACTCACGCAAAGCGTTTGAAGCATTCGAGCAATTAGAACGATACCTTATACAGATCGCATACATGCGAATTACATTAACAACGAAAGACAGTGGTAACAATAGAATGGCATAAACGTCGACACAAAGTACAGGTCACAGTTGGTCAGGAAATTATCGGTGTAATTTTGTTAAATCTTATATGGAGACTGGTGCAGCAGAAAAAGAAATAAAACGGAAGGAGAACGGTAACGAGAACAAAGATTACTGGAAATATCGAGAAAGTCGAAGAAGGAAATAGAGAAAGTGAGTTCGGTCTGCTCAGTTTTTCCTTTTATCGTCTACATTCTATTTTAAATCTGATACTATATCGTATAGTACATGCTATTTACTTGAACGTGTTTCAAACTTATTTCAATAAAAGTAAAAATTCTTTCAGGCAGAAATTTCGAGGGTAGAATATTATTTGAATCTTCAACGATTCAAATTGTTTATGGAAAATTAAATACTTTATCGATATTAAATATCACATCTCTTCGAGGCGGAAGAATAATTCTTCGGAATGATTGAATTTCTTATTCATTAACTAAAAACAATTAACCCAATTGTGTCGGTCCGATGCCACTTATTGCTCCGCTTGTTAATTGACAACGTTCACCAATTAACGCGACGTTAATTCTATGAAACGCATGCGCCCTGAAGCGTGTAAGCACGGATTGATGCGCGATTTACGATGCGCCGGATTCGATCATCGCCACCGATGCAGCCAGCTAGAATCACGATAATGAATGATAACAGGTTCAATTCAAGCAGCCTTTCAGTTTTAATAGGCCGGCTCTCTAAGCTGTTCATTCGCGCAGTCTTTTAGCCAGTGTTCGATGCCAGCGGTAACGAACGTACGCACACTGCGGTATTAAGGTGACATAGTAATTAATGTAGCAGCACGAAATGACAGGATGCGTTTACTTCCTCTTCCTGTTGAATACCGTAGAAATCTTTGATCGGTCGTGTGTACTCTTCAGTCATTTAATCTCAATATATGGATATTAAAATGCTTGCAGTAATTTTAGTAAGTTTTTCTTTTTTTTTTTTATTTGTGATTTCGTAAAGTTTGGTACAGTGGTGATTATTCTTGCATATCTACAGAATACTCCAGAAAGATTGTGCAGAAGTTTCGGTACAAGTCTTACGTTTGAAAACAAGAAAGAAAGTGCTATTATATTTTAGTGCTAGTACATATATTTTAATGATAATCAATGTATACATTATTATAATATGGTCTTCCTTCTTTTTTAATGAGTTCGACAATGTATGGAATCATCTATGTGATTATTAAACCTCATTGTTAAATCGTTGTTAAATCTCATAGAAGACACTTCCAACATCTACTGTGAATATTGGTTATATAAACTTTATTTTTTTTGATACATAGAATCAATCTTCAAATTCTTACTCAGCCTTTCTTGAACTTCCTGTATATGTTGAATTAGTTAATACTTTCGCGGTCACTCGCGTAATTTTACGTTCACTGTTCTTTGTAGCATTCTACTACATCGTACAGATCTTATAGAAAATCCTTATGCTGCATTTAAATAATATAATATAATCAAAACTGAATACACAGCAGTCGCGAAAGTGTTAAAAGAAACATTTTATTAGAACCCAAAAACTCCAAACCTGAAAATTATTTTCCATACTATTCTATAATAATAATCGTGATAATAATCGCTTGCTCGTTTCAATCAAAACTTCGTGAGCAGAGACGGGTATTGATCTTGATTTTAATAACTATACGTCACACTAGCACGTCGAACATGAACCTTAACAAGAACGTCATCTGGCAGTCTCGAGTCGTTGTTAAGGAACAATTCATAGTTCTTCGGGCACTTTAGATGCTGCGCTTGGCAAAAAGTTCTCTATTTCCTCTATGTGCCTGCAACGACTAAAACCGTTCCAAATTTTTTACCGAGCAATCTCAAAGTTCGAGTGCTGCGGGCAACGGTAGCGTTAAATCGAGGTTGTTTCTTTGCCTCGAAGTCTTGCGGCGGTTATCTATCTTATGGATCGCTAGCGTAATTAAAATTCTCAGAGATTTTGGTATCCGCCACTGAGAACAAAGTTTCGAAAGTTCTATATTGTATGTAACACCGACGGCACATTAATTTGATACGTGAACAGCTGGGATGTGTCAGTTAAACGTAGAAAATACTTCCTACGAAATGTTATAATCTTGATATTCGTGTTTCTGCAGCATATCGTGGCTTCAAAGAAAACATTTACAACTTTAAATTATATTCTAGACACGACTTGACCTATTCGGGTGAAGTAATCAGTACTTTTGCGGTTAATTCGACTGACAAATTCAGTGGAATACTGTTAAAATTCATAAGACTGAACTACGACTCAGTTATGCCAAGAACTTATTGAATCAAGCTTATCCAATTATCTGTCGTTAGTATTAAACTGTTCCCTTGTTCGCATAAACTTCACTTAGTTTACTCTATATTATGTGTTTAACGAGATTACACGTTTAATAAACTTTCGAGATTACATATTCTTATTCTGCTTCTTTAATATAATTAATTTCATTATAACTATTCCAATAATTAAATCAATATAATTACGAACGTTACTTTTGTTATCACTAGACTGTAGATATTTATGCGAATGAAGACATGGAAGCTAAACGGAGGCACTTTTCAACTGTTAAACATTTTAACGTATAAATATTTTAAGTACTTTATATATGTATTACATATACTGGTATATATTAGTATCTATTTTTAGTATTAATATGTATCATTATACACATTCTGTATTTTTAGACTTTTAAATTTCTCAAAATAAATACATAAACATCATATACATATATTTACGTAATACAAATATTATGTGTTATACCTTTGTAATAGTTTCTAAAAAAAGAAAAAAAAAAGAAGAAGCTTCATTCGCGTCACAATTATTTACAAATTTACAATACTAATTGCAACTCAATACATCCGTACTTACTCGTTATTCAGAATTTTCCGCACGTTGATATTCATTTTGTCGGAAGAAAAACGAGAGTGGAACGATGACAGGAAGCGAATTGCGGTAATGGCGCTCATTTACTTTACATCTAGTGCCGGATACCGTGCCAATTTCCGCAAACGAGCGCATTATGGCTGTTTCTTACGTGGTAAGCAATTAAAATAACCGTGTTGAATGGTTCGCAGCGAGCGTCGTTCTTTGGCAGGGTTTCGTAAACGGCCGTCGATTATTTTCCACTTCGTGGACTGTAAACAGAAAGGAGCGGTTTTCCGAGTGTAATCAACACTTCGAGTCGCCGTAGACCAATTCGTTTCCACTGTCTCACAAACGGGCCGACATATTTCTCTCCCTCGTGCTTTTGGCCGAAGATTGAAGTCAGCTTTCGAGCCCTTTGATCTCCTGCTCTTCTTGGCTGCCGCAATGCGAACGTTTGACGTAACAACTCGATGACGACGACATCTCACATTTGTTTCAGTTCGAGACTCTTTGATTTCGGGTTTCTTGACAGGACTCGCACTTCGTTTCATCTCGCAATTCGGCTTAACTCAACCTCTTTTAGATGTTTGATTGATTTAGGAGACGCTTCTCCCGCTGTTTTCTACCAAAGAGGATATCTGTTATTAATTACTCTACGTACTCTTTTAAGATTATTCAAAGTATCGTGTAATATATAATTTGCATCTAATAATATTTAATTTGATGGAACGCAAAATTCGAAGTTATAATATGTTGAAAATTTCATTTCAACTACAGTTCTTGTTTCATGATACTTGGATCATAATTTATTATAAATACATAACTCGACGTTGTAAGACAAAGAGGTAATCTTATCAAAATTTCCCACTATAAAAACTACCATAATTAAAATACGTTTCTTATAACAGTCCTTGCAACATTTTTACGTTATTGTAATAATTACTGTTTTTACTAAATTCTCCATGACAATCCTCCGTTATAAGATCGTTCTGACTATTTCGAATTAATTACCAATCATCGTCGAGCATCCCAACTTATTCATCGGTCTAACCTGTTGATCGTTAAAACGATCCTTTCGCTACGGAATATTTCATCTCGACATAAAGAAACAAAATATCGAACGAACGATGAAGAAGGAAAGAGAAGAAACGCAGATCGACCGTAATTCGCAACTATCCCCCATGAACGACCAGCCAATTGACCCCCTTGTCCGTAAGTTAGCGCTGCTTATACCTTCGTCGCTAATTAAGAACGGCACATCGACTAGCGGCACTCGTCGGTGGAGCTTAATGGAAATTAGTCCTGCCTCGCGATTTCCAACGTCGCGCATCGGTCCTCGTAGTCTCATTAGTTCGTTCGAGCGTGCCGCAGGTCTCGATCGTTCCTCTGCAGTCGCGAATAATTCGATTGCATCTCGTATACGTCTACTTGAACGCCTTCTGAAGCGTGTTCTCGACACGGCCCTATTGTATCCGCGAGCCGGCTAATTACACCGATGTCCGGCGCGCCCACTTCCTTCCGGGCGATCGACGCTCATCGAAGTTACTCCACGAAGATTGACTTTACTGATGCCGTAAGAGAAATTTGGTATACTACCGCAGTGATTTAACTGGTGATGAGGTATTCGAGTGTTTTGTGGCCTTTGGATCTTAAACGACTAAATTCTGGAGGGAAAAACAATCGAGATGTATGCCGTTTGAATTTTACTCGGAATTTGTCAATATTGTAAGATTATTATATTATAAGATATTGTAAGATATTGTAAGATATATTGAAGGTATAAGATGCGGTATATTCGAATAGTTCATGAGTTTTTGGTTATATATTAAACAATCGAATTTTAAAGGGAAAAGAAATCGATGTAGGTGTTGTTTAGATTTTATTTCGAATTTCTCTATGGTACGATCTAGTTGGCAATGACATATTCCAGTGTTTTATAAGTTTTTTGATCCTCGAATGGTAAACGATTAAATTTTGGGGGAAATTAAAATGGGTGTTGTTTGGATTTTATTCATAGTTATGAATGTATACGATCGTTGGAAATTCTGTTTCACTTGCGATTTAACCCATTGGAAACTGATAACGTATGATGTACGTAATAGGGTGCGTATCCAATCCAATTAATGACGCGTCATATTCTGCTTCTTCAATATAATTAATTTCATTATAATTATTCCAATAATTAAATCAATATAATTACAAACGTTATTTCTACGTTATCACTAGACTGTGGATGAAGAAATTCGAGTTACCGTTATCAGTACTAGAAAAGCAATCATGGAAACAGGATCGCGTAAAATGTAATTGTGGAAGGCATTGTGTACGATTTAAAAAAGCTATTAGTGTTAAGTTAGAGAAATCCGATTACGGCAAACTGATCGTATTTCTAAAAATTTGCATTACGATAAGAGGCGTGATAAGCGACGACAGAGTTGACATTTTCTTGATATTAGGGCTTGAAATTCTTCGTTGCATTTTTCTTAGAGTAGGTAGTTTTGAACATAACTATTTGTAGAACTGCAGTGAAAAGAGTAGATAGCGTCGTGAATAGTGTCTTTGAGTAATTAACAAGAGAATGACCTCGTTAATTCAACTATCTTAAATTAAAGCTCATACTTGCTTCTTTGTTGGAGGCAAATTCGCAGTTTCGCCTAAGCAAATAGACAATCCCTCTTTTTGGCAAATATTAAATTACTCTGGTTTGATGCTTTTTAAAGAGTATTGATTTTGCGCTGGGTTCCGACGGTAAGAGAGGGAGCTTCCAGTGAATTTGCACCCTTACCGCTCACGGTAAATGCTGTTGCTTCAATGTATCATAGTCTCGGTCGATTCGCGAATTTCTGTGTTACCGACTCCCGCGAATGATGCGTTCGTGGTCGAAGAGATGTCGTCTGTTTGATCGTTCATCGTCTTAGAAATTTCAATCCTCAAAAGCAATCCCTAAAAGAATTTAAAATTTGTATAATTTCCATCTCTGTAGTATTCAATAATCAACATTCATTTACAAGATTTGGTAACAAACATACAGTATGTTTGATAAATTTGTAGTAGATAAATACTTTCTAGAGTAGTTTCTGTGTTTTAATTTCATAAGCTTCGGTTTAGTAATAGGTACACTATCATTTTGTAGAGCTTGGTACGTTAATTTATTAACTATCCAAATTTAGATCGTGAATGAAGGACGCACGAAAGTAATTAATTTACGCACCCTCGTCGTAAACACGCCATTGTGGAATGGCCTAGTAAAAGACCCTGGACGAGCGGACTATAAAGTATCGCAACGACTTTGATAAGCACCAGACAATAAAAGGAAGCACTGCCTATGAATTTGCAATAAGCTTTGTATCGCACGTAAACAAATTTCATATCGACTCCCGTTCTTTTCTTATAATAGCGAAAAAAATTACTCAAGTCGATCGAAGAGGTGTATATTAATGTATAGACACGATTTGCGAAGGATTTTCCTCACTCCTCTATTGCTAGTTTAGATAATGGTGTAAAGAACGTGTCACGAACAGTCGGTGAATGAGTGGTGAATAGACTGACATAAAGCGAAACGTGTGAAGGGTGAAAAGTAAAAGAAGATCGTGGAATAATCGTAAAATCAAAATATTGAATATTCGTCGAATATGCCCCCGACGACACCGCCAGCCATGTGCTCGCTCTGTCCGCGCTCAAAGAAGGCTCAACACCCGAAGAAGCTCGTACGATTTGACTCCATCGTCGACACGTTCTCCATCTCCGATTCGAATGCGATCACCAACCAGAGGGTAAGAGGATTAATTTGTAGTACATTCCATGGAAAATAATACTCTGCGATCTTTTTATCACCAAACTTTCTCTTTTCATTTTTGGCTACTTATTTATTTATTCGTTTTAATTTGTTCCATGATAATGGTATTTATAGAAACTCCTTGTGTTAAATATTATATAGTTATTCAGTTAACGAGTAGAAATGAGATTTGACTAATTTATAATCATTTAGACGCGAGATCAAAGAATCGGTAAAACGTGTGCTTGAACAAACACGTGTACGCGAATTTAGCGAATCCGGGTCACGATAAGCGTAGTTAATGTAGCGTCGATTTGCAGTCGCGAAGTCCTTTAACATTTACACGCCATTACGTGATCAGCTTTTGAACATTAACGTATCTCTCTTCATGTACATTATTTATTTTATTCCCTTCAAGCAAAAACCATTAGACAATAATTACCGATTCTCATTCTATTATAGAAATATTATATTATTCATACACAAATATCATACCCCCCGGAGATTATCTTTCAAATTTTATAAATATATCGATTTATCCATTCTCCATTGCTAATACATATAGGATACCCTACTGCATGATTGTAATACGATAACACAATCTAATGAAAAATTGTAACTAAAGTTTCGAAAAAATGTCTAACGCTAAGAACGAATATATAACTGATACAAACAAAAGCTTCCAATCTTTAGCTTCGAATGCACTCTTCAAAGATTCAAGACTTCGGACCAATTTAAATTTAAATGTAAATTTAAAGAAAGCGAGTCATCCTGTCCCGTTCGACGAGTTCTAAGGTCTCTCTTTTGGCCCGATTGAAACTCGTGTTTTACCGGGCGCTGGTAAATCATCTGGGTGCGTGAAAAATTTAGCATGTGCCGCGGGGGACGTTCGCCATGCACAAAGTGCCGTGAAACGTAGCTCCGGGTCTTATCGTAATGCCTTCGAGGCCAGTGGCGCGCGGTAAAAAAAAAGTTTGCTGCCATAGCTGCTATCTTTACGACTTTTCGATCGACGACGGTGACGCGAATGCGGGACACGTTATAAAAGCTTCCAGAATAAATGGCGTCTTGCGGACTCGGGCGTTCGCTTAGCGGCTGCAGACATCTTTTTCTGCTAAAACGATTAACGAGGAAAAGAAATATTGTTTCGAATATTGGAAATGTCTATTGAAAAGTGTTCGATTCGATAATTATCCTCATTCATTATATTAATAATTGTAAGAAAAAGGGAATTCTCTGCTGTTCATTGAATTTTGCACTACAGAATCGAAGTAGATTTTTATTTCTATTTTTTTAAAACAATATGTTAGATAAGTAATGACGCAGAAAAATATAGAAGCTCGTGTTCTATTTATTGATTTCGAATTTGATAGTACAGAGGAAGGAACGCATATATTATATGAGCCACAGTTGCGCCACTTTCATTAAAATGTCAGCGTGTAGAAGATGCCTGCTGAGATCGTGGATATTTCAGTTTATAATCAAGCCCAGGTACACATACATATTTACACGACGATAAAAAAATATTGGTACGATGTCAACTAGCAGAATTCCGTTTCTGAATTATTACGAACTATTATACAGAAAACTAGAGGGTCGTTCGACAATCTTCTATCGATATGAAGTCTTAAATTGCTCAATAACTTATGCATTCATCGAAAATCACTTATAAAAATCACTAGCGATGTAACATGGATCCTGCGAATTTTTCTTTTATTCGAACATATCCGCACAAGATAAAAACTTCGGATATGTTCGACAATCCTTTTCGAGTCGCCCTGCTGAAACCGTCTAAATCATCGAAATCGTCGAAATGGATAGAAGGTAGGCGTGGTTCCGGAACTGGTCGTCGTCAGAGAAACAGCAGGTGGCCGATAATGTCCTCCGGGAAAGCTAAACCACCGCCATTCTCTTATGATAATACGAGTCCGTGCCTGGACCGATATTCCCCAAATGTAAATCAGTCGACTTTCCCGATTCCGTACTGTCGATATCCGACCGCCTATATTTTCTCCATCTGCCTACGCTCTCTCTTCTCTTTGCGTTTATTAAAACACTCCGCCTGATCCGTACGTTTTGTCCCAGGGGTAACTTCGAGTAGGCAAGCGACATCAACGATGGTCGTTCCATTTGACTGTAAGAGGGAACTTGTACTGTGGATTTTTTCGGAAACTTCTTGGAGTATTAGTTTAACGGTAGAACTACAAGAACAATTGAAATGACCAATGTGTAAATTCTCATAGAAATTTTGTAGATTTATTACTAAACTGTAGATGTGCATGTAAATTCATAGTATTATGCACATAAGTGAAGAAATGCATTTAATGCTAAGCAGGAATTTATTTCATCTATTAAATTTTATAACGAGTGTTATACATACTATGTGCATTTTGTTTATTTTCACACCTTTAGGTTTCCAATAAATGCATAGACATTCGCTGTGTATTTATTATATTTTTTGTGCACTTTTGTGGATTTACTCTTACATTAAGTATAATGTAACAAGTTCGTATAACATTCACTTTCATCACTATAATACAAATTTTTTATTTTAATCCTCTGTGGTTTTAATGTTAAATAACTCGAAAGATCCGTAAACTCGGCACTTCTTGTTCCCACTTTCGCCATGATAAAACCGAAAATGGAACGTAGTTGCGTCTCTGTTTGAACGATAAGGGTATTTCGAAGAGCGGATGAAAGTTGTCGATATTGAAGTTTCTAATTTGATTAAAGTCATTCTTTCTTAAAATTGTAATTGCATTGTATTAAGTTACTTTCGTGCACTTGGAACAGTAAATCTCAAATGGTAAATGTTGCTGCAAGCGGAAGGACAAGATTAATCGATCTACTCCGTTATTATTGGATTATCTATTCTACTGCTTGCTATTAAAGACTGATAAATAGCCGACAGTGTTAACGACAATATTACAATCGATCGTTCTCAAGCATCCCTCTTACGATTGATGCTTACCCCATGTCACTTCCAGCTGACTGATGACGATTCACCCGATAGGCTTCTGCTTTTCTGAATAACAGGCTTCTTAGGAAGTAGCTTAAGTACCCACTATGCGATAGATGAGATACTTGTAAAAATTCGCGTAAAACCACTTACAAAACCTGAGCTTACAATTTATCTTGTAAATTTTTCGTTACTGTACGACGGTTGATATATAGAAGTGAAAAGTGTAAACTAAAATTATTTATTATTTTTTTATTATTATGAAATTAAAGATTCTAGCGTGCAATACGTATATACTCTATACGTATTTCACACTTACATACGTATACGTTTTATCTCGTAGGCGTTCATCACCGGTCACGATTGTATAGAGAAATTCTACGTTTTCTACATTATTGTACATTGAAATATTTATAATCAGCAGATCCTCCGATGTTCGCAATTCATTTCGAAATTCGAAATCGAAATTTAATGGTTTTATACGATACTACTAAACGTTTTCGCTTTTTGAGTCTATAAAAAAATAAAATCAAAGAACGTCGACTTGACTTCTCCAATAAGTTGTACGTCTCTCTTCTCTCTTGGCACTTAGGGATGAAAAAGATCGCGACACAAAAATCGAGCGAATCGCATCCTCCAAGAAAGGGATCAGGTGTAATCCTCTTGACACGGGATCGGCTAACACTTCGAGTAGTTCGAGGAACTCTCGAATAACAAAGAGTCTGCCAACTGACACGGATGGAGGGGTCCTTCCCTGTTCGATCTCGAAACTCCTCGATTATTCCTACCATCCTTTCGAACCTTGATAATTTACTCGTACATACGCCATCATTTTCGATCATCTGATCGGTTCCACGATTTACTTTATGTTGAACGTTTAGTTAATTTAATGGCGTTACACATTTACAAATAGCTTGTACCGATAATAATTTTACAATAGCCTAGAATAAACCTAGAATTTATGTCCCAGACGATTAGATTCTCTGACAGTTGAGTCACAATTAGTTTCATCGTCAATTATGGAATTTTCACCATTAAAGTCGTGGGGAAAAGACAGTACATTTCTTTCTCTTCAACCGAATGACCAATATAGAATATACTGTTACAAATATCAACGAAAGATGGGTTATCGCAACCTCCACAAAGATACAGATCAATTATAGCAATATATGAACATTTATAAGACACAGCACACTAAGAAATAAATAGAAGTCATACCAATGTCACTCAAAACTTCTAGGCTACTCCTATCTATTTGTATACAGTCTTATAAATATATATATTTTACATAGAATATTTATCTCTTTACAATCAATATATTTACAACCATTTTCAAAATTAATTTATTCGGAGGCTCACGAGGTATCTGTAAGGCTTTTATCTCATCTGTCGTCGCTTTGCTTCGCGAAAATCGATCTGGCAGACGTGTCTCTTTGCCAGTGTAACAATCGAAAGAAGGCTTTCACCTAACTGGCTCTAATTAACAAACGTCCCGAATAATCAGACAGCGTTGTTAGAGGTTAAATTATTTCTAGGTCTACGAGTCTCTAGCGTGCAATTGCCGATAGCCCTCTCGAAATTCTAGTTTGGTCCGACATAATAATGAGAGACGATGAAAATGACGCGACGCGAAATAAATTCAAATTTCAGCTGAATTTATCGCCCAGTCGTTCTCGCATCTAGGTTAATGTAACAGCTTGTGTAACATACAGCCGATTAATTTTGATAAAACGGTATCGCGACGTTGGCGTTATTGTCCGCGATATATAGTAGTAGGATAGTAATTTGTCAAAAAATGACAAGAAGAAAGGAGTGATACAAATTAATGAGACTTCTCTGGTCACCCTCGGACACAGTCGTATATTTCAACGCGGCGATTTCAAAATGAAGAATCGTGTTTTCGATATATTCGCGTTTTGAATGACCGTCGTTCACGGCCTCGGTGATTAAGAGGAAAGTTGGAAATTGCGAAATGCTTCCTATCCACTTGGTTTTTAGGTTTTAACCACTAAAATTGGCTAGAGGGACAAACGTTTCTCGTACGTCTTGACCTACTTTTTCCTTTAATTTCTTCTAGCAAACAGAACCTTTTATGCCCGCCGTAATATCTTCGCGGTAAAGTGGGCGACTCGTGAAAATTTGCTTAGACTTTAGAAAAGTATTTCCCTGAATTTATTGCTGTAAAACGTACTATCGTATATACGAATTATTTACTAATTATTCAATACTCTTGTTTGTTACAGGTGAGTTTATAAACATTTCCAGTTTTGGCCGCATTTGTGTAAGTAGCACTTTGTTCGTGGAATTACGCGCTTACGTAGAATGTGTTTTGTCCTGCACGTTTCGAATCTTCATTTAAAACTTTTCTAAGGGTCTCCTCAGTACTACGAAAGTCCCTTTGTCGTAATCGCTTGATCTTTGAGAGGAAAAAATCATAACTACGGATCAAAGGGACAACAAACAAAGGACAAAGCGCTTATTAGAATTATGTAGTTGAAAAATGCGCTTACCACGTTTCTACGAAGGCGAAATTAATTTCCTGTACTACAAAGAAGGATATGAGGAGAATGGCGTGCAGGTCCACTTCAAAGGTGGTCTAATGCTGTCTTGTATAAAACAAGAGAAAAATTTTAATACCGAGGCACGCAGTCATTCTGAAATGGCCTGCCTCTTTGTAAAAACTAAGCGCGGTTCTTGTTCGAAAAGAAATTAATTGGATTACCATACGAAGTTAGGTAATTTAAACCCAATAAAGACTTCTTTTCTTATGAGTACTTTATTTATTTCATTTAATATTCATTTATATTATGTAGTAAGGATTGTGTCTCTGTTACATTGAAAAATAACGACACTATACATTCAAAAGTTAAAATATCTTTAAAAAAGCTTGTTTCCGTTTCCAGTAACAAGATCTCAAAGACTCAACATTTACGAAATTCACCATATAGAAAACAATATATACCGACACATAGTAAGCGACACAATATCATTCCAAGTTTAAACTTAGGCAGACCGAAAAAGAAAGCACACATCTACGCGAAAGAAACCTACGAAAGTTCTGAGAACGTTAGCTGCTATCACCAGCAGCCGCTTTATCGACGACAGAATCCTGTATTGTTCTCGGTTCTGTCCGAGGTCATTCTTTTCTGAACGATATTTAATCTGTCCAGTTCGTTTCATGGTATAAATGAAAACTCCGGATAACCGAAAACACCCGACACGTTTCTTATCCCGACCTAAATTACGACATCTGTTTCTTTGCCCCTTGTCCTCCTCTTTACCGGCGTCTTTCGACCTCTACCATTCCTTTACAATCGATCGAACGCATAGAGAATTTTAAGTCGAAACGTGCCCACAACGAACCGTGTCGGCTTATCTCGGTATGAAACATGCGTCTGTGTTACCTGTAAATGTCGTTAACGAGCTATATTTCTCCTAGTTTTGACTTTGATCCCAGTTTTACTGAATTACCTTTTGTTTATTCTCCCTTTTTTTTATTTTTTGTATTTTCGATGTTTATAATAATAGTATTTGTAATCTTCTCTGTTTGATAATTGTAATAATAGTAATGATTTGTTTTCCCATTGGGATTATAAAATTCCGTTACTTATACAATAATGCTGATTCTGTATCTCCTTATACTTAAACTATTTCATCCTGTCTCATCCTATTTATACCTAGATGTAATCGTTTTATTGCTATCTTAATTCTTATCTTGCTCTATCAGTACACGATAATTGTAAGTGGTTATATTTTATAATCATTGACTCACGCAGATATTTTACATTTATTATTGAAGTTTCATTTGAATATTATTTTATCAGACCATTCGAATTGAATCAAATAAGAATAAAAGACCTTGAGACTTCGCTTTATCGTTATAAAATAAAATATTGAACGCTCGTGACAACAATGACCCAGCCTTTGCTACGCGAACATTGACTTTCATTTTCTCTTCCCTTTAATTTCCCTTATATAATTTCTCTTTTTTTTAACAAATAATATTCCTTAATAAAAAGATGAAAATGTATGTCTTATCTGTCTTCCATCGAACTATATATCTTATTTTATATATTTCTTAAATGATAATATATTTTATTTTATACATGTTATAAAATGAAATATTCAACAGTTATGACTATAATGATCCAGCATTTACTGGACGAAAATTAATTTTCATTTTAGCTACCTTTTAACTTTTCTTACTTACATAATATTCTGTAAATAATATTGCCTAATAAGGGGGAAAATGTATGTCGATTAGAAGGAGATTTCAGAAATTTCCTGTTAATCATACACGGAACACTGTACCCTTTGTTATCTATCTTCCATTGCGCGAAGCGTCCGGGATAATTTCACGTAGATCCTGGAGAACGACGTTTTTCATACTAGTATTCGAGGTTCATGGCTGGCCAAAGCGCATGTTCCACATACTCAGTCGTCGTGGCCGTCTCCACGGACTAATGAACGTGAAACGTAATTGGCAGTTGCGTGCAGCTTCAATTAACGTATTACAAGCGGCGCTCTGTCGGATAGTTTGTGAATTTCATACCAAATTCTTGCTCTGTGACGACACGCTTTAACGGTCCTCTGTCGCGCACCCCCTTTGCTTCCGTTCGTTTTGTATTAGCTTGCACAGGGCGGAATTATTGACACGCTTGCTCGTATATGTGTCACAAATATTTGCCGGTATATGTGTGCATGAAAGTTTCGCCGGAGCTGGAGAGTCGCTTCCAAAACCTTGATCTAAATTAGTTGATCGGCTGGCAAATATCCATTTCCTCGGCAAAAATACCTATAAATCTTAGCCCGCACCCCCGTGTCTCCATTGAATCTTGCAGTCAATCTCGTAACCGGTTATCGCGATTCTAGTGTTCTACGGTCTTCCTTGAAATTTCGGGAAATTTCTGAAGGTTGCTTTAACGTGATGGAAAATAAAAGATAAAAATAGCGAGGATTTAGAAATATAGAAGGACATTATAAGCACATTAACCGCTGCAATTTTCAAATTATTTTGTATAAACCGTCGCTTGTTCCAACATAATGCGTTGTTATATGATATGTATCTTATTAATGGAATTAAATTATTAGCGCTTTGTGGTGCATTCCCACTGCTTTACGTTGTTACTATGATATTAAAAGTACATAGATATTATAAACTTTATTGTTTCTTACCGAGATATCTTAATTAATTCCGGCATTATTAGTCACTGGAGATCCCTATGCTGTCACTGTCAAGTCCATTGTCAGTCACTGGTGACCCCTATGACAGTTAATATATTGATAAAGTGCATGCGCCAGCAAGTAGCCCCTGAAGCAGCAAAGCGTATCGAGTAGATATCACTAACAATGAGCTCGTAATGTGCAAAATTAAACTTCTAAGTTATTAGTCATCGGACATTCCATTGAAATTAGATAAACTGTCGTAAACTAATACAGAAAGCGAGCAAATACGATGAATCAACTCGTGTATTAGTCATACTTCAATCGTCACTAGGATCGAATCTCTTTATTATTAATGCCCGGTTAATCTGCGAAAAGAACGGCTTAAAATAACAGAAGATACGTTAATATATTTGAACAGATTTATCAAATATTGCGAATTTATTCAACGAGTAGAGATTTCATTTGCAAAGGGAGGTAGTTTGATTCAATGGTAAAATGAATTGATAACCGATTATTAGGTATACGATCGTATTAGTTATGCCAGGTCGATCGCGTAACTACACTCGATGTTTTGGCTGATTTTTACTCATTAATCAGATCCACGGGATTAAGTAAATTCGGGATATCGCACGGCATTATAATCCCAAAGCGATGTTACGTACAGAGAATCCCGTGTTTTATCAGAACGTGTAGTATATGCTAATCGATTTCGGGCAAATAAATCCATTACGTGTTGGTGGCGGCGCATTTGGAAATATTGATTTATCTGTGTACGCGTACTTAATGAATACTAATCAATTTAATGCGACCGATTTTGTACTTGACGTCGCTTTGTAGAAATTCCACTCCGCAAGTGCTTGCAAGGAGAAATTAATATTCCGTAGTTTCTTAACCAGCGGTACAAAAATTGTTGTAAAAAGAAAAGAGCACGCAATTAAAAATTTTTATACTTCACACTTACGATCAAACTTTCAAATTTTCAAATTTAGATTCAGATTAAATTCATCATAGATAAGGAGCAACTTAAACGGCGAAGAATCCAAATTCAATAAATCTCGAATCTTCCAAATATGTATCAATAATTGAAATACAATATGTAACCGATTTTCTTTGGAACGGATTTCAACAAGATCAGTTTTACGCTGCGATCGGCGGCTCTCTTTTCGCGCTAAGTCTTTGTACTCGAATCTCGTATCGAGCCTTTTATTTCCGCAAGCGAGAACGTCACGGCAATAGCTTTGATCTCTTTGGAGTGCACTCGAATCGTTCGCCAAGGCCATAGGAATTTTTCTCTTCCCCACAGTCGATCCCCATTGACGTCCCGTTTCGTGCAAGGACGAGCCAGGTCGTTGGGTAATGTACAATGCATTTTCCAGATGGCAAAGAAACGCATTTTCTTCGTGCAGTCATCAAGGCAGACCAGAGGTTCTCGAAACGCGCGGAATTAAAGGGCTCCATCTCGAAAGAAACGTCAGTCGACGAAAGGGTTTCGATGTTAACAGCTTCGTGGATACAAAAAACAAGAAATAAAGAGCAACGAAACGAAAAGGGGTAGAATTTTGGGTTGTTTGCACGATGGTAATCTATAGGTACCTAGCTTGATGTTGAGAGATTTTCAAGAAAATAGAAACGTTGCGCAAATTGAATTTTCTAGGGTAAAATTCGTATTTACTCCAACCGTATGGTAATTCGCTTTGAAATTTTAAGCAGTGTATTCTCTAACCTTTGTGTCGTGTTCCCTGACCTTTCAAATATATCGAGATCGATTAGAGATAAACGTTCTCCTCGAGGCCTTCCCATTTGGTCGAGTAGATCGCACGGAGATAGTGGACGGACGCTCGTGTAATAGTTGGATAAAGCGTTTCACGCACTACATCACCGCACACATCAAGGAAAAGAAGGTTGGAAAATAGAGGGGAAGTAAACTCGCAGCGTTTGATGGAGGACAATCTGAGTTACCTCGTGCTGGGCTATTTCTTTAACTATCATCCATCTTCTTCGAATGAACATCATCTTAATTTTACCGAAATTACAAGTTTCTCTCGTCGAATTACCTATCTTTTATCATTTTAATTCGTAAGTGGCGCTCCTAATTGATATAGTTTGTAGATATTCTTCCTTCGAAGGGAAAGAGTACCGAGATTCGTCTTTCTCTACTGTTTCTACGAATAATCCTCCCACGCTAGTTTTCCTACGCCGTGTCAAAGAGATAGCAGGACGGGCAAAAGCGAGATTCTATCCCGCTAATTTCTCCCCGACTACGATAAATCAGTATGCAAAAGAGCAATAACAGAGATTAAAAGTGTATACGAACTCAACATGTGTTTTATGAACGCCGCTTTTATCTCTGAATTCATTTTTTCAAGTAATTATTTTTTACACCGTTTTCTTCTTAGAGTAATAGCTTAATTTTAGTATACTGCCCGACTTCGTTTCCATTGATGTAAAGCAAGCAAAACGTTACGCTCGAATTCAACGCACGTTTTTACAAATAGATATAAAATATCTAATAAGTTACATGTAACAAACAGTAAATAAGTTATTGAATATAACTTTCGTAATCCATCCGTTCAATGACGTTTAACATCATGTCGGGGCAAAAATTCTGGGAAGATCGAGTGGCAAGAGCGAAAGGGGAAGACAAGGCCTGGATGTTATCGAGAATATCATCCCCGTAATATACCGAAGCGTCTTGTACTTTGACGTCTTCAGAAGCACATTTTTTACGCTCTGTCAGGCAAAGCCAGCGGATTATTTTTCCGTTTTCCTCGACAGCGCACTACCTAGGAACAGGAAGATGAGCTGAGAAGTTGTTTGGACACGAGATCTCCGTATTTTTCCCATCTCCGCCACGCCATTTCCCTTCCTTTCCTCATTTTTTTTCAAAGGGATTACTTCGGCTAGACTAAATGACGGTAAGAGCTACGTGAACGTACCTTCCAGGATGAACATACAACAGAGAATTAGATATCAGTCCGCCTATGCTCGATGTTAAAAATATCTTTCTAGGAATATCGTTCTAGAAATTCGTAACTGGAATTTTTGATCTTCCGAGATGGACAATACCGATGCTTGTTATTTATTTATTTATTTATCTCGCGTAGAACAAACGGATAGATCGATCTCGCGTCTTTAATTCACGATGCAAGAACAACACGCGTTTGATTGAAATAGAACGAAGAGTTTAATATAGCGTTTATTGCGCCAATATGAAAAACACTTGACAGGGAGGCTCTTGTTTCCACGGTTTCATTAGCGAACAATAACAATTATTCGGTAAAATGATACAATTATGTTACAATTATCGAAGTCGTTATTTCAATTTGATTAGATCGTTACTCACAACCATAGACATATATGGTCATAACGCACTCGATATCGGAAAATAAGAAACGTTTTTGTTCCTAATTCATACGGTGCCCGTGTAATTAAAAACTACAAACGTATCGAGTCGAATCGATCCTGTCTAATCTATATCAGTTGTTATTTTGTAGAAATCAAGAGTTCTTATTACACTTTATTGTATGTGTTCTTATTTGTTTTTTAAATCTTTACGTGCAGAGAAACATACTAAGTAACCGTAGTCTATTATCGAATAGATAAAAAATTTGCAACAACATTAATAGAATACAAGTACATTTGCAATTCAAGAAAATTCAAGAATACTATTGGTGTATGTTTTGCAATATTCACCTGAGAAATAAAAGCTTATTTGTGCCTAATCGAACATTATATCTAAAACCTGGGTGACCACTAAATTCGACAACGCAATTCTCGACTTTGATTTCTATCGCATAATCAATACTCGAAAGTACATTGCAAACCATGAATATTAGGATCCCTATCATTTTACCTGCTTATTTAACGTCAAGACAACGGAATATTAGGACTCGTTATATTTATTTGTTGGAAATCTCTAACAAAATTTCACCATATCTTGTATTTTATTACGAGATGCGTATGATACAAATGAAATACCAGATTTATAATAAAATAATTCGAAAGTGAAAGCAGTGAAAAACATTCAATTTATACTGGATACCAATAAATATCCTAATACCTATGGTTAGCAGTGTAATTTTTAAATCCAAATTGCAATTAAATATTGCTTCAAATATCCTACTCTGTGTCTTACGATCGGGGTCTAAAAGCAACGAGGATATATTTAAACGTTAATCTCGGTATATTCGAGGAAAGAACACCTTGGAAGCGAAGCCTACTCAAATATTCATTGACGTGGTAATATCCGGCTTTCTGGCAGGGCCTTGGCACCTTGTCGTCTTCCTCGTTGCCGTCGTCATTGTCACTGTCAGGGAAATTCGGAGAGGGGGAAGGGGATGATTTTTCCTATAGTGGGCATCAAGTTGTTTTGAAGCGAAAAGAGAGGTCGAAGGCGAGAGCTGAATTGCGCCGGAGATATGTCTGGCTAGCGGTGGTGAACGTGGCTGGGGGTGTAGGTGGTTGTGGATCGCGTGTGGGGGTAGATCTTGCGCCGTCCAACCCAGCTGGCAGCATCCCTCGGCACCCCATGGCCCGCCGAGCGAAAGCACTGGCAGTCATTCGCGCGGATCCAAACACGCGGGATCTGTTCCTGTCTTCCGGGAACGTTCGTCCGCAACTTCGTAGTCCCGCGAACGTCACAGCCTCTTGTTTTGCCTTGTCTTGTTGAGATAACGTCTCTCGCGAGGCCAGTGTACCCTTTTACGTTTGCATAATCGTACAAATCCCAATTTCTTCTTTTTTTTTATTTTATTTTGTCTTGTATCGAGAGATCCTTTCAGGAACAATTTTCCCAGACGTTTCGTTGTTGCCACCATAGCTTGAAGACAGAGATCGAAGGTTATTAGATAATTAATCGAAGTAGATCCTCTTTTGATAGATGAATAAGCATTAACGCTGAAAATCCAGAAGCTTCGTGAATAATATACGTCACTATCGAGCTTCCGCTATCCGGGATTTTGGTTCTTGTATTTACCGCGGGAAAATGTGATTTTTTAAGCATACGAGTACTTTGTGCTATTGTATGTTGAACATTCTCGAACAGTGTGAATACTGTGAATAGGTAAACATTAATGGATATAGTTTCGTTTTCGAAGTCCGCGTAACGGTGTAGGCAAAAGAGAGTATTCGACGGACAACGTCACACGGATATGCGTCACGATTATGCAGGGAACGCGCGCGGTCGGATTGCGCTGCACAATGGTCGCTGCACATTGAATCGCGATTCCAAGGTCACAAATCTAACGATTCCTTCGCGGAACTCACGTGGTACGGTCGCCACCTGCACAGTTGGCTGAACCTTTTCCGAATCGGCTGAACGGGGAATCGAGAAATGCTCTGTGAAAGTTTGACGTTAATCCAGGAATGAAAATAGTATATTGCTAGAAAACTATTGAGACGTTATCAACGTTTATTTTAAAAATATAGAAAATGCAGATATTTAATGTAACGATACGTGAAATATAATTATTCACGATGACATTGTAAATTTAGAGTATTATTTTATTTATCTATTACGTGTATTATTATAGTATATCGTGATAAGAAGCTCAACGAAACGTTTTTAATCGAAAGATTAACTTCAAAAAGTGAAAAGCGACGTCGAAGATCGAAAGGGGTTGTGCAGTCTAGACGTGATCTGTACTCTGTTGTATGAGCTGCTGTGTTGTCGTAGTGAAAAATAATCGGTTAGCAACCTGGAGTGCCAATGCGGATCACGTGTGCCGCCCGTCTTCATGGGGATGGGCTTTAACGATAAGAAGCTGAGGAGATTACGAAGATTGCGGCTCTTTGGCCGCGCCAAAGTCTACCTCACGGTCCGCTGGCCACAGCTGGTGGGTGCTTAGAGCAATCGCATGTACATTTTCCCTGCTGTCTCGTTTTCCGATAATTGACATGCGCGAGAAAAGAGCTAGATCTCTTTCCTTGCAAGTTAGATCGGTCTTAGACTTCTAATCTAATTTGATATTATTGGCATAGACATAGTTTAAATGTGAATGAATAGAACTAGTACCTTTTTTTGTTAGTATTATTATTATTATTATTTATAGAAACTAGAACTTTCTCTTTTTTTATTTAGTATTGTAATTTACTGACACCATGAATATTGGAAATGTTCGTGTGAATATTATCTTTATAACAGCAATTTCGAGAGGTGTTATGGAGAGAAAAAGATAAGACATTTTATTTGCGTGGTTGTGAGCTGCATTAGGAAACGAGTTCCAGAAAACGTTAATTGTACGTGATGATTATTAGGGGATGAAAGTTCACGTTTGGATACACAACTGTGGCATTCAAAACGCACATCACGTAGAATACGTTGATTTTCAGCTAGAATTAGCATCGCGAATAACAGTCTGCGAAAATCGAGATAATACTAACGTTTCGACATTGAGACATCTTATTTCGCCCTTACGTTCTTTGTTAATAATAATTTTTAACCTGATGAGAACGATCAACCACTGAAATTCTAATTGACATTTCTAATGACATTTCTAATTGAACGAAATTTTAATTTTAGTATGATTATTTTTTCATATCAGAGATATTCTTGCCTATCTTTTACAATTCTCAAATGACTTTGAGTCGTAAAATCCATAAATTATAATTATATTATGCTATCAAACGAAGGTTGCACGATTTTTCAGTTCACTGTCCGCTACTTTGATAAAGAATCTCGCTTTACACAACTTACATCGGCGCTATTTTTGTTCGGCATTTTCTCAGTGTCGTCGATGTCCCTTGTAATAATGTTTGATATCGTGTGGCTTATTTTTGCTCCGGCAGCTCCATTAATAGGCGCAATTAAAATTCCCTTCGCGCTCAGGCAATTTCACAGCCAAGGAAATCTCGGACCCTCGTTTCTGTTTATTTTTATCATGCCAGACTGCTCGGTAAATATTCTCAGAGTTCTCCATGATTATTAGAGATTTTCCACCTTGGATATGCATATATACATCATAACGAAAACTCTTTTTTACGGAACGCTATCTGAAATGAACTACAAGCAGCTATAATATTCTACGAATTCATACATTGCGGAATAATTAAATTAAATATTAATTGGAATTCGAAATTAATGTAATAATCTGATGGTAATAATATGTGAATATCTTCAATTATATTTTACACTTCGAATTAAGAGCGAAATTTTGATCGTAATTTAAAGTGATAATCTTTCACGTAAGTAAGATGTTTTAATTACGTTTGAAGTAGTATCGTATGAAACGCTTTAAGTTTTACAGTTTTATATAAATCCTGGACAAAGTAACTAACAGCTTGTACGGTATTTCGAATTTATTTTCTTCTCTAAAGGTCGCGTATAATGTATGATGTAAGTGACAGCAATTTTGGTGCCCTACCGTTCCTTAATCCGATTTAAGCAACGTCAGGATCGAATGTAGACACGACTTCTCACGTTTGTAATTTTTACTCCCCGCCGTAGCAAACAGCTTACCCGTGGAAAATCTGCCCACCCGACGTCCACAGAAAGTCAACGTTGAGAATGCAGGGTATTTCCGTCACGTGCATCTCTAAACACGACTCGCCGACTATGCGGCTATTCCATTCGAACCGAATGTCCGAGATGTGCGGAGTTCTTGTGCGACGTTATGCCACCTACGAATATCTTTAAAATGATCTTGAAATTGTTTAACCTTGAAACAGTCATGCCGATATTTTTTTCATTGATGAAGCAGGTGTTAAGAAACATTTGGAAGATTCTCTTATATTATTATTATTTATGAAACAAATTGATCGACTTCATGTTTTGTGAATTTCGTGTTTGTAAATTTCCGAATTTTATTATATGAGTATACCTATTTATTGGCGCTCAATTAAAAAAAATATAACTTACCTTCATGACGATAATTACGTAGTAAATTCTAACATAAATTTGAAAGAATAATGCTTATAATTCTCTCTACTTCCCAATTTGTGAAATTAATCAGCGTGGCTTCTAAACAATTCATATATCATTGATGGAAGATTGATTATGTTTGCGCTTGTTCAAAAAGTTCATAGTAATAGCTGTAGTGTTTTATTAGCTAATTAAAAATTAGTAACGTTATGAATGAAGTATCGCGCGTGTTTCGTGCGGAACGGGAACCTTGATTTACGAGCAATAACGTTTCAAGAATAGCCGAGGCAGCGTGGAAAAGTGGAAGTACCTAATCCAATATCACACGGGTTGTCTCAATCAATTTCTTAATGGAGGGCGGGATGAAAAATTCAGAATTTCATTTTATGAAACAAGACGGATCCGTCGTAACAAGCGTACCAGCCATCGATTCGATTTAGCTTGGAGATACGCAGAGGATCGCCGGCTGTTCTTCGAATTTATTCAACGCAACGATACCGTAACTACTGCACGTACATCCAACAAATTTCAACAGCGCGGGGCCTTTTTATTCTTTTACGCTTGTGGATCCTCGTAACGTGATGGGCCACCATTTTCTGACCTCTTCTCCTTTCGAAACTGAATTTTCCGTACGTGCATACTCTCCGTTAAAATATTTCTCTGCTCCAAAGAACTCGCCTTCTTTACTATATCATCGAAATTTCTTCGGCTAGCTGTGACGGTTGCCTCCTTGGAACGCTTCGAATATAACCGAGATCCACTTTTAATCTAATTAAGCTGCGTAATTTATGGCCAACCGTGGAACGTGGGGAATTTCATTAAGGCGATATCGGCAGTTCTTCCGGCGTGTGGCGAATGAAGTCGAGTCTTTTGTTAAAATTTGGTTTCAAAATTACGGCCGAAGGGAGGAAATGTTGACAGCGTGTTTCATAAAAAGGAGAAGAAGGAAGAGAACGAAAGGCAGGCTCGGTTCGACGTTGTCGAATAATTTCAAATGAAAATCCTGCCCGCGTTTCTATTTTTCGTCTCTTCAGGATTCAAATGGAAAACCGCCGCGTATCCCGTGAAGACGTTCAAATATTTCTTGATGTATTTCCGGCCCGATACACCACAATCAGGTAGCGATTTCTTTCCCTTCTTCGGGAAGGGAATATAAAATACCTTTCTCCGACTTGACGGATCGAGTCGTAAAAATTTCCGTGTGAAACTTACGTCTCTCTTTTTTTACCCTTATTAAAAGAGGAGAGAAATATAGGAGAGAAAATGAAAGGACGAATAAAAATTTCAAGTGGCAGGGAATGCGACGGAAAAAATTTGAGTTTTATTACGCGACTTTTCGCGATCAACTTTCTCATATTCTACGGCTTAAGAATTCATTTGCATTCAAATTCAACCCATTCTACGTAATCTTTTAAATCTTCCCGCAGAATCGTTCGGGAATTCGCCAATTTCTATACCCCGTTCGCCTTCACACGCGCAATTTCTTTCGTTTGTTGGCCAATTTCTGCGTGTTTCCCCCGTATTCGATATTTCGTTTACATTTCCCTTTACGAAAACTCATCGATACGGAAGAAGACGCGACTCAAAGCGTTTCTACGAATTTCAATCCAGCATTAACGTTAAGCGGTGTCCGTGAAATTACGAAAAAGTAGATGGATCGGACGTTATCGTTTCTCGTCTATTGCGTTTCGTGCTCGGCTGCTTCCGAAAAGTATAAGAATGCGCAATAGCTGAAAAACCAAAGATTTCTTAGCGTTTGAGGAAAAATTACACGCCCCGTTAAACGTCCCCTACCTTGTTTCCTTATTCTATCGTCCCGGCAATTTTACGAACGCGTTTAAGACGTTCCTCAATGCTGTAAATTAATTCTCGCTTCAATGGAATTTACATAAAAGAAATTGAAAAGCATGACTTTATATCGAGGCAAAGTTGCTAGTTTTAAATATTTGTATCGTTTCATTATAATCTCGAAATACCGCTATGTGTAGCACGTGTTGCAACTTATATTATAATATTTATGACGTAGAAGAGTAGTTAGAAAAGTCGTTTAGCATAACGTTATATCTTCGAGTTTGGTATTAACTTTCCACGATTAGTTAAAATTTATACCGTTAATCGCATAGGTTGTTTATAACGATGAAAGATTAAGACTCGACGAATGTCCAGACAGAAACAGAATAGATTAGCAGTCGCGAAAAAAGATACTTCGCTTGCGAGCGACAGCTTACCTCATTATAATGGATCTCATTACTTTTATCGCCAAGACATGTATCTGGTCAAAGTCGAAATTGCCTTTCGCTCTTTTTGCTGCTTTTTCTCTGGTGCTCTCGCGGGGCCGAATTCGTTAACAATCTACATGCAAAAATTTTGGCTGACTCGCGTTATTCTTCGCCCCCGAACGCCATCGAGGGTCTCTTTAATTTTTCTTGAAGATTCTGAACGAGATAGATATCGTGATTTTACTGCAACTGACGTACGTTCTCGCTGGGTCCTCAATTTCTTCTCATACTTTGATATATTATACCATTATACTATCTATACTTATATTTATCGTCTAATATGATTTTTTTGCAGATATTAGTATTACTTTTGAATGAAGATAAAGCTATACGAGATATAATAACAGACAGTTAGAACTGTTTGATCATATCGAAACAAATATTGGAGACACTATTGAATTTGTTGCGAGCTTCGTTTAGCGTGGAACATGATATAATTCAGTTATTCGAATTGAACCTCCTTTGTATTCGATAATATTCAAAGTAATGTACCTATGTATCTCGCATAATGT
This sequence comes from Bombus huntii, assembly GCF_024542735.1. NCBI lineage: Eukaryota > Metazoa > Arthropoda > Insecta > Hymenoptera > Apidae > Bombus > Bombus huntii. Next base: position 11,383,570 of record NC_066248.1, on the reverse strand, counting down.
AGGTATTATGTGTATCCGTATGAATCTAAGCGTTCTACGATTGCAAACTGGCATGAAACGAACGATTATCGGTAAGCGTTAATGAAATGTTAAACTTTTTACGCGTCGCCAAGTACGCGAGCCAGGAGAATGACAAATACGGATACATCCGAAATATTCGGTGACCCGTATAATGATATGATTACGGAATTGTAAAATTATATTTGTACGGCTACGATATTTATTGCGAGGCCGTTCTGAAATTACATATTTGCGCACTATGCACTTGGAAAAGCGTGTGCACGTACACGCGCACATTTAGTCGCGCATTTGCTTTCTTCTCGCACTGGAAAATTATGTTTTTCCCAAACGCTCAAGAATTTTACAATTTTACAATTACCTGCGAACAAAATCGCGCGTTTATCAAAGGCAATTAAATAACTTTATTGTTTCAGCGCAAGAAGATTTTGGCGGTTTAACATTGGAACTATTGTTCCAAAAATATTTCAGACTTCCTTGCAGACTCAGAATACACATTTATCGCTGTTGTCTTAATTTTGTTATATTTTGTATTCGCGGTGCGATTCTTAAATCGTAAAGATGACGACGAAAGAATGTGTCACAAGAAAATATGCATTGATATTGCACGGAAAATCGGGTGGTTAATTATGCGGTAATTGCAGTCGTGAGAACAACAGTGAACAACTACAAAAGATCTTGATTAAAACATTTAGCATAACAATGCTGGTGGTTTCAGCCTGTGAATTACGGGCATACACCGTAACTATAGACCTTTTTAATAAACGGGGCTAATTTATTGCACACGTGATTTCTGAAAAGAATCACTGCAATTATCAACGATGTGCTGACCTGAATTTCGTTATAAATTCCGCTACATCTATGGGAGATTTATAATCCGAAATATCTCAGAAACGAGGAATTATAAATTTTTAATCGCATTTCGTTGACTTTGAATTGCATTTTATAACAGCTGTAGGTGATATAAAAATTCGGGGAAGAATATTTAATTCATTAAAATCCTGTGAATTTAATAACTCTCCACCGTAGATATTAAAAAATGCACGAAAAGGATTCTTCATTGTCGTATACCTGTAAGAAAAATATAGATTTTTGGCTTTTCCAGCAGATCAAGTCGATGAAATTGAATTGCGGCCAACTCAGCAATAAAGCAAACCACAGATATCCGTGGCATTTTGAAAAGAATACGGGGTCGAACACGATATCCATACCGAACTGCAGGTTGTATGGTTAACAAGCAAAGAAGACGTTCGGGGCCATTTCTGAGCCTCGTTATTGGTACTTTAAACCTACAGAAGCGCGCGCGATATACTATGTTTACGGATCCGCGCACGAAACGAGGAGGATCCTTGGGAACAACATTTAGCTCTGAGAGATACGATCGAAGATTAACCAGCTGGTACCACACGGTTCGACGTGGTACCATGCAAGACCAAAGAAGTGGCCTTGTAGTCGTTTCGGTACCTGATATTACTATTTTCCGGTATACTGAAGCACTAATCTAGGATCCATTTAGTAAAGATATGTTGTATAATCAATATAGCAATATACATAAAAGATGATTACAAGATAATATTGTATTATGCTTTTTGGAACTGTTATACAAACTATACAACATTTTTACTAATACAATGCTTAATTCAAATCCTAAATAAAGGAAAAATAGTATTACTTGGAAAATCATCATTACGAAAGTTAAAATATATCCAAAATAAGATATGTGTGTGAATATATCCAAAAAGATGTGTATGGAACTATTTTGAAAATCATCACAATAAATATGCGTGTCAAAAAATAACAAAGAAAAGGTAAAAGAGACAGAAGAGATAGATCGGTTATGGTTGAACAATGACTTTTGATCGATTAGAATCGTTCGAAGGGATTAAATAAAACCTCGAACGATGGATAGTCGCGTTATTGGCCGCAAGTGTAACTAGACGTAACACGTTAATGCTCGAGTGTGCAACACACGTTGGTGCAAGTCCATCTGCGAAACAACGGTGGAGATGTAACGCGCACGACAATCGATTTGGCAATGAGCCTCGTGATTCCATGTAGTTTATCCCTTCCACAAACGCGATACCGGCGAACTGCATTGTTTTGTCAATACGTTCAGATAACCCGCAGTCAAAGTAACACTGCTGATTCTTTCAAGAGATCGTCCGTGATACTCGGATCGTGATACCCGATTGAAATTTACGCACGCTGTTTATCGTTCATGGTCGTCAAATCATTGAACATCATCGTCAAACAAGATAGCTCCAAATGTTTTCTAAAGAAATCGTATTGTATTGTATTTGTATTTTGTTATATTACAACAAATATTATATAATATTGGTATATAATATTTCGCAAACTTTAGTAATGTGATTTGAAGCAAAAAAGCAGTTCTAAATGCAGCTTTTATATTAACATGTCTCATTAACAGAAGAGAAGAATTCCTTTTTTTAAATAAGAAAGTTGAATATGCGGGCGAAATTAAATTTAGGAATTGCTTCGTGTTCCTTTGTTCGTCTATTCGAATATGAAAATCGTATTAAAACTAGAAACGAATAACGATATTTCTTTATTGACGACATAAATTGACGTTACGCTGAATCGGACACCTCGTCCGATATTGATTAATCGCGAATCTATATTCCGCGAGGTGGATTATCGCACTTGTCCTCTGTTGACGGCAGTTTATCTTGGACGCTTTCGTCGGACCTGAATAATTTATCAGAAATGGATATTCACTGATTCACAGATCCTTTTTCATATTCAGACTAAAGGAGAAGAGGTATCAAAGGCAAGATCGTACTCCTTGTAAAATAGTGACGCTTTAAATAAAAGACACGTTACTATTCGACTCGTATTATTATCGAACGTAAGCACGAGTAATTACGAATTACACGCCTGATAGTGAATGTTTACATAATTTTTCTGGTACAGTAATATTCATTTAATTGTACGCTTCATCAAATATTGAGAATTTTAATCAAAGAATAAAGAATAAAATTGCTCGCGATAATGAATATTAATTAAAGGAATTTTGAGTAGCCAGCTAAAATACTACACTTTATCTAATAAAATCGTGTGTGTATTATTTTTTACTATTTAACAATTCTTTATTTTTATATGCAATATACCTGCAAAATATTGATTTCACCTGGTCGTTAAATATATATAGGAAAATGGATTGAACTTTCACAAAATTGAAACTTGCGAACAGCTAATAAAAAATAAGAAAACAGGCTTAAAAAATGAATTTCAAAATACAGATGACAAGAATGTCTATACATATTTGATCTGAAATTAAAAGGAAAACGAGCTTGTCGACGAAAGACGTCGCACCTATTGAATATCAGCTTGAATGCCACTGCTGAATAAAGAATTAGAGCGGCGATTGCAGTTGCAGGTTACGCCGATCGGTTGATTCTAGTAATGAAAATTTTAATACCCCACTCGACTACGACTGAGCTTCATAATTTATACGTTACATCAAGCGTCACATTGCAGACGAGATTCATTAAATTATTAAGTACAATAACGCTTCGGATGAAATGAATTTCTGACATGAACAGGCTTGGCACATGTATCCGTACGGTACGCCTTTAATTGAAAATTTATGTAGAAGATGCTCGTTAGCCCACATTCGCTTTTCACTTTCGATATTTTGTCTAGCATTGGTGTTCATAATGTTTTGAAGATTTAATTGATGTTCGTCAATCCGACATTTAACAGATCCTCAGAATTAGATAACTCTAAAGAAATTCTAAATAAATGTTTTAATAACTATACTTATAATTTCATATTATTTCAAATAACGGAAGAAATTATTCATTAGAACAAGGATGTTGGAATAGATACATCTTTGTATATTTTTATAGAACGTTCTTACATCTTTTGTTATTTGATAAAATGATGTGATTTTGTTTTAACAATGACTAGCTACAACTTTTGAAAACACAAATAATTTTACCTCAATGATTGTCAATATATTAAAAAGGAAGAAGTATTGAAAGGAAATGTGAAACTTCCTTTGAATGTTTCGGACGATTGTACCTGCGATTGGAAAAGGAAGTGATCGGTGCGACTAGTCAGCAAAATTGCATATTTACTCGTCGAACGGAAAAGTATACGCGAAACATACGACAAGTTCGTTAACGATGCTTGTTTCCATGAGGCGAAATATACGACATCTCCATTTACGGATGTGCGTAGCATGTGCATGGGTTTGGTTTAGGTTTACACTACAAACTCGGTTCGCCGTTGCATAATGTGCTTTGTGATCGTCGTCTCACGTAACCTTATCGGTTGACCATTGTGCCATTAAAATAGCCAGTAGACCCAAATTGATCGAATTCGAATATCTCTTCATCGAAATGTTTGTTACTCTTCAGAAAACAATGAAACAAGAAAGAAGTACCTAAAATGTATTCGATTGCGTAATCCTTTTGTTTATGTTTTTATCGCGACAGGAGTGCATTCAATAAACATTCCTTGCGTAATAAATATACAGATGTGCGTGTAGATTGATAATTTGGCAAACTCATATTGCATCGTAAATTCATTGAGTGCAAAATATTTTTAACTTCTATGGTCTCGAAAGATTTCTGGGGTTGACATGTATCCTGGAATCCGAGAAACCAAGCATTCAAAGACTTAGGGATTTCGAAGTTATGGAAGATCCTAAGTACCAAGAATCTTCCAAGCTTCTGACCCTAGAACCCTTCCGAAATCTTTGAAACATTTGAAATCACTTGGAATCCTCGGATCCCTACTGAACCCGCCATAATACCCTGAAACCCCTATAATCTCTAAATCTACGATTCCTTGAAACTTGTAGAATTTTTGAAAATTCGGAATTCCCAATTCTTTGAAATATCGTAAAATATCCACAAATATATCAGACTTTAAATATTTTCATGCTATTTTCGAGCTCCTATTTTCTTTCACTCAGACACCAATTAAACTTCTCGTACACGAGATTCGTGACATTATCTAGAATTATTCCTGGTGTATAACTAGCACGATTCATCAAACTTTCGACCGAGTCTTGTTTTGATAGCCATGGAATCGTGGAATCCAGTAGAAAGCATCGTTGAATGAGTGATGTTTAATCGCTTGGGGCTCAGATAACGTTCACAGAGCTCCGGAACTAATTAAATAGGCCGCGAAGCGGTAGTAATATAACGCGTTACGAGTGCGGCACTCGGCAGTGTCGAGGACGCCGACATTCAATGATGTTAGCGACGCAATGAAATGTCAGTCATCGTTCTAACTGGTATGTGTGAACAATGGAATGGCCCGGCCACTCGAATATCCCCGATATATTTCAGCATCGAGCACCAACGGTCCTGGCCAAACGGCGAATCGCCGACGATTGAATTACGTTAACCGTGACAGCAAAATATCCTCGAATTGAGGAGTCGTTGCAGTCACGTCGACGGCCATGTTGTTCGACAGCGAGGGGGCTCGACGATCGCTCGTTTCTACCTTGATTGTCATAACGACAAAGAGTATAAAGTACGTGATTCTAATTTGTAATTTTCGTTGGTAGATTTAATGGACGCATGAGAAAAATTATAATCATTATGATAATGGAATTAAAGTAGGAATTAATTTGATATTTGTTTCTTGATTTTGTCTTCGAGGAGTTAGAGCATTTATGTGCTCTCTTCCGTATGGCGAATGTAGTGATAATTGCTGTATAATACAGTTGAGATAGTTTAATAGTGTTACCATTATCCTTCAACCGTGTCTATTGCAGTAACTATAGAGACACACCGCCGAGATGCAGACTCGATTAATCGCGTAACCCGGTCAAAAAGTATTTTATCCCATTGTTCCATTAAAACTTTTCGTAACTTAGCCTAATTCGATCGTTTATATTTTCAAAGTCGACGCTTTACTCTTCTCTACGAATTTGTAATCCGACTCGAGCGTCAACATCGAGACCGACTCTTTTAAATTTCAAACTTTTACGTCCTTAACACGATCAGTGTCGTTGTGAAACGTTCTATTTTATTTAATTTACAATTTATTTTATTTAATTTAGAAAATATAATCGTATATTAAAATATCACTTCACTCGAAGTTTCAATGAAATTTCTTATTCTTCTATCATAAAATGAATCTATTGTCATTTCTCACACATAACAACTATTTACTTGAGAAATATTCTCGTTTACATTGAACAGAAGCTTGAAGCAATCCTGAAACTTCGACTTTTGCGTATGGGACGAGCAAAAGTGTTCGTAAAGAACGTTTTACAGTAAGAGAACCGGAATCGAAGCAGCTGACACGGCTCTTGATAAACCCGCGGGTCGAAGATCAAAGATAATCAGGGACCATGACGCTCTCGAATATTGCCCTTGCTGTGACAGCAGGAGAGTGTATTTGCTTTTCGTCTCGTGCCTCTGCGAGTACGAGAGATGGAAAAAGAGAAGTCGGAAGGGAAGGAGGAAAAGATTGAGGGACAAGAGGCCGACTGGGCTGCCAAGTCTCCGAGTGTACTACTCATGTCGACCTCGCTTCAATCAGCAATTTACCATTTCTAGCCGTTAGAAACGTCTACGCACTGCAGATTCTTATTCGGTTGCAATTTCCGCAACTCGCGACAATATTATCTGGAGTTGTGTAAGACACAGGTACAATCCTTGCTAACGTCGAGAATAAAGTTTTCCGTGTAAATAGTAAAGGGTGAATATAAAACTTGAACTAAAGTAGAGTTATGAATAGATAACGAGGAGGTAAGTTGAAGGATATACAAAGCATGAAGTTTAGCTTAGTTAAGAGAATTTACGAATAATGGATTATTTACAAACTAATAGAAACACTATTAAAGTCAATTTTGTAGCCGTCTGAAAATTAGCTTTCAACGCGATTGTAGTACATGAAGTATTACATAAGAGCGGCGAAACTGCACTAATGTATCAAATCACGTAAAAGAATTATATAAGAGTCTTCTAACACGAGGATTAAACCCGATTCAAAGCACGAAAAAATTTCAAGTGCAACATATACGATCAGTGCTCATCCATTCTGTTTCATTAATTACATTTCCTAGGAAAACACTTCGACACGGATCCTCGTTATCTTCCGAAAACTCAGCCGATATTAAGACTCGCCAATTAATTGAACGACACCCAGAGTGTCTGAAGTTCGCTTCTTGTAGCAATAAAAAAGAAACGAAGGTCACTGATTCAACGTCAGACGCTTTTTTTATGCTACGGCACCGATTTTCCTCACGTAATTACGTTAATTCGATCTCGAAGTCGTTTCAACCAGTATTGGATCGCTCTTGACCCGATTGAGGAACCGTGGAGTTAAAATTCAAGGCGACGGACAAGTACGACCCAGGTACACGCAACCCCTCCATATACGTATTTCCCACCCAGAAATTCCTCTTTCGTTTCTTCTGTTCTTTTCTTCTTTTTCGCCAACTACGAATGTTCAACGCAAATCGAATCCCGTTTCGTTGGCCGGAAAATGCCGCAATGCGTCCGACACACAGAACATCTGAACATCGTCCCGAGAGTTTTCCTTGCGTTCTCGAATCCGTGAAACGATCGTTTGATCGATAACAGCCGGGCCTCGATCGTCAGGCTCATTCAACCCCCTCGTGTGTTCGCCCGCGCTATCGAATCGTTTTCAAGAGGGTGGGTTCACGCATGAACGCGCCTCCGATTTAAACGGCGAACCCGTGTACAAATTTGTTTGCCAGTCGCGGTGTACCGTACCCCCGTCGGGACAATCGGAGCTTTTCCTGCGTGGCTTCCATGTTTCACGTGGAAATTCAAGCTGTTTTTTCTACGAGGAAAACCGACCTTTGTACCGTGAAGTGTGGTTTGCTTTTGTACGGAGAAAGGGAAATGTTAAAGATTGGAGTGGTTATACGGGCGAATTTCTAGACTCTTTTAACTTTCATTTCGTTGACATAGTATCTACCTTTGAGTCACCTTATTTACTCCGGTGTTTGCTACGGGCCTGTTACAGTGTTTCGTAAATCACTTGTTTCATATATTCTAGAGATAAAACAAGAGCGGAAAATAGATCGTGGTGGAGTCTAAGAATCCTTGTCAAAGAGCTGTTTAATGGAGTACTCTGGAAAATAAAGGAACTCAAAGGTACAATATTCCACGTAATATGATGTGTTGCAGTATTTTTGCAACTGTGATCATGCTTTATTTATACCGACTCGATTTTCGAATAGGCAACTTCTTTTATGCGTCACATTCGGGCCACCCTCGTGAAAGGACTCGCCTTCGAGCATTCAGCCAGAAACGGTCCGAATGAATTTTTCCTCTGAAAACAGGCTGTTAATTTAACGAGCTGCCTTTGATCGTCTTCGAGTCTGTTTTTATCGTCTCGATGGCTCTTCGAACAGAGAAAGAGGTTCCCCCCAGGCAGTGAAACTAGCCACCTTTTGTCCTAGCCATCTCGATGTCCTAATCTCACTATATTCCGTTCAACCTTTTTCATTCTTCGAAAGGTTCTGCCGCAGACGAGCTCGCACATTGTGATCGAATTGATTTTTTGTACGATACAATTTGTTTTTGATGATGTTTTCGTCGTCCATTAATTCTCAGTATTAAGCTGAAAGCTTTCGATATGATAAATAAATCGTGATTTAGATACAGCAAAGATACATCTAAGATTAAATTAGATCAAAGTAAAGATTGATTTATTCATTATTATTTATGTAATAGTACAAAAGGAAAGGAACTTACAGCCAGTAAACTGTATAGGGGAAAAATAGCCAAAATTGTTATAACTAATATCTGGGTATAGTAATGAAATTAGAATACAAAGTTTCTTACAAGTGGCAGAATCTTTATCTTTTAATCAAGCAATCAAGCATTTTGCTGTTTGACAAATCGTCAAATTGCAATGGAATGTTAGTTCGTTAACGATCGTCAGAAAGGGACCATATCAAAAATGATAAAGAATCGAGAAGAGATATGATCGTTCTTGGTAAGTTGGTGAGAAGTAATTAGACGAAGTTGAGGGTGGCAATTAGTAATGATGGCAGAGAGGGCGAATAAGAGAAAATGAGAGACAGGGGAGTAACGAAATGCTACCCGAATCGGAAGAGTCCAAAGTGTTCAATTAACGTGATAAGCTCTGGGTAAACTCGTTACTTGCATCCCGAATTTCGTCCCCTCTGAATTCGAATTGGTAAACGTAATAATTTAAGGAAATTCGAATCTTACAATCTCTTCTGTCAAATAGTTGTCTAATATATATCTTTCATAGCGAATTTCGGAACTCGTAATCTCTTCTAATTAAATCAAATAATTATTTTTCACTCTACAGTAGTGTTGATTCCAAATTGATATGTGATTGCCATAGTCAGAGAACTATATAGAGTACTAAGAATAAAGCGTATAAAAGTTGAACTATAGTTAGCACAAGTATGAATAAAGGATGATACTATGCATATGAAGGCTAGGAAAACAAAGCTGCTTCGATTGAAATTCTCGTGAGTTCGTCTTGAGAGTTATTTAAAATTTTCCATGCTTGTTTGCGTTTGCAATAAATGATTCAACGAGTTTGCAACAGTGAACGGAATAAATCTGTGCGCAGAAATGAAAGGGCAGCATGGTGAAATATCTTCCACGTAAACAAATCTGAACAAATAATAGGAGGATTCCAGTTTTTACTGAGAAATATTTATTCTCTGCTCATATTCAATTTTTACCGGAATAACTGTTTATTATCACTTCCAATTTTGTACATATTTAACGCCCAACTTTTTCATATTCACTCACAATCGTGATATTATTACTCGATAAAATTCTACGAGATAGATAATATCTGTAACAGAGTATAATTTCAATTTTAGTTTAAACATTTCAGTTTTTCAACATGGATCGGGAAATACAAATTATACACAGTATCTTTATATTTTCTATTTGATACGTTGTTACAACTATAAATAGTTAACACTCCGTTAATCACGGTTTAAAAAATCATAAAGCAAGGAATTAATGAAAATCTCATACCTTTAATTTCTAAAACATATTCCTAATTGTACTTACGTCTAACGGTATATCAAAATGAATTTAAAAGACAACGACGGTAAACGATTTTATCATGCGTCAACGACTTGATGAACGAGCTTACCCTTCCTTACATATGCAGATATATGTGTAGCGGTAAGCACATGACAGAGGGAGCATTGCACGATCTAAATTATCCGGAAATGCGTCGGGCAGAGGAGAAGAAGCACTTTAACTGGATGTCTCAAAGCAAGAACCCTCTGATGCAACCACTAATCTGCACGTCATCTGCATCAGAAGCCATCAGGGCGACTGATATGTATACGTTGTATTCGTGTGTCCGTCTTTGATCCATGCGTTTTTCTTTCTCCATAAAGATTACCTGTTGATGAGGCAAAAGGGGTATTAAAACATCGACTGTTTTCAGTTACAAACTATTACCAATAATAAACATATTCGTGTCAAAATTTTAAAAAGGAGGACAATTTATAAACACGAAGATAAAAGTTAAATTTACTTTTACGTTTCGTTTCGTCGCGTCGTGAGATCAACTTGGTTGCAAGAAATTAAATTTCAAAGTTCCACGTTTCGTTGCATACTACGAAATGCGTTGAAAGTTTCAACGAGAACGTGGCGAGTTGAAATTCAAAGGAGCGTTTTTAGCACCAGTTTAAGAGACAAGCCGTCCCGTGTATGGGGCGACTGCCGCGCGAACGGGAATTAATGGAATTCTACGCTCGTATTTTGCGAACGTACGTGCCCCTAATGTTCCGTAACGTTAGGAAAAGTTGTTAGCTTTGAGCCACGTAAATAAGACGCGGCGGGTGCGCATGCGTGTACCAATTTGAGCGGCTTTACGAGCAAATGGACCTATCCGCGAGGCATCTGGCTGGATACGAAATTATGGAATGCGTTTCCCAGCGTTGAGGGCGATTTGTCCTGGAAATTTTGCGAGAATAAGCAGACTACTTCAACGTTGACACGCTAGGAATCCTGGGTAGAGATAGTGAAAGACATAAAATCTCTTTTAATAAGTCTGGTAGTGAATCTTCTATAAAGTTTATAACCTGTACGAAATATAAAGTTATGTAAGTGAAATCAAGGAATTACTAATGTTTCCAGAATTTTTCTTGTTAGTTTAAATATATTTTAAACTAAACAGGATATATTTCATTAAGTATTATAAATAATTGTAATACTAACAAGACTAAACGCACGGAAATTCATAAGCATACCATTAATGGACAAGTTTCCAACTGAATGGAAATGCAGGTAATACGTGCAAATGGTCGGCATACACGTAAGGCGTAATCGTATATAGGGAATTTCCAATATCTCGATAAACCGAATACGCAGAACGCATAGACTCTCAATTAACACTAAGATGATAAGCAGCTTTCCATCGAAGCTCTTGAATCATTTTACATTCGCAACATTTGTTTGTCATTTGATTTTGAGTTTAATGTCAATCATTAGATTCGTCATGAACAGCCGCATCTATTGTAACTTCGTATAGTTCTATACATAGATTAAGCAGTTTTATAAGTTTTCTCATAACAAAAAATGAGCCTTCATCCAAAGCGTGCCTTGTACATTTTTAATAACGGTATTCGAAACTATAATATGAATAATAAAATGCTACCCAATTCTCACCCTTTGAAATATAGTGTGTCCTTTAAACAACGTGCACATTTCCATATACAATGGCTAAAACCTAATACAAAAGATATCAATAAAGAAGTCAACCTGAAAATGTACTTAGAAATTACAAGACATTTGTTGCAAACATATATTCAATAAAGAATCAGTATACAACATTAATAGTCATCTTAAACATATAATCACTGATAAAGATGATACCACTAAATATTGGTGGCTTATTAATATAATGCATAATTGACTGTTCAATTATTTTTTAAAACTCTGGCAAATATATACCCATAATACACATCTTCTAAATTTTTTGGATATTTTCAAGTTGGTTTCATACTTTACCAATACAATCACGATAGACAGGCTCGATTGCAGTGCTAATGAGATTTCAAAATCTTTTGCACGAAGTACATGTTATATTTATAAAAGATTCCTAGAAGTTTTACAATACTTCAATATTTTATATTTTAGATGTTTTCCAGAGTTTTTATCTACACGATCAATGCTCCACCTTCAACATCGCAAAATTCGCCATAAAATGCATCCATTCCAGGATAATGGCAGTTTCATCGAACTAGGTTACAGTGTCTTTTTCAGGACTTGCTCCGTGTCGCTAACCTCGTAAACAGGCATCGATACCGCACGAGAAATTGCGCGTTGTCTCTTGATGCTCTTGAATAAACGTTAAAATAAAAACGTGCTGCAGAGGAAAGGACCGCGAACAACCGGCGTTACGCTGTTTCGTGTAAGAAGCGCGATTTCGTTGCGTGTCGTGTTCATGAAACACGTTCCACCAGCATCAATATCACTCATCCCGCTTTGCGATCAAAGTTCTGTGCTAGCTAGTAGTCTTGTCCGTGAGTGTAAACGAACATCCTAAACGTGGTGGTGGCTGAGCTATCGTGCCACGATTTTGAATCGAATCTGCATGGCGATAACGTTATTAGTGATCACAAACCGCATGTGTCAAATACAGTCGTTTGACTAAGTACCTTGATACGCGAATTACTTTGATACGCGAATCGATGTTCAGAGCAATCAAGGTATCATATAATACGATAGAATATTCGTATAAGCTGAGGAGTCTAATTGGAGTAATCGTCTCTTAGGAAGAACATAAATCGTCATTAAATTTATAATTGACGGACTTATGGTAAAGCTGATTCTTATTAAACCTATTGATTTTTTAGATAATAACGTTTCACGAAGTTATTATTCTAGTAATCTTATAGAACATCCTGGAATATTCAACATAAAAACTATTAAGTTCAAGTAGAAAATACATTGTTCATTATATCGACCCAATTTGCAAATACTTTTCTCTAAAAAAAAATTTAAATTACGAGATCTATAACTTGGTGATTTAATTCGACATGACAATTGTATGAATCAATTGATAAATATTTTGATGAAAAATATCGAAATCTAGTGGAAGAAAATAAAGATTGTCAGAGTTAGATATAATGCTTTCAGTTTAGGTACGCAACATTCCATTGTTAAACGATGTTCTCTAAACGGTTTTGTACCACCAGACTTTCCCCTGTTCCTCAGGAGAAACCATGGAAAATGCTTTTGGTCACGAGCTATTAGCGTCTCGCGAAGGGCGACGTGATAGACGATACGAGACAAGCACTCGCGTTCTCGGAAATAGAAGCACGGAAGGTAAAGAAGAAGATAGTCAGCGGAGCGACTATTGGTGGCCTCTTTATCCGCGCGGCGGTAAACTTGGCCGGAATTAAAGTAAAATACGAAATATCGCGTAGCACGCGAGAGGAGCGACGAAGGGGCGCGGGCGACGCATCGCGAATGTATCCATTACCGTGGAGCCATGCGTTTTCTTGAGGAAATTCGTTTCTCCGTTTTCCACCTGCAAACCGGAATACATGGCCGTCCGACCGCGGACGAGAACAAGGAAAGAAGAAAAAAAGAGAAGAAACGCGAGGCAACCGGAGGGCCGAGGGTGGATAAAGGGTGGATAGAGGGTGGGAACGACTCACGCAGAGCCTCTTTAGTGGCTCATAATTCAACGAGAGCTTTCCTCGAATTTCCAGCAGTCTGAGCTTCGCCGGAGATACAAATTTTGCACGCACATTTCCATGGAAACGGCTATATGGCGCTAGCCATCGTTAGGAGAAGGGGGCATTAGTCGGTTACCCGATTGATCAATGCATCGGAGAGTACGGCTTTAGAAATTTATTTCGATAAGAAGCTATATCGTATCAAATAAAGCTTTTCGTTTCGCTTGCCTTGGTTGTCTCGAAATTTATACGCGAAACGAAAGAATTAATATTTGGGGTCGGGCGTAAAATTACAGTGGCTACAAAAAGTATTTGCTGTGTTACACCATTGCATTTATTATAACATTTACATACTAATTAATTAACTCCAAGTAAATATCAAGTTTCGTATGTATACGAGAGCTAACAGAGTTGGTCAAATTCAAAGAGAGAATTAAAAAGTGAATGTATCAAGGATATTTCACTGATAAAGCTTTTCCTACTTGATATACTTTTTGAAATACATTCATCTCTATGTTATTGAGATGGATCTCTATATAGAAATGGGTTTTCTCAGTTTATTCTATTAATTTTAACAGGAGCAACCGGAATTTTGTTCAACCTTTGTACTTATCACAATTAAATTCTACTTTTGCTCTCGTCCGGATGAAATTAATTGGGGCGGAATTATTGCTTCCCCATAACAAAATTCGCAACGAAGCTACGAAAACTAAGATCGTGTGATTTTACGTGTGTCAGATGCATTGTGTTAGATCACGAATTTGCAGCAAATCCGCATTCAACTGCAGGCAGCGATACAGCAAGGGAATATGGTGCAAGTTTCGAAGACGAGTTTCCATTTGAACAAGTCGAGGCATCATCGGAGAATTCGCGTCTCTCGGGGATTCCTGACAATGTCTAAGAGAGTATCAATGTCTGTCCTGTTGGCAATGAACAGCTTTCATCGATGCAACCCTATCTGTTGGACCCTCGAAATACGTGGTACGATTCGAAGTTCGTTCGAGGAAAATCCAGCCAACTCGATCATTACTTGTCCAAAGTGAAACTATCGAAATTGTTAGTCGACTTCAGAAATTGACAACATAGCTGTATTATTTCGATATCGGGGAGGATGCGGTGAGAAAAAATACACAATTATCGAAAAATGCTATGCTGAACGAAATAGAAAATATAGATGCAAATGAAAATCGTGAATATATGTAGATACTGTGTGTATCTTCCAGGAACGTTCTTTTATTTTTGTACGCCACAAGTTCGATGACAATTTCGTGGAGTTTAACTTGAACGTCGATTGAAGTTTCGCGTCTGTTTTCTTGATAATCTGTCGGGCATAAGTAACGTTAAGTATGGATCCCCGAGTTGGTTGGTAACGCGTGAAATGTTTCCCTTTTTCTCAGACGAAGCTTTCAAGCTCGACGGGATTTCGCGAAACGACTATTTATGTTAATACCGCGTATGCCAAGGAAAGTATATAACGCGAAACAGCGTCAAATAAGCAACGTCGACTCGAGAAAAAACAAGGGAAGGAAAACTTGTTTGCCCGGTGGAAAAGTTCTTCAGCACGTCACGTTTATGGAAAGTACTTTCAAAAGGAAAGGAACAACGGATACTCGATATTAACGTTGGCCCTTCCGACTTTTCTGCATCAACATTGCATAAGAAACTTTTACAATCAATAGTTTCTTGATGGTTGGAATTTTAACGCGTTCGTAGCTGGAATAAACTTGCCATTTCGTACGAAAGAGTTTCGTAGAAAATGAAAGAAAAGGAACAATGACACGCGATAATTATGTTTTCCATGAAATAGCCACCGTTATCGCGCTAGAAAGTAAAACTCCACAAAAGCCTATACGTGAATTCGCGGTTGAG
Source organism: Bombus huntii (assembly GCF_024542735.1). Lineage (NCBI taxonomy): Eukaryota > Metazoa > Arthropoda > Insecta > Hymenoptera > Apidae > Bombus > Bombus huntii. The sequence continues at coordinate 11,368,026 of NC_066248.1, read as the reverse complement.
CTGTTTAATTATTAATTGTACATGCTTCTATTCGTCTTGCGTTAAGATGAAAGTGCTGAATTATATAGACGGTGGATCGACGAGAAAGCGTTTTAGTAGAAACAGAAATTGGCCGTTAGTCGTATCGAAACCTAATGTTTTAATAAAGAAACCTTCCACAGTTTCTGTAAACCGTCTGACGAGAAGTGACGTGGGAAAGAGCGTCGTTATCGACGAAATGTCCATTCGGCGTTGCACCGTTGAATACGTTGCTGAATGTGATGAATGTAACTCCTGGTTTCTACGACTTCCTCTAACACTCGGGGTTGCCATCGAGGCACAGTTATTCATGAGCTTGCTGTTCGCTTCTACAACTTCCGCTTCTGCTTGTTCAAAGTTTGTATACGACTAGTGAAATCATGGGAAACGTTACTGAATGACACTCGTATCGTTCTATCGCGGTAAACCGCGGTAACTAACTTATTATGTACATATATTGTCAAAGGAAGCTTATATTTAATTTCGTGAGACCCATTCCAACTCTTTATTTAGCAAAAAGCATTTGAGGTATTTTTATTTCATCAACTGAAATAAAAAGAGAAATATGACGTTTCTTTCTTGGAGCTTATTTCAAGGTTACTTTATATTCTTGTGTAAATAAAGATGAATTCAAGGAGTATACATACGGTGACATCAAATAATCCAAGGTCAGAGGAGAACAAAAATTATTTGCACAGAGAAGAGACACAAACGTCAAATACGCGCCATGTCTTGGTCTCGTTTGTTTAAATACTTTCTACCGTCACGTGGCTTTTCATCGTAGTGGTTACTTTCTTCTTTAAACTGATATTGTAAAACGTGTGCATCTTGGAGTAAGCGATATTTTTAAAAATATGTAGCTATATAACTTGAATTATCTATAAGGTTGTAAATGACGATTATAAAGGAACTTTTCAGTAATTGCTAATTTCACGTATGGTTGACAGTCGAAAGAAAGGATACTTCTCACAAGTGAACAATTTACCATACAAAGCGAAAGACTGGATTGCATTTACATGATTAAAGTGTCGACGTCCTAAGTGTGATACGTCACTGCGATTTTCCATTATTTGATGCTTCGCTTAGAGTCCTTCTTATAAAATATATACTATTCTATAGCCTAAATGAGATCTTGAAGAGCTTAGTTTAAAAAGATTTGTAAATTTAAAAGTTTAAAAAGTTAAACTTTTGAAAGATTGAAAATTCGAAAGTGTGATGCTTTGAAACTACAGTATATTGAAAAGATGTCAATAAAACAGTTAGCTCTCGAGCAATGATCACTTTTAGATTGCAACGTTAGCTATCACGTAGTACTAACGAACGATAGGTATCACATAGTACATACCAACGATAAACTGGGGGCTTCGAAATCTAGCGTTTCACACGGTTGACAGACGTCGACGCGGCATTAACTCCTCTCTGTTCGCCTTCTGTCCCTTGGGATACAGGACGGAACAATCTCAGGCTGGCAGGTAATATTCCCTGATAACGAACCTTTGTGCTTCACGTTACATACGTAGTTTTGAGTATTCAGCTTGGAAATTTGATCGAGCACGATGACCCTTCATCTTCATCCCTTTACGTCAGCCTTGTGCGTACCAAACTCGATTTACGTTGAATGTCTGTGTTGTTACGGACACACGTGAATCTGCCATGAGATTGTTGCAAACTGCATACATAGCAAATGCATATCCTGATTGTATGCACCATACTGGTCATCGTGGTCACCGTATCCTTTTGTCGCGAGAGTATTTGATTGGCTGCCGAGATTGAACTGGAATTACGTCCTGGAACCAACTGGTAGGCGAGAGACAATTATTCCTTTTGTGTCTGTGCTTTTTAGGCGATTAAAAGCGCGCCGTGATTTACGCGGGTTGATTTGAAACTTCAGCGTCACATTTGCAATACTAGTTGCAAAAGCAAACAATTTTTTAGCCTGTCAAAGCGGCTCGGTTCTTTGTATGCATTGAATCGTTGATCGCGAACCGAATCGCTGTATACTCGCTATGGGAAAGTATTTTAAAATTTTCTATTAAAATCGATTGAAAAACATCAAAGACTGGCGGAAATATGGGATAGAATTTTTGTAACAAAAGAGACCGAACTTGCGTAGGTTTCTAGGATGGAAGTTATTGACAATCACATCAAACATTTTCACAAAAGGAGGAATGTGAATTTTTCCGCTTGACAGAACCGCGTATCCGCTAACAACAAATTCATGTTGGAGCTAGTACGTTCGTTACCGCGCTCCGGCGGGCATTGCTAATTGAAGACAAATCGATTTCGTTTTTTAATTTTGCTGCCCAGCCAAAATCAATTCGAATTCAATTTCGTTTCTCGTGCCGGTTAACGACTTGCTACGCCATCTCCGTGTTCCCTCGTTGTTTTTACCGATAATTGTAACGACCGTATGTATGTCTCGTCAGCGAGTATGCCCATCGCTGTTCCACAGCCCAACAATTTTTCCATTATTTCCGCCGTGTAGCTGTTGCGAGATTTTCTGCGTGTTTGCCGCACCCGATAATCTATTACTCCACGCGCCTTTTCGATTTTCAAATTCAAACGTAATTAAAACTGGAGCATTGACAACTTCCGCGAACTTCTGAATAATTTCTACAGAAGATTAATTTATGTTTATTCATACATTAGACAATTAATGCCGCCTTCCTCGATTAAAATATTTTATCTGCAAGTAAAGTTGTAGTTTCGACCAATCGCGGGGAGACGCAATCGCGAGGAGAGACGTCAACGGGAGTCGTAAATTCCCGTTACGATTATAACAATCGACACCACGAATTGCCCGATCCCCTGATTTCCGTTGAGATAATAGGAGTGATTCAGTTTGTATAACACTGTGATTCACAGAATTATAAATTATATATTTTTCCACTTAATTTACACCGTTGCTTATAATATATCGTCGACAATGAGTTAGCGTATAGAGACGCGATACACTGGCACAATATTCGTTGATGATAGAGCAAGGCTCTGAGTTTTGTTATTGTTGAAAATTGTGGATCTTTGAGGCCGAAATAATGTTATAGGAACACTAAATTTATACTGAGGATTAATATTAAAACAATGATATATTTATTTCATGGACGATTCCTTATATATTCATCGATACACATTTGCACGCGTCTCAGCACTTTCTTCTATACCCGACTGTAAACCGACTCCTCGACGACCCTTAACCGACTGAGGAGTTTACATTCATCTGTTTTTGAGGCGCTTCGGACACACATACTTCCACACACTGATATTCACATACAAGTATCTCTACTACGCACTTAACCTAGTCCAGCACAGAAAATTATACATATCTCAACAGTTATAGTTGATTAACCCGTTACTAACATGTTGACTCGACCGTCTTGATGTCGCAGGAGAAGTTGGTGACTTTACCCTCCTGAAGTCGTAGGAGCAGTAAGGTACAGTGACGATGCTGTGTCGTAGGAAAGCTAGTGATGGGTATGTCTAGCGCACGGGACCATCGGATTTGTTCATGACATTTCTGGTCAGGAAAGTGAGGGCAGTATACATTGCTTCTGATTGGATAAACGTAGGTTGGTAGACTAGGAAGGGTCTTAGCCGCCCTCGATAGAAAGTTGCTATTAGGAAGCATCGTACGTGAGAAAATCTAACTTTCCCTTGTCAAGCCGTAGTAGACAATAGTCTTTAGAAATGATTCGGAAAACAGATATTTGTTGGGTCTGAAGGACCTTAGCTAGCAAATTACTGGGATTTATGACGGGTCCTTAAGGCTATTGAGGGTACGCTGTAAGAATGAGCGGATATCTGGTGTCCGACTGGCCCGCGGTGTATAACCTAATCCAGGTAGAGAGTCGCCCGGCGTAACAAAAGTTATATACATGTGGTTTCGAAATAGTGAATAAATATTTTAAATTAAACGAAGGAAGATGTAAAAAAATAATGAGATTTTAGTTCTTCCGGATTTTTCGAAACGGTAGATAGAACATTTTAATTAAGGAGGGCAGAATATGCACGCGTATTCGTAAAAGAGATTTTGTATGAATATCATTTCGCAGCTGCAAATTGATATACGTATATTTCAGTGTTATTAAATTATAAATATAAGTGCACAAATGTATAGAATATCTCAAATAAAGTAGATACTTGCGATATTTGAAAAATGAAACGAATTTCCATTTTTGTTCCATCCTTTCAGTAGTATTCATAAAATTATGAATGCGCATAAACATCCGCGATCTAATTAAAAAAATTCGATATTCTCCCTTGTTTTTTTTTTAAAGTACCTAAATTTTCAAATTATATCAACCCTCTACAAATCACATGGGATTCGACGCGTAACGTCACCGCGGGATTTCTTCAGGGAAGTTTAATTAAAACGCCAGTCTGTCGGGAGTAGAGAGAAAAAATAGAGATAGATCGGGCGTGCACAGTGTTTCGAGAGAATTAAACGCTATCGTTTCCCGATTTGCGATACATCGGCATCCACGGTGCATACATTCCGGCGTCGCGACAGTAGCGGAGATCTTTATTGCGTTTCGAAGTACCAGGACTGGCAAACAAAGCGGTAATCTGTCGTGCAGGTTGTTCCGGTGGCGCGGCACGAAATTGCATTCCATAGTAAACGGGCGAAAATGGCGAAGGTCGTGTGTCGGCCATCACATCGGCAAGCTTGCTGCTCAAAGTGTACACTGTAAACATTCGGTGCCCAACTAGACCGACAATGCGAAAAAGTAGAAGTCGCGTCAGCAGGATACTGGTCATTTTTGCAACATTCGAAGGAGGGAAGCTTATGTTGATAGATAAACGGAGGACGATTCTAACTTTCTTTCTCTGAAAAATTATTCTGACGTGAGAGAAAAGATTAACACCTGTATTTTACACATTCGAAGTGATTTCCATTACGAGATAAATCATTAGAATATTTAACTCTTAAACACACAGAAGCGAAAAAAGTAATTCCCACGATAGTCTCGAGTAGTCCAATTTAAACTGACAAATTAAAGCCAAAGGCCATTTCCAAGGAATTTGTGGCCCACGTTTCGTAGATAATATAGGGAATCCAATTGCTAGCTAAAATTGTTTCTACAAATTTTTCTTGATTCGTGTTTCGTGTCAGTCGGATGAGCCGCATCACGAAGGTTTCTCTATAAACTGTGCTAAACAAGACCACGTTAATTCCAGGCAATTTTCGACGAATTCACTGTAATTTTGTTTCGGGTCAACGTTTAATGCTTTACACGCTTTATCATCGAACGACATTAACGAGCGCGGAGGAAGTTTGGTCGATCGGATGAAAAGTCTGGAGGCCATGCCTGACTGTGCATTTTACTTCGTAGTTAACGATAAAAGAAAGCTTTGCGTGTAGCCAGTCGATGAACATTGAACGATAATTAAGATAGAATCTTACTACGAACGATCGGCAGATTCCTCGTTAATCGGGCGAAGCTACTCTATTCTGAACGTCTCCGTATTTAAGATTCACCGCGTCGAGCATACTCCGGGTCTTCTGTAGGCGATTAAAACGTGACGGGATTTAAATTGGAATTATTTAAATCGCGGCCAAAGCACGGCACAGTTAAACGCGACAAACGAAACACCTTCGCTCTGTCGTTTACGACGGCACTCATAAATTTTATTCAGAGAGAATTTGTACGAATGACCAGACCGATATCTGCATCAAAAAGGATCTCGTCGGCTTAACTATTGCTAATTTTTCCCCCGATTTGGATTTTCTACGCGAATTGCTAGACGCGTATCAATAAAACTTTAATAATATAAAAGTTTCGGTATACATGAAACTCGTATCGATAGAACAATAAAGCCAATGAAGTAAATAAAAAAAGCGGCCATTCACAGAATGGTGACAACAAAATATTGAGCTGCACGTTTCCTGTTCTTTTTCATTGTTCCACCCCTCTCATCCGTTTTTATTTTCCCCATTTCTTGTATTCATTTTTTGTTTCGTTGTCGATACCTTGAACGGCTATAGATTTCTCAGCTCGGAACACGGTCAGGCATATCCCTCGAACCACTTCATTGCATCGGTGAAACAATAGCGTGCACGCAAGTCTGGGTATTTATTTCTTTTCTCTTTTTTCCCTCTCTTTTTTTCCGTTTGGTTGCATTGTCGATGAATTTCAATGTAGACTGCAATAAATTGCGGTCACGAGGAGCGGTTGAATACGTGTGGGCGATAGGTTGAAGTTGGGATAGGAGAGTCAGCTTTTCCTTCCCCGTCTTGGGCTTTCCTTGGCGCGTCAATGCTTACAACGATAATAAATTTATCGATGTTGCGCGAGAATTAATCGTTCCTCGATACAAGACCATATTTGTCAATGACCTTAGGACACGTCCTTACAGTCATCAGTAGCTCCCGTTGATTTAAGTGTAAAAGTTGTCACGTGAATTCTCTCTATTTTCCTCTTTTTTCACGAAATAACATTTTGTTATGACTCTCGTAGAATATGTCATACCATACCAGATTATGGAAACAGATAAAGACAAAGGAACGAATCGCGTCGTAAGAAACGAAATAACGAAGGTACCCTCTTCTGGACGTCGGTATACTCGGAAGGAATTAACGAGCGTAACGAAAGTTGCGGGGCTTGTACGTATTACCTAGAATGATTCGACGTCCTTGTAACGAGAGTTTTACGTCCGTTTCATAACCGCGGTTCTCCATAATCGTAAAGAAAGCCGGTATCGGTCATCGTTGCTTCGACACCGAATGACGAGCTAACGATGACGCCGGACCTGCGTTTTATTGCTCTTGAAACGCGAACCTGTCCATGACTGTTTTGCTAACCACCCCCATGGCAGACATAAACTCGCATTGCCCCGAAGCAGTTGGTATATTTCGTATTTTCTCCAAGACCAAACTTGAAAAATTGTGGGTGGTTTATCTTCATGAATTACCAATTTTCAATCCTGAAGTAATTAATGAAATGGTGTGATCGAAAAGTAAATTTTATACATGTATGTATCTGTAAGAAAAAATTCAGATCTTGCGATATTAAAATTTTATTGTGTTTATTTATGTTCAGATTTTATTCATAATGAGAACTGTCTACAGCTATTTTCGATCCGAATCGATGAAATAGATTTGTTTTCAGTGGTAGAACATATCCAGAACATACACATGATCAAAACGGGGAAGTTTTAATTAGAAGCAAAATTATTATACGATTTATTGGAGCGATTTCCGTAGGATTTTGTTCATTCTGTTTGCAACGGCATGAATTATTATTAAAACATGCACAGGCGACTTGGTTCCGTGTTTAATATCGGACGTTATAATTTTTATCGAATAATTTTCACCGTGCAGAATTTTATGGACGTGTAAAAATATTCCCTTCTATCCGTTGCGCGCTGTCGATAAACAAAAGTGTTTTTTGGTTCTTCCCTTTTTTATTTTTACGTCGACGAGCTTTGAATTGTACACTGATACGCTGCCGCCTGTTTGGCGTTCAGAAACATGTCTGACAAGTAGAATAATTTTATTGCTCGCTTGAAAAAAATAATTTTAAAAATTTTTAATAGAAAAAATATTCAATTTTCAATGTTAGGAAAAATTTCGAAGTTAATACAATTACAAGGTAAGCAAAATCAAAACGTTTCCTTCCATAAATTATGTTTATGATTGATTGTTCAACATATGCGACGAGCGACAAACAGAATCCGATCGCTTGAGCGTGCTTGTATACGTGTATTCAAAAGCTGGAATAGTCCAAAATAGCGAGGGACCCGTTAACGAACAATAAATAGGATGATGGTCGTGCGGTTGACCAGGAAAGTAGGATTATTCAAGGTCCGTTGCTTGAGCCGAGTATGCGAACTGTAGTTTCGATTTACGAAGCACGTCGACTGTATTCAAACACTATCCATCGTTAACTGCTTCCCTTTGATCCTATCACAAGTCGGTACATTCGAAATTATTTCTCGTGTATCTCAGTCCCGATTAACGGATCTGCTCCTGTTTTTCCTTCGTATCTTTTTCTCTTTTTTTCGTGGCGTCGCGTTATTTCATTTGTTCTGCACATAACAGTGCAATGCACAACAGTTGGGCCATAATACATGACACAGCGCGTTTCGTGTATCGAACAATACAGCGCGGTGTTCATCTGTGTTAAAACTGAAATTCAAAATGAAAAAAATACAAATTTTTAGGGTAGAAGTACTGATTGTGAGTAGTGAAGTTGCAAACATAAAAACCGTATGTGTTTCCTAGTGGACGTACAAAGGGACGAATAAAATGGGAAAGTTTATGGTAGTAAATTTATATGGATATCAAGGTAACGAAGTAAAAAAAATACGTTATTTTATTTACATCGAAGTACCTTTTCCAGGTCTTCCTTCCTCTCTCTAAAACCTTCGAATCTTTCATATTGCGTTAGTGCTTCGTAGCAGATCAGGAAGAGAAGAACATAAGGTACATCTATCAAGTCGTAAAGAATATAGCCGCCGAGAATAAACAACCGATAAAGCGTTCTAACGTCGTTGAGCGAACGTCGTTTTATTAGCTGAATTTCTTTTCTGCTTCTTTTTTACAGAATGCAGTATATAATAACGGAACAGATACTTTTTGAGGGGTCGGCGAATTCATCACGACGAACTCGAAAACAACAATGCTTCACTTTCAGAATCAGCAATAGGCAGCAATAGATTATTTCTGTCGTCCAATCGGAAATGGTCGTATAATTCATTGGCCCGGGCATAATTCTGACCCGACGTTCGACTATTCAGCGAATGGACTTTTTATCTAAACAAATTACAAGCGTGAATGACCATTGTATCAACGCAAGGATTTCTTTGATTGTTTTCCGTTCAGCTATTCATCCAAATGAATGACAATCGATGAATAGAAATCTCTTTCGTCTTCCTTCTTTCTTAAAGGACAAACATATTGTTGTAAGACAGACATTTCTTCTTGGAAAGATTGTTCAGGATCGGACAAGATTTTTATAAATATTTGTTCTTTTTTTTTAGCAGAATTTGAAATAGTTTTTGTCCGAAATTTTTTCATCATATCGATGCAACACAATGCTTCGCTTAGAGTGTTTCCCATGAAACAAATATTTCTCGATAGCATATATAACGCTTAGAAAAATTTGTTTTTCTTTTCTTAAGTTGGACATTTGAATACTTAAAAATTTGGGAACTAAGAAGGTTGTTTGATCCAGAAATCAAATCATTCTGCTGTACCAATTTTTTCACCATATTGACGCGATTCACTGAATTGATTTTCAAAAACCAGAAACATTTCCTTCTTCTCTCTTGTTCGAATAACTTTACGACGCCGTGTTCTTGATAAAAGCGTTCCACATAATTATCGGGCGAACTTGAAGTAGACCTCGTTATATAATAGATCGATAACGTCGATCACCCTCATGCGTTCCAATTATAACGTCTAAGCGATCCCAAGTCGTTCAACGACAGAAGTTCCGAGTGACGCTACGGCGACTTATATAATTAAGAAGCAGAGAAGGACAAGAGGGGGTGGTCGCAACGAGACAGGACCGTTAATAATTTGCAGGAAGGAAAAGGTCGAGAGTAGTGGTCTCACGACCTCGGCGGACAATCCTATGTTTGCCGTGAGGCGTGGTTGCCACCTCAATTAATTATTGCCGCGTGTTCATAATTAAGCGGTCGTATCGTTGGCCAACTATTCTGGATCACGCGAGATTCTCGGCCGCGTGGAAACTTCCTGAAGGTCCTTGTAAAACTGAATTTACGAGGTCTTGCGAATTTCTCGTTCCCCTTGGACACTTCAGTTCTGTTTTCTTGCGAGCTTCTCGTTACCTCTGTAATCCCATCGTCGCAACAACACGGGAGCAATTGCTCTATGGCCCCTCACGTGACCAGATGGCTTTATTCATTTTTTACGAAATAAATTGTCCTTCAGAGGTTCTGTAGCTACTGACGAGCGGTTATTACAAATTGTAACAATTTATGATCACTTGGCTTGTTAGCGATATCCCAGTCGATGTCGTTGAATTTTGAATAGAAGAACTTGTCTTGTTCTGTGACAAATATGATAATAACTTTTTAATCGTCGATATTAGCGGAAGAGATATTTATTTGGGAATAATTTAGAACTTTTGAAAGAGTCTAACATTCTGGAAGGTGTTTGATGGGGCCATAAAAAATTTCAGAGGTGCATTGTTCTTAACATTTTGAAAATCACGAACACTTCAAAATATTCGGCCTTCCCTGCGATTCCGCATAAGATTGGTTTTACGAGATAAGGCAGAATTCCTGGACGCTAAGGAACTTTTTCTACGAGGACTCCTTATTTGTTACGACTAGTTTAGGATACATCCAACGAATGAAACGGGCTCAGATCAACGTGACAATTTCGTACCTGAGATTCAGGCTTGTATGGTATTTAATACTACAGCAAAATTTATACCTTAGTGTAAGCTCGATGTGCCACGAGTGTTGAAAGGTTCTCGAAATTATTATATTGTCGCGCAGATCTACTGCTTCAGTCTGAGTCTCGTAAAAGATTGTATAAAGTTAATGAACGCTATATTTTATCTATAATTTTACGTGACTACTATTTTCTTTTATGACTTTCTTATATCCATAAATAAACGAAAATTGTTTCGAGTTAAATGAATTCGAACAAGATTGAACGCCTATAGAAGCTGAACTTCATTATAAGAAGAAGCTACAAAACTTTCGTATCACGATACCCAGCTCGTATAGCGAAATTCGAAGGTGAAATTCTTGCTTGAGAAACTTCTCGCGTATCGAATATGCCAAAAGCGACGACTAAGAAACTTTTTACCTCTATGCAACCCTAAACATTCCAAAGTGAATGAACAGAAGTGCCAACATGTTTTCGAGGTGATAAAAAGTTTTTCGGTCGTCGCTGATGACTTCGCTGCTGCAAATAGTATCTAATAGAAACGAATCTCTACCGTATCGGTCCGTTTTAATGCTCGGTTGTCGATCTAGTTCCCTTAGTCGCTAAATAGTGGTCTTAGAACTTAGCAAAGTACATCGTAAGTTTAGCTATTTCCGAGAATCTGCTCACATTCCTTACAAGAGCAAGTAGCAAACGATTTGGCTACGATTTGAATAAAACTTTGTAGGCTTGAAAAACAGCCGAAAATAATAGATACGTATTTTTTTTTTTTTTTTTTTTTTTTTTTAGCTACGGTAACTCAAGTTTAGAGAGTAAAATGACTCTCCAAAGTTCGACCGTTTGGTAAAGTCATCGCACCTTTTATTAGCGATAAATCTTTACGATTTTTCGCCAAGAGAAACGACTTCCTGCGTAACGTAATTTTCTCATTAGAACACTTTTATAAATATTTTTTGTATTTAAACTTATACGATACGTTGTGTCGTTTCCCTGCAATTTATCGATACAATATATGCATATATTTCTTTTATTCGGTATATCATAGGATTATTGGCGACCTTTGAACGATGAAAATATTAAAAAGACGACGGAGGGATGAGTTTCGTTTGTTACTTGAAGCATGCAAGTTTATAAGTCTCAGGTTAAAAATCGAACGACCAAGGGTAGAAGGGCGTCAATAAAATGTAAAAAGGGAAGTCGTTAAGAAGTAAGTGTTTTTTTTATATCTTCGGACGATGACCCTGCGTGGGTATCTGCTTCTATGCCACTTGAAAACCATTATATGTTACATAAAGGAGAGCAGGAAGTCGTTCCTTCAATGATGAAAAATGAGACCCGCGTCCAACTTCTTACCTTTTTTTATTCTTTTATTACTTGACGATGGTACGGAATTGCTGTAACTTCAATTATAACTTTATGCACCAAATTATAGAATTTATGATCCAGGGAAGATTTGTATATTAGTATTAATCGAATCGATTTAATTGGAATAAATTCAACAGATGCGAATGAAATTAGGCGACAAAGATAAAGCGCAATGTACATACGATCTTTGCAATTAAAGCAAGGCATTCCGTGGATAAAGTTAATCGTAAACGAGAAAAGTTCGGAACGTTGTTAGTTTAGGTATCATCCCCGTGGCTGTCGAAAGTTACGAATGTACCAATTTTCCCAATTAGGAAGTTTGCAATTAAGTTTGGCCGGAAAGGATTGTCTTTGTAAACCCATCTGTTAAGAGTATAATGACCAAAAAGATATCCTACAAAGTCTAGTTAATGTTGTCCACCTGTTTATTTGTTCACCATTTAATGACTTTAATTAAATTTGAATTTGTAATTTATCTCGTAAATTGAAACGTAATAATAATGTGATATTTTGATTTAAATATCTTGTTGTAAATATCAACATATGCAATACCTACATCTGACTACGATTTTCATTATATATGTGCCATATTTATATACAACCTAATGTTGCAAACAGAAATATACTGCTTTTATAAATTAATAATGGAATGGCTCTGAATAAATAGATTCGCAGCAACAAAGTTGAAGGTCAATGTTTTTCGATTTCCTCTACGAACACTTTAGCCTTTAACTTAAGTTTTGCGCGGAGTTTACCTCTGCTAAATGATCAAATTTTCCGTTGTCAACGTACGCAACCGCTGCGCTAGATCCGTAATTTTCTCCTCTTTTGTGTTCCTCATTTTTAAATATTTATTGTCGTGCTTAATGATCAGAGAGAAGAAGATAATATAAACAAGGCATATTCTGTTACGTAAATAGCAGAATAAATGTCATGATAATAATGTAGTACTGTTAACGATCGTCGTGTGTTCTTTCACTCATATAACTTTTCGGTTGCTTCGAATTCGACATTTCGCGATAACATGGATAAGTTCATACGTCTGTTTCTTTTTCTCAACAACATGAAATTGATATCGGTATTATCCGAATAAGCCACCGAATTCGCTCGAGGCACGGCTTCCGTCTTGTAATGGGATTTTGATACTAACTGGTTGAGAGGTAGCAACCCTCATCATGGGAATAATTTCCTCGGCATATCTGTATCGCGTTCACTACACCTTGCACGTTTGGATGCGATACGTTATCGTCAGCTTACACGCTTTACCGAATCTGTGTTCTTCTCTTTAATGCAAATTGATAGCATAAAAAGAAAAGATCTTTACCTATTACAAGGTACTCAGATTTGTCATATTCTGCTTGCTTAATAATAATAATGTAGAAATTATTAATATTATAGATATTACTAATAACTAATAGAAGTTATTTTGTACGTAAGCTTGTTATATATTAATCGTTTGAAACAATAGAATCTGATACCAGTAGTTAGTAAACACGGCAGAGGTAATTCGAAATCGCGAGACTCAATATTTTCCAATATACTCCATATCCATCTAATTCAACATAAACTGCAGTGATTCTCTATTTCCCAACATGTGAGATATTATACAACACAAATGATGCTAAATTTTTATAGTTCGATATTAGTGACAGTAAATATGTATACGATCGTGATGTGGGAGCTTTTAAAGAATCTAATAAAAATTCAGTAATGTATGTCACGTAATGCACGCGGAATTTCACCTAATCCATACAAGGTTCAGAAGTTTCGGGATCTTTGAGTACTTCGATATCCTTGGGGTCTGCGCGGTCCTCAGAGTCCTCCGGATTTTTCGGCTCTTAAGGTATCCAAAGTTTCCGGTCTTTCCAATATACTTCTTTAACTCATATCTTTTACATTTATTCCGTGCAATTTGCTTAATTTATTACTATATTTCTCACCTTTGCTGTCATAAATTATCATCCTAATATCTTGACTATGAGTTTAAATCTTGTGAATGTTGTACGTAAAACGTAATACACCATATGAAATCTTTGAAAATTCTCAACACATATCGGATATGTGTCATAATGAATGCTAGGTTGAATCTGTTTGTAGCACACGGACGCAATGCTCAACGTGTTCCGCGACGCCTATATTGCCACCATAAATCTAACATGGCGGTTGAACATTAACCCAGCGACCGCCGTCTATACTTCCGGTATTGGTCGACCTCCACATCCGATAAAATAGCTGTCTATATGGTTTCTGATATTATTTACACCGATTTAATGAACCGTAACAGAATTACAACCTTCCGGGTAAAATCATGTTTATCTGAATAGAAAAAAGGATTACCTATCATAACACGTGTAATTGAAATAACACGGGAAAAAGCTGTTTTTAACAGCGAAACGAATTTTGTTGATAATAATTGCTTTCTTCAATTTTTAGAAGAATATAATATAAAATGTTGAATACATTTATTTGTATTTATTATATTGTTGTTTGTCCTCGAATGTCAATTTATTTTCACGAATTGGCAGAAAGAATGATTTGATTAAATTTTTTCTCTCGTCGACAATGCAGTTCGTTTCTCTCGGCTTTTTTCGTAGATGCAATCACGCGAATGATCATAGACTAAATTTCGGGATATAAATCTCTGTAGGGACGAGATAGTGGAGTGGAAAATTGGATGACGATGTGGTCGGTTCACAGGTGGATACCACGCCAACTCTTTGTCCTACCGCAAATAAAATACATTTCAGAACATTTGGCATGAACACACTGCGAAATTTGGCAGTAATGCCTGCCCGCTGAAGTATTTACCGATATTGCAATCTTCAACGATATTTTCTTCTCTTTTTCATATGGGACAAGAATGAGATACATACAGTTACTCGAACAAAGTTTTTCCATGTACTATTTTCTTTAATACGTTAATAGAACACAGCTTTACAATTTGTACTCATATTATTCCTCCCATTGCAGAGTCACGACAGCTGGCAAGGACACGACGGGGACCAGGTGAGCATTCATCGCTTACAACTACAAACGTTGCTTTGCTTTTGCTCTAAGCATGCTGCTTTATTCTTTCTTTTCTTCTGTTATCATGCGCTTTAATTACTCTGCTCTACTACCTATACCTCACTACTAGTTCAATTGTTCTTTTTTATTTATCATATATCGTTAATTTTTTAGTTGTGTTATTCTATTCTAACTTAAACGGCCTAATGAGACTGTAGTAAATGTTTGTCGAATTTTGTGCATGTTTTAACGAAATTAACAAGAAAATTGTACATTTGATAGTAAAAATGACGTGGTCTATAATTATTCATTTTTGGATGGTATTTACTATATTTAGAAGAACGATAATTGAATTTAAATGGTTCGATGTACGAAAACGTATTTTCGACAGAGAAAGTCGTACTTGCCGCATGTATCACGTAGCGTTCCCAGTGGTATCGGCAAGGGTAGCACAGAAACGATTAAACAGCAGGAACATGTAACGGTGAAAGAGAGTATGCAGAGAGAATGAAACCAATTTACATGACAGTGATACATACGATTCGAATTCTTACCACCTGGTTACGTAGCTGCAACTTGCAGTTTATCTCTTCGTTATTAAGGACGTTGCGATTTTTAATGATGCGATGGTTTCAACGACTAATGCATCAGGGTTGCAACGTTCCTCGTTAAGTACTAACGATTAGTCGATGTTGTACTAGTACTTATGAAAATATTTATTAATCCAGGAAATCTCTCGTGTACGTCTTAGATATTATCCAATGCTCTCCTATCGTAGCACTAAAATTCGCGGTATTCATGTCCACATTTTTCAAACATCGGTACACATATTGATACATTACCATGTTTATTAGTAAATTCATTAATGTGATGCGATAATTGAATATACTTCATTACTGCACCTGATTGTTGTTCTTAAATACATTGGAGTTTTTAAAGGAAAGTTTTAAGATAAAATCGTTTAATTTATTAGAAATATTGGTACGCGTAATATGAAAATCCTAAATGAGAGATTCGTAATTGATAAAATAATCGTTTAATTAAAGTTTATTAATTCGCCCATGGCTAATGTCCGTTAATATCGACCACCATACAACAAAAGAGTCGGACGGTATAAAAGTTTCTGAGAGAACTGAAATACGAGAATATTTCCGCGAGACAGAGCGTCGCATGGCGACAACCATGGAACGCTTTTTACGAGGAATGAAAGACGGTAGAAGCACTTAACAATGAAGGCTGGTCGAATGAGATTTAGTGTACCGTCTAATCGGGTTTACTCTTGCCTTAGGGTTACGCCCCTTGCTGATACGCCGATACAGGCTTGGACTACGAGAGTGGAAAAGCTGTGGTAGTATGGGTAAAGAGTAAGAGGAAGGAAACTGAAGAAAACTGCGAGACCAAATGGTTAGGGGACGCGCTCCGTGAATTTAAAAAGATTCGTTAAACCTTGATACTGCTATAGACTGCGTGCTCTGTAAGGGAACTCTTTGTTAAGGAGTTCGACTACTCACCCATTCGCGTAATGCTCCTCCGAGATTTATCTCCGAAAGAAGATTTGCTAACCGTGTCGGAACATTCACGGGAACAAATGACTAATCGATTTTATTGTTTGATCAATTTCATTCGTTACAGCCGAGCTACTAATTGTTACTTTAAATCAATTTCTTGGCGTAAATATTTATTCAGGATTTTATGGAAGTTTCATTTGTTTAATGTAATTAATGCAATTAAATTACTTTTAAATTTTTATGAAACGGTTTAAAGGCACCAGAGAAGATTTATATCTAAACCAATGACGCTCTTTAAATTTCAATATTCGAGATCTATACACCGTTCAAGAATATCTCGAAGAGGTAAGTTCTGATCGATGGTTTCTGATATAAACCCTCGAACGAACTACGTATATCGTTTTTCAATAGTGCCTTCTCTAGAGAGGATCTATTTCGACTCCCATCTTCTTGTTTCGAATATTCACAATATGTCACCCACTACGCCATCCTCCAGCCGGCTTTATTCTCTTTTGTAACGATACAAAGCAGATCGCTCTTCCCTTTTCCTTTGTTCACGACGGACAATTTTGTGTCGAGATTCTTCTTCTCTTCGCTTCATGAAAATTCTCTTAAGATAAATCGTTCAGACAAACCTTTCTTCATCGTTTCATCCTTTTAACGTGAAATTTAGTAGCATCGACTCTGTTATCACGAAATTATCTTTTATAAAATATTACAAAATCTTGCCATGTAGATCTTAAATAATTCCCCTGATCTACGATAAAGGACGTTCGTCGAAGGGTTCCCACTGCTAAAATACGTCAAAAAAAATCTCGCCACGATTTGCGGACGTGAGTTCCTGTGGGAATTGTAGAATGCTCGTGCACACCAGATTGCCACGTTGAGTTATACCGAATCCGAATGAAATCGCTTTTATGAGAATGAATGTAATGCACCATGGACGAGCCGAACATATTGTCCGATGCATGTTTGCATTGTAACGAGTAGGTATCAAAGTTTGCCCAGAGATCGCTAAAACCTTCTTTCATCGGCGTAAGAAGTTCGCGGTTCGTCAGGCGTTAAGATGATTCGTTTTCCAGGCTATTTCATTTTACTTCAATATTTAAACTCTCTTCATGTTAACAATCTAATAATTTTCTCTTAACAAGGAGGTCGTTATTTTCTAACGAATGTTAAACGTTTAACGTCTTGTAAATATTAAATAAGGAAACTCGACGAGGCTTTTGCGACTCTTGGAGTAATGGCTTCGTATATAAATACACGACGCATTTATTATTCCAGCAAAGGGGCTTCGTTCCTGTTCAAGATATTAAATGAATCAAAATTCCCTTCTCTCGGTGTATCGCGGTTACTAACACGGGAAAAAGGGCTTGGTGCCAATTACCCTAACTCACCCTCCTGCCCAGCTTTATCTCCGCTTTCTTTCTCCCTTATTTACTGCCTGCCCTTTTCTCGTATACGCATTACTCTCTACTTATCCCTTTTTCTTCGGTCTCTTTTTTATTCCTCGATGAGCATTGCGACTCCCGCTGCAAATGAGCCACTCCAGTTATAAGAGATTAGCCTAGGGCATAGGGTGTTCGGCAGCTAACTTCCTATCCTTCTCTGTGTGTGTGTTTTTTTTCTCTCATTACTAGGGTCATACGGAAGGCGGAGACTGCTGAGATTCAACCGCAGACAAACAAAATTCTGAAAAATACGAGAAAGAAATGGATCTCGTGACGTTCGGTCCCCGACATACGCTAATTAAGATCCAGCATCCTCTTCGGCATTTTCCTTTGGATTCCATTATGTTCGACGCAATAAAACACGAAATCAATTGTTTTGCATTGGTATTGTTTTTTTTTCTCACAATCCTTCCATTCTCCCATTTTTTTTTTCACACAAATGATCGTTTAGAATGCAAATTTAATGCTATAGGAAGTTACGAACTGCATTTGTGAAGTTAATGTAAAATAAATCATTTTTTAAGAATGGTGTACTTTATGAAACGCGAATATTGCGTAGATTTATAATTAGTTACAGTTAGTTTCCAATTCCTATCTTTGCAAAAGGTACTGTACAACAAAGTTTGGTGCACGTTAAACAGCTTATCGACAGAGTTTGCAGAATATAGCTGCTACAACACATAGGTGTCACTTATAGTTCTAATTCCGATTATATTGTGTTTCACCTGTACATTAATATTTTATTAATTCAGTAATACGAATTCTATGTTACAAATTAACACATTTATAAGGATTGCGAAGAAAGTATCAAGTAAAAGTTTCATGCCAGCATCGACGAGCAAGTCATCAACGAGTCAACCGTATCATCACTTGATCTCTTTACTTAGTTATCTCGAAGAAATCTTTTAATCTCTACCACATTTGATGTATTGAATTGAAAAATTATATTGATCGTTCGGAAGCAAAATAATAAAGGTACCTACATACATGTATCATTAAATCAATATTCAGCCAGCCAATTTTCAGAACGGAAGTTGTACCCGTTTCTACGTAATTTTCGGTTTGAATGTAGTTTTGGTCGGAAATCGGTTCAAAGGAATGCATAGCTGAGCATTACGGAAACATTAAGCGGGCTTCGATGCATTGACGCGATTTCGGCGGGGCCTATTCGCAGAGGTAGAGATGCCGGTTAGAGAAATGCAAATTGCAGTCAGTCAGACGGCATTAAGCGTTGCCATTGTTCCGCAACGTACTCCGCGTGTCGGTGGCACAGTTGCATACGGCAGCACGCAAGATACACCATCGGTGAAATTGCCTCCCCAGAAATTCTAAAGGTTTCGTTTAAGTTTCCAGGTCACATAGCTCGGGGCATTCGAGGGAAAAGGATCGTCAGATATGAATGCGTTGACCGCTTTCGGCCTTTGAGCATATTTATTTTTCGCGAATGATTAGAAAGAATTCAAGTAGTCGTTAAAAAACCGGAGGGTTACTACTTTTTTCATATCCATTCAGACGCGTGAAAACAGTGATGCATTGAAACAAAATCACGATGCATCTGTACTCCTGTAAACATATCTAATCCTAGGTCGTTGGATTTCAAAGTGACGGCTCATAGAAAAAAACTGGTTTCTTCTACAGCTCGGATGCGGTTATTGTACGTTCAGATCGGGTATTTGGTCTTTTTTTTTATCAAAGTTTACGAAAAGGAGTTGGAAGAATCTGAGAAGATCCTACTCTGTACGAATATTTTTATTGAGAAGGAATTCCTCTACCTCCGAACGTGTGCACTGAGTCAAACAAGAATCACGTTTTTTTAGAGATTAGATTGAAACGAGTTTCCTGATTCGCAGACAGTGTCACATGGTCTTCGGGATCGACTTCGAACTCGTGGATTCCTGGAGACGAGCAGTTCCATTTAAATTCCATCGAACCTGATGGAATAGCGATAACAGAACTTTTCACCAATTATGGGAGTCGTTGAAAGCGAAAGGGGCATTTCCACGAACGCAAACGTATTTAATTACACTTTTATTTCCCAAACAAGACAACGCTTTTTCTATCGGATTGCGACATCTCGACTGCTTGGAATGTTAAGAATTTCTGTATCTTTAAAACTTTATTTCTATAAGTAAGTCTATCGTAATGTTTTATTCATTTCAATAATTTGTTTTAACAATTTATATACTATACAATCATAATTTCGGTATAGAAATATCAAGAAAAATATTTAGTAGGTATACAATGACGATAGGCACGAGCATAATCAAACAGGTAGCTCCCGAAATTCATGTAAACTGTCTATCATTACAACTGTGCCCGAAGCGATATCTTCCTATCTACCTCAACTTCCCCCAATCACGAAAAAGCCGCACGACCTCGCGCGATCAGCCTGGCACGAAACGGTGCAGCGTCACCGAAGAAACGAACGTCTTCTGTATGGTTAGTACATTCTGGGCGAGAGGAAGCGAAATATAAGAGGAAACGAGAGGGAGAACGAGAGGCACGCGGTAGAGAACGCGAATACTTTCGTGTGGAGTTGGCCACTTTTTATTCGAAATAGTGGATAAAAAATTATGAGACATCAACTCGCACAGAAATACAAATCTGCGCTAATGGAATAAAAATTTATTAATTCAATTATAACTAAAACAACACTTATTGTTTCTAAAAACATATACATACGAAAAATGTTTAAAAAACAGAAGTAATTTTAGAATTCTATCAAATTATTAATTGTTTAATAATATATAAACTCGAATTTACTAAAATAGAATGTACCTCAAATAAATTTTGGTTAAAAGCAATTCGAAATCGGACACAATGGAATTTTGTAATTAAATTTTGTTATTGTATTCGACGAGTTTTAATGTAGCAGTTATTCATTTGGAACGCATGTTAGTCAAATAAACGTTGATTAAAAACGAACAAATCTACTTTATACAGGTTGAAAAATAATAATTGGAATAAAAGTTGATATATTTGGATAACGCCCAACTCACAGTTCTGGCGAGGACGATCGTGCAGGTTCGTGCAAATCCGGTGGTATTCGGCTCGGCACTCTCCGTGCGTGCAACGAAGTTCATGCCGGCGGGCAAGCGATGACGTCAGCAAGCAAAGAGGCCCGTCCACGGCCAGCTCGGTAAAGCGTACGGGGGCTCTTGACGTTTCACTTCTTTGCGTACACGGTCATACTATTTTCGGTCGGTCGTTTGATTTCTAACTGGCTGTGTTCGATCGGTATCGCGGAGATTGTGCGTATATCACGTGGCGGGAAAACATTTCGTTGTTCCGACGCCGCGCGTTCCTTCTGCGAGTGCAATCGTAATCGAAGAGTGAGAGAGAGAAAGCGGCCAGAGAGGCGGAGGAGGAGGCGTCTGTAGCGACCTAACCTCCCAACCGGTGCGTCAGTGATTTTAATCGGAGTTATAGCACAGCCGTATAACCGTGTCACGCAAACCTGTACGAACTATTGCGGAAACTGACTCGCCCGAGAAACGCCGAAACATCTGGCGTTCATCGTTTGACAACATTCCGATAGACTTTGCTAGAGTACAATTTCTAACCTCTGTCGCGCCACCGGTGTTGATTTTAAGACATATGAACGGAGCATGAACGAAAAAGGAAAGAAATCGTTAGACACGAATAAATAAAGAAAAGAGGTGAATACGAAGGTACCTGTACGTATGAGAAATGCAATCCGTTTATCTGGTGAAAAAGCTGTAGTGTACATATTGACATCTGCGTTCAATCCCGTCCTTTGTTTCTTCGTTCGTCCTACGTGCTGGCTCGAGAAAATATCGTGGTCCGCTTGGCGGTAGAAATTCGTTCTGGAGTGAAACGGATGAGCGAGGAGCAACCTGTTTCATGTCTGTGTGAGTGCATCCGTGTTTCTCATGGAATGCGAGAATCGTACGTGCAGGGGCGTCCTGATACGTGGTGATTTTCAACTAACGCTGGATAAGAGTGCAGTGTTCGTGTAGGTAAATGCGTTTGCTCGTTATTGCCTTAATGTGCTCCGTGTGAATCAGTGATCTTCATTCTTAAGGTAAAGTGACGTTTGCGTGTCTAAATAGGAGATTTCATTTCTAAATTTTTTGGCGGGTTGTGCGGCAGGAACACGTGGCAATTGAGAAATTTGAATGTTTTTTGTTTTTAGCGGGCATCATTCTTCGTATATAACGACACGCGAATCGAACTAAAGATATTCTCAGAAACGAAATAGTTGAAAGTCTATGTTACGTTTCTTGCCATTATGTGACGAATAAGCGATACGCGCGAAGGACGCCAGATATAACAGTACATTTCGTTTCTCAGTATATGATTGACGTTTCATTGCTGCTTTTTTTTCGAATGAGGCGTTCGTGTCAAAAATAATTCAAGATTTTTAGTTCTTCGCAAAGATGAAAGAATAACAACCAATAGTGTGTGCCTGAAGCGCATGTCCACGTGGAAATCGGAGGTCCGCAATCGTGAGTTTCCTTATCCGCGTCGTCATTCGTCACGGTACGTTGGACAGGAGTACGCTTAGCGCGCACTAGAGTGAGACGGACGGACAACCTGTTTACAATATAAGCGTATTCGTGTGTACACACACGTAGTATACGAATGTGTAGAGTTGTACATGCCTACTATGTAAAGAGGGAACCGTTTATACATATGTACATGGTTTTTGTGTGAACATAGAATCGCTTTTTGCCTTGTGCTCGGAAAAATATGTGAATTACACATATCGGCAGATATCAAGTCAGACGAGGATTGTGTGCCACTTTGTACTTCATACTTTCACTGATCGATCGCCCAGGGCGTGCAGTTCACCGGTCGAACTGAAGAGTGCATTCTCTTTACAGAGCATCTACTAACCTTTTGTCGTACTTAGCTTTTGGGAATACGCGGTAGCGTGAGTTGTTCATGCATTTGTAAACTCTATGATTCAGAAGAAATCGTAGTAGCATTTGTTTCTTCTCTTTTATGCGCCGTTTCTTTCATGATTATCGGAAATCGATTTCGATCAATTTCAAAACAGGTGGCGCGCGATTCGAATGGTCGAGCCATTTTATTGTTAAAATTTAAACTTTGTTGGTTTTATTTAAGCGATAATTTATAAGTAAAAAATTAATTATACGTTCTATAGATAATTTAGTTTTTATCTCTTTTTAAATATTTTTTCTATAACAAATATACGTATTAAGTAGACTGTTTTCGCTTCGTTCCATTCGTATGAGAACTTTTATGAGTTTGCATACCTTACGTGTTTGTACATACGCGACGATTTATCGATGCCACTGATTACGTATTACATAAGGTTTAGCAATAACACGTGACAATCATAGAGAAATAGTTTCCCGCGTTATTTGCCAAGCGATTCGGGTTAACCGATCTAAGTAGGACGGGCCTATGTCCCTGGCTTTTATCAATTAGGTTGCACTTGCGTGAGATATAAATGCGGCACGGGCTCGCAGGAAATAGGCCGCTGGGGGAGTTATAATACGACTCCGTGTCGCTGTAATCGCGATTTCGAATCTATGATGTATTTGACGCATATAAAATTACCGGTCTATGCAACGGGTCTCGTGTTTCCTCGTTAGATTGAGTTTTCAAGTGGTCGAGACACTTTCACGTTGCACCAGTACGATAAACTTTCGTGCAGAACCTTTTGCAGGGAAAAGGATACAATATTATCGAAACCCAATCATTTCTAATTGCATACTATGTTATATATTTACGGCAGTCTAAATATAGTGTAACCTATTAGCTTTGAATCAATATCTACACGAAAATGAAATACCGCAGTAAAGAATTTGGGCTTGAAGTTTGTCGAATAAATAGATATACGCAACAGAAATAATATATCATTTTAACTTTTATTACGTATATTTTACGATAGATTTTTAATAATTTGAGGAACGAATTTTACTTTTGCCACGATTCCTCTCGCATAAACAGATCGTACAAAACGGATCGATTTTGTCATAAACTCTGCTTCTTGTTTCGGTAAAGTGTGGTTTTCCGAGTTCCACGAGAAAAATATGTGGCTCGACGCTGCCTGAAGTGTCTGGATTAATCGGATTAATTTACATCAAACGGCGATCGATTGGGCGCGAGAAGGATGACCACCAGAAGAAAGAAGAAGTCGCAGGACGGGTTCCTGAAGAAGGTCTCGAGTCTATTCAACCTAGACACGGTGAGTCACATATAAAACGCGGTCTTATGAATTTCTCGTCAGCTACTTCCATTTTGGATGGTTATCTAAGTATGTATATATCATCAATTGTCGTCTGGGATCGACGCCCACCATCGTTTCGAACCTCGTATAAAAACGTTTTAACATAGTATTTTGAGAAAAAGATATCGGAAAATATCTTATTGATTCGAATTTTTGGCGTCTCTGTGTAAGCTAAAGATGTGAAGTCGAAGAAGGTTATGTAAGTGAAACTTTGAAAGGAAAAAAGTCATCGTATTATACGGTTATTCCTGCAATTAATACGTAATCGTAAAGAGGAATTTTCATATATGTGTGAATTTTAAGTTTGGTTTTAATATTGAAACATTAGCCTGCTGAAGTAATAAGCTCAGTTACATATTCAGTGATATCATGTGTTACAGTAATATCCCGGAGTAGTTATAGTTCTAGCACATAAAATTATACGCGTTGCGAGCGTAACAAATACGACATTAATCTTGAGTAAGAACTATTCGTGAGTGCTATATAGGTAATGCTGTGAAAAAAAAACTGACGCGACTCGAATTCATTTATTGCGGATAGATGGTAGACCGTGAAATTAAGTTGAATGTTTCCTTCAACAGTACACGTATATACATTTATGTGAGTGCATATATCTTCCGCTAAATGGTCATGTAAAAACTTCGACTAAATGATGTACCGATGAATTTACGCGACTATCACGTGGAATTGATTTGTATAAATCCATTCCAATCATCCAACCGACTTTCATTTATCTAATTAACTCTGAAAATTCCGATAACTTTTATATATTATTTAATATCTAATAATTTGCAAAATTTCATTATACCGAAAATCAAATTTTTCTATATTTTATATTTCTTCTATTTTATATTCTATATTATATTTACTCTATTCCGCTATTAATTTTTAAAGGGAATTACACTAGGCGATTCGTGTAATATCGCTTTCGTTCGATAGAGAGTATTGTTTCCTGAATACACGATCCTCTCGAAAATCGTATCTGCTCTTTTTATGGTAGGAAACGAACCGTCGTGTTTCCAAAAGGTAGAAAGTGAAAGGCGAGAAAGCAGGAGAAAAAAGGATGCTGGAGGATGAAGATGGGGATGGAAAAGGTTGTGATGTTAGAGAATTGTGAAGGAATTACCGTCGAAACCCGGTGGACCATTTTTCTCCTTGATTTCTCGAACGTTTTATACGATAAGGAAACGTGGAATAACTTCGGGAGATTCCAAGACTGTTTGTGGTAAAGAGAAGAGAAACCGTAGACCGTAAACAATGTAGTTGTACTGCTTCCTTTGCACTGAATGACTTTCAAGACACGGCGAGGCATATTTTCCTCTTTCCATGTTCCTCTATATCGGAAAATCTTTAGAAGAATCTTAAATTATATTTCAAACTGCACTTAACTTCGATACCTAACGAATCATAATATCAAATGAAGGCAAAGGTATCGATAAATTGATAAAGGCAATTTTACTGCGATTTCGTGGCATTTCATTACATATTTTCTGATTTTCCGTAAATTTTCTTAAGATTTATGATAGTGGTATGGAGTGTAGACGATCGATGAATCTCTTCTAAACCGACCATAAATTTTCCTTTCGAAGGCACGCAAGTTCGATTAAAATCCTGTATGGCCTGCGTTTGTTTTCTCTCACAAAATCAGCGGCGTGTTAGAAAGCTTTACCGGGCGTCGTAAGCACGCAGTTTACATTGGCAGCTGATTTCGACACGTTCGGGCAGCTTCGTCGGTCCTAAGTCAACCTGGACATTGTGGTTTGACGTAAGCTTTTCAAAGGTACACAGTTTGCGAACACCGAAACAATTTTAAGGTAGAATTCTAGGTAGAAGCTGTGTCTTAGTCAATATTTAGATCTTCGCGTTCGTTAAACAAGTAAACATCTGTTTTACGTAAATTCCTTGTTAATTCTCCGTTAGTAGATTTTTCTTTTAAAAATTTATCTTATATTTCAAATGATTCCAAAAACATACATTTGTATAAATAAAAAAAAGTAGAATCATAACAGAATATATCATAAAAATTTCCTATAACATTGATTATGTACACTCTATAGAAGTTCCTCGTTCCATTCCAGTTAATCTCAGAGAATTATCCCTTATAATCCGGAAAATTGGCTTCGCGATCCTTTCGAGCGATGTGCTTATACGATACAATATACTCGGAGGTCATTTAATTCGCTTATGTAGCTATACTCGATAATGTTTCCAAGGTCATTCCATTCTAGTTGACACGTTCACACGTATATAACTAAAGTATTGCGATAAACAAGTTTGTGATAATTGACGTGGATTAACAACCAATTGACAATTACAGTGACTCTATCTCGATCGGACATGTGTGTATGCATTTCCTCTTCTCGCTATGGTGTTGTGACGCGTCCTCTAAGCAATGCGTGAGAGTATGACGTTCTTATGTAAGATCATCCATGTGTTGCGTACGCGTCGATCATATCTTGCGTGCATCCCGTAATTGGATATCGGTACGACCTTCGAGCAAAATACGTGATAGTTCCAGACTTTACGTACGATACATCCTCGAAACAGCCTGCCAATCCTTTATAGATCAGTCGCGTAAACCTCCGATGCGTATCTAGTTTTTGAATCGACGAGGACACTTAACACAGTTCGCCACGTGTGTGGATTATGTACTTCGATACATCTCTTCGAACAGCTGTGTTTTTGCTGATGTAGCGCACGTCGTTTGAATACTTTTATAATTATAATTAGTGTCAGTAAGCAATTTAACGTTACGAGAAACAGTCGAATAAAAGTTTCTATTTTAATTCTGTTTTAATCTGTCGAAATTTGAATATATCACATAAAAAAATGGTCACGTATCTTGATTGAGATTAAATATACAGTGACTCACGAAATTAAGGACAATTGATAATAAAATAAGCGGAATTGCAGAAAAACAGTATCGCCTTCTTAGGTTGAGAACCGCTAACTTTGACGTTCCTCTTATTCTCATCAAACGCAGACCTATGTCGACCGACCTTCCGGAGGTGGTTGGAAATGGAGGTTCCTCCGCAAACCTCGGCTCGAGCTATGTGCACCGAATGTTGAATCGTATAACTTGCACACGTTGCTCCCATATCCTAAGAACTTCTTTCCATCCCCAGCTGAGGACCAAACGCCATTGAATGGAGTGTTTCACGGCAGGCTGCTAGCTCTATACGTTTCGTGCCAGACATCACGATCTTTCTCTTATTTCCTCTGTCGTCTCGCTTTCATCTACTGACCTTTCTGCTTTGTCTTTTATACCCTGTAGTCTGTAGCCTGGTGACCATTAGAGTAGACCTTCCTTTTATGGTGTACCTTGATTTACACAAATTCTTTCTCAGACCTTGGTACCGACCATTGGGTATTGGCCTCCGAACTTGTTCATCTCCGATATGAAGATTGCATGGAAAATGCTCGATGCATTCTTTTCCCTGATTTTCTAAATTTTATAGTTAAGTACTTGGTGACTAAAAAGGGATATTTAAGGGATATAAAAAGGGATATGATACTAAATTTTGAAGTTTTCTCTAGAAAACTCGAAAAATTTGAGTTATCGCGGTCTTCCTCTGTTATCTTTATATAAATACAATATTATAAATATAATATTTTTTGAGAAACCACTTTGATTCGAAGGAATCCTAATATATAGATTTTGTAGTTCAGTTGCTCGAGGAATGATATTATGATACGACTATCGTAAATGATGCTCTTAGTTCAAATCAACGATAATGTCTGATCGAAAGTGTATTTTCATGAATCGGTTTAAATTTTCAACGGGCCGTAGTTACAGTCGGCGAAGAGACGTTATGAATAATACATGCAACGACACCGTTATATCTTATTTTCTGATTGGTTCGCTGAGAGTTTCCGTAAACTGTTCCACTTGAATCTTAATGCTATTGTATATACTCTTCCTGACCTGCTCTAGCCTGTAACTTTCTATTTGTTACTTCGCTTGAAATAGCAAACTGTTATCGTTGTAATTTCATGGGTGAAGTATTCGTTTTGATGTTTTAACGTGGTAACTTGTACTACACCTTATCTTAATTACGGAGAATTACAATCGAATGTTCCTCGACTTTTACGATTATATCGATATTATGCGAGCAACTAAAATTTCTTTGTTTATTGAATTTATTATGGTACTGGAACAGAAAGTTGGGATCGAATTACATGGAATAGAAGCGCAGTACGGTTAGATTCCAGCGAGGTGCCGTTTACGATTACCGTGTTGCTTTTCACGTTGGACAACAACCGGCACTCGGTGGATCGTTAGCGTTCCTAGTTCGAAGTGACGGGACGATTCCCAGGGCCGTACATTTCCCAGGCATGCTTCGAGAGTAGCAGAGATAAAAGAAGGAAGGAAAAAGTCAGTTTGCACCAAGACAGAGTCTCTGAGGAAGAACGATCCAATTTATCGTGCGCCTAGAAACATTACGTCACTGTCTCCACGTTGCTCACGGAGATTCTTTGTTGAACTTAATTCTTACTAAGGTTCGAATCGCACTATCGAATTACAAACTTGTGGTATATCTCGCGTGTAACGCGGGGATTATGAATTACATTTGTTCGGTGACTGTAATAAATTTAATCGTATTTATCCCTTTTCTCTATGTGATATCGACATATCATACAAGGAAGCATTAGCCAATATTTTATATGATCGAAGTAAACCTGAAAGGTTTCGGAGCTGAAATCCAGTGAATCGTATGAAAGTGATGCTCGAACGAGTTTGACATGCCTTTCTTCTGATACCGATAAAAGTTATTTTTCTACTGTCGCGTAGACAAGTCAATGCGCGAATGCAAGGAGCTCTGAGGCCATGAATAATGACCTGGATGAGGGAAACAGCCACTAAGCCACCACGCTTGTTGGACTTTCCGTTTGGCATCGAAAGCTTCTCTCACTCTACCATCTTCCTAACCGTCCATTTCCAACCTCTAAGTTCTACCGTTAACATATTACCGACCCTGGTTTACGAGAGCCATTCTTTGGAGGAGGGTGAAAATATGTTGATCCTTCAACGAAAAAAGGATGAAGTTATATTTTTAAACCTTTGAAGCCTTAGTGCATTCATGAATTGTTGGTTAATATTTTATTTTATTTTATGTTATTTTAGAGAAAAATTATTGTGATGTTGAGATATGGAATGTTTCTGCAGATCCAAATACACAGTGATTTTAATAAACATAAGACTTAAAAGTTAGTCTGTTGTCATTCCTTCATGTTTCATAACGTTAAAATAACTAAAAGTTAGTTCTCGATCTATTATGGTTATTAGGTTACAAAGGATCAAGCACAAATGAACTTGCATAGAAGGTGATATATAATAAGGTTGGGCGATAGTATCCAATTTCTATCGATGTTATCAAAAATGATTTTTCAATTACGACGATTAATAATTTAGCAGCTTTTAGATTATTATTATATATTTACATTACATTTATTATAATAATAAATATACTTCGTATATATTTTCTGCAAGCTGAAGCTGCGTTAAAATTTTGATGATATTAATTCTTCATTTATAACTATGTTAAAATATTTTATAAACTTTTGTTTATGTCAAGAACAGTCATATAGTCACAGTATTTAAAAATTAAAGTGATCAGTGACCGCCTCTAAAATCCTTAAGAAATGAGGTCAAAGAACACATTTGTTTAGATAGATCTTTTCTGTACCTCCTCTGAGGTTTCGTAGGTGTGCATGGCAGGCATTCTCGTTAAATTAGATCGGCTGAGAAATGGAGAACAACCAGGTCGTGGAGTAGTAGTCGGAGGCCGAGAGAACGTACTCTGCCTGGATGAGCCAGCACCGGGGGTGGAACAGGGAGACACGGACAAGCGACAAATGGACGGCCGTTCGTATTCGCGGACGTATTTCACCGGACGGACACTGACCAGGCTGCTGGCTCGAAAGCCAATACCAGCCAGGCTTTGACCTTTTCTGACCGTCCTTCCGCATTCATTGTTCCGTAACCATCCACTTGTAACCGGCGACTTATCTCTCACGGACCTATTTGTCGGTCCGTGAGTCGTTTTCACCGGCTCTGTACCGGAATATTTGTCAGTGTTCGTCGTAACGATCCACTGGAATTCGTATATAACGATACTTTTTGAATCTCCCGTGGTGATAACGTGGATTAATGAACGTGCTGGTGAAAGAGGGTTCGGGATTATTCGAGAATCAAAGCCGATTTCGTTAATGTTCACACTTGTATGCTGGAAGCATTTGCAATTACGACACGTGTGGCATCATTCATTGCGATCGAAATGAAAAAAAGTGATCGGCTAAATGGCGCTCGCGGTAAATTAACGTGATTAAACCACGAGTATACAATTGACGCGAGAATACCTGGTGTTTCATTTCTCGTTCTCGCACGAATGTGTAAAACACACATTGAACAGATGGATGGAAATGTCTGCGTTTTGCTTATGAACATTCGTTTCTGCATTTTATTCGACGGAAAATTACTTACCATCGAAGATATTAATTAACCAATTAGTAATTAATTAATTAACCTGCCAATGATCGACTCCTGCCGCTTTGTTCCTGTTCTCTGAAAAACAATCGCGTGAATTTCTCTCTGTTCTGGACGCGATTCTTGTTTCGACGAAACATGGCAATGTTATTGTTTAAGGAGTAATGACGGAGTATACGGTTGGCAATTAAATTGTAAATCCATTCGATACTGCTCAGTTTCCCTCTCGTTTTTCTCTCTTTGAATAATAAACAAGCCATCGTAATAGGGACGCAAACCTATTGCCCGTAGCACAACGAAACAAGGATTATTACCGATCCGACTCTGTCCCTGACAGCTAGGTAGTTCCTTTTATACGGTTTTATCATTATTTATTGTTAACCATTATTGTTTTCTTTGCGTTTGTATATTGTCGTCGATGCTGGCCAGAATTCACATTCGAATAAAATTTTACAAATTCCAATAATAACGTCTACCTGACAATTTCGATGGCACTTTTCAATCTTGTTGTCCCATAAACTCCACTTTTTCGATTCTGATACAGTGTTCTCTCGAACAACGCAGGGGTTAAGAGCACTAACTGACTGCACAGAGTGAAATCTGCGTAGTTGCGGAGGCCCTTCCTCCCATAAAAAGTAAAGTACATAGATACTCATATGTATATATAAACACATTTATGTTTTTCCAATGCATGTGCATAACATGTACTATTCTTCACTGTAAGGCGATTTAATGCGATTGCATTAAAATTCAAAAGGTAAATTTACCTTTTTGAAATCATTGTAGTATGCATCGACCAGCAACGTTGAATTTAAGCAGTTAAGAAACTGTTTGAAGAAGAAAACGATAAGAATTCATTTGCTCTTACGCATATCTGCGGTGAAACTGTAGCTATGTAGTTCGCAGAGACATTCTGGTTGTTTGATTTCTTTTCCAAGTTCCATAATGGTTCGTTATGTGTTTGAACCCGGTGCCACTGCTTCTTGTATCTAACGGTAATTTTTGAGGAATTAGTTCACACGAACGAAGTCTCTTCTTTTTTACTTCTCTTATTCGTCATGATAGGAGAAGTTGTAAAGATATGCTAAATAAATTGATTCAAAATACGTGTAAAGAAAAAAAAAAAAAAAAAAGAAAAAGATCTATCAAAAAGAAAAATGATCCGCGTATAATTGAAACCGCGTTATTCGAGGGAGCATTCTATATATAAACTGAAAACGAATCACCCTGTATATAAACGAGGAAATTCACCCAATAAAAACGATGGAAACGAACGTAGAGCATCGGCGAGATGATTTCTTCATCGATGGTTTCAGGTATCGCTGATTGAAGGCATCTTTCAATTACCAAGAAGCATCTCGGACGGCTGACTTGACTATAATCGATTTAACTCGTCTGCCCGGTTTCTCCCAGATATGATAGATATACGTACACCCGATAATTGACAACGATCGTGGTCGTTTTTAAACTCTCTCCGAGTTTTCCCGATAGATTCTTTCGGTTTATTACGGAGGGAGTAGTTCTTGTCGCGCGCGATAAGAATGAATTGATAAAATGCTTTATCTTTAGACATCGTCGCGTGATTACAAGACATTTCGGTGCAGTAGAAGATACGTTATAAAGGAATTCCGCCTCTTTGTTATCTAACGCGATTTCCATCGTCTCGTCTGATTATAAGCTGTTGATGAAATTGTTACGCGTTGTATCAACGTTTCTCTTGATCTTATCTGAATAAACATGTTTGTCGATGCAATTGAAGAGTAATTACTTTGTTTCTAAATTCCACGCTCTTAATAGCATCGACAGCAAAGCTTTATATGAAGTAGGTATTTTATCGCCATAGAAGACGAAAATTTATAAATTCCTTAAACGACTTTGCTGAACAGGTTCTCGAATCTTTCGTGCACAGCACCAGCTGCGCTGACACCCGTGTAAAGCTTTTGATCGGATTTGGAAGTTGAAACTTTCACCGGACTTGCGGCGAGGAAAAAGCGAAAAAGTACATCAAAGACGAAATCCGGACGAGGCTTTTACGCCACCTTGTCAGATACGACAGCAAGATGAATAATGCGTAATTAAATTTCATGTTAAAAAGGCATTCCCCTTTGACTGTTGTATTAACGCCGTAATCCTACGTGATTTGGTAATTGGCTCAGAGGAATTCGGGATTGTTTTATGAACATTTTAATTGTAGGATTTAGATAAAGCCACGTAGTACATTGAAACTTTGGTGAATTTGATTTTTACCTATTCTTGAATATGGAAAATTTTATTTGAAGCGAATAATATTTCACGGGAATGGAAATGAGGAAGATAATCTTTAACATAGAAGTCACGTATTTTCTGCACAAAATTTTAGGCTATATCGAAATATTCGTTCAATGTCTAAATTATACATTTGTAAAATAGAATACGATAGAATGTTAGCGTGGCATGGGGGCGGGTGGAAGCCGCAGAGGAGGAGCGGGAGAATTATATCCGGAGATTTCTCAAATCTGCAGCAAGGATTTACCTACGTGCCTTTCCCGCTGCGAGGAATGAATCATATTTTATTCCCGCACCATCTGAAGTTGTTCCCGAGTTTTAAAGTTGCCGCACACACGTACGCGACGTTCAAGGGGTAGAGATCCCGCAAAACCCCGGGCAATTTTGCTTACATCTCTTTTAGAATGCGCATGTAAATACGGGAGCAGCCGACGTACATCCTAGATGGAATTTTTGGAGCTCGGATTGAAGATGTTCTCTGAAGCTATCGGAGACCATATTCTTAAAAAGTCGAAGCTGCTGGCCATTGAGCCGAACGATAACTTCCGGTCTTACTGTGGTTGCTATATTAAAAAAAATCATCAGTATTATTTTCCAGGAAATTTACTCTCATTCGTTCATTTATTATATGATATCCGTATTATTAGAAATTGTAATACCTAAAAAAAAAAAAAAAAAAAATGCATATACAAGTCTATGACACAGGTTAGTCGTTATAAAGTTTTAAATTAAAGTTCATTGATATTAAATGAAAGATATATTGATATAAAATAAGCTTTTGAAGTGTTTCTTTGCTGAAAAAAACCAGTGTCGTCTTGTGTTTTCTGTATTAATGTATTCTTTATTTAGCGACAATAAACTTTCGTTTGAGATATTTTTTTAGTAAACTATACCAGCTCAAACATCGATTAATTTGTGTCACACTCGGATATATTAATTTTGCTACAAAGTTTACGACTCAACTATAAAATAATGTTGCCATTACCGACGCTTCTTGTATTGTAACTTGATCGATCGGAATTCGCGACTACGGTTTCCGATGGTTTTAGCACGGTCTAGCCTTCGGCGAATTCAGTCTGTGAATATACGGAAGCTTCCAGGCTGTCTCTTCCACCGGAGGGGCCGGAAATCGATATTCCATAAATGTGTAAATGTAGCCGAATCCGAATCATTCCATTTTCTAAGAAAACGACTTTACCAGTCGTGGTGCGTGCGGATTGAAATACATTAACGATGAAACGGCTACGGTCTTCCTACTTTTGTTTGCATCTGCATTCGGTTTCTTGGGCCCTGTTTCCTTCGCGGATAATAAAAAAGCAAAATGTAAAGAATCTAAACTTTGTAACATTATACACTGATGTGATTATCTGCGGTATAAAAAGACAGAAGGAAAGAATTTAAGTAAAAAAATGATAAAATATAAACCGATAATAAAGTACGGTTGACGTGTCTCTTAATTATCGTGATTGATTAGAAAGCTGAGATATTACTAATGCGTTTCTGTAAAAATTGAGTAATTATACGCTCGTTAAATCGTATCTCGTATAACTGTGTAATTTTCATTTTTCCGCTACATCTCTAATCTTCGTTCGAACCGGTTTGGTACTAGAAGATTAAAAGAAATCTACGGAAATCAGAGTATCTTGAACTGCAATTGTCTCATACGTAATACGAGATAATGTTTATCCAATACGCTTTAAAACCAAAGCAAGATAATTTTCCTCGCGAATGATCTTAAAATGTTCCCATTTTCCTACATCAAACGAAACGTAGAACATGGTGCAACTATATTAAACGATTTGATAGGTATGTTCAAATAGGTATGCACACACGCAAACGAAACTTTTCCCGTTAACGGCGCAGAGTACTTGCTTCAGGTAGATGATTACTTTCACCATGAGTTTTATTACTTTTGGTTCGAAATGAAATATTTGATAGATACACAGTAAAAACGCAGGGGCACTGAGGGAATATCAAATGATGGGGTCGTATCCGTTGAACGAAACGCTTTTCCGAAAATTTTTCCTGGACTGAAACCATGCTAATTTTCTTACGAGGCAAACGAGAATATACGTAATTCGCGAGGATAAACGCGTAAACAAATTA
The DNA here is from genome assembly GCF_024542735.1 of Bombus huntii. NCBI lineage: Eukaryota > Metazoa > Arthropoda > Insecta > Hymenoptera > Apidae > Bombus > Bombus huntii. Next base: position 11,333,234 of record NC_066248.1, on the reverse strand, counting down.
GAGCAAGCATTCGAACGAATATATTTCGATCGTTGTGACGAACTGTATTGCTAATACGGATGCACCACTGCGAGAGATCGAACAACAAATTATCCTAATTACATAAAGAAAAAAATTCAGGGAAGTTAATTCCCAGCGTCATGAGTAGAAAAAGTTTTCGGAAAATCGTGGAAGAAGCTTACGAACAGTGCTCCTAATTCTGTGGATTCGGAAGTGCGCTCACGTACAAGCTAATTGAATTTCATATTCCACCGTGCATCGCGAATCGAGAGCTTCCGGCGACAGCGAGTGGTCTCTGGTAATTAATTACCATTCAGGCCTGCACTGTCTTTTCTATTCTCGGTCCTCTATCCTCATCTTCCTCGTCACAAATTTCTTGTCTTGCTCTTTTTTACTCTTCGGTTAGAAGCGAAGCTAGATGCTTCCTCAAACGAGTTTCCAGAAGAAAATTCATTTCGTGGCCGTTTACCATTTTTTTCTTGTTCTTGTTTTCAAGCAACTATGACGACGCAGCGTTCTCTCACTTTACTCTGAGAAATACGTTAATGGAAACAAATCTAATTTTTTTTGTCGTAAAAGGAAGGAAATTGATTATTTTGTATTGAATGAAATTAATGTGATAGAATAAATGGCTTCCTTATTAAAAATAGTTAAATTTAGTTTTAGGAAATCATAAATGAATTTATATATTATGCGAAAGAAATAAAAGAAATTCGATGTTCGTTAAAATAATAAATTTGCTAAATAATCATCCGATTATATCCAGCGAATAGAACGATGTTTGTTTCGCAGTGATTCTATTTTATTTTTGCACGCGCGTGAACTATAGTATTTCCAGGTTGGAAAGCTGCGCTTTTCCCACGGGAAAATCGAAGATTGAATGCGAGATACGAGAAATTGCGTACAGAAATATTCGAACAGTCAATGGAATCATCGTGTAAATCGTCTGAGGTGGTACAAAATGGCAGACGACTGAATTGTTTACAAGTTACTTTTACGAAATAGTAACGTGTTATTTCCCATTTGTTTCTCACTGCACACTTTGCTGTGAAAACATAGTAGGTATTCCAGAAAAATAGAGATGAAACTCTAATACTCGGTTTCCAAGTGAAGAGTCCCTTTGATGGAGAAACGTGTCGTTTCAATTGAAGTATTTTATGGAGAATATTTATTGAAATTGATTTTTCGAAAGCTCACGTGTTGCAGAGTTTTAAGGTTTTTATATAAATAATATGGACACATCGACTGTATATTTAAATATTTGATAATCTTTAGATATCAGAGTATGAAAAATAGTCGATTACACCTAATTACAAATATTATAAAGTTTCGATTTCTAAGAGATTGATTAAGACCATTTTACCATAATTAAAATGGAGAGTATAAAAATAATTCTTAATAGAGATACAAACGCACGTAGGTTTTAAATCTCAGTAATAACGACGAAATCCTTGTTTATGTTATAAATGTAATTTGTCTCATAATAACGTAATCTTTTATCTCTTAACGTCAAACCAAAAATGTTCATATTTGTAAATTTGCTTAAACAATTGTACTAAAACTAAAAAAGCAGCTTTATCCAAGCGAAGTGCAATTTCACCGTTTAATTTGTCGCTTTTTGTATACACAATTAGTTTGGCTATACACGAGAGGAAATACCGAATATTTCATAGTGTCGTAACACGAATACGGATATTCCATATTCAGTTTTATCCACAGGGTTTGCATATTTTCTATACATAAGTGCGCTTATACGCGTTAGAGTGCATCAATTCATATTTCGCATGGCAGCTCTATGAATAACAAGAACGACGGGATTTCGTCGTAAAATCCCCTAGTTATCGACTTTCTTTTCCAACGATAGGTATATCTATTCAACGTTACACACTTTTCTCTGAATACATTTTCTTTCAAAAATCCGGTGAAAATTGCTCTTCAATGTCCTTTCGCTTCCAAGAGATCATCCGTTTCTTTACCTTAAAAGGTGAAAATCGAATTTATTGCACTCGATATTTTATTGATTCTCGGGGTGTCTGCTCGATTAAATTTCACCGTTTAAGCGCGCCGACAAGTTCGCAGTGGGCGTAAACTCTGATATCGTCTAGTGGATTCATGAATAACAAAAACGTCTGGTTTCCATCGCAAAGCAATTGTATTAGCATGGTTTCTCCTCCATCTGGGGAGTACTTGTTGAATGAACTTTCACTTCCTACCTTGCCGATTCTTTTTCAAGATCAGCCACCTCGACTCCCTCCAAGGTTGTCCCGTTTTATTTTCAGTCAATTATTTCCCGATGGAATTGGAGAAGTCTTCTTGACTTCTTATCGTTTCCGCTTGAAAGGGATGGGAATCGGGGCGGATTAAAGTGAAGGGAGTGGTTTGACGGAGGTAGCAAACGATGGTAGCCATCTTCCTCCCATTGCACTCACCAGAAGAGGTTTTTCATTGTTCTCGACGTTACGAAGTGAGGAAATTATCTGTCTATTATTTTTGGCCTATTGTTATTTCGCGGCGTTTTTATTTATCGTTATGAGATCAAATTCTGGGATGCGGCCATTCGAAACCACAACAAAGGCAACAGCTTGGCGAGGATCGATCCGATTTACCATTCGCTGATACAACTTCGATTGTTCTTGCAAAACTTCCTATTATCAGCGTTTAATTAATTTTGCCGCTATTCGAGATGGCAAAATACCTATGGGGTTGTACTCTTGGGTACAAACGTACTGGGACGCGATTCATTTTGCGAACGTTTCTGTATAAATGTCGATTGTCAGATTCGGGACCGTTACATAAATGTTTTAATAATGAAGGGCTCAAACTGAATGGTCCGCATACAGACGTCGGCATAATACATTTCACTCTATAGCAATAGCACCCGAAGGACTCGTTAGACATTCGCGTTTGCGTACAACCAGCACGAATCGATTCAAGTTTCAATAAATTACGATTAGAATTGGCTCCGCAGAGAGAAACAGGGGACAAAATGACAAGATAAGAATAGGACTTGGGAACACGATGGAAATGAGACGAGGTTGGTGATTCATTTCGATCATCTCGTCGAGTAGCGGAGTAGGTGCAACTGTGGCTTCCCCCTTTCCTTTCCGTTCCAGTGATAACGAGCCCCATAACCTCGTTTTATCTCTTCTCGTTCCGTTGATGGAGATCTTTTCCTCGTTGCGACGATCACGCTTGTTTTCCAGCTAGAGAGTGAAATATTCGCGACGGATTCATCAATCAGAGGAACTACTTTCTAATGGAGGCTATCGGTGTGAAAAGAAACGGAATTGGGATGTGTAATTTTCAAAGTGAAAATAAATATTCTTTTCTGAAGCGCTCTTTTACGTAATTCAACTTCAACCGAAACGAACGTTTAATCAAAAGCGTAATTAAGCAATGTTACGTGTAGCAATTGCGATTATTCTTTCTTCAACGAGCGAATCAATGGTACACTGTGGAGAACGGTATTTAATCTCTTAGGTACGGTTGAATTTTGTGCGGGGTTGTTTCTCTGTACGGCAGAATTTGACGCGAATTACGCGGAAACGATACAGCACTGCAATGTGCGACGGATAATGCTGTTCTCTACGCAAGCACATTGGAATGAAGTTTTTGATAATGAAAGTATAATTTTTCTTTTATGATGCATATACTTCAACTTTAATAATTTACTTTAATAATTAATAATACAGTTGAATGTGATATGTTTTAAAGCACGGTACGACACATAGACTCACGTCACAATTTTCACTCACGGCGCCATAGTGTTTTTCACATTGCTCTTCATTTTCTATTTTGTAGCGACATTTTGAGGTTGAAGATTCTAAAAAATTATACGGATACGGATCGGCATGTTAAAAAGAGCATCTAATAATGATATATTTATTTTAATGGAAAGCAACAACTGATATCTGACACTTGCATATCAAAAACAAAGACTATATATTCTGTCTGTATATATAGTTAACACTGTCATAACACTGTCAAATGAAAAAGATCATTTAGTTCAAACGGCGAGCGAATGAGTCAGTAAAGTGAGCCACTATAGTGGCGCATCGCATCTAAGAGGTTCCATCTAAATGTTCCACAAAAATGTGTGTACACAACCGATGTATTGTAGAGTGGCTGTTTGATCATGCATCGATAAGCGGACAAAGCAATAGATCATATCGTCTGGTTCTTTGATGGAAACCAATGAGATACAGTTAAGAACAGGAAAAATCCAAGGTGGAAGTGTAACTGGTCAAATTACGAAATTCAAACTTATTAGAAAACTTGCAGGATGTCGATTCGCTAAGCGATTTTTCGAGAATTGATGGAAACATATTTCCGTAGAACACGGACCCTGTAAAAGGAAATTCGAGAACTCGAATTGCCGTTCGATTACAAACTTTTCCAGTTAACATGTTAAATTTCCTCGAGAAATTTTGCGTTACCGTTTTTCACATGATATTCTACGAGGGAAACTACCGAACCAGCTTTTCTTTTGTTCCTCCGCATTTTCGAAAAAAAGTAAAATTTACATTTTAAACTATCAGAATTAATTTACTTTCATCGTTACGATATGGGACAAATATACTTAGTTATTTAATATTTAATTTACTTTCTATCCTGCTTTTGTTTCACGCCGAATATCATTAAACCGAGTTAAAATTTAATTCGATATCGAATATCACGGACGTTACAGCTTCGCTTTTAACTTTTTCAGGTTACAAGTAAAATCGTAGCTCTACAAATTTTCAGCTTCTTCGGCGAATGCAAGTTTAAAAGAAATCTTTTTGTTTTTCTTTGAAAAGTACATATTGTTTCATAGATAGCGATCGGAGAGAAATGTTTTAAAAAGCCTGCGTTAGATTTAATTGCTGGTCAAAAAGCAGTTTCACTCTTGCTCCCTTGCATGACCCCTTCCCGGCGCGTGTTATCGCATGATAGCATGCTTTGGCTCGGGGAATTCGTGTCCTCGGCGACGAATGAATCAGAGTCTTTTCTGAAGCATGAAACTCTAGAAAGCAAATAAGAATTCTATTGGGGTTTCACAGTCTAATTTTCTGGGCACTCATTGTTGCAGGCACACACGCCCCTTCTTGCGGCTGACACGAGACATGTAAGTAGACAAAACGTGTGAACACAAAAGAATCCTTGCACGAATCAATCCTTGTTGATAACTAAACACTTTGACTTTTAACTGAAAACAGATTGTCTTTCCATTCGTACCTTTTATTTTGTCCAATGTATCATATATTGTACGAATATGCGTGAACTAAAAATATCGAAGAATGGTTTATTCGAATTGATGCCACTTTTCTTCTTGTTCTTGTTGTTCGAATAGATCGTGCAAATTTATGATTAAGTATCAGTCGCAAATATTCGGTTAGAATCCCAGAGGTATTCGTATAATTTTACAAGTAGCCGCGTTACGACGTTGCACGTGCTCGAATTTCCACAATTACCTCCCTCCTTTGATTCTAGATAGAAATTATAGTTTAATCGTGTGTCGGTTTTCGATCCGTAAACTATTGCGACGATTGAATCCTATCTCGATATCGTACGCCGCCTTGATGTCGAAATACTAGTAGGACAATACTTTTCCTGCAACGTTTACTGTGATGAGAGATCGATTGGAATTTCGTTAAGTTCTCTTATCGGCGATATGAATTGATAGGGACGGTGCGAAAAATATTGCGATTGATCTCGTCCCGTGTGTTTTCATTTTTATGATCGATCCCTACGATTTGTCAGGATTACGCAGGCGACCATTGAAAACACGTAACTTTTCTTTTATTTAAAAAAAAAGAACGAACACGAATTGGTTCAGGAAAATTTATGTTTTTAATTGTTCTTGGGATTTAATGCTCGTACGATATTCTGCTGCCTCTCGAAATTGTCGTATTCTAAGATTATAATTTTCACTTGCGAGAAATAATCATTTACGCTTAGGCCATTGGCGTTAAAAACTGTCACACAATACTAGGGCAAATTAAATTTTACACGCAATTAAAATTAATCGAATCTCTCGAATCGTTCTTTCATTGTTTTCATATTATTTTTCCGTCATTTTCCGACATTTATCACGATTTATCGGCTTCGATCACCCCTGTCACTCTTACGTCATTCAAACGTCGAGGGTAACCTGCCCTTTTCAGCAAGCTTGACAACCAACTTCTCCAGTGGCATCGTCAGCGCTGCGGTATTCGAATGAAAAGATTCATGGAGGGCTTCGTTCGATTTGCAGCATCGTTTGAAATTCAACGTAGATGGCGCATACTTTACCCTGAATCGTAGGAAGGGAAACGAGGGTATGAAATAGGTGGAAGGAGGCTGAAAGCGATTCGGATGTAACACGAGTATTCACTCGTCAAATCGAGTAAACTGCGGTCTCCGGTTCTTATAACTTTCTGGGATGCCTACGACCGCCGCGATTATCTTTCTCGTTCGTGGTTCTTCCTCCTATTCCTACCTACCAAGTCATTCATCTCCTTTTTCATCCCTTGTCGTGTGCTTCCCAGAAAATAGGATCAATTTCGCGGCGAGAAACGATCTCAATTCAAGTCGTTTATTCTTCGTAATTAGCTGTTAGATTTATTTGACAATTCTTGGTGAGATGACCTCAGATATACGTTCGAACATATTTTCGAAACTTTCGTTGGCGTAACAAACTCGTCTTATCGGGAAATTTTCGTTCGCGTGAATTGTTCCAGGGCTCGTTTGCCACGGTACCATTTTGGTTTCCCGAGCTAGCTCCGAAATCTGAAATTCCACGTACGCCACTTTTCCCTTGAGAAAACACACCCCTGTTTCGTATTATCCCGGCTCATCGAGATCCTAATCCCATTAGATTTCCTGCTTGCCTCCCTCGTTCCTCTTTCTTCGCTTGTTTCCTATTTTGTATAACAGTACTCGACTGATTATTATTATTAACCTTAGCTCCGATACCTCTGCTCGATTTTAGCAAAGCTAGCACGCGTTACCAACGGAGAAACGAATATCGCTAATTAATCCCAAGGTATTTTCGTGTCTCGAGTTTTTCATAATATAATCAACAAATAGCTTTAATCCACTGCTAACACTATCCTGTATAAGAGGGATAATATCTTCCGTACACATAACGAATACGTTTTTTCATCAGCGAATTTTTTATCATGACGTTCTTTAGCTATCGGTATTTGATGTTGCCGCACGATAGTGGCCATAGCCGGAATAAGAGGTCATTGGCGAACCGCGCGCGGTGGTTACCACGTGGTGTTGCTCTTCATGTCACTTCCTGCGCTTCCAGCCCCTAGAATTGCATTATGGTTGAGCGGCATTATAACGGGACGTGTCATATAAATCACATTGGATGACGCGAGCGTGTCGGTGTCCGTGCATGTCCCTCGATCTTCACGCAAATTGTCGAGATTACTCGTTGGTGGATCACGAATCAGCTTTCCGGCCCTTAAAGTGTGCTTTGAACGAGCTTGTAACCTTATGGGCCCTTTGAACTTGGTTAAATCGAAGGAAATGAGTATCACTTCACATTTTGTAAGTGTCGCAATTTTATGATTGAAATATACAAGTAAGGTAACAAATCTCTGAAATTAATCGAGGGCTCGAAGAATCCTTTTGAAATTTGTTCACTCGTTAGAGCGTAACGCGATGCGATATTATCGATCGTTTAGATAATATTAAAATGGAGGAGGCAGAATCGTTTTATTCGCTTGTTTTTATTGAAATGCGTGAAATACACAGTTACGGTTACAGGAATCGCGGAATGAATATTAATAGTCACTAGTGTACGCATTACGAATAATTACATTTTTCCGTTCGTTGGAATGTTGTTGGCCGCATGCAACGTCCTCCACCGAAAGATAACAATTAACGCACCGTGTGTCGTTTTATCTTCATTAAAACATTGCTCGTATTGCAAACAATTATTTCGATATTGTCCGCCTTTTGCATAATATTAACATATATTTCGGAACAGTTCATCATATTTCACTTATTTACAAATTAATGCCGAACGTTATTTATCGAAGCAAGCGTATCGTTAATCATCCCGATATCGAAAGATATTATCTCTCCGGTCGATATTAAATTGCAGTTCGAGGCTGATTCGATCGCATTCAATATTTCCAGTCGCGGTACGATTCAGTAATGAAATAGTCCATTAATGGAAGACACGCGTCGTCAATGGACCGGAAATGTTTGGATTAGAATTAGATCGCCCGCAGTCCGTACCTCATGTATGCATACAAATACGTGGAATCCCGCAGGTGCATCAACTTTGACTGGCAAATAATGCGTTGCTGTATCCGGGCAGATGTCGAATATAGCAAAAAGATTGCGCTTTGTTCGTCGCGTTGCAATCCTCCGATTTCCAGCTTTTGAAATAGAATGATTCGTGGTTTAAATGAATTTACCTTCGACAATTAAATCGGTTCTTTAAATTCGATTAGAACATATAACGAGATAGAATTACATTTTACAGAGATGAATTTATTAAGATCAGAAAAAGATTCGTAATTATTTTTTATGTTTGTATGACAGAATGATACACGTACACATATCTGGTCATTGAGATAATTTTTCGTGGAAGAATTTCATATATTTAGGGATATTTATTCACAATAATATTTATCATGTCTTCTGAAATTATACTTTACCTACAGGCGATATACAGTCATGATGACTGCTTGGAAACAATATGATGAATAGAATTTTGTTGATTTTCTGATTTTGATACTACTTATTTAATTTCACGCCAACAGATTTTAGAAAGAATTAGAAAGCATTTAGAACCGTAGGTAACATGAAATGACACCTAAAGTGCTCGAGGTTTAACGCGATTTGGTAGCTCCGTGTCTTAGGTTCGTTCAGATTTTTAGAAGGTGCGTAACAGTTCCAGTCAATTTATTTTAGCAAACTTAAGCGTTAGGAGGGCATGGAGCAGCGTCGTGCGGGTCATTTAAGAACAAGATAAACCCTAAAAGGACTTTGTTCCGCATCAATTATCCCTTTTAAGTGGTCTGGCAATTTTTGTCCCCTTTTCTATGAAAAATGAGGCAGTTCGAGCAACTTTTACTAGTTTCGCGAACACAGCCATTTACATTTCATTCATATCGCCCGATCGTTGATAACCGGTGATTAATTTAGTGGTGAGTCAAGCAGACTCCCGATTTCGTTTGTTAAAATTTTAACCGTGTTAATTTTTAATTCTCTCGCGGGAACGACTGTGTTATCTGAAACTAGTCACAAGGAAAATGCGGTTTCTAGCTTTCTTTATCTTTCCCTCGTGAACAGACGTTCTCGTTGGCTCGTTTTAATGTTTGTGTCATCGCGTTTCCGACCGTCTGTTTTCCAATTTACGAGCTATGTCAGATACGAGAAATTACTATGTGAGAACTCTACGGGCACGCTGCGAAAATTGGGATCGATGCGAGAGAGCAAGGACGACGACATTTTCTTACCGATGCTTCGACTACGTATTATGAGAACCCATCAACGTTATCTAAACGTGAACGCGTGTGCACACTTTGTTGTTCTTCTCTCTTTCATGACTTCCCTGCAATAGGTCGGACCAAGCAGAAAATGTTTAGTTCATTGACTTTTCTTTTTGATATATTTGGTGGTGGTTTATTGGGCAACGTGTCAAAATTTAAATGGAATGAATAAAAGAGCTTCAAAATAAATACCCTTTGTCACTCTCTCACTCTTTACATAATATTAAAAATATTATTCTTTAAATCCCGAAGTGATACTTAAAATTTAAAAATCAGTGGAAATGTATCTGTCATGATTTTCAAATGATGTAAGCATTAGATATAAACATTTTCAATGTAGTGTATGTTATCTTTAACCATTTTATTTTTACAATTTTCTGAACAAATTCATTATTTTAATTGGAAAATACTTGTCTCACGAAATACCGACAAAATATTTAAGAAATAACAAATCAAGTCGCATCCCTTGGTAGCTGAAAATCTATTTATCATAACATCGCGTCGGTGACACGAGCTTTGTGGTTCGTTGCTCAAAGCGTCCCGAATTCTGGGTCGGAACGGAGGGTCTCTCGTTCTCACAGTTGCGTGGATTTCAGCATCGCAAGCATGGAGCAAGGTCGTAAAATTACGGATGTAAACCGTAAGTGGTACCAGAATGGAATAAAGTTCGTCATCGAATCCAGAAAGGAAGATATTTGGTCGATCGCTTCGTCGATCCCTGGTATAGTACCTGGAATGAAAAACACACAGTATAGTCAGCGAACCGAAAGGACAGGAGTGATTCATTCTATCTGCGTAAAATGGGACGTGCAAGTAAACTTCTGACGAGGGTTACCCAACTAAAATATTCCGAGTATCTTTAGAAATCACGTGATTTCGAAGGATTTCCTCAATTTCTCGATCGTTACGGACTGTCATGATGTTCAAAATGTTTCCATATTTATTTCAGATATGAATTTGAGACTATAGGTACCTTTAATCGAGTTAAGTAGAAACTGAGCGAAATAGAAGCTCGAGGTGTTAATCGACGAAACTATACTGGACGATAGGAATACTGTAATCGTCGAATTCATCTTATTTCCTTGTTAATATTCATTGATTTTCCACTTGGAGATACAATTGAATACGAGATACGATCGAAGCTTCGTTGGGCCGGTAGTCTATGAACCTGTAGGTTTTAACGAATTACATTTCACTTCCGGAAAGTTCTTCCGAACACCACGAAACTGTACATTAACGGGAATGAGAAACGGTTATCGCTGCATTCGCTTGGAAAACCAGTGAAATTGCTGGTGAGATAAGACAAGCACGGTATTAACCGAATACGGGGAACTGTAAATTTATTCCAGGATTGTAGTCTACGTCAGCGTGGCACCGCTAAAGATTTCCCGGTCTAGAAGAATTCGAGTCTGCATTATGCCGGTCACGTTCGTCTGGTTTTCTTTTAGATTCCTCCCTTCCAATCGTCTCTTCTATATTCCTGTTCCTCGCCGTCTAAGAAGGAGTTGTCAAATCCTACTTGTACCTTCCTTCCACGCGTAAAATCTCCACCGACACTCATACTGGTTTACACAAATGGAATCAAGCGATGGTAATAGAGATCCGACAAACTGTGAAATTCTGTGCTGTTTATCACCGCATAATTTTGTTCTTTTGTATTTTGAGAAATTTCGAGTGCATTAATATTTATTAATTTATATTACATGTTCGCAAAATGTTTGATTAATGAGAAGAGAGTGGAGGGTTGTTTCGAAATTTGGTTTTATATTGCATTTGAATGGAAATTTAAGTCCACTATGAAATTATAATGAGAATCTCGATTACATAGTTTATGGAGCGTGATGCAAGTTGTGATGTTCCGTGAACTAACTCCTCAACGTGTTTCTCAGTGAATCATATACTCTGCTGATGGTCTTTGATTAGTGACTTAGAGATTACTCTCAAGTTCATTAACTATCTGTCCGTAAGTCTCGATATAACTGTAGCGGCACGCTAATAAATTTAAATCTTATTGTTGTTTTGCCTCGGAGCATCAATATCGTAGGACACACACATATTGTATTAATAATCAAACTCCGAGGCAAAACAAGGTCGCCGTTACTTTCAACCGTCAAACGCAGTCGAGTTCAAATTTTCCGACTGTCCACTGACCGATATAAATAAACGAGCGAATTGACGAGCGAGACAGAGTTTATCGAGCGAGAGAGTTTAGCATTCGAAGATATCAAAATACGCGCGTATTTATCACGATTATTATTAGATCAGGACTCGTGCTTTGTATTAAGGCATTACAAATAAAGTGCTCACGACACTTAGAATCGATATTTGAACTACCTCATCCTCTACATAACTAATTGAATGTTGAATAATGATGTAGTCGAGTGAAAGTAATAGAGTTTTGCTGTTCAAAATTGAGAAATATTTAGTTGCAGAAGAGGATGTTTTTTCAATGAATAACAACATTTAATATTACAAATTAAGGCAGATTGGATATTCATTAGGTAGATATAGTGAATTATCGGAAATATGGTGGGTCTTGTTCACTATGGAATTGTACGCCAATGTCAAATTGTTTAGGATGGATTTACATGGCAAGAATTTCATATTACACCCGCACGACGTACAACATTATAATTAATTTAGCAATATATGGTGTAATTTAATTTCAGCAGGCTTCATCATTCCGTAGTTACGCAATTTCGATTTGTTTCATTATTACGTAATTGCAAAATGAAATATTACCCAACTTTAGTTAAATGATTCATAAGATGGGCATAGAATAATGAAGTTACATCATTACCCCCTTTGCATTAAGATCCTGTCATTCCAGATAATTGCAAGATTATAGAGATTATCGAGATCGTGTCATTAGCACCTCAGATCGCTTGAATTATCATTCGATTTGTCACAGTTTATTATCGCGATTGTCATTAATGGTCATGTTATTTAAAAGCCATGTATTATTATTATTATCAGTAGCATCTAGAATATAATTTTACAGAAAATGTATAATTGTATTTCAATAGAATGTTATTTTAAAACTGTGGCTAGTTTGAGAATTATAGGATAGTTGGTGCTAAATTTAGAAATGCGTCTGGAGATCAATAGAAGAATTGTATCTTCGTTTCTTGCCATTGCAGAATAACGATGATTATCAAAACAATGAAATATCCACGGTGATTTTATTACTTCGTTGGTCAAGGGAACCACAGTTGTCCAAAATTCGTGCGATTACATTAAAGTTGAGTTAATTATTCTGAAACTAGCTTATGGATTTCATGCAAAACTTACCACCATAATCTCGTTTCAAACAAAATTTCATTCCGTGCCAACCACGGAAACGTTTCTCATCCAGAATTTACATGTATAATCTAAAGCTGGAGCCGCAGGAAAAAGTCTACCTCTATGATCGTGCTTTCGGTTAAGTAACTATTAATTATACGGCTGTCGGAAAATATGCAAATCGAATAATAACTGCGTTGTAAATTATAAACGTTAGAATTTGCGAAAATATAAAGTGCTCGTGTAATATAATTTTTTTCAGAACCGCTTAAATTAATCAACAACAAGAAATACTGAACGTGCACTATGTTGCAACTTGCATCTCGCTTCTCTTTTTTTCTCTTCTATCCTAAAAACGCTAAAAAATGCTTCAGTGAAATTTTCCCTCTTTTAAAACGTCAAAGCTAGATCACAAATTCATTTATACTCGTTTTTGATTCTGCTTTTACACACGGTTGCCCGGTACCAGGGAACAGGCATACGTAAACACCGAAACACTGTTAATGAATATTTATATCGTTATCGCGGTCCATACATTCCCATGCAAAGAAAGTTCTCCGATGTTTCCGCTTCCGACTCCAACAACTACGACTCTTTTGCTTTTTTACGAAAATCTTGGAAAGACAGAGCCAGTGAATTCAGAAGTACTGTTTTCACTAGCCCGTGCATCTGACCGATTGGAATGTTTCACGTCGTTTTTATTTTCATGTCCTACCTATACGTATTACGATTTTATATTCTTTATTTGCCGAGCACGGCGAGCAGGAGGGAAAAAATAGGGGTTAGATGTGATTGAGCGAAGTTAATGAACAGTAACAATTTGCAGGCAAGAGAGCTGCTGGAAGTTTCGCCCTTGAAATTCCGAACATTCTAACTTACAACTTCGAAGTTGTTAATTCGAAGTTATAATACTAGTCGATTGATGACTTAAGCTAGTTTCTCTCCTTTCGAAACATTCGAGATCTCGTTCCTCGTTAACGTTTCGTCAATATAAACCAAGAATCCCAAATAAGCGAAAACTTGTCATCAACAAGCATTACCATATAAGTGCATCCATTCTTATGCTGCTTATAACGAACTCTATTTGAATTAATAGTCTTTTCTCTTGCCGAAATTATTTTCCGACTTTCGTTCTTTAACACGCGTAGCCGTTGTGAAGGAATTTTTGTTCTCTTGCGTTTTTTAATCGATCTATGAATAAATTAGTCTTGAATTCGCGCAACGAAGGTAACGCAAGCGATGTCATTGTGGTTGTGACGGCTTAATCCTTATTTATGCGCTGAGCAATGCTCCGCGCTGGAAATTTCATGTAACTTAAATTAATCGAAGCCGTTCTAGACGAGCTACGAAATTTTCCATTTCTTCTCTCATTTTATCTTGTAATCTAGAACATTCGTTTATTATTTTCCCCAATCTTAGCTTCTGTGCATCGGTTATTAGACTGAAAATTTGATTTCGAAACCGAGATCTTAAACGAATTGAAATTATCAATCGATACTAGTCGAATGGACCAAACAGCTGATTCGTTCAAGTATACGAGCTTTCGAACGGCGCACGTGAATGCCATGACCTCCGCGTCGCTGAACTTTATTTAGAATTTACGCGGCGTAATGATTTACAGGGAGTTAATTCCATGGTATTAAGCGTGCGCCGGTCTCCGTTCTAAACGCTCGAAATCGCGTTTATTATAACGCTAGATTTGCTGCTTCGGTCGATTATATACTACGCGAGACGGCCCGGGTCTACAGGTGCATTTAATTTGCGAAGCTTGGAAATTTACCATTCGGTGGCTGTGTTCTATGGATGCGACGTTACGTAGCTCGTAAATTTCAATGATATCCAAAGCGTGCGTGAAACCCCGTGATCTGGCAGCTGGGGGTGTGTAAATAACGCGATCCTAATCCGAAGTCCACTGAATTTTCAAACAATGGAAAAATATACAAAAATCGACAAACTTCGATCAACGCTGCGTGAATCTAGTACCTTCAATTACAGACAACTTTTTTGAGCGCCGCGTTTTAATTTAGAGGAACTCAATGGAAAAGCAATATATATGCATTTTTTCTAATAACAGTTGTATCTATTTAAAGGTTTTTTCTATTATAAATTTCAGATATCTTCAAATCTATCAAGTTATATATGTTCCTTCGTTCAGTAATTTCGTATTGAAATACTTGATTTTAGCTATTAAGCGGCATAAAAATGAAAAAAAAAACGACAAAAATAGACCTATCACATTTCTTCCATGTGACCTGTAATTATCGTAATATATATATATATATATATATATATATATATATATATATATATATATATATATATATATATATATATATATATATATACACATTATATATAAAAAGATTTCTTTCGTTATTCAAATTATATGGAAACAATGGATACATATTATATTTTAATTTCGTAATCGTGAAATGTTGTTGCTACTTGTAGAATATCCAGTTTTATACGTAAAAGAAAGAGTCGGTGATTGTCAGGCTCGTGTCAACGATCCAATTTTTATAATCGTCTTTTGCCTAGAGGCTTGCGGTTTTCCATGTTGGAAAATTGGATCGTAGGACGAATAACACGATTAAGAATTGATTGATCCGTAGAATCCTTCGGTTCCCGGGACCTGTGTTTCGCTGTTGTACGTAGTAACGACCAGTTGATGAATACAGACATTGGTGAACCGACAAATTGTCGAATGACTTCGATTTAAGTTTATAATATATTTTCGTCTAAATCGCGTTCATTGCGAAGGGATGTTTCAAATATGTCAATTATAAACGCAGGTTACATAAATATATTTTCAAGTTGCTATCTTGAAAACTTCGAATTTTGTTTCTGCGTGTTTAAAATCATATAAACCATAGATGATCTTTTAAATTTCGAAATATTTCTGCCAATTTACAACACTTTATTTGTATCTATTGTAATAGTCATCGCGTGTTTTATAATACTTACAAGATAAATACGTATATTTGGAACTGGTTTCAATAATCATATATTCATACAAAATTTACATACTTTCTCATTCTACATATTTCTAATTAAACGCAAAATTTAACTTCTTTCCGAGAAGAAAAAGAGAGGTAAGTACAGGTATAAAGAGAACGAAGTAAACTTAATTATACGCGTTACATCGTATTGTACAACAGAAGAATATTGAAAACCTTTTTTGAGAATTTAATTGCGTTTTACCACGCTAGAAAACCTTATCCAAAGCAAATATCGATCCAGAGCAGGACATAACATATTGCTTTTTCTAGTTTTAAAATAATTCTTTCGATTTCTCGCCGCGTGCCCGAAATTTTTTAATTACTCGTCAAGAACCGCCAAATGTGCTCTCTCACAAAGGAATTTATTAAACTGTTTACACAATGTTACATCTCGCAGGGAGAATTACCCTGCACGTCGTTAGTTCAAAATTTTAACAATTTTCTCTCGTTCATGAATGTTTATCGCGCTGGTTTCCGCAAGACCGTCGCGTAATTCGCCTCGTTTTTTCGACCGTGCATTCGTGAATTTCGTCTGTGAGACAAAATATAGGCGGAATTCGGTTTACAGGGGAAAAAATTTCTCGTTGATTATCCGAAAGATCCATCGGAATGGCCATTAGGATATTAATGCGGCTTTGCCAGGTCATCGTTTTGTTCCGACGTGCCCAGAGACGAACGTTTGCTGTTTGCCGGTTGCCAAGCCGCGTGTAAACTTTTTGCAAGTTCCATCACGGTGTCCGAGACGCATCAGACTGATTGCAATATCAACGTGCCAACTTTAGTCGGTAATAACGATACCGACGCGACGATTCGATATTCCCTTCTAATTTTAATTATTTCCGATGTTTAAATAGGCGCCACCCGAGAATATGCTTCACTTTCCACGCTTCATTTATATTCATCCGATATCGCACGACTATTAAACCCTGCGAAAACTTGGCATTTAACGCGGAAGTTCCTCAACAAGGAGCGATCTTTTATTTCGCCGCGACTATTTCATATCCTCGCGACTTCGACTTCTCTGTGAAACTTTAGCGTCGACTGTTAAAAGGCTTCGGTGGCTCCATTAAAAGCATAAAGAAACGGAAGAACGGCGCTCGTAGACGCGCGAAACAACGATTTTTCCTAGGTATAATGTTGCAATTAGTCCATGGTGCCACAGAGATAGATGCCTTTGGATAGCCGAAGCTGAGATGCAGGGAAGAGAAAGAACAAGAGAATAAGCAAAGATTAAGAGAGAGGAGAGAGAAGAACGAAACTGAACGTGAAATCCAGTGCCGATCCGACGCCTTGTTGTTGGAGTTACTCCAATTTTGCTAATGCGTCCGCGCCTGTTAGAGCAGTCACCGGCAGGCGGGTGTAGTTTCGCGTTTCGTGGATTGCACTTGGATCTCGTTTGCCTCGCCTCTCACCTTGGCTGTCCGTCAGAAGCTGTACCCGTGGGCAAAACTCGGCAAACTTTTCGACTTCTAGGCGCGAGAAAGATCGTCGCTCGGGGTACGGCTGTCGACTCCCTGGCACGTTGCCGGACGTTCATGCACATTTTCGTGCGCGACCTTTCACCGGACCGCGCGCTATTAATGGACCGAAATCGCTCTACCAAAATGGGAAAATGAAGTTTCTCGGTCGTGCCCCATTTCGAATTGGTGACCACGTGAATCTGTCTAATTTTGGTGCTGTCACGAGTACCGCGATCATTAGTGACTTCGAATTCACACGATAATCGCAAATTGTAGAATTCCACGAATATGAAATTGTGTATGCTTATATAGATCTATATCTATTATATAAAGGGTAGAAAAATTGAACAATATTACAATTTGTTCTCTGAATTTATTTATTCAACGTAGATATACATGCAAAGTGGAACTGAAAATTTTTCAATATGGTTAAGGATAATGCAATTTTTAATCACAGGCGCGGTACGTGTACGAACGGATAGGGTATTGAAACAGCGACACGCTCTGCATATTGCTTCCGGTCGTCTATGAGCCCCAGCTGCAACGGAACATTGAATAACGTAGACCGAGCCACCTGTCATAATTACGAGAATCAAGAAACGCTCCCTTTTCTTGGAAAATGTACTCCAAAGTTAAGAGAATCCTCGTTGCACGCACAGAATTATACAATTCGAAGAATAACAAATCTGTTGCATAAACCTATTCACCAGGAAGATCGTTTCGGAAGGGCTAAGTATTTTGTCGTAATTAGGGTTCGCGAGAAGCCAGTTTGATGTAATTTGAATGGTTTTTATATTAATGTATTAATATCGCAGATGATTCTAGACGTAAGCCATACTACGTCGAGGATGATCATTCGGGGAATACGATTCACAGGGCAAAACCACTTGAACTACTTGATCTCGAGGCTCTTGTCGAGTGTCAAGTGCAGGGGCGATACCCGATTGCTTCATGGAGATGCGTGCTACAAATCTATGCTCAGCAGATGTTTAATATTGATGCAACGAATATCGTGTCATCCTGCACGTGACCGCAGATATGTATATGCGTTCCATTTGCACGTTGCAACGCACGACGTTCATTCAATGTTATGATTCTCTGTGATTCTACATATAGAATCAGTTGGCTCAAGGCCACTTTCTCCGTAAATCCTTTCTCTTAAAACGAACGACATATGAAGGAAGCTGATAGAGTAGTTAAATTTGACGATAAATGTTTATTTTTGATATGAGGTATTAGGTTGTTCAAAGAGTTCCTATAAAAATTGAAGCAGATTCTAGTCAGAATTGAATTCGTCATTAGTTTGATGAATTTCGATATTACATATAGGGTGAATCTTCAATGTTTCAGTTACTTCAGATGAAAATCTGTAGAATTGTAATTTGGATGCTTGGATAAAAAAATTAATTCGTCTTGATCAGGGAAAATCATGCGTTGGATATAAATATGAGACGCTGATTTAAACAGACTTTTCAACATATTTCGCAAAAATATCTCGCAGAGAACGAAGCTTCGTACACGAATTACATTTCGTCATGCACATTTTAATTAAAGTAACAAAATAAATAAAAGTAGCAAGAGAAACGTATGAAATTTGGTGCGTGGGAGGGAGACAGAGGCATGTCGGCTACTTTTCGCTATCGCTTGCGGATATGAAATATTTCTGGCTCTTTGACGTGCGCTGGGCGAACAGTGCAGGGTTGCGCTATTTCCTCGAGCATAAGAGGAAACGAGTCTTTTCATTTTAATTTCGTAAGACAAAAGGTGGCTGTGTGTACCGCGAGCAGCTCGAGTTACCTCTCGCGTTAATTCCGCTTAACGCGACTCGGTTTCTCGCCTTTTGCACGCACCTTACGTGCGCGCACTTGCGTTACTTATGTTACTTTAGGACGTAATATATATGTTCGCCTTGGCCGAGCCAGCGAGGAGGAAGTATTAAGTTTAAAAGCAAATTTCTCGTCGCCTGAATTTATTCTGACGCGTGAAATTAATATTCCGCCTAGTGTCAGGAAGTTCTGCGTTTCGTCGTGATATTATAATAATGAAGAAACCGTCTTATTGTTCGAAAATTATTGTATTCTTCGTTACTCGTTAGAAAAAGATTCTTATAATGATTACTCTATTTACATAATTTTTCATTTTTAATGACGTCTTTTTATGTTTATATTATCTCCTATAATGGAGTTGGAATCACGGTTATGGCGTGCAGTATTGATGAAAGGAACCTTGAAGAGAGGTTTGACATTTTTCTAAAATATATAACACCACGAAATAGTCCGGCACACGCAGTATCACTTTCAGAATACTTTTTAGATTTGTCTTATTCTTTTCACTTTTTTTCTAATTAGTTGAATTTATTTCCTGGTCTGCCAGAAAGTAAACTACGCATAGATGCGAATAGTTACCTAAATAGATAGTTTCTTAATATACAAAGCGTTAGTAAAAAATTCATTGATGATCAGACCGTTCGGCTGTGTGCTGATCGATTCATTCTCCTAAGCCAGCTAATCATACAATCGCGGATACGAATAGTTTAATAAATTCTCTCAATCATTCTTACTGTGTTTTTAAAACGCATAAATTTATCTATTACTCGAATATGTTGGGATGCTACATAATTCCAGAGTTTGCATGCAGCGTGGCGGCTGAATAGCTCGATGGTTTTAAAGCGTCAACTCGTCCTTAATAACGCGTTTGCCAGCTTGCAACTCCTTTTTAGATGAATCTGCTATTTATGACGTCGAGAGCGAGATCCAGAGATATTCCCGTCGGATACACTCGGTAATTTCAATCGTCGTTAAAGCACGTTGACTGCGTTGAACCACGTCGTAGAAATCACGCTGTCTATAAACTTTTCAGAGACCAGTAAATGATGTGATCTCTGACAGGAATTCTGCGTAGTTTCCTGAAAATTGTATTGTTCTCCAAAATGGCAGTTGCGGCAGAATGATATCTACAAGTTAATTAAACGTTGAATTGGAAGATTTAACTAGTTACAATTTACGTTGGTATTGCGGAAATCTCGATAATCGTTATGATTTATCTACATTCTACATAGAAATAAGATTTTATCTATAGCGATAGTACACATTACATTTCTTACTACGAAATACGATAAGAATACCTTAAAACCGCATTCGGTGTTTGCTTCGAATCCTTCTTAACTCGCACAACATTTAAAAGTTACGATTCAACTCTTCTTAAACTTCTCGACTGTTCAGCGAAGCAGGATAACAATTTTTTAACGGCAGCTACGCCCAGCGTAAGTAAATAAAATATCAGTTGCGTAAATTCCACTAATCAAATAAAAATACGAAATTAATACGTTGAGAAAATTTCAGTAAATGCAGACTCGAGGAGACATTCGTTTGTACCGATTCGTGCAATGGTCGATAATTACTTTCAAGGTCATCGTGACCCGAAACCACGAGTATTTGCCACGAAATGTGGCTATCTTTACCCATGTTCCACCGAGTCGTGCGTTCCAACAAAGGCCAACGAATATAGTCGTGGGTTCGGAGTCGCGATGTTAATTCGAAATACGAACGGCACGGACTCGGACCGTTGGAGTTTCTCGAGCCAAGATTCCGGGACCACCGTGTCGGTTTTGAACGTCGTATCCACGTAACGCACGTGGATACCCTCCCTGACGAACTTCCGCAAATTCTACTAACGGAATTACCGGCGTGCCTCAATTAATCCGTTGCTTGGCAGAATCGAGCCATTGAACCACCAATTGGTAATCCATCAATCTGTGAAACTTATTTATTGAACCTTTAATGTTATTATTTTGATCTCTCGTTGTATATTTGAAGTACATGATCTATATTATGCATAACGAGTTGCTTATTGTTATAGGAATTCAGAGTGTATTCATTTCGGAGTATCGTATTCTGGTAATAGAATATTTGCTTGCGCACTGGAGATTGATAGGATACAAAGTAATCGTGTACGTTGTATAATAGACAAATTCTACGAAATGCTTTTAGATCATAATCTTTAAGAAATGTATGTATTCCAAATTTCATAAAGGTTCTTTCTGATGTTATCGTGAGTTTTTCTTTTTTGTGCGAGCTAGGCTCGCGATGTTAAAGCTAAAATGCGCATTCACGAGTCGGGTTCGTGCATTAGACCCGATTCTTTTGCTTATCAGATTTCGAATGTCATTTGTGCCTCGTGTGTAGCGATATGCATATATCTATTATGCGTTTATGGGGAATTTAAACGTATAAAAACATAGATATACACAGATGTACAGAATACATATAATGTGCAAGGATATCCAAAATACTGCTTATGATACTTAGAGACTGAAACTAATCTTTATATGAGTTTCATCCATAGAAATGTGAATTTGCATAAACATCCCTACTCTGGTTACTATGGTTTACTATAAACATCTTAATTTCTTATTTATAATGGATACAAACCAAATACCGCGCGAATTGAATAATTTCTGTTCCACTATTATCCTCTTATCTCTATCTATAACTCGAATCATACCTAATTCTCATAGCTGATACTCACTAAACAAATTAAATTGTCGTGAAACTACTTTCCTAGGTAATTTTCACGTATTTTCCATTATTCTTAAAATAATCAGTCTGTTCTGGAAAAGAAACCCGGAACCAATAAACTGGACGCGTAAAGAACATACACCAGGAGTACAAAATTACGTAAAAATTGGAAACGGATATCAACAGACACGCGGTATCTCGTCGAATGCTCGTACGAGTTTTCACGATCGATCGACGGAACCATAAATCTCGATAGCTCGCTGGCGAGCCGTGTGACTGACCACGAAACGTTTGTTTCATCGTAGCCGTCTCTTCTTCGTGCAGCACGCGTGCCGTTGGTATATTTTCACAGTCGGTTGGAAATAGCCGGCTACTGGTCTAATATTATAATAGCGATGACTGGCGCGGCGCGAACGCGAACCTGCGTGAGCGAGCGAGCGAGCGAGCACAGTCGAGTCGCGGGCGAGACGGTCGCCAGTTTCGAGCGTGTGACGCTCCGCGGGAACGAGAACGGGACCGGATAACGTTACTTCTTGCTCGTCCTGACAGAACTGTCGCAGTTTCGCGTTTTCCAGCCTTCAAGAAAGTCCGTCTCGTCCATGTTTCAATCGCTAAAGTTTAGACATACGAGTTCGTCTTCGAGCGGTTTGATTGTGTAATACGATCGAATTCACGTGGAGTTTATTTTACGATGAACTTTGTCGCGTCGCTAAACTTCATGCAACGTTCGTATCTGTTGTTTGAGATATATTTAGTGGTCATAAGGTGAAGCTCTTGGAATTTTCCTATTTTAAACATACCGAGAAACGTGACGTAGACTAGGGAACTATACTTCATCGTTCTCGAATTTTGAGGCACAAGTTTGGAAAATTTGCGAATATTCGGACCGAAAGATATTCCCGTAGCGGTATCACGACACGTTTAAAGTAGCTGCAAGGATTTATGCAAACGTCAGCAGCGTATTAATCTCTGCTCCCAACGTGAATTTTCCACGGTATTACGCAACGCGCCGATACTGATTATTACTTGATAATACGTTGCTGTGGCGCCGCATCATAAATAATCCGCGTGATTTATGCATTATTTTCATCGCGCCAGGAAGAGCTCCCGCGTTGCAGATTTTCTCTCGAGCTGAAACGAAAAACGGGTTGCAACTGCATTGAACGAACCTTCGTGGCAGGCGTTTCAGTGTCAAAGTGAACGAGATTTTCAAGCGGTTCGGTATGTGATAGTGCGATAAAAGTAGTGACACGCGGACATCGATATCTGGTATGTTGTTCGAGTGGACTCGGTGAATGTGAACTAAAAATATCGTACTTACCCCTAGGCGTCGTTATTTTGCTGTCGGTGTTTTAAAATGTTGCTGACAACAGTGGCTCAGTACACACGATGACGACTACCATGGTAAACGGGCCCCATAAAATGGTAAATTTATGTTTTATGTTTGATTGTACATGACATATTGTGTTTTCAAAGTTACAACTTGACAGACCAGTATTATACACTAAATGTTCTACCACCAATTAACGATTAATCACTTTAAAGGAAAGGGAAATGTACTGTACATCACATATATTGAATGTTAAGAAAATTTATGACAAAGGTATCAGAATCTCATTATAAATCACAAATAATCAGAATATTCTTATAACTTCCTGATATATGTGAGTTGAAATTTTGAAAAAGTGGTATGAGGGTTGCTGTGAAAAGCGATATCAACAATTTTACAATCCACAAATTAGTTCAAAAGAAACTGTCGACGAAGAAACAATAACAGCTCCGCTCTAAAAAATCTTAGCCAAAAAATTGACGATCTAAAATGACGAATTAACTCGTCTTCCTTAATCAATAGATTTCTCAGTCGACTATTTTCAACGTTGCATAAAATATCCAATTCAAAAGCTATTAATACTTCTACTCACGAGCATCAATTTTAAACTGTTTTTATTCATCACACTTATGCCTCACATCTTGTTTCACGTACGTCAGACAGTTCACCGTTATATCATGATATTTCACACGCTTATCGCCCGACACGGACATTACGACCAATATTGTCTGTGACAGCGAACTGATCTTCTTCTAAGCGCACACGCAGTCGGATTAATTAACAATGGCATTCACTATGACACAGTCGCTAATCGTCGATTAGCCGAGCGACAGTCCACTAGCATAATTGCATCGTAACATCAACGTACCACCTAAATCGGGCTCTGTTACCGGGAGTAACAGGGATTTCCGGTAACGACCCTTACGGCGTTCCATCTGTCCGGGGCTGGTCTTCATAGAATGGTAATTCGGAGACGATTAATTCACGATTCCGCAGGCAATATGGGCTGATACAACCGGGTGCATCAAATCTATCGTAGAGTTCGTGATTGCACGCGAATCATCGCGATACCCCAACTGGTACGCGGAATGCATTTCGGCATGCGTGTCGTGCTCGAGGCTTCTCTGTTAGGTTGATCCTATTCTGCCTTGAATGGAGTACGTATTAGGTTAGATATATAGAGTGGTAAATGGTTGTTTTCGTTTGAGGCTGAGTCATCGATGGGCTCTTAGGAATAATTAAACCTTAGCGTAGCACCTTAGTGTGTAGGGAAAAATGGTTGAACATTTTGTTGGATGTATTGAAACATGTGACTTCTCATTCGTGGAATTGGCAGTTTTTCGTTTTAAAATCGAGAACAGTGATTTATGCGAAATATTGGTTAATTCTGTGAAATATTGCGATTGAAGATGTTTTTGTTCCCTTCGGGAAAATGCTGTATTCGTGTTTTCCATGTGATTGAATGAGAAATGTGATTCGTTCAAACTGTTGTAAGCAGGAAGTACGGAGATTTTTAAAATCCGTCTCCGAAAGCTTGTTGAAAGGAGCGAAGTTCGTTTGCTTCTCTATTGTGAGGGATTCCTCTATTAATCTCGTACCGTGATAAGCGTAGAGGCGTGACGGATTATAACATTGTTGAACAATATCAGCATTCTCGCGATAACTACCGTAACTCTACCACAATCGATCCAGATCCGTGACCTAATCTACTCCTCTGCGGGCCTCAAAATCAATTAGCCAGTTAACTCCTTCGCTCTGCGGGAAGCTTAGTCCCTCATGTAATTAGGAACTGACCCGTGCTGGATTACCGATGTAATCTACCTTTTCCTTTGTATTGCACTGAATTCTTCCTGCGTCTTAACACTAGAACTACCACGCCGGTCAAAATGACTTGTTTGTCAACTTTATCTTAAAATTCCTACTTCATGTTATATTTTTTCTCCGCAATGATGTAATGACTTTTGCAGGGATAGCTAAAGGAATAATATAATAAACTTTAATTTTGTTTTATTCATTTAGAATGAAAGTAATTTTGTATCATGGCTACTTACACCAGTATCGGTCAAACTGACCGGTCATTCTGTAGAGCACAGTTGTTGGAATAAGACTTGATTTCTCGTTTTATAAAGCAATATTTTACAAGTCTTGAAAATGGAAGCATTCGAATTGTTGCAAAAACTGAAAAGGATACCAATGGAATGCTCTGATATCGAAGATAGTGAATTCTCTGAATCAGGGGGAAAAGAAATTGAAATTTGTAGTGATAACAGTAATAGTGACATTAGTGACAAAGAAAATGAGTCCTCAGAAAGCGAGTAAAAGAACATCTTGAATGTACGCAAAAGACGTGCTCGGGTGCTTTCAAGTTCTGAAAGTGAAACTGAAAGTGTACAAGCTAGTCCAAATGAAATTGCCGTAAACGGAACCAAGTGGGAAATAATTCAGGAAGGGTCAGCTTCTGGGAGATTACCCTTGCACAATATATTCAAAGACACATCCAGCCCACATGATATCCAAAAAAATATCATGAAAGATAAAGTAATTAGCGCATTTTCCTTACTGATCGACAGCCATATGTTGCAACGTATATCTTGCACCGAATCAGAAGCCTCTCGAGTTTTGGGTAAAAAATGGATCCTTATAGAAACAAAATTGAAAGCATTCCTTAGAATATTGTACGGGGAGCATACGAAGCGAAAAATTTGAAACTTTCATATTTGTGGAATACAAAATGGGGATCAAGCTTCTTTTCCAGCACAATGAGTCGGAATGAGTTTGTTGAAATATTGACATTTATTCGATTCGATAAAAAAGATGATAAAGTCAACGTTTGAAAAATGACAAATTTGCACTAATATCGTCCGTATGGGATAAGTTTATTGAAAACAGTCAGATATATACTATAAACCTGGTGCAAACATTACAATAGACGAACTACTTTTCCCAACCAAAGACAAATGCAGATTTACGCAATATTTACTGAATAAACCTGACAAATTCGGAATTAAATTTTGGCTAGCATCTGATGTTCAAACAAAGTATGTTGTAAATGGATTTCCTTATTTAGGAAAAAGCGAAAAGGAGCTACCTGAAATGGTCTAATTTTATAATAAATCAAAATTTGGAGTAGATATAGCAAACCAAATGGTAAAAAAATATAGCGTGAAATCGGGATCAAGAAGATGGCCACTTCAAGTATTTTTTAATATTTTAGATTTAGCTGACATAATTGCCTGAATTTTATATAAGAAAACCACAGGTGAGCAGATATCCAGAAAAGATTTTATGTTTCAATTAGTAGATGAACTTGCCGCTGACAATGAAAAATCACGGATAGAACATAGAGCATCTGAGATCCGAAGTACGTCAAAGAACTCACCTTATTCTCGCAAATGGTGTCAGGTGCGGTACTGTAATAATAATAAGACCAGTGCCATTTGTAATCTTTGTAAAAAATATGTTTGCGAAAAATGCACACAGAAGAAAGTTTACGTTTGTAAGAAATGTGATGAATGATAAATTTTGTACCTAATAATTTAAATTATATTTGTATTTTATTTATTCTATTACGCTTATTACGCTTATTATTATATTATACTTATTATATTTACCAATGGAAATTTATTTTAACATTCTTGTTACCAAAGGTTTTGGTACTGAATATTCTTCATTATTGTACTTATTGTTATTATTAAAGTTGTTATTATATAGTTTTTATGATCTCAGAACATGGAGTTCCTTGTATAGGATAATAATAGATCAATAAATATAAAAATATTCTACTATTACGTATTTTTTAAAGACTGGTCATTTCGACTGACTTTGGTAGAGAGAGCTACGTCTCCAATGCCGGTAGTTCTAGTGTTAATGTTACCATCCTGTCACTCGTTCTAATCTCGATTATTTTTCATATCTGTATATCTCCAATGCGATCCAAATTATTTCACTACTTGATTAAAAAATTGAATTGCAATAGTAAATGATGCACATTCTAAAAGAGAAGATTTCCACGAGAATCTTTTTGATACAGAATTGTTTTTCACTTTAATATAAAAAATATTAATTTGAATTTAACGCTACAGGTATCGATAATAATGGTTTTTGTTTCGATAGTTTTTCAACGAATAAACTGTCTATGATGGAATTTTTAGTTTTAGTAGTGATATAAGATTTTTAGCTTTACTACAGAAATAGATCGAATTTTATTGCAGGTATACAGACGTAAAAGAGAATAATATACATTCAGTTGTTCCAAAAGTTTCTTTCGATTTGTTCCAATAGAACAAAATGGATCGTACATAATTCAATGAAATAATACAAAACAAAAAATGTTGTGCATCTATTATAAAATGAAAGAAATTTTTGGGACAACTGAATATATCGAATTGTGATGAAATGATGAGTTGCAATGTATTTCGAAGTTTTACTAACGTAAATACGATTTAATAACAGGTCAACGGAGACGATGACTGGGAGTACGAGGAGATTGTACTCGAAAGGGGTGGTGCTGGACTTGGCTTCAGCATCGCCGGGGGCACAGACAATCCACACTTCGGCAACGACACTGCCATTTACATCACGAAACTTATACCGGGCGGTGCCGCGTCCGGGGACGGTCGTCTACGCGTCAACGACACGATACTCCAGGTGAACGACGTTTCCGTTGTTGACGTACAACACGCGGCAGCCGTCGATGCGCTCAAACGAGCAGGAAATACCGTTAAACTAGTAAGTTTATATTTTTTATTTTATTGTTTTTTCATGTATATAACAGGTAAAACAATTTATCTACCATAAGATGTTGACCTAGTTTTTATTATACTTGTTTAAAAATAATTCCTAAATAATATGTGAGCCTTCTAGAAGACAAATCGATTCAACGCAACTTTTTATTAATTTTTTAATTTCATTACGTAATTACACGTTTATCTGTACTTTTCAATTTATGGAGTAGATCAATGTATTGATCAACTATGACTGGCTCTACGGCGCAAAATTATTCAAACGATTTTCATATCCTACGCATCGTTTTCAAAATTGTTAATGGCGCCGATTAAAGAGCACAAAGGAAAGAAATAGCAATAATTGGCGCGAGATTTGAAAGATCTCTCCGAACAATGAAGCCGCGTCTGCTGGAAAGAATCCGTTTTAGACGTCCAATTATTATCTGGTAGCTCGACGCGAGATAATCGCGGCCGACGACAATGCCGGCTGTATATCTTGCGGAAAACCGAGATTCCCTCTCATCCCTCCGCGAAATAATGCTCGGCGTTTGCGTTTCCCTAGCTCTCGCGATATCTCTTCTTTTAGAACCTCGAAAATAAAATATAAAAAGAAAAAGAAAGGGCGATATTCCGGTTCTAACGACCAAACGATCATTTAGAAACCAGCGCAGGAATGAAATAAAATAAACGCCAGCTTTTTTGTACGTCGGAAATAATAAATTAATTTCACAACGCATCATCGTAAGCTTCGACCACGAACCAAGAACCGAAAAATTTAAAAAAAACTCGCGGACCGTTGAGCGCGTTAGCATGTGAATGGACGAGTTGAGCGTGCTACTGTGGCGCGCGAAATGCGAGCCGAATAAATTTCCGCGCGATGCAGTAACCCGGTATTTAATCTAAAATCCTGCTGCATTCTGGGAAATATTGTTTTTATCCTTTTTCCTCCTTTTTTTAAACACGCATTTTCGAATGCGTTCTTCGTTCTTTCGATCTTGATACGTTTCCCTCCCTTCTGTCCTCTTTACGACACGTTTCTTCTTTTTTCTTCTCGTTTGTACACCCGCTCACCTGCGTTATTAACCTTTTCCAAGTGGCTAGGGAACAGGTACGGAGGTAAGCATAAAAGCGTTTACGGGCTGGATATTATTATTTCACTGCTAGCCCCCTATGCAATATCCTCGAAGCGTGGACCCTTAAGAGGAGGCTTAACGTTAGTGAAACTTTAACAACATTTCCTACCGGGCCGATTTAATTAAATTTATGTCATGTAGCGTTTCGGTACACCGCGGTAAACGAAGCACGGCCCTTGCCGTGAAAGTGAAATCTTAATTGTCCTCGATGTAACGCTCCATTTAATTTCTCAAAATTTAATGGCGCTCGTTCCGAACGACGAATCTTAACTTTGCCTCAGTACACCGTAACTCACTGGTCTACGATTTCCTGATAAGTATCGATCTTTTATCAGTTAGTTTAAAAAGAAGGACGATTAATTCAATTTATAAACGTTCTGGTTACACGATAGTAGGTGTTGTTAGCAAAAAACTGTTAGTTTAATTAGATCCATTCATTGTTGCGCTTCTCACGCGAGCGAATTTTTTGTGAATAAAGAACCACTCCCATAAACTTTGTTTGATTTAGTTAATTTAATCTGATCGAATTTGGAAAAATGGGATCTTGCTTTTCATTCCAATCTCAAGGAATCGTTACAAAGTCTGTAAAAAAATGTTGTAAAGTAATTTTGTATTTTTACGAGCATGTGTTTGATGTTATATGCATAGATGACGTAACGGATGCTTCAATTAATTTTCAGTACGTACGTCGACGGAGGCACACGCAGCTGATCGAAATCGAGCTAATTAAGGGTAGCAAGGGCCTCGGTTTCAGTATCGCTGGAGGTATTGGCAATCAGCATATACCTGGTGACAATGGAATCTACGTAACGAAAATTATGGAGGGTGGCGCCGCGCAAGTAGAGGGCCGTCTTGTCGTTGGAGACAAATTGGTAGCCGTCAGAAATGCCCTGGTGAGTTCAGGCAAAATTATACTCCTTCAGTTCTGATTTCTTTCTGTCACGCCGCTATAATTTCCTAATAGATAACAATAAAATTATTCTCGAATCCTCGAGTCTCGTTCCTTAAGTGACTTAATAATCGTAAATTGTAAAGCGAAATATAAATCCACCATATGTCTTCCTTTTAACGTATTTATTACACAGAGATACGTAGAATTTTTGATATATCATAGGATTAGAGAGTAGTTCGCATAGCTGAAATACCATTTAGACTTTTAATCTGATTGGCGATTACAGTTCTTCCTATTTAACTATGTTGAGAAAGAAAGCTGGTCTTGATTAGAGAATCCTTCATGTAAAATAGCTTTGCCGGGAACAAAGAAGAAATATATTCTTCACTGAAACGAAAAAACGTAATCGCGTAATTTCTCACAGTCAGAGCTCGATTTATCTACTAAATTTATCCGCCTAATTCTCTCTCTTCGTCTTCGCTAAGAAAATAATAAAATCTCTGCTCCAAGGTGATTTCTTAAATGTTAAAAAGCAGGCACCAAAAACATTTCTCAAAGTTGATAAAAACCAATAAATTCTCTATGATTCGTAATTTGTCGCGTTTCAAGCTTTACTTGAGTAGAACGTTTGAAGTTGATCGAAATTCGGCAAATCCTCGTTTCGTTCGCGATTCATAAACGAGAGGCTGTGTGAGGGCTACGTGAAAAATAGATCAGAGTGGTTTTTGATGGCGACGAGTAATTGATAGCTGCTCCATCGACTCGTTGCCGTGGTTGCAGGCGCTGGGAACCTGTTCGTTTCGCTGCTTCCTCCGATTTTTCGCATCGACGAGCTCCCTTTTCTTCCTTCGTTTCTCCCCGAGAAACTCGCGGCTGAAAAAGCTACGTTTAAAACCGTTACATCGGTCTCATTGATTCACAGCCGCAACTGATGCTATTTTCAACCAATGAACATTGTAAAACAAATACTAGCAACGTGACAAAATCTTAATACTAGAATTGTCAATGTAATACCAGAATGGTCAAAATCATCATAACTTTTTAATCTATTAACATTTATCATGATGTTACAAATACTCCAATTTCTTTTAATTTTATAAAATTGTAGGATTTATGTGAAAGAAATAACGACGACAGGAAATATCAAGCGAATCCTTGGAATTCCCTTTCATAGCCACAATGTTAAGAAAAAAAATCGAGAATGTGACTTGACGGAGAAACGTTGTAAATGAAAAGTTCTATTAAGGTATGAAGGCAACGTTAGTGGGGCAATTTTAAGATTATTAGGCACCTTGATGGGCTAAAAAAATTGTACAAACTTATAACAATACATTTTTTATAATCTGGAATTTGTATAAAGTATATGAAAAAAAGTTTGTTCGATAATTCTAGTATTAAACGTTCTACGCTTAAAGTATTTAGGTTTCCACGAATTGCAATTACTACGGCTGTTAAACCTTCTCGAAATATCTTTGTCTCAGATTTAACGTCCCGTTTCACAGTCGCTACAGCTGCAATAAACTGTTAAAAAAGGTGCCAGGTTCTGTCGTGTATAGATCGACCTGCTCTCTTTTGTCTCGTTTCGAAGAACGATTTATTCCAAAGTTTTCGGAGCAGCGACCGACAGGATGGATCGTAAGTCGATTTAACTTTGCGCATGATTGCGTGTCGGCATATACTTTAGAGCAACGAACGTTACAGAAACTTCGTCAGTTGTTTATGACACGTCCCCGGAACTTGGACCGTGGCGTATTTTTTTTTGTGAACATATCAACCAGCACTGGATAATTACCACCGCGCCGTACCGTGTCGTACTTTTTTCCGATCGTGCATCGTTTTTCACCCACGATCTCTCCGTGTCTATCTCGTCGAATAAATACCAGAAAATTAAAGGAAAAGAAAAAAGAAAGGGATAAGCGTAACAAAAGAAGAAAAATAATAAACTGAAATATGTTTCTTCGGAAGATTTATTCACGTTGTTTAACTACATGAATTTATCTTCCAATTTATTGCGACATCGTAAAACCTCTACAATCAACTAAAAACGTTAGTTTCCTCTTTTTATTTTTTATTTTTTTTCGCTTCTCGAGGTGTTGTAGAAATCAGGTATTCTTTTTATCTGCAGATAAGAATATTTAGTTGGTTAGGAAATGTGTTGCGATTTTTCCATTTCTTTTTAATACCGTAAATGAAGCACGATATCGTCAGCGACGTTTTGACGCTTGAACGTAGTTACTCGCGTTAATAAAGGCGACGAACAAAGAAAGTAACGCGTAACTCTCTCGCAATATTTGTTCGGTAATCCATCTCAAAGTGTTCCGTAAGAGGACGATGATTGACAGGGGAAATTGAACGGGAGAAATCAATTACCGTGGCTCGCGAAATCTTGATCGATACTTGCTCCATGAGAGAACGATCTTTCGCATTTTCCTAGTCGGTATTGCTCTTATCGCTTTCACGCGTCGCTCCGTCCCGGAAAGTGAGGAATAGAAACGATAGAACGATAACAGGAAATGCTTTAGCAAATTAAGATGAATGGACGGTGTTGATGAATGAAGAGAAATATTTTACGCGATAGAAAAAAGGATGATAGAAAATTTATGCTTTCCATATTCGCATGGTTCTCTGTAGAGATTTTATTAATAACAGATGATAAACAACGCACAATGTTCCATCCACCGAGGCGAACATTTCTGAAATACTTACAGTGACCCACAAAAGTATATGTCATATAAAACACTTTGAAATTTTATTAGCAGTATGATGACGCACGACTGTCATAATTATATTGCTAAAATTTGAAATTTATATATTCAGTAAAAAATTAATATACAAAATTAATAGCCAGAGTTGTATCAAAGCTTGATATAATTACGGTAGTCGTGTCTCATTCCAGTTGAAACTTAACTGTTTCGTATCAAAAAGTGGTTTCTATGAGTATTGGAATACTTTCGCGAGCTACTGTATTTTTCTGTCGTTAATTTTAAACAATTAAAAAGTTACATAAAATTGCTGACTGACCTTAATAACGAAACTTGGCTCGGTCATCAGAAACCGAAGCCAGAGAAAAAGCTAGTGTGCTTTAACAAAGTCCAGGGAAATTGAATTACATTTCAACGGTATCAAGCTATGGTATCATGCTTTGACCAGTATAAAGAGAAGATAGAAAAGAGGGATTCCTTTGATTCTAGCAGGGCGACAAGAACCTCGAAAATGTGACGCACGAGGAAGCGGTGGCGACACTGAAGGCAATCCAGGATCGCGTGGTTCTTCTGGTGGCGAAACCGGAAACCGGAATCGTGCCCCCGCCACCACCCCCCATGGCCTCGGACAATTCGCTCTCACCGCAACCACGTAAGCGTGCCTCGTATCCTATTCACATATTATATTATTCACTCGCCGCGTAAATTCCGTGTCCGCGACTTTCTCCCCGTGCCTCGTTTCACGGGACATTTTCGGGATCTTTTCTCCTCGAATTTTCATGACGCTGCCTTCCGGAACAATAAATATTTCACGTACTGCGAAAAAATGTCTGCCTTACTTTTGTTCGCCACTAGCGGACGCGGTTCTACGCCAAGGAAATCCTTCCTCTACCGCGGAGTAAAAATGGGAACGGAACGTTGGGCGGGAGCGTTTTATGCTTCCCAACGTTTAGCACTAGTGTCGCGGTGAACGAATTTAGAAAAGTGTGAATGTCGAGCATCAAACGCTACAGTGGATGTTCCATGTTCGAACATTTTTGGTTTGGAAAATGTAATTTTTGTTGTAAGAATTTTGATTATTTTGATACAAAGGTATTTTGCTCGCGTGTTTTTGTATTAGTGATGTTGGATATTGAATGTGTCGGTAAAATAATTTTTAAAAGTACCGAATATGGAAGTATAAAATCGTTGTTCGGAAGATACAGTGTCATAGAATGTGCAAGGATACATAAGGGTAGTTTATAGTAAAGTACGAAATATAAAATTCTTTGCTTGTAGATGAAATTAATATTGGATATGAAATGCATTCTCGAATAAAGTGAATTTTTCTCATCAGATAAAAATAGCTTCGTTATTAATACACATAATGAACGAAGAAATTGAATTTTCTTCTCGTAGTTTAAAATTATTTCAGAAATTTATTTCTCAAGCCAACATAAAATGCTCACAACTATTTCTGTTGAATTTTATGGCGCTATACAAATTCCTCAACCTTTGCTTTATTAATTAGCGATTACTCATATGAAATACCTTGCATGTCGATCGATTTTTTATGCAGTAACGTTCCTCCCATAATTCCTTCAGGTCTCAGGGGTGTCACATTGAATGATAAACACGGGAATTCCCAGTTTTCCTCCCGTGGCCATATCCAAGTGAATTTTTGATCCCAGGACTTTGTCACAAATTCCAAGCTATCTTGTCGTGCCAACGATCTCGTATAACTTATTCATAGTACTCATAAAGTCGAGCACGTAAACTCTTCCCGTTCCACAGAGAGCCTGTAATGTAGCAGGAATACGTTCAGAAAGTGCCGAATTACAGCGATATTTTTCTTTATTTCATTTACGTTTCAATTAGAAAGTAATTGTACTATCTCTATTAATAATTCTAATAAATTAACAATTCTAAGGAATTTCTGGCACTGACCTCTTGCGAAATTATCCCGAAATGCAATGAAACGAAGTAGAATTTCATTTAATCGTTGTTCGCTTGATAAACATTTCGAGAAATTAGGCTTTCTTTATTAACTCAGATATGTTAAAAACCTCTATTTAATATTTTTTAGAAAAAAATTCCTTTAGTTGAAGGTTAAATTGAATACCATGGCTATAAAGAGTAAATACTCTTTCCACGTGCAAATGCACGTACCCTTATTTTCCAACCAAGTATTTTCTTTATTAGACCTCACGTTTCATGTTTTCGTAGTATAAAATTTGTTTTACTCATATGAAAGTATGTAGTACTAAATGATACGAAATGTAGTATACTTGGATTTAATTAATCAGCATGTATATGCTGTAGCAAATATACAATGGTGTGTAGATACTTGTTGTAGCCATACTTCTGTATATTGATCAAAATTTTTTAATTTCCTAACACGATTAAACAAGATGACTATTCGTTTTAAAGAATGTAGGCCAGTATTATAGAAATCACAAAATAAAACCGAGTACCTTGCAAATTTTGCAATTATCCTTTTAGAAGGATGATATAAATATATGGGTTAAGAGGAAGCCAATTTCTAAATTACCCGCGCCTCGGTAGTTTACGTTCGTTCTCGTTATTAACAGGAAAACAAAATGGTTCTGTGTCGGCGCTGGAGAACAACTCGACGCTGCCGTATTCGCAAGAATCACGTCACGCGTCTTCTCTCGCTCTTCACGGCGCGGCCACGCCACGAGCTGTTTCTCAGGAGGACGTATCACGGTGAGTTCTTTCGAAGTACGCTTTTCTTTCTTTACGACGAAAGTACGAAGTAGCTATGCCCTCTCGTTTCAAATCTCTTTCCTCTTCTTCTCCGTTATTCTCGAAGCGTTTCTTTCTGCGCGACAGTCTTTGTATCTCTGTCTCCGCGTGGAAACTCTTCCGTTTGCTTTGAAAAATAAGGAACCAGAACGTCACGTATACTTCTTTTTAAAGCGAATCACCCGAACGTCACGCGATGTTCTTTCATTTTACTTTCTCCTCTTTTTCTATCTTTTCCCCCGCTTTGTTAGTTTGCTCGGGTGCGCCAGTTACTTTGCTGTGTATATGTTAGTGAAAGAATGCGACGCAAAGAATATAAATCTAGAGAAATGTCGCACCCAAGATTTTCTTTAACGAATGATAATACTTCATAGTATTCGAGTGGAGTAAAACACGAGCCAAATTTATATTTATATATAAGTGAAAACGCCGGATTATATTGTTCGTGGTTATTAATATGACAGATATAACATACATCTATTTTTTGCAAACATGACTCTCTGAAAACTATACTGGCGTAAATCAATCGGCTGATAGTTTTTATAAAATCTATCACATTTATCATCGAGAATCCTTATATCCTTTTAGATCCTCCTCGAGATTTATGAAATTGAAACGTTATACTTTTCATACTTTTATTGAAACCGATGACTAAATTCGACTTCTCAAAATTTTGACTCACAACACTATGATTTTCAGCCTTCTGTATAGTGGCCAAAAACAATTATCAATTGATCGAAACGAAGGGTAGACAAACCGACGTAAGCAAGAGCCAGAAATTAAACAGGCTAATCCATCCGATCTTTCGTTATTGTCCAAATCACTGAATCGTAAATACCCGTGCGTGAATAGCAACCGTATTCTGTGCATAAACATACACAATCCACTGGCTAATTATATAGTCACAGAGACTGTTGAATTAGCCAGCGACGGGCACGAGAGGGCAACACACCACGAGGCAGATAGAGACAGTGATTGTTTACCCCGGGGTAGACGCAGCTTTAGGGGTGAAGGGGTTGCCTTGGCCACTGTGTGGACTAATTGCCAATGGATTAAGGGCTTATCGAATCGGTCCGACTACCAGAGACCGGATTGGTTTGGACACATTATATATTCCCAGGAACCTCTGGCGGTGGACCCAATCCTTTCCATATACAACAACGTTGCACTTTGCGCAGGTTAAGGTCAGCTGAACATTAACCGAATATCGGCTTTCGTTAGCGTTTGCAATTGAATCTTTGATAAATGCAGTTTCCAAGGATGACCGTAACATTGTGGGTACATTTGGAACAGAACTTATTTAACATTAACAAGTTTTATGAGGGTTTGTCATATTATCGAATCGTTAAGAAATTTCGGTATCGAGTTTGTTTTCTCGAGTAATTGGAATATTATTTTAAAGCTTTCTTAAGCAATGAGAGACATTTTCAATGATAAATAAAAGACTATACTTGCAACAAGTATTTCAAAAGGGATAAAACTTACACAAGCTTTTCAGGGAAAGCGAAAAATTATTTGGGAACTTACAGAAAAATACTTATTAAACGTATAATATTGGCGGAAAGTATAGATTCTAGGGCACAATGGTCAAACATCATGTTTGTAATTTTTCCATTTTCAGCTTTTGAAATCTCACTTTGACAATCGTGACTTTCTTCTAATATAGGATTGAATTACTTTGAATTGAGAAATACATGTGCGAATTCGGAAGAAATAGTTTTGCGAAAGTTTTTCAAAGAAAGCGAAAAAAAGAAAGGCAAAAAGGTGAACGATAGAAAACGAAGGTAGGAAAGATAACACTACTCCTTTCCCTACTAAGTTTTTCCCAATCAACCCATTATTGAGGGAATGTTGGTATACCAAATATCCAGAAGATCTCGAAAACGCTTCCCCCCGTCTGAAACTACAGTTGCGCAGAAAGTTTCACGTAGCCGCATTTAATGAAATATTCCATCGGTGGCAATATTTAACGGGGCAGTTTCTCGGAGTAGTCAAAAGTGCAATTAGTTCCTCCACTCTTTCTCTGGTGAGGACTCGTATTCCTCTTGATTCCGGTTAAAGTTTCAAGCCTCAAGTTTCTTCAGCGGTCGGTGAATCGGATTTAGTCCAGAGGGGTTTCGCGTGTATCAACTTCACCAGCGACAGACTTACGCTAGCGCAGGGGAAGAAGAAGCAATGAGAAATGAGTATATAGAGGAAAGGAGAAGAGGGTGCATGGACGCCGAGTTATTACGGGCATCGGCGAAGATCTATGAAAAAACTTTAATTTCTAGCTCCGTAAATTAGTCAGAACCATTATGCCGCCGTAGTAATTTATTCTCCGGTTGTGAACTGGTCGTGAAACCAGCGTTTGCCAAAATGCGGCTTGCGCGGACTTTAAGGGGAATTAGGACAATTATTTAGCGCTCGACCGGGCGGAAGTTTGCACAGCCTCTCCTTTCTTCGAGATTGTAAAAGGTGATTTCTTCTGGCTTGTGAAGGGGTTGCTTTGCTATAACCAGCAACGAGATGATTAATCCTCAGTTTTTGAAAGAAAAGTGTTATCTTGGCGAAATATCAGAATGGAAGTATAATGAAAAATAATGAGCAAGATATTTGAGATGATGTTGGCGTTCTATAAAGATTACGGAAGTATTTCATACTTTCCTATTGATACAACAAATATCTTATCATAAAATATTGTAGTATCGTGGACGAAAGGTCTAAGAGATATCGGGCGAACTATAAACAATGTTGCGAGAAAGCCGAAGTGCCGACAAGCCTCAATCGAATAGTTTCGCAAAAAAGGCTTGCGTGACCCTGGCCACGAGCGGTTGCAGAACACGTGCGTGGCGGGGCTAAGACAGGAGACAAAGGGATGTTAAGGGACAAAGACGAATTAACAGTCAGTATTAGTTGAAAAGTCAGAGGGTGTGAATCGAGAAATCAGGGAGTGCGAATTGCGTTGTCGAGAGATTGTGGTCCGCGTGAGAGAGAACGTTGGAATCGTATTGACGAAAATTGCAAATCAACTATTTAGTTATCTTAATTATAGTACGTCATTGTGATTAGTTCACGTTAAACAACCATCGTTTCCTGTTTAACCAACATCTGTTTAATCCATTTATTGTGAATAAACTAAGTGTAGTAAAGATCCTACAATATCAAAATGATTGCAATAGAATATAATTGTAAGTTCTTTCTAAATGTTCGTCCGAGTGAATAGAATTAAACGATATTTAAGACATTTTAAGAGACAGCAGAGTAAATGTCAATCTATCGTTCCGCTTTCTCTCCTCACGTTCATCAAATTGATCCTTTTATAGCACTGTTTGTTTTTCTCCCTGAAACAACTCGTATTTTCCGCCTTAACACGAGTACCCGAAAAACAGTCGAGGAACATCGATCGGCGAGAGTGAAATACCCATCGTGAGAGACGGAAGAAAGCCTCGTCTTTCAGCAGGGCAACGGTAACTTTTACCTCTCTTTCACGGAACCATTTTCAACATTCGTTTTCTATCACCATTATTTTACACAATATCGTTGCTCATTATACTCACAACAATTATACTTTCTCCTCACAATTAAAAAGCGACTTTAGAAAGATGGACTACTTATCCCTTAAACACCTGTCTTATTCGTGCACTATAATAATCTTTGTGAGCGTAGTACAAAATAAACTTGTACGAAATTTCTGTTAAGCACCGAGCAGCTTCTGGGGAATAGTTCTGACAGCGTAGCGGTCCGGTGTTTGTAGGATTCAAAAGGAAATAATGGCCCCTTGGTATCAAGAGTTCCGCACGCGCTTAGGGAAAGCTTCGCGGCGTTTATTCGAATTTCATTAGCCCGAGCGGGCGGTGGGATTTCGTCTAACATTTGGAAACTGTCGAGCAAATGTTTTTGCCGCGGTAACGAGAGGTTGGGCGAGGCAGCTTAATTTTATCCTATGCAAGTTAATTACGCTCGGCAATTGAGGGCGAACGGAGGTCCGTTGTTCAAGCTTATACATGTGGCGTTCTATCCCTTCGATAAATAACTCACGTGTTTAACCATCCAGAGAATTATGGTTTTCTAATCCTCTGCAATATTTGGAAGGAAAGATCTAACGTAGTCTCGCGTGTTAAACACATCCATAAATCCTTGATGCACCTGGGTACTCTGTACGCAATTTGCCATCGATCGCGACTTCTGTATGCCATTTGACGTTCATGCGCGGGTCGATTTTTCTGTCGTTTCCCTTTCATACCTTTCGCCGTACCAGTTTAAACTACGCCAAAAGATTCCAACGCATAGCCACGCGGTCGTAAATCACATAAACCGCATCATATCATACTCCTTCAAAGATGAATTTTTAGGATAACTTCACTTTTAATCGAGATTTATAATAGGATATTAATAGGAGGATGAAGCAAAAGAGAGAGGTATAATAAATCGCGTTGAAACATTGGTTGGTGTTAGAAGATTTATTTGTGAATGACCGGTTGGATACTTGTGTGCAGTCTCTCAGATCCTTGAACTATTTGCATCTTTATGACGGAGCATTAAAAGAATATACATGTAATAAATTATGTATCATAGTCGTTTTATTTGCGGGATGTATATGAAGATTATTTCTCGAATTAGTAAATATCTCGTTTATACAAATTAATTGGTGTTCGTAGAAAATAAATTGTTTAGTCGTGAAAATATAGTAGTTCACGTATTAATCGCAGTTTAAATAATGCGTCCCATACATTTTTAGCATTCGTAATTGAGTGAAAAAGTATCGCTTGATTTTTTTAAACAGTCGGTATATTTTAGAACCTATGTCGATGTAAGAGAATTTGGGATGTTTGTTTGAACCGGAAGCGAGAAAGTTAGCGGCGCGTGTCGGCAGTTAAGAATCTATCCACTGTTCTGCATGTAGTAGTTGTGAAAGAAGTGGCGCTTGGGTCGCAGGTCAGCTTCACCCTCTGGGATGGTAGAGTGTAGAGGGTAGAGAAGAAGCGAATTCTTGGCACGGTTGCAGTTGTTCAGCCATGAACGGGCTGCGCACACGTGTGCTTGCAAACACTTCAGCACAGCTGAACTGCGCACGTAAACTTAGAAAAACTCGATTCTGTTCGCGTTCTAATATACAGGATCGTTCAAAAATAGTTTCACACTCCTCGGCGGATAATCTGCGATGCCAGTAGCGATTTATTCTTCTGAAAAACTATTATTTTTGTGAACATTGTTAAAATTAACGCGTTCAAGATTTGTATTATTATTCGTAATAGTTTTTCTGCTTAAAAAATTCACAATATTTTGTGGTAAATACTTTGTTATATTTTCGATATTTTCCTGAAAGTCATTTCGGGGATACGAAATTTTGAAACGAGCGGCAGCCTGCCTTTTTTGGCAAACAACGCGCGCGCACTCAAGTATTGGATCGTGCGCGACACGCCATCGTGCAACCGATGCACTTGTGTTGATACATCTGCAGCAGCGGTCCTGAATGCAGGCCAAGGTCAAAGCTAGCCTGGGTCACGAGCGAGCTTGCTGGCTTTCGACAATTTCGCTTACGTAATACACGGTTACCTCTGGTATCGATCTGGTACATCTAGAGGTATATTTGGTCGCATCTGGTCCCGTCTCCAAACAAGATAGTGGCGAATCCTGATAAATTTTCACTTCCGCGTTATCGTTTTCTCCCTTAAGCTGCTTTCATTTTCCACTTAAAAGATAATCAAGCAAATTTTCTATTCCGAAGTATTTTGCACAATATTTTTTAACGAGGCAGTCTTTCTATTAAATTCATCAATTTAATCCCTTCTTTTCTAATATTATGTTACGTTCGTGACGTGGATTGAAACGCAAACTTCTCTGATTTTAATTAAATTATCGAATACAAATGCGTATAATGTTTCAATAGTTTTCTTTAGACATAGAGTTAAAATAGTAAATTAAAGAGAGAAGGTCTTGAGACAATGTTTCGCTCTCTCTTGCGAATTTATAATTAAATCTACGAAATCATAGTACACTTTAGAACGATCCTAGGCAATCAGAAGACACGAGAAAAGATATCGGAAGAGAGGACGAGTGTTCTCATGCAGACAAAGGTATCCCGAAGATCAGGAAATGAAACATCCTCGTAT
Organism: Bombus huntii; assembly: GCF_024542735.1. Lineage (NCBI taxonomy): Eukaryota > Metazoa > Arthropoda > Insecta > Hymenoptera > Apidae > Bombus > Bombus huntii. The sequence continues at coordinate 11,291,879 of NC_066248.1, read as the reverse complement.
CGTCGGTATTGCCAGTGGCTAACAACAAGCATACTGGTCGCTGGGTCGAAGAGAACCGACGAATGAAACTTGTCGGAAAGCAGCAAGAAGCAAGGAACAATGGTGCGATCCTGGGTGTCGCGTTTAGAAAGAAAGAAGACTGGATGGTCGGATAAAAATTCGCGGAGCTCTCCCGGTGAAGCCTGCGGAAAATCCTAGCCCGTTCAACCCGTCCGGATAATGGAAGATCATCTGGTGTCGGAAAATCCACTATTCTTCAATGCGTAGTGCCTTTCCTCCGTAGAAATTGTTCGCCGGGAAACCATCCTTACCTAAACTACATATGCTCCCGTCCTCCTATTATTTCTGCTGACTTTAATGCAAAAATGCTCACTACGCCGGGCCGAATACCGTTCACGCGAATTTGCTTCCATCGTTTTCTCGCTGCACGTCTGAAGACGTAGATGTTATTGAAACGAATCCCTCTGGTGGCTCGTGAAAATTCTGAATTGTCAGAGAGTCTCGTCTGACATATTGCGAAATGTTTAACCTTTTCGTAGAATATAGTGGGAGTTAAATACTTTTTAAATCAATTAAAGTCACATATATGAGCAATATGATTTTCTATATTCTCGTTTCAGAAGAAATTTTAGACCAATTATAATTGACATTTCACATGGCATGACACATTAATTATTTACGGAATAATTCTATCTCTCGGAAAAGTAAATCATCTCGACATACGTGTGCGCTATATATCTACGTACTGTCGCGCGAGAAAAACAGATGTCGCATTTCAAAAATGTCCGTAGTCCGAAGGTTGGAATCGATTGCGTCAAATCTGCAGTTGTTGGCCAGGGAAATGAGGTTAGCGTGGTGCTGATTCTGCTCGGTCCCGGTGGTACCGTGGATATTTGAAGCGTGTCTTTCGCAAAGAGGCGTTAAACAACGTTCAGCAATAACGATTATTGGTCATTTCGTGGGGATTTTCTTTCAATGAGACACCGCTGGCGTGGCGGCAACCTCGATGCTGGAATTGCTGAGTTGCCGACACCTTTCTTGTCACAACCAACGAATTATTGATCGACGTACGATTTAAGGAATGCAGTTCGTGTTTGTAAATTAAAAAAATGCCTGCTCATGTTTATATTCTTCGATAATTGGATACGTAGATTACGCAGCTATATTTTCGGATTGAATATGGATGATTCATTATATCGAATCGATGAGCTGGAACCGTGTTTCGTATTGATTAAAACACAAGTTTATAGACAGTATCGAGTTGATCGTTAGACAGGTCGGGTCACTCGACCGTCGCCGGCACAATTAACGAAGATTCGAAATGCAAATGACTGTTTCGACAGGTTGATTGTTGTGTTTGTTCTCGAGCGGTGCATCAATCTCTGTATCAATAAAAGAGGTTCGACGTGTTGCCCTGTAATCTGGAACCTTCTGGCGAATTGGCTTCATTATGTCGATCGAAGGACAGTCCGGTTTGCGAATTCTTGTCAAATAAACGACGAATAAGACAACAAAATTTCTCTTCTTTTCAATGCAAATTATTACCTGTACAGAATTAAGAGCTTCGTTAAAATTATTAATTGTTATGTTTTTTTAACTTATGCAATATCGAACTGTATAACGAATGTTATTAATACTTTCCAAGTATTTAAGAGAGTGACTAAAGACATATTTATTGCCCAAAACAAATAAATAATTTAGAAACTGATAATCTTGAAATATATTGAATAACAATATATTCAATTTTAAAATACATTCTATAAAAGACAGGGCATGTGACTTCTCACTTTTTTATTTGTGGCCTTCATATAATTCCCTTGCACTTATATATAGTATTTACTCTTCACTAACACAAATTTCTCTAACATTCACAGCGTTAAATCGAGAAACACATCGTATATAACCCATCATGTTGTAAATAAAACACGAAATCTCTAAAAGATTACATCTGATCCGTTCAATGTTTCTGCACATAAAGAACACCTTTTCACCTATCATATGCAGGAAGGAAACGAGATAACGCCGCTTCATTTCGAACAGTTAATAATCGTGGTCGGAGACGCGGTTCGCAAGATAAAGCCACGCGTAGCGGAAGGGGTGTACAGGCTGTAGAGTGCGGGGGTTGTATTGTACCCGTCGATCGAAATTATCCAACGTCGAGTGAGTCATCGATCTCAGTCTACACTTAGATGCGACCTAAAGTATTTCCTGGATATACACAGTCTGGCATATCGATACCTGGAAATCAAGATTTATCGTCGGCCTCCTGGAAGGCGCCACGAGTTTTCCAGCACGTTTCACCGGCTCGCCGATCTCACTGCAGAAACATATTGATCCTGAGCAGGGACAGAGAGCGTGGCGTGGAGTTGAAGAGAGGGAATACCGTTGTCCGACATGTATGGGCTATCGGAGCTGCCGTTCGAGCTCAAACCGCTCGTAAACAAGTTTGTTGTATCCTATCGAGGATTTTCACGGTCCATGTCGTGTAAATAATCCTCTAACCATGTTAAGAAGTGGGTCGTGGGTAGCACGACCGACTGATTTTCTCTTCCGATGCGCTCTTGTAGAATCGAAAAATTGAACCCGTGGATGCAGCAGATTGAATTATCCCATTGTATTCCCATCATATGAATGAATTAAAGGGGGAATGGCGAAAGAGTTGGATATTAAGGGTATTAAAAAGAAATTATCGTCGATAAAAGCTTCATTCTTGAATCTGTCTCGTCATCCTTTGTATGATTACTGATTGATACAGATCGATTAGAGAATCCTATGGCCACGCTATATCAGAGTGCTCGAAATATGCATTGACCGATCGGTGATGTAAATTTATTGTTAATTAAACATAGTGAAAAAGAAAACGAAAAAAAAAGATATGGCTAAAATTTCTGAAGACGAAGTGATGTAAAAAGTCCTAGAATTGCGTGCCCCATTTCGTCATTAACGAAAGTACTTTTGGAGATATGGAAATTATTTAATAATACGATATGTCACGTGATCAAACTGCACCTTGATAATCTTCCCGATTCACAAAGGAAATTTCCTTCTAATATTCCCGTTAACGTACGGCTGGCGAATAAAAGAGCAACATGAAAAGTTTGCAAAGACCTCGGTGAATTACCGCGGCCATTTTCATGGCATATCCACGCGTAAAACGCCGCGATAGCGCGGTATAAGGCAATGCGGAGTGATAGGATCAAAGTTCGCGGTTATCGCTGCGGTAAGTGCTCAGGGTGCTTCATTAACTGGGCAGAAGTTATGCCAAGATCGTGACACAAAGGACGAAAGCTGTTTGTGAAGCTTGCGGCCGATCGTGGCTGTGGTATCAATTGCTTGAAAGTTGACACGGAATTATCTTTGATAATCTTTTTTTCCTCTTCTTTATATTCTTAAAAATTAAAAATCAGATGAGAAATTTTCAGAATTCTTTTCATGAAGTTTAATTCTTGAGTTAATTCGTACGAACTTACTCTATTCTTTAAAACCCGATTAGCTTAAGGATAGAGCAAAACGTGCGGACACAAAGGTAAAAGTCACGTAAACCGGAGCTCGTTTAGAATTTTTTTCGTTTGACGCTTTTTCAGGTAATTGGAATACCAAAATTCTTGGAACGTGACGGTCTCATTTAATATTTCTAGTTTATTTCAGGATTTAACTATTAGTAGTGTCGTTAAAGCTGCAGATTAAATACAAAAGATCTTCCGCTTCTGTTGACAGTTTTTATTTCGAACATTAATGGTTCCTGGATGTAATCGTCCTCTTTCGACCATATATTTCCTTTTTCATTTCGTCTGTCGTAAAATAGTGCCACACACAGTGGGCTTAATTTCTTCCTCGGTTTACGGGCACTGGAACACTTGACAATGGTCTTACAATCAAATCGTCAACCGAGCCGTGCACTAAACCCCGAGATTTTCTTTCTCTTCTTTCTCTCGTGCACATTCGTACGCCGGCATTCTACACTATGAATCAAAGGAAAAACGCAGAGTTCCAAACATAGGGCATAGGGAGAGGGCAGGATTTCGAGATCATTTTTCGCTGAAGAAAGACATTCATAGGGCTCTATATTATAAATGGAGTTTCTTTCGACGTGGATTGTGAACATAGGACGAGTATTAAGCAAAAGTACGAAGATCAAGTAGAAAAAATAGAGTAAAGAATTTTTGAATCTATCGACAGTGTCGCCATAAGCATAATTTAGAATACTACTTTGGAAAAGGTAGATAGAATTCCCAAATGTTAGTAGCATTTCATACAAAGATCACAGGAGAAAAACGTGATAAGTACATTTTGTTGATTTTCCGATGTTAATACGATAAAATTTAAGATAGAAAGAACCTGTCAGGTCTGAAGATATAATATCGTGATATATTATAATTTCTTATATTTTTTATTTTATTATAATATTTTGCAAATTTTAAAAAGGAAAGAGCACATGTTTTGCTCTAGAACCGCATACTGAGAAAGATTTGATAATATGAAGTTGATAGACAACGTACCGAATCATAAAACAGTTTCCCCGTAAAAATGTGAAACGTGACTTATCGTGTTTTTCCTTTGTAGTCTTAATATGTGAAAATATACAAATGTTCTACTACCGAAAAAGAAAAAGGTTAAAAAAGCTAACACGTTGCGTTTCTCACGGTTTGTGTCAGTAAATGAACGAAAGAAGCATGGCAAGTTTTCGACGAACTTACGAACGTTCCCTGTCTAAAAAAGATCAACGTCCTCGCTTTAATTCCCGTCAGCAGTTAAAAAGGGTCGCGACGGCAGCAATCTGCAGATATTGATTTATAGCAAGAAACAAAAGGATTCAGACTGTCAATGGCGCAGAAGACGGGAGCAGACACCACCTGCGGCCCTTTTGATATCCGCGAAATGAGAACTTTGCCACGGACAGGTCTCTTTCACCTATTCCGTTGCTTCCGTTGTTCTTGACGCCATTTCTCGCCCATAAACACGTCTGTTAAACGTTATTCTGATTTTGTCAAGCGAAAACAGAGAAAATTTGGATTTGTTTGAAACATCCTCTCGTTTTGATATAATTTGAAATGTAGATCCGTTCATGACATCAAAGGATGCAGTTGTTTTTTTTTTTCTTTAGCCTCTCAGCAGTAGCGCATAATGTGTTACGCGTAATGAGCTACAAAAATTTCACATCTGACGCTTGATATATTTCTATTTTCTCGGCCTCTCATTTTGTATCGTCCATATTTTCCAGTTCTATCCTTTAAACAAATCTGTACTGTAAATGAATTTTCACCCAATCTCTGCTTGCTCGACATTTGAATTTCTGCGATACCTGTGTCTCGTTTGCTTGCCTTCTGCTTTTTACCTTTTTCTCTCAGATTTCAATTAAAATTCTTTTGACTTGTGTTTAATAACTGTATAGAATCAACTTGTAGCTTTACAGGTCTTTTTAATATACTTGGAATTATCTCGCAATTGGTTTCTTCCTTGGTCAGCGTCCAACGTAGATTTCTCGATCTATTTTATTTTATTAACAATCCACATGGCTATACGTGTATCATCGATTCGTGTTGTGTCTTAACGCCCTAACGTCTTAACGTTGTTGTTGACTTTAAAGTGACATTTGTATAACGATTCGTACCGCATACATATCAACGACACCTGTTATTCTATCATCAAGGGAATAAAATTGAGGTGGATAGGTCGTGATAGGTGCTGAAGAAATACTTGAGTATAATTAACATTATATTTATTAACAATACTCTCGATGTACACTTTACGTAGAGCTCGCGATTACACTTAGCGGTTCGCACTTCGGGTTACAACTCAACTTTTAGACGATGTGTTACGATAGCGGTTGAGCAGAGTGCGCGATACAAGTTAGGATGATGATTGCTCAAGATGCGTTGAGGAACTCTAGTCAACCACCAACTGTCTTTCCGTCACGATGATGCTGCAGAGGAAAACTATGATACGGGATCATCGGATTCGTCGAGGGAAGCCGAGGAAAGAAATGGACGTCGCTGTTAATTGGTTAATCTCTATTGATTTGAGGAAGGTTGATGATTGAGGAAGGATGCTAATCGCCCTCGAGAGAAAGTTGCCAGTGGGAAGCATCGTACGTGAGAAAAATCAGATTTCCCGTATCTTTCCGTAGTAGGTAATAAATTTAGGAATGCTAAGATTAAAACTATTTATTCATTTGAAAGACCTTAGCTAGAGAAATCCTAAGATTTATCGCGGATCCTTAGGCTAGTTAGTTGAAAGTATGCTATGAAAATATTTCGACATCTAGCAATCATCTTGTCCGAAAGATAGGGTCTTTGTGTAGCAAGCCACGGAACAGAAACCGTTGGAAGGTTTGCTGTCGAGTGTCGCTACAGTACCCCCTTACTAGTGATAACGTTTTCTTTTCTTCGCGCAGGTAGATCTTATGTGCTAGCTTATCTACGACCTGCCTGAAAACCTGCCTGATCAGCAAAATGAACTTTCCTGCCCGTGCGCGTGGTGTAATAGCTTCTTGATTTACCTTCGGTTTGCTGTGCCCGCTCAGCGTTTTGAGTAGTTGGGATTTTGAGCGGTATGAACACGTCGTGAGTTCCTACGCTATTTTCGCGCTGCTGATGTTCGATGTCGTCGGGTACAACGAAAGCGGGTTTTAGTCGGTCTGTGGATACATTTATATGCTTGTTGCTTGCTTCTATGGTATAATTTTTCTCGCCTCGTTGTATCACCTTATATGGCCCCTCGTAGGATGATTGTAGAGGGCCAACGTGTTCGAATCTATGAGGCGTTTACTTCTTGTGTCTACCAATAATTCGTAGTGGCTAAGGAGCGCCGATGATAGGCGTGTTAACGTCCGCTATTATAAAACCAAACCGAGCCATTTCAGTGCTCGACGCAATGCTAGGCCGAAGGACACTAGGATGGTGCCGTAAGTTGCGATGCGTGACCTGTTGGCCGCGAACAGCTCGTACGTATCTTTGTTCGCGGATCCGCGTAGTTTGTTGCGCGGGTATACGCATATATCGGCGCCGGTGTCCACGAGGAAGGAGATCTTCGATTTCCTGTCTGTGACAAAGATGCGGCGGGATACTAGACTGTCGTCGCATGCCGTGTTTGCGGACGGCTGGTTCCGTTTCCCCTGGGTCCAGCTGCATGGGGAACGACACTTCTTCACGCGTTCTTCGAACGTTGCGTGGTAGTAACAGAATCCAAGCTGCTGTAGTCTATCTCTCGAAGTCGATCTACGAGAACTCCGGCTTCGTCGTCGTGAAGGGCGGATATTTGTTCGTTCAACGCGTCGTAGCAGGCAATCCATGGTTCGCTTGCTTCAGCGTTTTGTACAGGTGGCTCGGTTACCGTTGCTATTCGGGATGCGCGCTGACGAATCTCTAAATATGTTTCCTCTATCTGGTCGGCTGTCCGCGTTAACTTTTCTGCATTGGTGTCGTCGACAGCGGCCAGGACGTGCTTGATGTGAGCTGGTAGTCGATTTTGTTACACTTATTTTCATTCCCTTTTAATTTGTAAGGATGGCACAGAGCAGCCGGATAGCTGATGAACAAGTACCAGTTGGAAGACCACTGATGACGAAAAACTGGTGATACCAACCGGGTCACCAAAATCGCGTAACTACCAACAACGACGACGCGCCAAATCTTGGCGTGATAAACGCAACCCAAAAGCGCAAGTAGCGCAAACGACACCAAAAGAGATCCGTGATCCTGCAAAGATAACACCAGAAGCTGTCAAAGCTACAAAGGATAAGATAACGAACGAACCACTATGGCAGGATGGGCCGTATTCCGGTACATATCCGGTTAGGCGTATCTACAGCGAGAATGTAGATTTTTCAACTTTTCCTCTTTTGTGCGAAAGGGTGTATTCCCACCTGAAAGCTGAGAATCCCCGGGTTCGCAGAGAGATGCCCTTCGCTGCCTTTGAACACGTGATGACTAGCATGTTGAATGCCGTGATTATCGATCATGTACAGACTGTCAATGGTGAAGATAGGTACAGCAATGAAGCTAGACCACTCAACCTAATCCCTAATACAACATATACGCCTGCTCCCATTATGGAATGCTTTCAGTCAATATCAAATACGACAACGCCGCAAGATGATTTGGTTGAGATCAATATCCCTGAGATCGCGATTCCAAATGGACGAATTTCGGCTGTAGGAGATATACCGGAACAACCCGCCGGAGGTTTTGGACCCTGTACCGCCGCCAGTTATAACATTTACGAGTGTTATGTTTTGCCACTAGTAACATCCCAGCTAGTGATGGAAACTCTCGACCAGAACGAGATGAATGACTTTAGCGCTTGGGATCCATTGCCCGACGGAATGTATCCGGTGAACGCTGTTGCTAATTCGAATTTATTTAGATACCGCCCAAACGTCGAAAGGCTGAACGCTGAGGACCAACAGGGTCTTCAAGATATTGTATTTCCAAATGGTGATAATATGCACTCACGAATCAGATGGAGTGATAAACTTGCTGGGTTGGACGAAAATTGATGTCGTTGATGGAGATGGTAATGCTCTTAATACATCAAGACTAGCGATGACAATGGGGACAGTTCATTCCTCAGTAGCTATGGATAGTGCGAATGTAATATTGTTGGAACCTTTGCTTTGAGACGAGAACGGAACCCACAAGCGCGAGGGTTGTGTTACACGATCGAGGCTGGAGCTGCATTCGCTGGATGGCCAGCAACGATAAACGCAAACCTTTCGATGCAGCTGCCTTATACGGCAACGATTGGCAGAGATTTTCCGACGTTGAGGGACTCACGTCACGTAAGTGAGACGCCCGATGTTGAGCGTGCAACGCTGATTACTGCGTGGTTCAGGAGAAACTTTCTAATCGGAAAGAGTTAAACTGTCTCATTATCCCATCCACTGATGTTCTCTTGATTCTGCCATGCGCCTTATATTCCCTGTGATCACATAGGATGTTTATGGAATACCACAAAATCGTCAGCAGTAAAAGTTTATATGTACGTTGCCTTTATTTCTGTTGAAGTAACTACTTCAAGAAAAACTCTACATCTTTATTTATGTATATCCGTGACCTGGAGACTGCTATTACGCAGAAATATTCTAAATAAGGAGCGGTGCATATTATTCTACCTCTGAGTATACATTATGTTTTGGGTTGCAAGGTTTAGGAACAAAGGAACTAATAAGCAAATTTCTATTTATGTTCCCTGTAGCCTCTAGCCAAAGCTATAAGGTTAACTTTTTTGGTAATGTCCTTTTGCTATAAATATATGAACGTGCTCCCTATCATTCCATTATCTAATAACACTAAGAGAGTAAGGATCTGAATCAGCATAAACTTATACATTATACTTATACCTTCAATTATTTCAATATACTTTTCTATTACAAATTCACTTACTCGTTCTTCAATCAGTCAACCTCAACCTCAACAATTTCGAACCGAGAAACTTTATGAGTTCACAGTTACGTGCGGAACCTAGGAAATGGTGCGAGCTATGACTTATAAACAAGATATTCGCTCAGTTTCAATTTTTATTGCATCCCGCTTTCCAACACACATTACGACAAGTTAGTTGTGAATTATCCTGGTCGCCGTACTGTGAATCTTCAGGATCTTAGCAACAAAGTCCGTTTTATGGGTTTTAAGTTACGTGAGCGGAGTACGGTCAACTGAGGCTAGAAAATTTCCAGGATTTTACGACGGTTCTTCTTAAATCGATAATACCGCAGTACCGATTCAATATTAATAATATATTAGCATTAGAAAAATTAGTTGGATTATCCTAACCCTTTAATGAGTCGTTTTCTTTTTGTATTTTATTTAGAATAAATTATTCTTTAGCGATTACTTTTTAACTAAATTTCTGTTAACTGCCGAGAGAAAAAATTGTGGTCGAGCATTCTTTGTGATCCTGATAATGAAATAAGATGTAGTAAGCAGATTGTGCAGCATGCATGAACTTTATGTTATATATAATTTTTAAGATAGTGATCTCTGCGCCTTAAAACTAATATTTTTGGATTGCACTCATCAAAAACTATCATATATTATAAAAACAAATTCACAAATTCCACGTACCTTGAAACGATATTCAAGCCAAGGTTAGATTTCATTATATGCAAGGTGATGGATTACCACGAGGAGCGTGCCATTCATTAGAGTGTTAATAGAAGAATGTGACGACACTAGTGGTTTTGTGCGGATGCCGCAGGCAATTTAGAAAAAAGATTTTGGTCTCGTCGAACTTCCTCTCCGATTTCGATGATTTTGAAATACGTATGTTGCAAAACTGTGCATATTGAACAACTTTTTCCTATACATATAATCAGCGGTTGGCATTAGTTTCTGAGCTATAGCCAAAAATATCTCGCCGCACGACCTTAGATTTCAAGTTAACTTGAGAGGTTTTCGATAATTTCACTAAAATTTTTTCTTTCAATTTCCTGCGGTTTCCATACAAAACCATACTAATCTCGTTGCATTTTTCTACTAATGATCAATCAAAGGGATCTGCTGATGAAGACCAATCAATAATGAAATCTAACCAACTTTATCTTATTAGATCGTTGGAAATGAAAGGAAGAATATAGGAAAAATTACTATGATCAAACGAAGATAGTCTAAAAAATACATTAGACCATAAAATGATAATACATACTATCCACCTCTCTAAGCGCATTAATTTTCCATTAGAATATCCGTCATCATTGCGTCCCCTATATGTGTCCAACAAGCCGAAAACGACGAGATAACCGTTTCCTCTTTTGCGCGACCTCCAACCCCGATACTACGTAGTCTAGCGAACCTGAAATTACATTAGATAAGTTTCTTGCAGTTGGAAGGGACGCGCCGTGGAGCATCGTGGTCCGGCGGCAAGGGACCCGAAAGCGAGAGAGAAAGAGAGAGAGAGAGAGAGAGAGAGAGAGAGGTGAAAAGATCCATTTGGCGACTATGATTCGCGCAAAGTTAGCGAAATCTTGTTGCTGCCAATCCTAGCCGAAGGCTGACTCACGAGGCTGGCCGACGATTTGCCAGACCATGGACAGACACTCCTTGTTCGTTCGTTAAATAAGTTTATCCGCGTAGAAGTTCGCTTGTTCCTCTTGAGAGTAGCAGAAGCTCTGGAAAAGCTGAAACCGACAATTCGGTGGATATCTAGAGCTGCCGCCTGACTGTTGGACTTCATTAGCGCTAAGATCTCGTCCGTAATTTTCTGTTAATCGAACGCGTGATATATGTATAAGTTCCCTGCTGGGAAGCTCGCGACATGTGTTACGGTTTTGTGTTTGCTTTGTTCTTCGATATTGCTAAATAGTCGTTTTATGAGAACGTCTCTTTTGAGTCGTCATCTGCGTTCAACGAATCAGATCGTCGTTTGACAACATCGATCGTTTTGATGTACGTTTATTGGCGTTTGTTTGAAATTATATAATATTGTACTTTATATGGCAGTGCTAGTTTGCTACAATTTAATGAAAAATATATCAGATAGAATTATTTAACCGTGAAATATTATAGCGAGGATCTATATATATTCTCCACTTATTTTTCTTTTAACTACACATTAATTAGTAACAGATTATATGTAGCTCCTTGTTTTTCCCTTTCTACATTTGGATAGCGGGAAATTGTTTATTATACTATTTTAATATTTTTGATATAGATGTTGTTAAAATTGTTTTTCTATTGTTACGTATTTTTATGGTTTGGATATATAATTTGCAATACGCTATATAGACTATATTGCAGAATTATTGTACCAAAGAATATGTTATTCTTTTCGTATAAATCACCCTAGTTGCAACCTTTTTTCATTCACATTTAATTATATCCATCCAAAGAAAAGCAGATAGACGTTGTATCCTTAAACGACTTGTTGGCTGGTAACGGCGTTCACCCCGTTAGCAACGGTCGTAGTGGACGAACACTTGACACATAACAAAATTAATCCTCGTCAGGAGCAAGGAGATTCTGATTTGGTTGAAGCATAATTGTGCACCGACAGCTTGCTTAGCGAACTGGAAGAAGGTGCTGTCGGGAAATAACCCTTTCGTCGAACCAACGAAACTTTGTTACGCGACGCGACGCAAGAAAACTCGAAGCGTAACTCGTGCAACCTCACTACAGTGCTTTTTACACGAACAGTATAATTATGTTCTTTAGGAGAGCCTGTCGATGAACTAATTTTTCCAACTTGTAGGTAATTATCTTTCTGAAGTTGAAAAATGATTCGTTTCTGTTCAGAATATCTTTCTCCGTTATTCTATTTGGTACTTCGCGAATAAAAAGTATTATTCGAAAATTCATTTAATCGCGCCACAGAAGCATATCGTCCATCATCGAGTGTCTTCTGCGGCCAACCATAGCTACAGCAAGGACCGTTCTGTCCATGAGAAAATTACCACGTGTCTGCGGTTCTGTTATTTACAACCCGATAGAAAACAAATAACATGGTGCGTGGAAGCTAGATGGCATCCTAGCGAGTATCTAAGCTGCACATCGTTAACGTTTTCGTGGCGGAGACTGGAGGAAGACAAAAGACCATTATTATCGTCGATCGTGTCGGAGATGATGGCGGACATGCGCGTACAATTCGCGGACACAATGGGAACCACGGTTACGCAACGAACGGTTACGCGATTAATGCGCGGCATTGTGGCGAACTGTGTCATGAAATGCGTACACAGTCGATGTATCTAGCGCGCAGATGATTCCTTTAAATGCACCTTCCTGCATAATAAGATTCGCCTTGTGTTCGGATGCGACCTTCCGCCTGGCTCTAATTTTAATTCATCGCTCCGTGCCTCTCCGAATACAATTGTGGATCTTGAATATAATAAAACGGGTGAATACTGAACAGCTTTTGTAATAAGGGAGCATTTTAATTGCTTGAATTGCATTGAAAAAATGTTTCCGCAAAGTTTTGTTATTTTCAAGAAATTAAGTAGGAATATTAATTTAAACGAGAGTTATTAGTAGAGTAGATTTAATTTGAATTATTAATTGATTCGGTGCCAAATGAAAATCTTGGATTCGAATCTCGATTATTTCTCCTTGAAAAAGACTGCGTTATTTGCATTCTTGATTACCAATTTCGCATTCGATTGTCTCCGACAAAAATACCGAAGCGATATATATATAAATAGTAGCTTATCCATTAGTTCCTTCCTTTATTATAAACGATGACTAATTGAAGTTTATAAATTGCTAATTAAAATCAAAGTGTCTAGCAAGCTCACACGCTGAGAACAGTGACTCATACTATCCGTTGATTCACTCTTTCCGTTGATCGAGTGTCAGTTCTGGTAATCGTTCGATCATCTCTCGTACTAACTCATTTGTCACAAAAATCAATACTCTTGTCAGTTCTCTATCATCGGGATTTCCTACATTATTATTGATCTTGGGTTAAGCTTGATTTTGTATCGGCATACTTTCATAATTGAAGAGTTTTATGGCAAAATGCATTTTTTAAAAGGCGAAATAGACACACACGTGGTAATATTTTAATATTTGCAAGCATACAGATTTCGTTGTCAAAATTTTCCCAATGTAGGAATACATGAAGCCTCGTGCGTTTGGAATGACCATTCGCTCCCCAATCTATTCATCTACAAAGAGAAAGCCACAGTTTTGCGTCAACGACAAATAAAACGCATATTCTGTGTAGAATTGTCGACACAGTCGAACATCCAAGAGAGATAAACAAATTTTACAACGCGTTAGTTCCAAATTTATCAATAAACTTATAATAGGACAATCTGAAACGTAAATACCGAAATGGAAAATTTTGCCCTTTACACTATATACAACTTTTCCTCTGGACTCTCAATTCTATTCACTGGAAGTAACCGTGTCGTTTGTGAAGAAATCGCGAGTGCAGCGAATGCTGAGAAAAACCGAGGCGTTCGCCTTTGAATGAATCGCAAGACGCGTCGTGTTCGCACATTCACGCGTTTACATAAAAAGAAAAGGAGTAATAAGGAGGGAAGGGAGGGGATACACGCATGGGATGACGGTGGAAGGGAAATGGCGTGGTTGACTACGTGTCTTCGTTACGTGATTCAAAGGACGCGTTGGAATGCTTATCATCTGGCGTACGCTAGGCCTGGCCAGGCCACTTGTATTTCGTATTTGACCACCGTCGCGGTGCTCGACTTCCTGTTATTCTTTCACAGTATCGATATACACAGAAATATAAGCAAGTACGCCGCCGATGCAATCGTTATACCGTTATTATAACGGAAAGACAGTAAAAAGTTTTCGATCCTGATTCAATTCAGGTTACCTTCGTACCTTCGTACTTGCTACTATGTAATAGCTTTATGATTTCTGTTTTCCGAAGACGATCGCGCGATTGGCGAAATATACGAGTAATAGATGTTTTCTTAATTCATGGTATGGTAACAATTATTTAATTGATTAATTTAAAAAGAAGTAAGTAGGGCTTCAGGTAGATTCTCATTCATTTAATATGGTATGAAATAAATGGAAATATATTTAGTGATAAAATAGAAACGATACGATAATAATTTCAGTCTACGAGGATGCTCTCACTTATTAATCAAATTACTGATAGATATAACGCAACATACATTCTGTAGCCAAATTTCTGCATGGCACCATATATGCCAAGACTTCATGTACATTCTCCGAATTGCTCCTCACTCACTACTATATCACGAACAATTGCCCGGTATTCTCTTGAAACAGTTTACTCGTCATTCATTCAGACAATATACTAAAAATTACATTCGTTTTCTCAAGATTTAAAAAATGTTACATGTAACGAAACGCGCACTTTATGACACACTCGAGCAATTCGATCGTCATGTAAAGAATAATCGATTTATTTATAATCCATAGATAACCATGTACTTGAAATACCGAATTAATCTGTGGAATAAAGAAGAACTATCCGCCCTTACCAAACCGTGAATCCTTTTCACTATACCACTGTACCATCTGAATGAAGCTCTTTTTCTCCAATTCCGCGACTTAACGACATTAACCCAGATTGCGTGACGAAGAAGACGGACCTCGACTGGATTTCCTGCAAAATGAGAAACGCGGCATCTTGTGGAAAGGGAAGAAAACGGGGAAAGAAAAAGAAGAAGGGACACGTCGATTCGAAGGGAGAGAAGAGACCCGATCGTGGTGGTGCACTGCACGCGAATTGCATTCGTAATCGCCCCGCGAGGCCTCTCCCTCTCCGCTTTCAGATTTCTGTCTCGGTTAAGAGCTACGTTCGGACTTGTGTGTGAGTCAGAAAACGACTCAGACGAGGTGGAATGGAGGAGCGGTCTCTTGGTTCGCTTGAAACGCGCGCGACTCGATATTATTCGCGATTCGTTTTCGTGTTACGTGTCGTCGAATCGTCCACAACCCCTTTCGAACCTCTTTCATCGTTCTCTCCTTTGCTTCTCCTCCGTTCGATCGATCGTGCCCCTTTTTGGTTCGATTTTGATCGCGAATTGTATCTTGCAGGCGTGTTGTGCTCGGTCGTGCGGGAAATTTGACACAAGTGTATTCGTCGATAAGACGAACGAGGAGAACGGTCCACCACCATTCGTGCGGGGAAATATTTGTATTGCGAGAATTTCGTCACTGTTGTCATGACATGTCTTCCGTGATAAACGAGTTTGTTGGAAGGCAGTTTACCGCAGTGTGAATTTATTTGTAGCGCGAGTTCCGTGTTAAGTCTGATTGATCGATTAGAAAATTTATCGATTGAAACAGTGTGTACAATGTGGATGCGGAGTCGAGTTTGGGTTTTATCGTGAGTGTGCATTTGTGGTGTATACGTAAGCAAATTTGTTAACCCCATCTCATCAATCTTTGATCTTGCTTTACGATGTACATCCTATGACCGACATTGCCCTGTATAAAGATTCGCTGTACAATGCAGTTGTATATCTGCCGAACATATACTTTGATGAAGCTCTACGCTTTTCGATGCTGGAATCACAACGAATCTAGGAAGAAATACTCACCCATTTTTTTTCTTTAACAGTCTATTCTAACGTATAAAAAACGGTGTTACGATATAATAAATTGTCTAAATTACAAAGTGGTACGACAAAGACGAAGTAAGAATACATAGTCATATCTCGAAAAGTTAACATTAATTTTGACAAAAATTGCAAAAGTGAATACCGAAGTGTCATTTCGATCGTCTTATAGTAATTCTAGTGTTAAATAGTTTTTCCTCTAATAAAATGTCAAATCTCGAAATTTCATCAACAAAATCATCAAACCTTCTGAAACGTTTAATTTTGGATCTTCATGAAAGCATCCTGTGACACCATCGAATTATAACTGCAACGTTGTGGAGAATTGTCTGTCCCCAGTACTTTAATATCCATAATCTTCAAAACCACTCGAGACTATTAACGACAAAATTGTATCGAAGAGAAGGCACGCGCGGTGTCGTGGACAGAGGGAACGCACGTGTACACCTGCATCGACGGTGTCAATATTTGCGGAGGGCGAGCGGAAGTTGCCGGCGACACGGCATTGCATTCGTTGCACGCTAGATGCACTATTGAAGAGGCACCGAGACTTTGTGTGTACTGATCTCTCGACGAAGTCAGCATTCTCTTGATATCGAGAAAGAAGTCGCGTTTTCCGCGCTAAATGACGTAGAGTGCAGACATATCTGACAAATAATGACGAGTGAGTGAGGAATTAGGAAGATAAGATTGATGATACACGCTGTACCTTTTACAGACTTGTGTCTTGATTACGTTTCAACTTACAAAAAAGTATATCAAGTAATTGCTTTATGAGTCACGTGCTGGAAGATTTTTTAGACGACTCTAGTTTTTCAAAAGAAGCGCGTTAATTCTTCGAAATATAACTTTCATTACGAAATTATTTTGCAATCTCAGCTGCGCGGAAGTTATTTAATAAACCTCTGTCGTTCGTTTCGTGTGTGACATGTAAGCAATGAAACACGGGAGTCAAAGTGGAAGTGGCAATTTTGAAATTTACGAAAGTTCCGACAGCTTCGCGAACGAAATAGGTATCGATACAGAGATTTGAATTTTAACTGGTATTAAACTCCGCGATACAACTAATTCGTTCGATCGGCAATGTGAGTTTCGTTTCACGAAGTTGTTTGGGAACTAGTCATCGGGATTACGTGTTTTGCGATTAACTTTATCGAGAAATCATCCCGCCCGCCGTATTTCAAGCAATTGGATTTACCTTGTGGGAGTTCCTGCCAGTTTCAAGTTGGTAAGAGTTGAAATAACATTACCATTAAATACGTGACATCGACAATTAATTCGAGAAATTAACTTGTCCTATTAGTCACATCGCATTCCATTTAATTACATCAACTTAATTATCTCAACTGATGTTGTGAAAGAAGCGAAACTTCCGTGACGTTTGAATTAGCATTTTCAGAAATGCATGTACTTGTTGTTTTGGTAGGTGTTGTACAAGTGAATCCGTGTTTACGACCGCGTGCATTCGCATTCTTGAAAAAGAAAAATGAGCGCAATTAACGAGGAGTCAAGAGTCAATTAGCGAGACAGGAGATAGCCTTGCGAAGTACGATCTACGTTACGTCACAGCTTCTGTATCATGCTTGTGAAATCACTTGGTCATTTCCTCTCAAGATCCTTTGTTTATATACTTATGTACGTTTCCGAATAAAGAGCGAAAGCCATATCTACAACTCGATTGATGTTGATAGTAACAGTGCACGATCAGCGCCTTACTGGTTTGTACAAACGATTAAAAGTAACGTGCTCGTTCATATACCTTATGGTTCATTTATATGAGGGATTAGAGATTAACTCTTACATAGCACAAGAGAGCCTCGAACAAGCCGTCAAATATAGTACTATGAATTTCACATTTTGAATCTTATAATATATAACGAAATTATTACAATTTATTATTTACGAAAAGTCGAAGGAACTTACATATTTTTTAATGACAAAGAAATAATTACATATTTTCTAAGTCGTTCGTTTTTAGTCTCCATTTTACTATACCGTGAAAATCTTAAGATTTTAGGATTAAAATGCGAGTTGCAAGGCATTTCTAATCCTACACCTGATAGACATAAAACATTCTTTAGATATTTCTCTATCGTCCAAACGTTTACAATTATTATTCCAAATCTTTCAACCCCTGTGTGACGCATACGTATTTCACATTATCCAAGCATCGAATATCATGGGAGACGCATCTCGTAATGAGTACATTAAATGTCAAACAAGCGTGGCGTATGAGACCGTGGAATGTCATAAATAATTCGCGATAAATGATAAACGCGCAATGCCCAGGGTTTTGTCAGTCACGCTAGTCACGAAATGCTTTACAACATCGCTAGTTTCACACGCGCGATTTTCATCGTTCCATACCGACGATATTCCGGTCCGGACGTGAAAATCGTTCGCGTCGCGTCGCGATAAATAACCAACGACGATGACGGCGAATCAGAGCCGTATTTAATTCGCCGCGAAACAAGGCAACCGATATACGAATCAGACAGTTCGTTTAGCAGGACGCACGGGGTCGACGGGTTTTGCATCGGGATAAAAGCGCTTGACAGCCGGGAAAAATACGTGTGGTTTGGGTTAGACGATGCGAGTCGTTCGCGTGTTTCGAGTGGCTGCGTGCGACACGCACGTTCGACATCGTGATTTACATTGTTGGCCACTAGCCAACATTGTTGAGCCTCGTATACGCCGAGGCTCGCGTTCCTGCTGCTCCTCGTCTTTTCTTCGGGCGCATAGCATCGCGTGCGATGTTTCCCTTTCACAGTATCGAGGATAACGCCCAGAAACCACGATTTCCCTGTCATCGTTTGCAAATATATTGATGCTTGAAAAATTTATTTACACAATACTTTTCCTCTATGTTACCTTTTATAGGTAACGAGATTGTAGTTGGCATAAGCGTGAATGAATATTCTAATTGTGAAATGAAGTCGATGCTAGTTGATTATAAGGCAAGTTAAGTTTACTATGTTTTGAAGATTTCATATTACCATATTTTAATGTTCTAAATCAACAAATGCCAAGCGTCTTATGGATGTGAGCGCACATTATGTTATTGGGAAGAATTATTTGGAAAGATTAATTGTGTTGAGGTCGTGCTTTTAAAGATTCTCTCATAGATCATTCTCTATCTGAGAGATACAGAAACTTTAATCCTCGACACAGTATCAGCTTTTGCTTGGAAACTATACGAATATATGAAAAATGTTCAATTTTGTTGTTCTATATTAAAATAGATATCCTCGGGTGTAATGAAATTATAAATGATTGATGAAATAGATGTGAATTTATGATGCTATAATTGAAAGAGGGGAAAAGGGAAGGATAGAAAAGTGTATCGAGTTTAAAATCCATTAGTGTATTCAGCAATAAGATTACCTAACACATCTCGTATCTTAAAAAATGTATCTGAGATGATAGAAACCAGGCGAGAGAATAATGGTCAGGTATTCGTAAGACAGAATAGTTAAGCAAACACCTTCAAGAATTGTGTTTTCCATGAACATCCCTCTCGTACATAGAGAAGGTTGGGTTGTCAAGAATTTATTATCTAAGGTTTAACATAGATAAACGTTGTTCTCTTTAGAATAAAAATCAATGTAATTCTTCTTTAATAATCCAATTTATACAAGTTGAATTTTATTAAAGTAGTACTTGAAATTCAAAGTTTTACGTTCGAGACACGCATAATTAATGCATAATTCATGCAGTTTCATTACCGAACACGTCAGCATAAAAAATCTGACGTGTCAAAAATCGAAGGAGTGAAACGCAGCTCGCAAATTAATTTTTGTGGATGGAACTCTCGGGAGTTCTAATACATCGTTCACGGATGTAGGCGCCAAGAGGAGACAGGAACCGATAAGAAAGTTCCAAGTCTTTGATACGAGAAAAGTTGGCCCGTCGCGCGAGAATACCAGGGCCATCAACCATCGCACCCTCGCGCTCCAACATTTCTCACTATCGCGGTTTCTTATATGCTTCCTTTATACGACCGTCGATGGCGCACGGTGATGAGAAATATTGAAAAGTAACGGCCATTTCGCGACGAAAGTTCCTGCTAACACTTCTCTGAATTTACCGCGCAAAAAAGTCTCCCGCCTTCCAACATGTTCTAGAAATATAAACGAATTCATCCATCGTGAAACTCAAAGTTTCTGTTTGAGGATATACTTGACCACTTTGAGAGCTTTATCACGAAGTACGATAAATTGGAGAAGCGATATTGTACGCTTGAGAAAGATTCGGAAAGATACGATCCCTATTTTATATAATTCAAGTAACATTTAGCAATTCCAAATATATTTAGCTTCTTTTACCCTCTTTCTAATCGCTGGAATAATCTGATTTAACGAGCGACAATCTGATCAACCATATTTTCTCTACTACCCACGATTGAAATATCAGAGAAATAAATCGATAACAATCGTACGTTTCCATAGAAAAAAAGTCTAGTTTAAAAGTATCGATTCGATTCGACTGGTACTGATTCCCGTATAGATGTCAAGAACAAAAAATTCCTCCGCGCTGGTAGTAGTTAGCGTATAAAAAATCCAGAAAAAGAAATGAAAAAAAGAAGGAAGGGGCGAGCGACAGAAAAGATCGTCGAGCGTGGACGTTTCACGCAGAGAATGACAGCCAACTCGTCGTACGATAACAGTCGCAACAACGTTTCGATGTTGAAAAGATGTCTCGTGGGGAATGAATCGCACGGCCGATGCTCGTCTCGTTCCTGTAAATTCGCCTTTGTGTCCGCAAAACTAGTCCGCAATCTCTGCGGGCGCAGCTGCCCCTGGGCCTGCGAAATATCGCGATATTTTGTCCGATAATAGTGACCACAGAGCATGAAAGCACTATTATAAAGGATGAGAATGTAGTTGTGAAAAGCGTGCTACTGCTGTCATGAGAATCGTGACAAGAGGAAATCGGCTTGCTATCTTTATATTTATGCCTGTTAACCATAATTACGACGATAATGATTTCATTATTGTTCATAACAATTTCAAGTATAGCATTCTATATCACGTTGAGCATTATAATACATTATAAGATTGTTGGATATTACAACACATGTAATAAATGTATCGGTGCGGTACAATAGCATATAGTTTTCCTTAGTTACGGGTAAATTAGTACACAGTCGAAAGCAAATTGATATATTTATTTACTATAAAGTGAATTTTTTCACTGATCGCTATGAGGTTTTTAACGTAAAATACTAAATGAAGTGAAACCTTTCAGATTTCCCAATAAATGAAACCAATGGTATCCTAATGGTTATATGCATATCAATTCTAACTATGCTGACTTTAGTTTTCCATTATGGTATAGTATTTGATGAAGGAATAAGTTATAATTATTCGTCTGATTCAATACACATATGTACACAGTCTACGTTGAGAATTAAACAGTGGAGCTTGAGAAATCGACACTAATCGAAAACCGGGACCACAGCAGAGGCTGTTGTTGATATAAAGAGACAGTTTCTCGATGCTACTGTCAATATCGGTACACTTCCTGGGAATATGCTCGCACGAAGTGCGTTCTCAAGTGTAAAGATAGTCTGGTTGCGCGAACCGAGGGTAAACACTCTTTGCGGCGGACATCGTGCAAATTTACATAAGTCGGTTGCATTTTCTCGACGATTGAAATTTCTGGATGCGGCGTTTACTCTCGAAGTGAAGAATCACGAGGAGCAACCTTTCGCTTCACTTTGGATTCGTTGCTTAAGTTGGGAGAGCGCACTCGAGGAATGAAAAAGGAACGAAAGTTTTTTGGAAATTGAAACTTCGCTGGCACGAGTCACGTTTAATCGCCGAAGAAGAAAAGGCAACAAACTGAGAATCGATGGAACTACTTCGAATTTATTACTTTCTAATTACGTCACTTTTCCAGCGGATTACAAAGAGTCCGACGAGAACAATTCTGCGAATATCGGCCATCTTTCCCTCAAAATTAATAACTTCGAGGTAGATTTATATAACTTCTAGATAGTCTTTGGTCTTTTATTGCCCGCTACCACCGCATAGTTGCAGATTTATTTGCCTCTTTTCGACCATGACCTTCGACGAAGCCGTAAATCGAAAGATTTTTCTCACGATCGCTCAAAACTTTCGCAAAAAGTTTGCGCTTCTTGGGCGAGGATGCGGCGCTGATGCTGCTGCATGCTCCAACTGGGTCATAGAAATCTTCCGCTCTAGGCTACGCTGTGTTTGAAAGTTTCCTTCCTGTTCGAGTTGCTTCGAAAATAACAATGACTCGATGAGACAAACTTCTGCTCCCATTAACGACTCGATATGCGGTTTTGGGATATAAAAGCGAGACTTTGTGAAGCTGTGCATCTCAACAGTTCTGTGTTTATTAATTCAATCCATGAATTTTAAACGTAGAGACTTTTGCTTTAAAAATTGTATTTTTTGTCTACATGTTTCACTAGATATTTTCTAGGGACGAAGCTACAGCTATTATGCTCATAAAATATTTGGAATTGAAATGCATACAAGATTTCCGCCGAATATATGTTGCACTCGTAAAATATTTGAAACTGAAATGCGTAAAAAAGAAGTCAGATAATTAATCGTGGAGAAAAATAAAAGTAAAGTGCATACATATTAGACGAATTAAATATTCATCAATATTTTTCCGATATTAATTTTGCGGTTTACGGTAGCAAATAAAATTATTCACGTTTGCCATTGGCAAGTATCTCTGTGAAATGAATGTTAATATTAGCAAAGTTTAATATTTGATTCTACTATTTAGTGATTAAAAAGTTCCGCGTCAAATGCGTCCATACATGGTGCGAATATCAAACACGAAAGAAAATAAATTAGCTTTTTCGATTTACTGGTTATGTAAACTCTCGTAGCTACGGCCCATCAAATTTATTAAGGAAGAAACTTTCATGCGTTATCGAATCGATAATCGATAAGCTTCAAAAAATATTACGCTACAATGTAACAACGCAAGGTACGAGTAGCCAATCAACAATACTCGCGTTAATTCAAAGCATGATTCGCAATAATTTCGATGGAGATTGCATCGTCAGTCATAATACAATTTTCGCATGGAAATCGGACGTGTAACGTATAAAGTACGAGAATAAATCTTCGATTCGCAAGATTAAAAAAAAAGATTGGAAATTATGACAATGATAAATTCTACGTATGGTTGAAACATTGTGTTAATTTAGCGAAATGGAATGTAAATTTTCTTCGTAATCCTAATTTTGTAAATGTATTTTGTTAGAAATCATACTGTCGGTTTGTTAGAGGACTGACACAAGAAAAATACTTTCTTCGGCAATTTACGTTTAAAATAGATAGTTTGAAGTAGAAAATTAATTAATTGATTAAATTTACTTATTTTAAAATTTAGCTGACAGGCTTTAGATCTTGAGTCTTTGATAAAATATTCTGACATTGTCCTTGTCAAAATGTTATAATTTTATTCGATGATTATATGGCACTATTACTCTGAATTAGATTTATCATTTAGATTAGATTTATTAGATTTATCATTTTTCTAGAAAACTATTTCATTGAAAATCTTTTTATGAATACATAAGTAAATTTTATTTGAAAAAGAAAGACACAAAATTTAGATGGCAATTTGAGAAGCTACGAAATCTTTTATTCGACACGTATTGTCCATTAGGATATACGGCAGCCGTGACTCGATTCTTTCATGTCGATTGTGCAAAAACCACGATTCTGATTATGAACGACTGTATCGTTCGATATGTTCTTCCATTGTTTTAATCTCATTCCTACCTGGACAGCCGATAATCGTAATAACGAAACACTAGGACATTTTGCATCGGTAGTAGATTACAAAATATCTCGACGTGTGGTTACAATATCGACAAGAACGAAACGTATATGTCTAGCAAGGATTTTATATCTCAGATCGGCAATTAAGAATATTTATAGAGTATTGTTTTATAATGTATTTGGCAGATTAACTACTTGCTCGTTCTTCGTAGAAAG
The DNA here is from genome assembly GCF_024542735.1 of Bombus huntii. Lineage (NCBI taxonomy): Eukaryota > Metazoa > Arthropoda > Insecta > Hymenoptera > Apidae > Bombus > Bombus huntii. The sequence goes on along the minus strand of NC_066248.1, from coordinate 11,267,888 downwards.
TATCGAGTTGAAAAATGTTTACTGCAATGCTATAACGCCTTTATTCCATTATAAGCAAAACTACGATAAAATTAAAGTACGTAACTTATGAATTGAGCGTTCTTATTAAGATCTACCGTGTAGCTGTCGCTATTAATGTTTCCGAGAGTTTCTACCTTAAATCGTGATTTCGGTCTCGAGGTGTTACTAGGATTAGCCTAATAACACTTTGCTAAGCTCCGAGGCGACGATGTTCACGATCAAAACGACCCTGTTTCATTAAGTTCTGTGCATCGCCTCAAAGATAGTGCTTGTAACATTTCTATTAGAAAACAAAAATGTCAAAATTCTAATTTTTTCAGTGGAAAAATTGTTGTTAATTACGTCATTTAAAATGATAAATACAGCATAACGGACATACTGAAATGAAATAACACGATACTCTGAGTTTAATTCGTCATCTCCAGAATTTATTTTTTATAGTTTATATTTCATTAAGAAACTCACATCCACGGTAGTGCCATAAGAGGAGCAGTATCAACTATAACTTTACCAATTTAAAAAATATTCTAGTAACAACAGCACTCTCCTCTCGCCATAAGAACGTTTCCATCGTCGAAGATAACGGAAACCTCCATCATCAGTATCGATCAGCTCTCCTCTCTTCGTCAAGTTTCGCTCGAATCACCAAATTATCGTGATAAAAACCTACTCATTAAAAGTACAAAAAATCCCAATAGACTTAAATTCTTGATCTCGAAACGTCTCTGATATTACCAAACGATGGATTATAGAAGATTGAAGAAAACACGTGGAACGTATCAACACGTTTACTCACGTCGAAATGTAATGCCATGAATGCAGGTAGCAGCAGACAGCTATTGAAACTAACAGCCGGAGATATCCTGCGTTAACGAGAACTCACGAGGTCCGTTTTATGAAGCGTAGCTAACGACACGGCGCGAGGTTTGCTGGCGTGCTAACTCGGTGCATACGTGTTCGTTTACGAGGTCCGTTGTTTTCGTGGCGTCGTTAACGGTAATAACATGGACCTAAACGTAGTGTGTAGAATGCTGGGTCCGCGCGGGCATGATCGCAGCCGGGTTCCCATGTGACTCGACTGGAGTACGCCGAAGGATGCATCATTGTTCATGCCCGAAGATCAGCATTCCGGTGTTGGAGGGGCTAGAAATAGGTGTATAGTCGGAATTCCTCGGTCGTTACGACGTCGTTACGAAAGCTGCGACGGCAGTGTCGTCATCTGGTTCTGTGGATGAAAATTTTGGATGGTTAGAGAACGTGTGTCGAGTTTACTCGAGACGAGTTAACGACGATCGAGAAATAATCCAGAGAACCGAGCCGTTGCTCGCGCGAATGTCTCGGTTTTCGACAATTCTGTAAACGCGTTTCCCGATGGGTTTCATTTCAAGATTTTCTGGTCTATGAGAAACGACTGGGTTGTCCTCGAGGCGCGGTAAATATTGGGTGGCGAGCGATGCAATTTATTTGCAGGCGATCGAGAAAAACATCGACATCGATAATGGAAGAGAGCAAGGCTGGGCTAAGTATCGCGAACCAGTTGGAAAATTCATGCGGCAAACAAGTACGTGCATTCCTTGGATATTCCATCACGAACGTAATGTCTATATCCTGAATAATGCCGCGGATAATCTCACCTGGTAACGAACCGAAAGCCGTGCAAACAACGCGAAACTACGTTGATATTTGCCGACGGAAGTGGCCATCGTGGGTCCACTATCGGAGCTGCCCGCAGCCTTCGGGAAATTACAACTGTCCTATGGCGAATCGTGTGGTGCTCAATAGGTTTCGATACATCTGACGTGATTCCTATTCTTGCGATATCGATTTACGGTCGAGGAGATGGCAGCTGTGTACCTCACGATGATCTAGTCCATTGTTTCTTATTAGGTGAGCATAAACTTGTGTCATGTAACTGTAATAATTAGAATTTGTAGTAATATTCTCGTTTCAAAGGTTATTGCAATATATTTATCTTACTTTACATTTTACCTTACTTTATTTTATTTATTTAAGCAAGTACACATATGTACATTTTTCTATACACATTCATACAAACTGTGTTTCCTTATATGAAAGGAAGTTATAGCATAGCAGGCTTTCCCGATTTCATTTACCACTTTTTTTGTAAGCTTCGTCCAAACAGGAAATACAACTTGCTCCATCTACGATAGATATCGTAAAGCACAGACTTAAATTTGAGCTTCTTGCGCTGTCAGGAACGTCGATACCATAGTTGGAAACGGATATGAATTTACGTTTTCTACGCTCTTTCGCGGAAACAAAACGACATTCAGTTTATCGATCGCGAGTGCGAATGTCAGAAACGTTACGATAAAGGAAGCAAAAGAAATATTTTAGTTAATTGTTTTCGAACGATAGAATGTAGGGTTTAATTAACATGCGTTTGACACATCGTCCATAGTGATACAGTGAAGGTACCAGAGATTTGTTGGATGAGGATAGTCAATTGTTTAATTAACCGTATTCACGCATGTGTTTCGTTTTAATTAAATTATTACGAAAATTATCCCGAAGTCGTTCAAGTAAAATTATGAAATTCGTGGAAACTCGATGTCGGCTACTATGAAATTTTTACCGCGACTGAATATATCGTCGTCGCTTTCTCGCATGGCGATCCACGATAAACGAGATCGATTGAACACGGAATACGCGGCGACAGGTTCTTTTTGCAAACAGAGCGTCGCGATAAACAAGCCGTCGACGAAATTGCGCATTCAAAATGCACCTGCTTTATTCAGCGAGCGGAGGCAATAATCGAGAACGTAATTAAAAATCACGTCTATGTATTTGACGCGAGAACGAGTTTCATCGTGGACTCCTTCAATCCACCAAGCATCGAAATGGTTCATTAGAATTAAATTAATTGGTCTGATGAATAATACGAGTCTATCTGAACGACATCGAGCGTAATTATTTGTAGCTTGACGTATCGTCGAATATCAGCCTCTTGGTTTCTAAGTGAATCGCGAACTCGATAATAAACCGAAGGTGTTAAATACAGATATCATATCTAATAATGCTTTATGCTCATAATCTGTAACCCAATTAGTGATATATAAAGGTACAAAGAATTTCAAAATAAGATGTAAAATATGAAATAAAACGTACAAAATATCGCTTGTGAGATGTTAAAAAATTAACCCTAAAACTGAGCTATTTATTGAAATGTATCTCCTATAATTTCATAATAACATAACTATATGGGAGAAGGATAATATTACAAATCAAATAGTACTTTAATCATTCTTCTAACAGTAAACGATACACATAAATATTTACATAATATCTTATCCGAGATTCCCAAAATCTGAAGATTTTTAACTAAATTCTATGACTAACAAAGTTTCCATTTTAAATAATTGACTAATTAACAATTTTCTATTTCAAACTGATTACCTGAAAAAATATTCTCTGTTATGCCTGCCTTTCGTCGAGCAAACAGTATGCGACTTTCAAATCACGTCTCGTTATAGACAGTTAAAACTATTAAAAATCCATCGTCAAAGAGTCAAATAATCTGCATCCCATCTTATCTACATCTTCACACTTGCATCACCAACATCCACCACATAAACAATAAGGAAGGAAAGGAAGGGATGATTACAAAGGGACAGAGCGCTATTTTGACGATGCTTTCGTACAGTTTGGCCCAGCAGTCGCCACAAAGATTTCTCTTCCATCGATATTACGGACGTTACGCGCACGTTCATTCCGAAAGAAGGGTCGCGTTATGAGGCTACGACTTCTGACATCGGCTTTCAACGGGTTTTTCATTCCGTGCTGGAATATTTGCACGGGAACGGGCGAAAACAGGCCGCCATCGTTGAGAGATTTCTATTCGCGCCGGCCGCGTCTGTTTGCCTTACACCGCGCAACTTTTCCTCTCTTCGTCGTGGTTTAAACTTGCACCCGATGCTACGTAGTGCCTGGATCTGCCCCTCAGTTCTTATGAAAATAAACCAGGATTCTTTCGAGCCACGTGTTTTTCCTCGACTTCGTACACTTCGTTCTACTCGCTTATATTGACTGAAGAAACTCTCGCCTTCGCGATTTGCTGCTGCTCTGTCCCGTGCCAGGATTTATTCTCGATGTTGATAAACGAAGGATTCCTGGCGATTTTTACTTTTCAGCTAGCGCGGAAGTTGATGTAAGGGTTGGAAAGGAATGAAAGATAACCACGTGAATTTGTATCTGCATACTTTCTCTTAAAGGAAAGTTTGGATTATGTAAACGAGATTTTGTAATAAGGGTGACAAGTAGGTGTTTGTAATATGTTTAATACAACGGACATTTGCATGACCAGTATACAGATATATTATAGATATAGCACAATATTTAGTCGGCGACTAATCAGGATTATCTACAAATCTCCTAATGCAAAGCAAATGTTTGTTACGTAACGTGCATATGTGTACGTTACACGACACGTTAAGAGGTTAACACATTGGTGACCAACTATTTCATCTAAGTATACTAACACGTGTCACACTATATTACGATGATAACTGACACGACTTTGTGATTCAACAATTTTACAACTAACAATTTAACACTTATACGTTTATGTATTACTTGTTATTATTTATACATTTATACGCTTATACATTGTATATAAAAGTACGAGTGTACTCAGAACTGATCTACAATATGTTTATTGAAATGTTAAAATAATTCATAGACTCTGTCCGAGAAGTGACATTGGTCGTTGTACTTTGATAATTATTATAAAACAATCGAAAACTATAAATGTCATCGACTAATTTCGAAACAAAAGAAACGGCAGGCAAATTAATATTGCGAGTCTATCCTTTAAGATTCAATCAACGCGATATCCTGTTTGCGTTTGATCCAACTACGCGCTTTAGTGTATGCAGACAATTATAATTAAATTTCCCTCGGTCGGGACCAATTATCCTTCCTTTACGTTTCCGTCTCGGACGACCGTGGTTGCGACAGCCTCGGTTATCCAGCAAACGGACCTTTATAACTGTTTTAATTACAGACACGATTTCAGCCCTAATCACGACCTTCATAGCACTCTAACGAGATCGCACGACGAGAAAACGCAGGAATTTGTTTCAGCGCGTCTATTAAATGTTTGTATATTTCATCTCAGATTGAGGATCTAGAATGGTAAACCACGTGAACACCAAAAAAGTAAAAAATATTTCCATTAATTAAAAATAAATTTTGCGCGAAATGCAGTGAGAAAGTTATAAACGCTAGAATAATTTTATACATTTTACATTTTAGGATCATAGCAAGATTAAGCTATGATTATGATTAAAGATTTAACTACTTTTTAGCCATATGTTTTCTTGTTAAATCTACAAAGTCTGATAAATGTTAAATATCTACGGCTTTAAAGTGATAAACGATGTAAGTGTCAAAATTAATAGAAATGTCTCTCTTATTTCTAGCGAAAATTTCCATTTCTGCCAGTTAGATTGTTTACTATTCTCACTCAATTCATGGACGAGACGTTTTCCGCCTTTTCCTCCATTCTTTCGTTCGCAAACTTTTTAATTCCACTTCTGTTTGTTTCCGATGCCTTTAATTCCCGTGTGCCTCTACCTTTTTCGCAACGAACCGATAATTGCAATAGTTTTAATTGTGGAAAGAATGGTTTGTTAACACGTTGCTCTCAGAACGAAGGAAAATGTTTCGTTTCTCTCCGTTTACAATTATCGTGATCGATGTTCTATTAGTTTCTCAGATCGAACTTGGATGTTATTGGACTATTGACCCTTCGTGTTCCGAAGAGCTGGACATGTTGATTACTTCTTAAGTTAAAGTGTTTATTCGCGTTCACGACACATTCTTCGTATAGAACTAATTTGCTATCTGTGGACTTTTAACTGAAAATTACGAGCAGCGGCGGCGATGCGGAAATTTGCATAAGCGAAAATCTCGTCAGTCTGGCGTGAATTTTAAACAAGTCATCCCACCGTGTTATCCGGTATGTTTTACTTGTTCGTAGAGTATGAAATAAACTGGTGAAATCGATGTTGGTAATTAAACATTATTAGGATTTTAACAAATACAAATTTGCCTTTCAACTACTCGTGAACTAATAAAGAGAAACGTAATGTTACAAAGTGGCTCCAAAAAGTTGAATATTCAATTCCACTTGAAAAATTACTTTCCTGTTCCTGGAATTACATGACAAATATCCTCTCACTTATTTTCGTTGAGATGCAAATTTTTGCCGACTCTTCTCTCTATAAAATAAATTTTGAAACTCGAATAGAGTCAGCAAGCGTACCATTATCGCCACTTTAAAATATTCCATTAGCTACTATTCAAAATTTGAGTAATTTTCTATTCCAGATTAACGCTTTATAATCAGTGGACAAGGATTGAAATAAATATTGTTCGAATTTGATCTTATTATTACGTGATATCATCAGCCTGTAAGTAATATAACCGGAAACAGTAATTGTGCAAAAAAATCGATGAAAGATTAATATAAATTATTTGTATATCAAAATCTAATCATTTGAAAATTAGCTCACACATTCATTGTACATTCTTGTTTGTCGATTATTTACACACACTTTACACACTTTAGATGAGGTGTGTAACACTTTAGATGTGGAGAATTTGAGCAAAAATATGTGTAATTTTAATTTCCAATTTAAAAATTTCATTCTATCTTCAAAGAGCAATAAAAAAAAATTATTCAAAACATTTTGTAATTTTGACTGTTCTGTGTCAAGAAAGTATCGTGTTACATTGCTATATAATCTTTTTCTATTACAAACTGCTACAGCAGATATCCTTTTTTTTTCTAAAGTAAAATCAATTCATAATCGTAACCTGGTTGAAGAGGTAGATTTATAATCATACATCCAGAAAAAAGATTTTTTTATTACATAAAATATCTGTTCTCTACTAAATCTCAGCATAGTAACTGACGAAACGGAAGAGAGGATAAATGTTTTCCGTGTGACATTTATGAAAAAATGTGAAAATTGTACTTGGTATCGGCATTATTTAGTTAAAAGGTCGCCATGTGTAGTTAGACTAAGAAATAAATATTCAAAATATTTCAACTGAGCCAGGGAAAGTACTAACAAAAATTTTATAAACAGACTGTTACTCACCTCGGATCACCTGATATCAAGTTTCAGCAAAACTGCACGTTATATGCATTTTGTTATCTTTGTCTCGAATCCTTATTCAAATGCCGCACTGTGCAACGTGAGAATGTGCAAACATGCCTGCGAAACTAGCCTAACCTGCGCACGTGGCCCGCGAATTTTGATTTTTGTCCCGAATCCTGATTCAAATGTCGTATTATGCATTCCTTCGACACAGTGGAACTCGTCAAAGCAACCGTATCTATAGTTTGAAACGCTCTATACCGTATAAGCGCGGAATTGTTCACCGCGGCGGCGAATAAATTCACATCAAGGGCTCCATTCATTTTGCATTCGAGTCATAAATAAACAAGACGACCACGGGGTGCGAGAGGAAAACGAGGAAAACGACGCGGAGAATGAAAAACGGCGATGTATTCTTCGAGCTCGTCGTCGCTTGAACAGATGCAGCGAAATGTCATGACACGAATGTTACACGCTATTTGCATAGAGGCAGAATCAGGAATGAAATGAATAGAATTAACATTAATTCGTATGGCACGCTGGTTTAATCGTAGCTCGATATTAATTGCGCGTTCCATTGCAATCGAAATTACACGTGCCTCGATGCGACGCGGCGTTTTCCTCCCTGTCGAATCCGACAGGCGACGGTCACGGATTGTAAAATTTATTGGCGATACATTCTCCAGTATCCTTTGATGTCGTGCGATCGACTGAACTACGTTTCGTTTAATGTATATCGGCGAATTGTTTCAATTCCGCAAAATCAACCAGTTCTATTGAACAAAAGCTGACATTAGATTCCTCTGTATTTATTGTATTCCCTTGTCTTTTGTTCTGGGAGAGTGAACTACATACTACATTTAGCAAAGAGGAACACGAGGAAAGAGATGAAATTTTTCACTCACTTCAATCACCACTCGTGAAAATCGATGTGGTTTTTGCGAATCAGATACGCAGATCCGACATTTCCACTAGCCCGGGATAGTTTTCACGAGAAAATATCCATTTATTGGAATTAATAGATGGGCGAAACTTGGTACGCTGGCTAATTGGGACACGCGTATTCACAACGCGTTCGATCAGTTCCCTATCAATGATCACGACCAACTGGAACAACCGAACTATGGCCCTTTCAAACTCGTATCAATCCAAAGAAATGAATTTGACGGTCGTTACATTGTAGAAATGATACCATTTTTCGATATTGATTATTATATTTAATCAATTTATTTCATTTTCTGTTACAGGTAAGTGCTGGTGATTCATCTTTGCTTCGAGGCAACATTTTCTTTTCTGGTATGTCTTGTTTGACTGATAATGTTATATAATATTACACAATATTTTATAAAATCAAAAATGCAAATACGAAAGTTACAATGTACAGTACCGCTACAATACCACTATAATTATCGAATATACATTTCGTATCCTATTTCGTTTCTACTATAAAAGACAAGTAAGAGATTCTCAGTATTGCTAATACTTCTACGTAATCAGAATGTTAATAGGTTTTTTTTAGTGGAGTAGCGAATACTGTTTCGATTGTATAATATTATTGTTTAGAAATTGTGCTTATCTTAACTTGTTAATCAAAAACTTCTATAATTATAGAATTAAAAGTTAGTAAGGAATAATAAATTCCAACTAGGTCGATTACTCCTCACAAATATAGATGTGACATAATGTATTATCTCGAACGGAAATAATATGACTCATTAAAAAATGGATCTATAAATGGAGAAATGGTTTTACCAGCACGAACGGTAATGTACATGTACTACACATAGTGTTGCCAATCAAGGTATTGGCATCAAATATTACTCATACTTCCGTTCAATGTAATGGAAGTAATTTAGTTGCATGGGTCCATCAATCTATTTATCCTAACAAAATATTTCCGCGAGAGCTAACAAAACGCGACAGACAAAACGATCGAAGAATTTGCGCGATCGTGTTCTCCCTCGGGCGAGAATTTGTTCTCGTTGAACGGGAAACTTGTAAAGTGGCGGAAGTTGGGCCATTTTCCGAGTCCGTAGAGGCATGCGCGTATTCCGTACCGGTATCTCTGAATCCCTCGAGGAGATCCGAAAGCGATTTGTGGCCAGAAGAAAACGGTCACTTCTGTAAGGTTACTCGCTAGACCTGTCTTCAGGAAACTGGAAAACAAGCAATATTCCTTCCACCATTTCAGCGCCCAAATTTTCTCTCACCTTTTCCTTGGCCTTCTTTTCTCTTTTTGACGTTCAAAACCCACTCGCTGAAACTGCCCGCAAAGTTTTTCAATAGCCAAAGGCGGAGCACGGCTTTTATCTTGCCTGAAGTTTCTATAATTCAAACAATTTTCGCTTTTTGCTGGCCGCAATCTTGCCTTCAACGTACGAAATTGGATTTTCAAAATTGGCCTGTCCATGCGTCCTTCTCTTTTCATTCCTCTTTGCTTTCGTATTTTATTGAATTTGTATTCATACGGCTGTGAGAAATAACAGGATACAACGTTGAAGAAACGAGATTGAAGTACGCTGTTCGATTCCTTTTATTAGTTATTACATAGTTTTATGATGCCCGATATGAAATGGGCTACGCAGAATTTTACTTCTTGAACGTTTGACGCCATTAAGTTCGATAGAGGTGGAATTAGAGGCGCTAGGAGAAAAGAACTCGTCACGAGAAAAACTGGAATCTCGACTCAAAGCAATCCCGCTAATCGGAAGTTAAAGGTAGCAAAATGACATCTTGGCGGTTATCAAGGAGCGTTCCTAACGACACTTCGCTTCCTTCTTGTAATTAGGCGTCTTAACCATTAATAGATCTAATTTAACTGCTTATGCGTTTCCCCTCGGCGAGAACCACGCAGACACACACGTTTGCCGAGTATCGAGTCTCTGCTCATCATAGTTCAATTTGCTTTTCGTGGCGAAGTTGCGATCTTCAACTCCGACTCGTCGCGTTTCGAGTTAATTGCCCGAAATCAATGTGAAAAGCAATTGAAAATCGGAAATGGGTAAAACGAATCGTGATAATATAATTCATTTTATGACTTCGATATTAATTTTTTATGTAAGAAATGAATCAGAATGTTATTAGTATTCTATGGTACATTTTATAGTGATAGTTTAATCACGAATGGTAATATTAGATGTCATTTGAAGGAAAAGTAGAACAAGTGGAAACGTAAAGTAGTACAAGTTAATACTTATGCAAATATATTTTTCCAAAAAATAAATAAGCACAGGAAATGATACATATCTTTGCCTACGTTGATGAAAAATATGTGTTCCTTCATAGTGACATTAAATGTTTCAACTTTCGCAGATTTTTCCATTAGAATTTAACTTTATCCTCATTTTTCACTCGAAATAAAAAATAAATAACGGTAGTAATTGCTAAGAACATAAGGAAATTATCGGAATTCGTCATCTCCAAACTTATAAACGATTTCGGTTCTGGTTTAAAGTGACCCAAATCTACAATCACCGACATTTACAATTAAATCGTATTTCGATTTTTCGATTGAGGTTTGACCGAAAACGACACCGGAAAGAAGAATAGCGGTTTAATATAATTTTCTGTCACGCGAAACGGAAAGGGAGAAGAGGTCGAATTGCCGGACGTCGGATCAGCATGGGACTTTATTAATTGACAGGAACAGGCACGAGATAAATTCGTCGGTTCTCCATTGAGGGGACGGGACACCCTGACAGTCTCTCGGATCAGATTGATACACAAAGAAAAGCGACATTCATGATGGAAGCATTTTTAAAAGCTCTCCCAACCGCGTTCAGACCGTGAGAAACGGTCGATTAAATCGAGGCAAGATGTAATAGCTGTGTGAAATTGAGGTATGCAAAATTTGAATAGGAACGTAGAATTGGTCAAGTAAACGTTCCCAGTGAAATTATTATACTTCGCCAATGAAAATATATCAATTAGAATTTATTAAAAAGACTGGCAACTGCGAGACTAATTTTGGAAAGGCATGTTAGAAATCGGAATTCTGACTTGCAACATACTATAGAATAGATATATCGCACATACAAAAATCTTAGGTCAATTATACCAACTGCAAAATTGGAAATAATCAAGAACGTATTGAAGACATCAAGTAATACGCTTACGCTACTAATAGAGTATTTAGAGTTTTATTGAAAGATGGGTGCAATTTAAGATACATAATCTACATCAAACGCCAAAGTTTTATTAGAAACAGTAGATATCGTAATACTTTTGAATGGAGGTATACATAATCGTCAAAATCTCAGTAAGAGACAATATCAGTTTTGCTTAAAGCAGGTGCATGTCTTTAGTCATTGCAAAAATAAAATATTCAAAATTTCTAATTTTTACGTATTAGATAAACTTTGATAAGGAAATAGAATTGAAACACAGATTCGAACCTCTATAGTTGATCAAAAATCAATAAAGTACGTAGGATCACTGAAGAGTAATATATCTCGCCACGCTATTCGACCAATCGATTAGAATTTTCCGTAGAAGCTATCAAAGCTAGAGCTAATTAGAAACACAAACGGACCGTTAATCCAAAATATATTTGGGGATCGATGAGCACGAGTTGGAGCGCTCGGTAAACGTGCATCAAATTAATAATCAACAGCAATTAATTAATATCGTTGCCTAGAAATAGCCGATGATGTATTTTAAGTATCGCAAAATGATTCCGGACGGCATAATGATCCGACAGCTGGAAATGATCGGACAATTATCGAATGTCTCCATTATTATAGTATGTAAACGGTTGGCAAGTAATTAGAATGACAAGCTACGAAATTACCAATTAATTTGCGGCAATTGGTTTATTCCTGGTCTACCAGAGAAGGAGAACACCTGTGACAGAAGGAGAGAGAGGGACACGCTATAGTTTGCTCGTCGCATCACGTAACTGATTAGAAATAAAGACGATAGTTATAGAAGGTGGAACAACCCCTTTGCGAATCAAACGACTGCCTGTGACCTTGTTACGTGGCACACTTCGCGAATGATCAATGACAGTCATATTATCGTTCCCTAATTGCATAACAAACACCTGTAGGGTATACTTGACTTGCGTTAGATTGGCTTCCAACAGGTTTTTATTCCGAAAGTTAAGCACGAGACGATGACAACAATAAGATAGAAAAATAGATATGCGAAATTGTGAATTTTATGGAGGACTAAAGACCAGACGCAGTTATATAGGTTATTGTTGTCTTAATTCTCGTAAATGTGAGTGTGAGCAACTACTGATTTAATTGTTTATATTAAAATTGCACAGCTAATTCTATAAGCTGTTTGCTCTTGCGAGTGCATTTTCCATTCCGTCATACACCTCGAAGATTCAGATTTGAAATTCTAATCCAATATATAATTTTGGTTTGACTTATTTGCAAATTACCTATCATACAGATTCTTTTGATAAATAATTAACTGCTCATTTGTTCGAGCCTTAATTGAACAATTTAATTATCAACAGACATATCAAAACGGAGCTGGAATAGCAGAAGGAAACGATAGAGGTGGAAATAGACCATATCGTCGTTGCGTCTCTGGCGATATACATATATGGAAAATTGTATTAGACATGCATACATAAACATGAATCAAGGGGACGCCGAGAACGGTGGAACTAAGCTGCGAAACTAATAATTAAATTCCTCTGGCCGGGTGGACGGGGCGGGTTCACGCGCGTAGACGAATTTTCGTGGTGGCGGAACTTCATGACTTCCCAACGAGGGGGATGCCTTCGATCCATCCATCCCCGTAATTTCCGCGCCTCTGGATTGAAATTTATGCACGACAACGGGAAAAAAGGATTAACGCGACCAAGTTGAGCACGTTCTTTTCCTTTTTTCCACCCAAGTTTCACCATCCTGAACAGCATACAGCCGCTTTCTAAAATCTTCGATAGATCTCGTTCTAGCCAAAGCAAACTAAAAAGACAAATCCTGCCGATATTTCAGGATATCGAAATGAGAAAATATTGCACATGGGAATGAAAGTGATAAATGCAAAATCGTATGCAGCTTCAGTGATTAATATTCACGGTTACGCGTGTTTCGTTCGAGTCATGAATATTAATACATTTATCGCACCGTTGCTAGATTCCCGAAGTTACGGCAAAACGAGGTTAAAAACTTGCATCGCTACTATATAAAAGTGAATTGAATTCTTCAACGGTTCTGCCTCGTTTTTGTTCCATTTTAATATTTAAATGAGGAATAACGTGTATCTATTTAAATGATTTTTCAAAATGCAATCGTGATGGAACTAGGAACGTTTAAACGGAATTTAACCGAGCGATTGCAACCATATCGACGCAACGTTGTATCGTGTCACACTGCAGTCTCTTAGCACTTATCATCCTCAAGAATCGAGTCGTTTCGTTGCGCGTAGTTTACGAGCAATCGAGTACTACGTTGCTAATAGAACGATTGTAGAGGATGGAAATGGGAACGAAGACGCGAAAGGGGCATGAGAAACGCTTGTCAAGATAGACCGACACGCAAACACGCTCGAACGTTTTTGCACACGCGAATTAGTCCGCTTTCCGATGATTATTTGCGACCGGTTGCTTGAATAATTGAGTGCTTCGTGCACCACTCGTTTATAGCGATCGTAACACAGTTCCATTTCAAAAAACCTGAGATTTAACGCTTGACCTGCGATATACATATAATATTGTGTACATAGTTGATTATAATCAATATGTATAATGAGGGTCAATAATTATATACAATCATGTTTCTGTGAGCGTTTTAATATTGGAAAGATAAGTTGAGTAATTTTAATTGCAACCAATTAACCGTTTGAGTCCCAGGGGTCTTTGAAAAAACACTGTCGAAAAATCCCGAGCAGCGCAGTAGCGCTTGTCGTAATCAATTGCGTAGAGAAACATACGGCGCAATAGCGCTCGTTATATTTGTTATTTTTATGAAATACATCTATATTATTATACAGGGTGGTTGGTAACTGGTGGTACAAGCGGAAAGGGGCTGATTCTACGCGAGAAAAGAAGTCGAAAATATAGAATAAAAATTCTTTTTTTTCATTTTCTTTTTTTTTTTTGTAATTTTTTCATCAAAACAACGATCTACAGTGAGATCCGTTATAACGAGACGTGATAAGGTGCACGCGTATCGAGCGAAAATTCAAAGTCGATTTTCTTGAAAACAAAGCCTCAAACGAAAAATTTTTATTCTATATTTTCGACTTCTTTTTTCGCGTAGAATCACCCCCTTTCCGCTTGTACCACCAGTTACCAACCACCCTGTATATGTGCTATTATTAGTTTATAAATATTTCAAGTTTTGTTCAATAAAAATTATTGACAAGATGACAATGAGATGCAAAATACCGCTCGTAACGTTCAAATGTACTGGGTCTTTTCGACACAAAACCTAAACAGCGCGATCGCGCTGCTTGGGACTCAAACGGTTAAAGGATCAGCAGAAGTTGGTGTTTTCTTTAAAATGTGCCATTGTCTGCAAGTTTTTAACATCGAGAAACGATAAATATATTTTTTGTACCGTAAAAGTATATTATTGTAGCAAATTGTCCCTTAACAATTACTTTTAAGGTGTAAAAAAGATGTGCTCTTAAAAGCAATATGAAAAAAGGGAAGTGTGGTATTCCTAATGCTAAAATATATCAGAAAAATGTACAACCGTTTGAAGTATTATTCTCCAAAAAAAAAAAAGGAAAAGATAAAAGGAAAGAAAGAAAAAAAGAAAGAAAAAAAGAAAGAAAAAAGAAAGAAAGAAAGGAAAGAATCACTGACATTTTCCAACTGTAAAATTCCACGATAACCGTTACAACGACTGTAGAGTTCAATTACATTTTATAGTTCTCGACCTAAATCATATATTATGGTATCATACTAAATCATATAATCATATAGTGAAAACTGTACATTCTCCACCCCTAGAGAGAAAATGTAGTTGTCGACCAGACTTCGGCGCGAAATAATACAGCTAGGATCGTTGTAACGCGCGCATCTCTTCCGGTAGGCCAGTGTTTCCGTTGAACGTTAATTACCGACCAAAACTAGTGGCAAAAATAACAGCGGAGGGTGGAATTTGTCTGTGGCGAGACTATGCGCGGAGTTTCGAATCGCCTACGGCGATACATGCAGAAGTTTGGCCAACTAGATTTCAAAATTTCAATGTATCAGCAATTTGAATTGTAAATGAGATGGGCGCGAGCGCTTGAGTCTTCAACGTCGCATTTAAAAGCGTTTAAGGAAGTTTCGCCGTTGGAAAATTCACAGCCAGAATGGAGAACGGTTTTGCGGCGACAATGGTCGACAACGGCGACAAAGGGAAACGTCCCGAGTAACGTTGAGAATTTTTTAAATAGAACCTCTGGCGGAGCTTTGGTTGAATATTGATTGATTGAACGCGATATGAAAAAGGTTGGCGGAAAAGTTCAATTTTCATGTAAAACATTTCAATTTCAATTCTTGTTCTATTGTCAAGTGTTTGCTTTTTTGTTACTTATTTGCCGAAACGATATGTGTAGAATAGCTTTTCTGAAAGTTTATTCATTAAGATAGAGTACGTCATTAAGATTCATGATGAGAATAATATTACTGTTTATAGGTATAGGATCAGTGGATTAGATGAATTAAACGTAATGTATCAAAGAAACGATTTTTCATCGACACACTTAATTCTGTTTCTCCTCAATCATAATACACTTTTAAAGACTTCACACACATGTAATACATAATCTTGCCACGTGCACCCAAGTCTCCACGTGGTATTGTGCCCTTCGGTGAACGATTTTCGAAATCGTTTTCTACTCACAACCACTACTCCAGCATGAACATGTGATCGTTCTTAAGATCGTCTTTTAAGCACCTGTCATCCATATCCGGTCGTTTAATACATCACACAACGATGCAGTTTAATAGCTACTTACGTACGTGAAGGTACAAAGTGAATACGTCAAATGATTGTCTCAAAAGCAATCAGATCCAGTTGCTTCTGTAACATTGTCTCTGGCAAATCCATCTTCGACGTTTAATATCAATAGCGACTAGCAAGGGGATCGTATCAACGTAAACTCTCTTTGTCCTACTATCGAATGTCAGAAACAGATTAAGAATACGTTTCGCCCATTATTAAACGTCAAAGAACATCAAAATCTAACAATGGCTATCTTATTTAAAAATACCAAAAGTGTCATAAAGAAGCAATCTATGATATCTTTAAAAATCGTCGTTTCTCCAGAAATAGTACCTATATCAAACTAGATGAAATTAAAAAGATATAGAAAACCCTTGATCTAAATTAGTATTAATCATAATCAAAAACAGAGTTCATAATCCGTAATATTTTATTTACGAATTTAGAAAAGTCGTTCATTTAAATTAATACCAACTATAATCCCGAATATAACTCGTACTTAAAGACATTCTACTTAAGAATCCAGAAGATCTAAATTAGTAACGAGTATCAGAGCAAATAGAGCTCACAATCGGAAATATTCTAGTGCTATAGGAGGCTCAGACCGAAACACTCGAACTCTGTAAGCCCGTGAGGAACGTCTACGAAATCCGATATTGGTAACGCGTGTATAACAGCGGTGGAATGGAGGGCAGGATAGAAAAACGGGCGTCGAATTCCTGTCCAATTAAACGGGTTGAAAATTACGCGGTGGAGGTCGCGGGACGGACCTTGGCGGTCGTCTTGATCGTTTTTCGACGCGCCACTGTGGCGCTACGCAGCTCGAACGAGTCTTGGAACGCATCCTCTCTGCCTGGTATTTCAGGGAACCAGTTGTACGGCTTTGTCTGCGGCTAACAATGTGTGGCATGCCACAGGAGCGCAACACGGACCGCGCAAAGGCGATGGCCACGCGTATAAAGGTACATGCAAGGCTTACATCGTTCGATTGCATCGGTTTCGCCATCACGACAAATGTTCCAACGTGAGAAAGTAACGGGACGTACTCGTTTCTAATTCGTGGCCAGACCTTCGATAGATGTTTGTTTCTCTTCGGCGCATTAAGACCCAAGCTACACTTTATCATAATGTTATAAAAAGGCTTATATCGCGTATCTTCTCGATTACATCGGTTTTGCCATTAAGATAAGTATTCCAGCGTGAAATACTAACGGGACACGATTCGTTTTTAATTCGTAATCAAACCTCCGATACGTGCTTCAGTTTAAGATTAAAAACTTGAAATTGTTGAAATTCCGAGATTTAATCTTGAGATTATAATGTTGAGATTGGAGGAATTTGAAATATAAGATTTGCAATTGAAATTGTAATAGCTAATCTATTTATTATCTCTTATTTGATTTTCGGATGTGTATAATGTGTACAATGAAATTTATTGCATGTCGACATGATTCGCGTGAGTCGATGGTTCGTGTTCGAAACGTTGCCGTAACAATATCAATCGTATATTAATGCTAATGATACGCGGTACATATCAGCCAGCGTAATTATAATTTTCAATATCTACAGTTGAAATCCGTCCGATATAGATGATTAATATCGATTTTTAATTATTGATCTGTATCTGTATATCCGCGTTAACATTTCACGGCGCGCAAAACATTGGAATTTAACAATCAGAGTCTATGGCAAGCACATTGAACGACAAAAAGATATTGCGTATTATTTCAATCATCGATTTACTTTCTATCTTTTATAATTGGTTATAATATAATTTAAATATAGCAGAATGATGTAATACAGTAATACAATCTCTTCCTCTTTGTATGAAATTTTCGATATTCGACATTTTTCGTCAACTAACTATCGGTTCAACTGCCAATCCAGGAGAGACAGATTGTATCACAGCAGATTTGATTATTAAAAATGCTAGCCTCGCGCCCCGTCAGATCGATTTTCCGAACCAATGACGAAAGTAGCTGGCAGAACAAGATAGGCGGTTCCTGTTTCCCCGAGATAAAAAGGGCGGTTGCGACGAAAACCCTTGGTAGCTCTTCGAAGCGGAATTCATTCCCCTTCTACAAGGTGGAAAAGGTCCCCGTAACCGTTATGACTTCGTGGCGTTTTATACGTGACGCTGAGGTTAACGGCACACCGCTCCTATGCCTGTGTATTTAGCATTCGAATGGCGACCGTATTACTGGTTGTCTCGCTATCGCATCGTCGCAATCCCTAAGATCGATGCTTTCCGGTTCCGTCGAAAAAGCGCGACTTCACTGTTGTACCCTTCCAAACACTTTTTACAACAGTATATTGGAAAATTAAACATATTTAAACAAAACATCTTTTGTATTCTGTCATTGTAATCAAATTAACTATTTCTCTATCATGACAGATCTTGTCAAAAATAAAAATGAGACAAGAAATACCTTAAGCGTTGTTACATTCTTTCCAACTTCAATAAACATATTCTATCATAGTCTTACATCCTTGAACACAGTCGAATGGAAATCAATGATTTATCGAACAAACTTCTCCAAATTCATTATTCAAATAATTTATTCTCGATCTTGCTGAATTATTTCCAAATAAAAATCAAACTGCATCCCTTATTGAATAGCGGCGTGATCCTCAACGGACGACGATGCGCTAGAACGAAACGAAGCCCGCACAAATAGCAGGTTTTACGGCTGGACAACGGATCGGTGGAAAGATCGCTGCTGTCATAGGGCTGCCATACCGAGGGTGGAACGAGTCAGTCGAACTGGAGGGTTCAGAACGTTGAAACGAATATTCTCCCCCCTCGACTGTGCACGAGGGGTGAAACCTCGAGCGAACCCCTCTCCTATGCGTGCATCTTGCCAACGTTCGCGTACGTTAGTGCCGGCTGGATCGTCGTTCAACAATCGACCGAAACTTTGTAGCGTGGCTTGTGAAACTACGCAAAATAATCGCGTACGTGTCGAAGAAGAAAGTGCTCGATCGCGAGTGCGTCGCGCGATGAAAACCCTATGTCGTGAATGGTACTACACCTCGAAGAATCGATCTGTGAAACCATTAAACGAAGGTAGAATAATTGTTTGAATAGTTGAGTGCGACGGTTTCCAAGAATTTATTATTAACGAGAGGCGTTTATATGGGTTTTATGCAGCGTGTGAAGTTACGTCTTTTTGGTATTATGCAATTTTCTTGGTCTCTTATGATGCAAAAATTGTAGAAGGTTAATCGAAGTGTCTGTGGTTAGCAATAAAATATTGCTGCAATCGAGATACGATATCTTGATTCCTCAATAGATAAGATTCGTCCTCTAATGTATTTTGAACAAACATTTGTTACACCTAGCTAGCGAAGGAATACCATTTAAGCGGTGGAGGGAACGATAATTGGTAAAAGGTACAGTTTCATATTCCAAGTTATTCAAATCTTATGACTTTTGCTACGCAAGTCCCGTCGGCATAAAATTCCTTGTGTAATCCTACATCAATTAGATCTATGAACTTCTCCAACGACTAACATTTTTCTTCACACGTCCCTTCGTAAACGCCAAGGGCGAATTTTCTTTATCTAATTGCATCAGAGATCAACACGGAAGAAAAATGCCTGCTAAACACGATAGTCCGAACAACTTGCTGGATCATTCGTCCACCGTTCTAACGGTCGAAAGATCTTGGGTACCGATACGAACGTCCAGTTTTTGCATCGAAATATTATCAGCTTAGAGTCGTAATGGCTGGCGAGCAAATCTTGTAGTCGCGCAAGGAAACGAGTTTATAATGCAGAGTTATTAGAACCGTCTTCCTTAAGTTTATTAACGCGTTTTACGTTTAATACCAGTCTTGTTTAAACAATAACTCAGAACTGATTACGCCTCCGCGGGAAAGAAGGAATAAATCTACGGGTTGACTGCTCGCATCGCAGTTTATTAACGCGCTTTTTGCAAATCACAGTTGTACCAGACACAGAATTACCACTCTACTTTCTTCCTGCCCATCTTTCTGTTTCTTGTAGCCTCTTGTTTTCTTTTTATTCTTCTCTTAGTCTTTAATTTTTTATACAGAGGATGATGAGAGTGAGAGAGTGAGTAAGAAACAAGAGACAAAGGAATGGAGACAGGAGGCCGTAAGTCACTTTATAGAGTTCGATCGCAATTTCCTCGGAGCGAGATTAACTTTTTATCGCCGGGATATGTATCGAGACGAAAAGAGAGAAATATCGGGAAAGGAAGGAAGGAAGCAATGGAAAAAGGCGTGTATGTAAAATCCGTGTGACCGTCGCTCGGTTTACCGGGCCGTGTTTTTTTTCCCGGACACTAATTAACTTATTCACGGCCGTTCGAAAACACAAACGAACGCGTGCTCGGAGCTTTATCTCCTAACAAACGGCGAATGGATATAAAAAGTGCTGTCTCCATTTTGTGCATTTTGTTTTTGTCTTTTTTCACCAGCGATGACGAGCTTCCACGTGAATTGTGTAAAACCACGCGAAAATTTTTATTTTTTCCTTCGTTGAAATTTTTTTTCTTTTTTATACTGGGATGGAGTTAGTACGAGCATATATAGAAGTGTGTTCGTTTGTTTGATAGATAAATTTGTTAAATTCAATTTGTAGATAGACTGTTTCTAAACTATTTGAAAATCGCAGGGGAAAGACGCTATAAGTCATACACCTTATTCTTTTCAATTTTAAGCAATTACAATACGTTGTCAATCAATTCCACATTACCACAATTCTTTCCATATTTGCTTTTACAACTATTCATGTGTTTTTTTCATCATCAGAAATATACCTTGTTAATTTAAAAGTATTGTCTTAATAACCACACTTTTGGTTTTCACAAAACTTCATCATTGGCTATTTTTAAAAGACTTACATCATTTACTCCAACAGGTTGTTTTCAATTGCGTTACATTAAAATGCTGTGATTTAACCATAAAGCGACAATAAAATCAAAATATCAACAAAAGTATTATTCATCATACATTTCTCCTGTGACCTGCGTTTATTTTCGATCAGATTTTAAATACATGAGAATAATCGTGAAATTCATCAAAGAGAAATAGTTGGCAGAACGTTCAAGATATCTTGTACTTTCTTGTAACGGAGCCACCGCGTTAGAACAGTGGGAATTGTTCGGTGCCCACTGCAGGCGTCAGCTGCAGTTGCAACTGCACTTTCTCGGCGCACGTACGCGTACGGTATTTCCCGTCATGCCCGTTACGTTCCGTTCGAATGCATAGCCGCGATGTTGCACGATACTAGCACCACGGCGGCTCCCGTCTTGCTTTTGTTGTCTCGATTTTCTTCGTTGAACACCGAGAAATTAATTTGACGTGTTCGCGCGACCGTATCTGACATCGTGAATCCCCCGACAAACTTGATTTTATCTATAATGAATACAAGTTCGTCTTGCCTACAAATGGTACTGTTTTACGGCGTAAAATGGTCAAATAAGTAATTAGTTGACGCCAAGGTCTTCGTAGATGAATAGCAATAATTACAGACTCTATGACGTTTAATTTAATTTTAATAAGATTAACATTACATTCGTTACAAACTGTGTTTATAAGTATTTTATTAATTAATAAGTATTTTATTTCGGAAAGGATATAATTGACTCAACACCTGGCTTTTTTCATGTGTTACGGACTGCGTTTATATAATCGACACCCACATAAAGATGCAGTTTATCATTCGTTTCTTATGAGCAACGGAATAATGAAATCACTGTGTTCGTTGTTCATAAAATTCCTTCATGCGCGGTTTAATCAATTTTAGACTCGTCTTTACTCACTGAATCTCATCGTCTTCAACATTTAATTTATACAAACTGCACCAAAAGATGTGTCTTCAAAAATTGATGTCTTTCCATCCCTTATCAAGAACTGTTTCTACAAAAATTACATGTATGCATATAGACTATATAAAAGCCAAATAATGCTTACCAGAACGTGATTCTCCAAAAATTATATGTGTACACCATAAACCACATAAAATCCAAGTAACCCTTATCAAAATAATTTTCTTCAAACGTTAAAATTAAAAAAATAAAATATATCTTCCAATATACGAACAAAAGAATGCAACAGAGTTAATTGAACGCAGTCAAACTCATTCTAAAACCATATTCGAAATGCTTCTCAAATAAAGTAGAATGCCGTGGCTTTCTCAGGACTATACCCATCCACGTCGAGCATACAATCGATATTTCACATTCGACTCTAAATATATATATATATATATATATATATATATATATATATATATATATATATATATATATATATGTGCACTGAGGCTATAACCGCGTCGACGAAGAGGATCGTTTGGCAGACGTTCGACGCGCGTTACCTTGCCTGATGACGAGGCGAGAGTCCCGGCAACGCGAGCCTTCGATCGCCTCGAAGGTAGAAAGTACGATGGAACGAGACGAAGGTTGTTTGTCGACTACTTGCACACGCAGTCTCGCCGCGGTAACAGAATCGACCGGTATTACAACCACGTCGCGCCATCGGTACCTCTGTTTTTCTATTGAAAAAATTCGTCGGCACGGGATACTACGCGAATTCGTGTTCGGCGTGGTCGCGTGACTTTCCTAGCTTTCACCCAACCAGGCGGGTCGTAATCACGATCTTAACGCTAACGGACGCGTTACAGCAACGCGTGGTTAATCGAGTGTGAAGATAATACGTGAGGAAAAATTGCAAGAATGGCATCGATGTGTTTCGTTTTGATGCAAGGCATGCGGTAATACTATCTTCGAATTCGTTTCATCTCGACGCGGTTCTGGAGAATTGCTGAAATGACACTTCTTCCAATCGTTTATTTTGTCTATTCGCGAGTTCGAGAGTATTTCATGTAGAAGAGTCAGGGGCATTTTGTTTATCGCAATTGCTAGTGGGAAGAAAGTTGAACTCAATTTGCATTGAGCCGACAAACGTTTCCTACGAAATGTTTTCGCGTAATCGTGAGCCGAGCAAGTTGGTTGGAAAATAGTTGGATACGTAACGGTTTAGCTCTATTCGGAAACGCATATGCGCCGATCGGTTTCTCTGCTGCCTCTTTTCTCGATGGCGAAGAAAATGTTAGGGGGAAAAATTAGAAAGGTATACCATCTACTTAAAATACCACGTTTCTTATTAATTTAATCCTTTGTCCTTTATGCTTTATTTAGATTAATCAAGCATTCAACTCGATCAAGTATTAATTATTCAAGTATTCGAATTCGTTCTCATTAGAACTTTTTAATTAAATCAGAAGACAAGCCATTCTTCAAATTATCACCTTGCCGAATCTAGATCTAGCAGAAGATTATGTATTAGCCATCTATATCTCAAACATTGATTCTTCAAATTGATAGTTAACAGAAACGTATCAATCGGTATCAAATCGACACTGCAATCGCAGATCTGAGAATTTTCCGTGTCGTAAAGACGCGTTCCGCATTCCTGGTAATCGTAAAAATTTCGAAAAACAAATGTACCTGCATTCGTTTTATTGCGCGATGGTAGCAAAGCATTACGATCCCCTTCTCGATTCTTGTTTTTTTAACCTTCCGCCTTTCTGCGTTTTTCGCACCACCAACAAGCCTCGAAACGATCACCAGGCAAGATTACGCGTTGCTTACGAGTCGAAGTCGCGTCCGAGCAACACGAAAGATTTCGAGGATCGCGATCGCCGGTGAAAATTTCACCGGCCCCCTTTTCTCATTTATTCTTGTTCCGCTCTCGCGAGAAATTCTCTTTCGGCCGTGGAGTCGCTACGCACCCCATGTGAATCGCCTTTAATCCGTTATTTCGCGGGAATTGTTTTGGCCGTTATTTAACACGGTATTTCGCGAGCTCTTCGCGCTCTGGCGATAATTTTTCAACGGTTTTTTACGAGCGGTTTTTAGCCACCCGCGTTTCATTCGGTGCCAGTCTTGAAATGCTACAAAACATATAGTTGTTACTATGTTTTGAAACATTTGTAACAACGATGTTTACGAGTTGTTGTAAAACGAGATGTCGGAGAAATAATTTTTTTATGGCATTTATTAAAAAACAAGATTATTTATTTTCCTATTAACCTAAATATGTCTATTTTTCCTGGTGGATTTTTGCAAGATGATTTTATTTTGTGATTTCTAGCAACACATATAATGACAAATAAGTAATAAAGAGTCGTATGAAAATGGAATGAAAGTTAATTCAAATCAAAATTTATACAATATTATTTTGAAGAGTTCTACGAAGGAAACAAAGATTCAGCTTAGTCATTCTCAAACGTACAAACCTGAACGAAATTGATGGGAAATTACTCGTAACGTGCTTGAAAA
This sequence comes from Bombus huntii, assembly GCF_024542735.1. NCBI lineage: Eukaryota > Metazoa > Arthropoda > Insecta > Hymenoptera > Apidae > Bombus > Bombus huntii. Next base: position 11,243,526 of record NC_066248.1, on the reverse strand, counting down.
ATTTTATCATTCATCCTAATGCAAAAGTAACGAGGCAAATTCCATACATTCCAAACCACGAAATATTTTCAGCGTGCGTGTGTCGCACGGTGCAACGAGAACGAGATCATGATGGATTTCTACTCTTTCGAGGTTTCTCCTTGAAATTACGCCGGCTAACTCTTGCTTGGTTTTGTACATACATACGTCTAATGGTCTCGTTAGTACGCGATTCACGACAGCCAACCACGAGCACATCGCTATTACGCTCCGTGAAATTCGAAATCACTCGACGAGTCTGGCGTTTCCCTCATCGTGGTTCATCCTTGCACAGGCCGTGAAAACTGTCTACCGCGTTATCAATTATTCTCATGGACTATAGCTATAACTAGAACCTGTACAGTGTGAATTATCGACGTGCCCTCAAGCGTGACAGAGCTTCTTCGCGTCTTTTTTCCTCCAAGCTCTGTTACGCTTCTATACACTTTCACTCTCATCGACAGCCGGCGCCGATTTGCAACGCGGCGAAACTTTCGCGTCTCATCGTTCGCGAGAAGCAACGGTTTGTAACTGAACCGCAGCGTGAACTGGTTCATGGGTAGAAGTTCGCTCGAGAAGGCTTGAATTAGACTTTCTGGCTGTCTTCGTTGCATTTGCAGACGCAAATGGACGTCGATGTTTTGTAGATATATTTTGTATTATTTAGAAACAGATCTTATATTATTGAGGAATTTAAATTGTATTTATTTTGTGATAACGATCTTTATTGAATACCGCAGGGGTGGATATTAAAGAAAGATTAAACCTTTTCTCAATTCTTCTGAAGTAATAGTTTATCTCTTTTATATTTCATTAATTGCAAGTATTTAAACTCTAAGAACATTATTCGTGTGTTACAATTCCTTTATTTTTTAATTTTTCGCAAATAAAATGTTGACGTTATGATTGTTGCGAATTGTCAACTAAGTGGCGATCAGTCAGGTTGCAACTGATGGGTTGATATCGCGAATCATGAACGCTATTAACGCTCAAGGTGAAGGTAGATTAAAGATATAGAGTAATGTTATGTTTAGTTGATTTATTTACACTGTTTATTATAACACGAAGAGTATGACTGTTGTGGTGAAGACTGTTTGAAGACTCCCTGAAGAAGCTTCGCCTGGTCCTTATATACTAGCTCTCTGTCCTGGGGTTTTCCTTATCACAATGGTTTTTATGGGCTGTCAATGAATTCCTTTCAATCTTTTCTGGAGTTGCTAAGTCATACCCGATGTTTACTTTAGAGCGGACTCATCGAGCACTTAAGGTGTTAGCCTTTTGATGAAGTCCGTATCGTTTACAACTTGAGAGGTGGGAACTTTGAACTTTGCCAAAATAAGTAAATGTGCTGTCTGAGTCATAAACCGAGCATCACTCAAAATCTCGAACAATGATATTTCATCAAAAGTGTCTTTCTTTTACAGACTCGTCTTTTACAACGATGAATCTTTATACAAACATGAAACCTAATCTGTCGAACGTTGTAATCTTTATCTTGATAGAACAAAATAGATCATATGCAATTTGATAAAGTAATATAAAACGGAAAATGTTGTGCATCCATTATTTCCTTATAAAACGAAACAAACTTTTCGGACGACCTAATAATTAAATTATAAATTCACAGCTTTTCATCAACATCAGTAAAAAACGTTTTTAAATCACGATAAAACTCAATTGCTACAAATAATTGTTTACCAGCAGGCGCAAGTAGCGTTTAATAATCTTACGAGAGAACTTCATCAATGAACGGCAGACATCGAAATTAAGGTTTATGATGTTACATTATCCGTAACGAAAGCACTTACTTCGATTTACTTTAAAACACGATGGAAGCTGCGCAATCTAATCAACGTGAAACTAATCTCATAAATTTGTAAGCGAGTTGCCGCGCCTTGCATTGATCTCTGCCTACGTTTAACCAGTTAGTCGTATGCCTCGTGGTTAACCTTCGTCGCGGTCGTTTATGCGGGAAAATTGTACGAAGAGCCATAAGTTTGCGCTATCCTCTCCTTTCGCCTCCTTGCCGATAGTCCATTGCGAGCATAATCGCTTCCTAAACACGCGTGAACGCTTTCCCGCTTGATTTGAAAGTGAAGATTCTCTCACTTATCTACGCCGTTTACACAAGAAATTAATATTAATCTTGTCGTCGAGCAACTGGTTAACTTCTCTTTAGATAGTTTCACAAGAATTTTTCAAGTTTACGACATTTTCGATGCTTGAAGAGAGGTTCACAATAAAAATAAACGAGGGATATTCAACGTGAGGACGAGAATAATCGAGTGATATTTTCTACTATATTTGCGGTAAGAATATTCCCCGATACCTATTTTCTTTATAGAATTGTTATTAATAAATTCCGGAAACATAAAAGATCGGATTTATGTCTCTATTTTCCTTCCATTGATTTATCCTTGTTATATCTTTATGCTTCGATAATTGCAGTTAAGATCAAGGATATCGATTGTAATAAATATCAGTCAGGTGTCGAAGAATGTACGAAATGACTTTTACCATCGACAGCCTTGAACGAACCCGGATAATTCAAGGTTACTTCTTAAGTTATATGTACAGTGACCCTAACTTCATTAGTTTCACACTTTTTCCTTCTCCTTCCCGTGATTTCTCTATTCCTGTTTATAATTTTTCACCCTATTCTTGCATTCGCCCTTTCCAATCTTCTGATTAATTCTATAAATTACAAATTAGAACTAGGAAAAAGCTTATTTTCTAACCCCTATTTCGCATTTAATCTGCATCACTGTTGGCTATTAATTTTCTCAACAAACGAATTAAAAACAGAAAGACAAAAACTATTACTCTTATATGGTACCAATTATTATTTCCAACGAAGCGTTCTTTTTTTTCTAACAAGGTGCATATAGTGAAATTTGTGTACTAATACGAGCCATTCACAAGCCGAAGTCGCTAAATTTACTTCTTTAAATTTTTTAAATTCGACTCAGCTGATTAATTGATTCTTTCATATTATTTCATCAATTTTTCCTACTTCTTATTTTGTACAGTTAGCAAATTTGGCAAATAATCCAAAATGTAATATACTTGAACCTAATTAGTTAGTATGTAAACGCTGCTATAATGAATACAATGGTGTGCCAATATTTTTTATTGCTACTGGATGTCGCGGTGTACACAAAGAGCGGAGCAAAGACACGAAGAGATCGTTGTCATGACAGGGCTAGTAGTCGGAGAGGTCGGGACACTAGGCGTTCCCCGTGAACCGGTTAACGTGGGTGGAGATCGGTCGTGTACTGGTGACGCATAGGAAAGCCGCTCGAGCAGAAGGAACGAGAGCCACGTAAGACGCGCTCGTCTCCTTGCCGCGTGGCCCTCTTGCCGTCGAAGAGAAGGGAGAAAGAGCGGAAAGCCAGGCATATCTATCATTCGAGGAACGACCGACGTGCCGCGAGGGTCCTTGAACGATTCAGCCGGCTTCGAACAGCTCGTCGTGTATATTTCCTTGACCAAGTGTCAAACGATCGCACCACAATTCGCGAAATCATCTTGGTGCGTGTATTGCGAAACACCAGGAAACCCGTCGAGTGATAATAGGTGAAAACGGAGAACAGTTCTTTTGTTTAAAGACTGCAGTGCCAGCTTCTATATACTTAGAGAACTGGTTCGTTGATCCTTGTTTTTCATGCAAATTGAGTGATTGATCTGTTTGTGATTTTCTGAGGAAATTAGGCAAGTGAAAGTGGACGAAGATTGATAATGGTTTTAGTGTGAAGAGGGTCCAGGGTGGGATTAGGTTTTCTCAGCATGTTTAGAGGAAATTAAGGTTGCAGTGATTTCAGTGATCCTTGGCCATTTATTGTAGTCTGGGAAATGTGATGGATGAGAGTGAAGTAGTGAGGGGAGAAATTTGTTAATCAACGCCAAGATGGTGTCTGTCCTTAATCAATCTAAATTTAGTCATCGATTTCGCTGACAAACCTTGAGATCTAGATATATTTAATTAATATTCGATAGCTGTTGTCGTCTTTGATTCGTTAATCGAACTTTCGCAATCTTTCATGACGAGATTAAAACCGTGCATTTTTGTCCCGTCCCCCTTCCTGCTTGCCCTTATTTTCAAAATTAACAACCTATAGAACGTCTCGAATCACGTGAATGAAACTTGGAATTTCAAATGGGACCAGGTCGTAAAAACTATCAATTAAATACGTGTTGATCCATTAATTATTCATGTCTAGAGTAATTCTTGCAGTACGATCACTGGACACGCAGCTAATTCACGCGAGTAGCAGAAAAACAGCGTCATGAAATTCTGGCGAATTTACTGAATGCTCGTATTTGCTTTTCCAATTTGTTCGACGAGGACGTTACTCGTTTTCCGCTTCGACGCCAGAAGTATCGCCTTTGGTCGCTTTGCAATTCGGATTTTCCCGCTTTTGCATTCTGTTTGCGTAATTTCTATGAGTTCGACGCGTTGAAAGCGTTTTCCTTCCCCCCTTTTTTTTTCTTCGTTTTCTACGTTTCATGGAGGTGTCACGGAAAAATTTACGGTAAATCGAACAAACGTCTTCTATTTAAACGTCAGCAGTTCGACACCTTGTTTGCAGTCGTAATAAAATCGGAAACCACGTTTCGACTGTCTGCTCGTGGTTAGAATTCCTTCAACGTTTGCCGTGCAAGGAAACGACTTGCGAAACACTCGAACGCGTTGGGCTTAGCGACACAGTTTCATTTAAAAATTTTCATTAACCGTATGTCTGAATCCGTCACAGTTTAAGTCCTTCAAATATCAACTTTCTAATCTGTAGAATAGGACCATTGATCAGGTTCCATTGCTTAAACGAATCTTATGATTGTTGTATATTATTCGTCAGGGATTGATAATTAAATCAATAATTAGAAAATAGGAAAAATATTATATATTATAAAATATAGGTATATGAAAATCCAGAGATTTATCGGAACTTTAGTTAACTGCAAATAGCCGTTGAAAGAGCTTTCGATATTGTCCGCGCGCTTTCAATCTCGCGCACCTCTGCAACGTGTAATTTTCTTGCTGGCAACATCCACTTGAAATTCCATTCGCGCGGTCAATTAATCGTCGTAACAGATCGCGCATTGAAAATCGCCATCGGCGTGGCGCCGCACGACAACAATACCCGTGCGAGTAAACGTTTTAATCTCCGCTGCAAAATTACCTTTCCTTCTGTCGAGTTTCCCTCAGTACAAAGGAGTTACGGATAATTTCAATTTTCAGCCAGGTCCCCTTGTCTCGTTTAACTGTGGCTACCGTGTGTTGAAAACAGACGTACGAAACGAAGCTTCTGTGTAAAAACGTTTTCGTTTAAAATTTCCTTTTATTATATCACGTTGCACGGGCAACCAGTGAGAAACAGTTGCAAAGTGTTTGATTATCAATCAGAGAGTGTCACCGTGAAGTGTTTGCATAGAAATTGCTAGAGAACATATATTATCCAGCAAAACTACTAGCGAAACAGCCAAAGCGTGAAATTCTGAGTCCCGAGGTCAATGAGTCACGAGAACGATCGGTAACAAGAGGATCCAAGAAAATGGATTCATCTAGAATTTGGCCTATCGAGATTCCACGAGTCGATGAACGCATGGGCGCGTGTTTCACGTGGTGTTGACCCCATAAACAGGCTCGGCGTGGCTGCCAACTAAAAATACCCATTCCGGACGAACCAGTTCGCTGAAGGAAAAGAACGGTGGCAACGTGACTGAGAGCGCGAAACCGGAGGTGGCACGAGCTGCGCCGACAGGAACAAGAAGCGGAGGAAGAGAGAAGAATCGAACTCTCGCGGGGGGATAGTAAATGTGGTGACTGTATTGGCAAATAGGGAAACTGCATAGCGGCGGTCGTTTAAGCAGGATTTAATGAGACGGTATAAATCGATGGATTAAAGAGAGCCACATGTGTCCGCAGTGATTAGTCGGCTAAAGACTACCAATGATTGCGTGCAAGATTTACGATCGACCGGTTGCTGAACTGAAAAGTTTGAAGGAATAGCCGATGGAAAGCCATCTGCTATAATTGCCCTATTCTGTTGTTACCGATTGTCTGGAAAAACGTGCGTCAAAAACTGAATAGTGTCGATGAACAATTACGCAAAGTTAAATTAAATTACAATGGATAATACTTATGCGAAGTGTGATTAGTGATCGAAGAATAATCGAAGATCGATGGATATGACGAGGAACAAGCAACAGATCTTTCCGCTACGACCCTTCGCCACTCTAGGGCGTAGAATTCTCAGGGGCAAGCTGTACAGAAGGTACGTTTAACGTACTAACGTTCTTCTCTTGGTTGTTCCATTCTATAAAGGACATAGTTTTTATTTGCGACAAATCAAAACGAAATGGTTTCCGCGAGTCTAATCCCCGGAAGGGATGATATCGCAACCATTTTCGTGCCATCGTAATTGCTCGCGAAGCGACGTTTTCTTGCTAACTGCTGAGCAGTCGTTAACCCATCTTACACGTGTCACGCGTTGTTTTTACCGGACTGATCGACGTTCGTGGAAAGCTGCGACAAGTTGAGAAATTACGCGCGATTTCAGGGTGAATTCTGGATTAGGCTTTCTGGATCGCCGATATTGGATCGTCGATATTTTACGTCCTTGCCGAAAGTACCCTTTTTTCCTGGGATTGGAGACGTTTCTCTAATACCGGGGTTAAACGTCGCTTTCAAGTTCGCATTAGTTATCTAGGATACCGTTTAAAACTCGTTATACAGTAGTTTCTGTGAAAGTTCGAAAAATATCGCTTTGGAGCTTGAAATTTCATTGGACCATCGTAGATTTATGCGTAAGACTTGGGTCAGACTCATTATATAATTGTCATTAAACCTAACTAGATACTCTGCTCAAATTCAAATTTTTCAATTTTTGAACCTCTAAATTTTGAGCGTTTAGATTCTTAGATTTTGAATTTGCGATCTTTTAAATTTAAATCATTTTTAATTCGCGAGTTTCAAGAATTTTGAATTTGAAACGTTTGACTCTGATTTCGGATTGGCCTGGTATAGCAGCACAGTTTCACGAGATTAACCGCGATTCACGAACACGATAGAGTATAATGACGCGCTTTCGAGATTCCTCGTCCAAAGGAAACCGGGTGAAATTGTCTTTGCTGTCGCGAAATAATTGCAGAAGATTCGAGTTACATGACGCGAGGGCCGGTAATGATCTCCGATCGATGTACTGTTGAGAAAATTCACCTCTAATAATCATTCTCCTTTCACGGGCAACCGTTTAACCTAGATACTCCAAGCAATACCACTTCGACGTGTGTCACGCCGTGAAATTCTCTCAGCGTTTCGAATCTAACTCCCTAACAAAAACGAGATCAAATGATTTAACAGCTGAATCGTCAACGAGACGCTTGTCTCTCAAACCGTTCGTTAACGTTACGTTCTGGTCTATTGACGGCTATTTAACGTTTATTGTTTCGTTGGACCCTTTGAATGACTATCGCGGATTAAGTTTCATTAGTTCAATTGAATCAGTCAGATTTGACTTTATTCCTCTTGGGATACGATACTTGAGCTATGTAGAAAAAGAATAAAGTACGGAACATCTTTGTCTGGTTTCTTTGAACTCAAACGAATATTCATAGACTACTGACTAAATTTCTAAATATAGCTGAACTTGAGAATTTCCTATATTACGGGACATTTCGTGACGCATCAGAAAATTCCTGATTCTCTTCTTTTATCGCGTTTAGAAGGATAATACGACAAAATTACGCAAGCATTAAAAAGAGAGGAGATTTACTAATCGATACTTGCAAACAACGGAATGCCATATTATGACGTCATATCAAGATGATCAGATATGAATAAAATAAAAGAGTGAAAGAGTGACAAATAATGATAAAGCTAAGTTTCTTAAAGAAATATCTCTGGTTAGAAAAACTTGAGCTAACAAATATATCCTATTCAATACGAGAATCGGTTGACCCAGGTCAGGCGCAAATATTTGCCCTGGATCGCAAAAGGAAAGAAAAATGCGGGAACCCGGTCCCCTAATCTCGCTTAAGGTTACGCTCGTGATTTTATGGGATTCGAGACACCGTCCCACATCGACAAACCTAGTATAATACTTACGACATCGGTGACCATGAAAAGTCTTTTATTCCGAGGTCCTTCAACTAGAAAATGTCTACATTCACAAGCTTTTACTCGTAAAACATTCTACTTTGGATCAAAACTATATCCTTCCAGCTATAAAAAGACAGTAAACTTGTAGTAATAGAAAAGGCATATACTACCATATTTCTAACAAATTTTTAATCAAAAATATAAATCACAATATCCATAGATCTTTCTGTTTCTTTAATAGAAATTTTAATATTATTTTTCCATTTATTATTTCTTTCCTTATTTTTTTACAAACTAAGTATTAGTTAATGAAAGATAATAAAATAAGTTATGGCAGTTAGTTAATAGGTAAAAGTAAGCTTGTAGTAGCTTAAGATATTAGGAAGTTTCAGAAGATATTTCCTGTTCCGTTTAATTCGTAACGAAAGGATCTACAAAAGCGTATAATAGACGAGAATGAAATGTCTGTTATAAACATGCAGATCAGAAACCCGGGAAGAAACGTGAATCATCTTAATCGAGGAAACATCTCAAATGTTGCGTAAAGCCTCGGACGAGGGTAGACAAGAGAGGATTTTAGGTTGGATTTTAGGGGGCGTTACTTCTATCAACGATTCCACGCGGGTAAAAACAGACTCGAATTTATGTTCGTTTCTTATATCCCCATCTGTCTCGCCCTCGTTTAGTCCATTTTACGTTATACACTCTTCGTACGATAAATGTCACACGCGTTTTCTATTCGATGAAACGAAACGTAGGGGTTTATATACTTTTCAACTAGATTTTGTTGTGTCTAAAATTTAAATTTCCAATCCGAATTCTTGCTCCGTGATAAATATAGTCGTTATATCACAATAGATATCGAATATCTTTGTTCGCGGTATTCCTTACATTTCGCGTGTATTTTAATACTTTTCCTATTGAAGAACCATATAAACGGAACGAGAAGTTGTAGTTATATTTTAATTCACTTACGGCCGTCTGTTGCGATCAATTTAGTCGTAATCACGGTTTATTAGAGTGACACTCTGTTTGTCGTGGCGAAATTCCACGTTTAATAGTTATATTTTCGCAATATATTCAATAGGTGATCAATCCTTTCTTTCTTGCGCACCTTTTTCATTCGTTCCACGTTTACGCTCAATCTTTCTTCTCTTTTTCGTTTCCAAAATTTTTAATTAAATCCGTTGGTGATGTTTGGGAAATATTTTTTCATTTATTTAAATCAATAACATTTTTTTTTGTTAGTTTTTACACACAAACGTATATATCTCTTCTCGATATTACAAAAATTTCTTCCAATATCGTTGCAAATCACCTCTGTGTAATATAGTTTAAAGATCGACATACCTTTTTTTAAATACAAAAATCAACGAAAAAAATTTTAAAAACCGAAATGGAAATTAGATCAACGTATGTCGTTTTAATCTTGGTTCAAAGATTTTTAAAACAGGATTTTTAATCAATATAATTTACACACAACCAGGAAGAAGTTTTTGTAGACGTACCTTGGGGACGGTGATCGTCAAAGTATTTCGTTGCCGAACTTCAGGATACACCGCCCGTAATCCTATTAAAGTCTTGAAACTGGCACGGAACTCGAATTTTCAGGTCTATTTCCATCTTCTGGCTGGCAGACGTCTTCCGCAGTTTGTCGTGTAAAACGTGATCAAATTATTTCCGTGGCTCGACAGCAAAAAATAAAATTCTCTCCTAGCTGTTTGTCAATCTCCACCAATTATACGAGATTACGAAACTTTACGCGTCTAGAAAATAAAGTAGCTATATTTTTTGCGAAATCTTGACACAAAATCTAAACAAACTTCTTCCGTCAAACTATGCGTTGGATAAAGTCGATACCATCTATTTAGTCGAGTTCCACCATGCATAATCAGTATACTGAGGAAATTTGTGCAAATTGATATTCTTATAAAAACAATTAAACAAGTGAAACCTAAGTGATGATTTGTTTCATTATACATCATAATATATACTATACTTTGGATACTTTATATATTTTTGTATACCGTGTACATCGTACGTTCTATGTATTTTTGCACTTCTAAATTTCCCATAGATGCACGCAAATTTGCAAATAATCAACCAACGAAAATCGATTGTTACGGTCAAGAGCCAGTTGTAACTTGTACAACGATAAAAAAGAAAATACAAAGAAAAATAAAGAAAAGCGAAATTAACATTTTCAAACATAAACTTATACCTTTAATCTACGACATAGTTGCATTCTCCTATTTCCATTTTAGTCGAAATAGACGTTCGTATACACGTGTCCAAGAGGACAAGGTCAAGGGTTTTCCACAATTAACAAAGAACCTAGCACCGGAAATGGCCGACCTCGCGCGCGTCCAACCCCTATGTCTATTTTAACTCTTCCCTCGCGATATCATCACGTGTTCATTTCATACGTGTCGCTAAGTGCGTTTCAATGTCTGCGGAACGGAAGAAAAAAAAGCAAGAGAAAGAGAGAGAAGGGGATCCGGAAGAAATGATAGTTTGTCGAAGGAGGCTCAAGGACGCGGTAGTAGGCTGTCCGAGTAGAGCGTGCTTTTAACAAAAAGCATGGTCGGCATGACACTCCTTGCTCTTCACGGCCGTGACTCTAGTGCCGTGCTGTTTCAACGTTTTTGGGTCAAGTCCAGCTTGATTAAAGTTCGTCGACTGACGGCGCCGTCGTTGGGTCCACCTGGGCAATGCTTTTAATTAAACGAATACACAAACGGCCGGTCGAACGTAATCCGGAAGGACGACGCTTGTAAAACGGAACCTTTTCATTTGCTTAATGAAATGACAAGTTTGTTTCGACGGTAATTCTCCATTTTTCCGAAGTACGCCGTACAATCTGCCGGCTCACATTCGTCGGTACTTTTAATTTCAACGAAAGCTAGGCAACCCGGTCCAAATGTCTCCGGATTCCCCGGATTTCCTAAGACAATTCCAAGGAGTGCCATTAACGCGTAGCTGATTGAGGATAATGTCCAACAATCTGTGTTCCCCCGAAGTTTGTTGAGAATTTCTGTTGAGAAATCGAATACTGTACGAGTTTTTGACAGTTACTGTGGAAATTTTTATTATATTGGAATATACTATATCTTAAAGATCTTTGAAGTTCTTTTCTTTAATTTTTTGTATGTAGAGTAACATGGAAAAATTGTTTGTATTATATTATAGATGATCGTCGAGTAATTTGTTTAATATAATACTTGCAGATGTTTTATTACTTTATCGGTAAAAGCTTGCACTATTAGCATTCTAAATACTTACCCCTGTATTATCACTAGCGGAGACTTCCTTCGTTTATCAGCATATTGGTGGGGGATCGTGATTCCTTGACGAGATTTGAGATAGATCAGGGACGTGATCACGTGGAACGCCTCGTGAGCTTTTATCCCCCTGAAGCGTGTTCCAGTGTTTGCCTGATAATACGAGGTCTCCACGCTGACATTTTGATCCCGATATTAAACGTCTTTTGCTCGACATGTTTCGCTAACGCCTCGTCATTCGATGCGCCCTTCGTTGCCTTTTAGATAAAATTTAGAAAAATTAATTAGAAAATCATAAAAGGTAATCGTTTTGCAAGAAAACCTGCACATTTTGCAGTAAAACTAAATTATTCGATATCTATAAAATCACGAACTCTGAATTTCAAATTAACAATTTACGGTATCAAATTTGTACAAAAAAGAAAAGAACGAGTATTTCGCGTATTAAGTAGCGAAGTTTGCACATCTATTGCGGTAGCGCTATTCTATAATGCAATTTCGAGCAGAGAACGTTCGGTTTTCAAAAATATTTCACGTATATCGTGCACGACGAGGAACTTTTGGAAAACCAGATGATGTATGTATATTTGAAACACACGGACGCGGATGTGCGACATATGGTGCGGTGTGTAAGTAGGTCAATGGAAGGAGCGATACCTTCGAGTGAAATTTCCATTCTCGCAAGGCTGGTCAGCGATTACATTCGCCGTTGCAATTAACTGCGATCCACGCCTGTACAAATCCCATACACGCTTGTCTCAGAGTTCGTCATTGAAGCGAGCGGATGTAGATGCATATGAGGTTGTTCCGTCAAAATGTCGGTCAAGTGTGTCTATTCATTGGCGCGTTCATTCAATAGCTGTCTTGTACGAACAGACTTTTTTCTATGTTTATTAATCCAGAGTATACTGAATTTCCTGAAAAACACGATTGTATCCTGTTCTGGATCAAGAGTGGTTTCTGTAAAGACGAAGAAAGACACCTATGTGATATGTTAATCATATTCAGTGACAAGTATTGTTTGATTACTATGCTGAATCAGCAGACGATCATTCATTCGATACGATACGATGACTAAATGAAAATTTGCAAAATATATAATTGGGTAATCAAGTCAAACAAAAGCAACTCATTCTCTCCTTTTTTTTTTTTTTTTTGTAAATTCTCCGTTTTCCCCAATCACCTTATCAGAACTGCGCAGACATTAATTTAGTTGTCTAGATATTCAAATAATTCTCTATCCACAAATTCCACAAATTAATTGACAATCGTAATCGTGTAAATGAAAATTTTGAGAATTACTTTATTCTCTACCACGATACGTTTTCATAATTTGAAAAAATATGACCAATTTTTTATAGTAATAAATATTATTTCATGGAAACACGCAACAGGCTGAGTAACACCATTATGATTATCAACCCTCCAATTACGGAATACTCTCTCTAATCTCCCCCATCTCACCCTCCGAAATCCAACAGCCTAAAATAAACCACCCTAAAAACGAGACAAAACATCGGAAGCTCTAGACGTACGGAAAAACGGAAAGTGCGAGGGGTGGCAGCCCTTCCGCGAAAACTTCCCTCCGTTTGGCCCCGTTTCCACGATAGGGGAAAAGTCGAGTAGGAGTTAAGGGGTGGATTATTGTAGAGAGATCGGGGGCTGACGGTGGCGAGAGTGGTGGAAGCATACGAGAGTCAGCTTATTTCTATCGATCTGATGATAGCCCGCGGAGGCCGGCTTGGTGGCGCGGCGCATGGCGACACGGCGGCCACCTATGCGGCCTTTAATCCGTCGCGACGCCCTCGACGTCGGGACGTGTTTGAGACGGAACCGTGTTTGTCGCAGGATCCTCTCGCGAGTTCTTCAAGTCTCGAACTTGGTTGTCAAGTATCGCGTCGTTTTTACCGTGTCTTTCTGTTTACGGTCGAAGATAGTTTTAGTGGAGACATCTGAATCGGGGCACCCCTGGCCAGGATTTGTGTTACGTCACTGCCAAGGGAACAGGTGCGTCGCAGTTGCGAACACGCACAAGCGCAGCGTGCGTCGCGCGACGCGGTGTGCGCAGCTTTTCGAACACGGTGTGCTTTTTTTAATGGAGAATCGCCGATTGGTCAGCTGCCACTGACTGAATCGGATGAGTGACCAGTGCTCGTTTACGAAAGTAATTCGAGGTGAGCAGCTGCTGACAGCTGGATCGTGTGCACCGATGATATGCTTCGTTTCTATGCTTTACGTGATCGTGCTGATCTTGCTTTTCTTACAAGCTTCCATACTATAAATCAGCCACTCTACCAGCAAGTACGTGTAATTTAATGAAAGTGCTTCCGTGACGTTGCATCCACTCGAGTTGAGGATCGTCATTGCACTGGCACTTTCTCTTGACGTTCTCTCGACGTTCGATTCTTGTTCTCTCCTCGACGTATCTTCAAGGAAAGCTCAGTGTCGTGTAAAATTAATAAGAATTATAAATTAAGTTTATTTCACGGAGAACTATCCTGAACATCATTGGAAGCTATTCATAAAGCTTGAGGTGAATTTTGCACCGTCGAGTCGAAAGTTGCGCGGCTCCCTTGACCCACAAACGTTCGCTGGGCCATGGCGTACAAATGATTAATGTAAATTGCCATGCTGGCTGATTAAGCCAATAATTGGTTAGACTGCTAAAAAATTATCGATTCGTGGAAAGGATAGAAAAATGAACCCAGAGAAAGCAACTCGTGCTCGTTTATTTTTCGATCGCTTTAAAAACGTCTGTAAGATGAACGCGTAGATATTTTTTATTTGATCAATATGTAGAATCCATGTAATAGAACCGACGGAGCTTTAAGAAACGAAATTGAATTTAATTCGAATTGGAATCGAAACTTCTTGACCCAGTGACATTTCTGTTTCCGGTGTTAATCGCGTCACTGCGGAACCGCGTCGAACAGGTGCGTGCGAAACATGCATGTATCGCAGTTTCGGACGCATTGCGCAGGTAAGCCTGGATCAGCTGAAAGTCGCGTGCGCCAGTGACGTCTCTACCCACGAATTAAACGGGTATACAATTCCACAGAAATCTTTCGAGGCAGGTATCCTTGTGGAAAATTGTTTTTGTAGACCGAGATCGATTAATCGAGGACAGATCGAGCGTGGAACGAAGCAAAAATAGGTGATAGGTATTTTCATTCGAGGATCTATTAATAGTTGAAAGGTACTTTTGTATTGCGTGTCAAGGATATTTGAACAGATGAAATTGAAATTCGAGGAGAGATTGAAACTGTTTTTAATATATATTTTAAGAATTGAAGACATAGTCTCAGTTTAATATAAATAAGTTTATTATTCATATATTCTGAACAGTCCATAAGGATAAACATTTGTATTCTCGGAAAGAATACAAATTGCTTCTATGTTCTTTTACAACATAGAAGCAACTCGTGTTTCCTAATATGTTGGTTATTATTCGGAATGTGTCGTCATTTTATGTGGGATCCTTGACAAAATTCAGAAATTCGATACGTCAGAGCTGCTTTTAAATTGAGACTTCAAAGGAATACATTTCTTCCTTTACAATTCTAACCTCTCAAATGGAACCATTTTTCATTTCAAGTAATGACGCAACAAAGCTTCGAATTACAATTTTTAGTAAAAGCCACTATGCACTTCTACCGAAGTTTCAACTCCGTAGATTCTCGTCAAGCTGCATTCCACAGGGATTGCAACGACGATGTGGTCATTTTGGATCGAAGGACAAGCTTTCGGTGGGTACGAAGCGTCGCTGTTTAAAGCCGACGTTCTCGAGGTAGTCCTCGTGTCGAGCTAACGAAATGAAGTCATTCATGGATTAGCAGGGCGATAGGCTGACCGTTCTCGTGAACGGTCAATTAACCATGAAATCGTACTCTTGGTCAACGTTGTCATAAATATTTCATGGTCAGACGGGTCCTCGACCGTGACTGTGATCACCCGAGTTGCAGAAGCTTCTGATGAAATGTTGCACAAAGCTTTCATATCTCTTTAAATCGTTTGAAAAGCAATTAAATGGTTGTTCTTTTGACTATTATAGAAAAGTGAATCTAGCCACTAAGAACACATTATTGCATATTTATCAGGATATCTTTTATGAAAACATATAATCCCTTTATGTGTGCTTATTTAGCATATACCTATCCAAAATAGGTTTCTAAATGAAAAAGAATAAGGCATGTCGGACATTCAACAGTTTTAGCAGTTTCGAACTCTTGTGCGATACTGTATGGTACACCACGCAACGTATTGACATTTCGTGCTTTGCTGTGGTACCGGCTAAATATAGTTGCTCTATGGAATAATCGTTACCGACTTGCACTGCGGCCGTTTCTCTCTCTCTCTCTCTCTTTCTCGTATTTTTTTCTTTTGTTTCCTAACTGGTTCCCCGTTAATGTCAGTCATTTCCCGCCAACACAAGAATACGTTGAAGCTTCCCCAACATTGTTCATCGTTCCATAAAACTTCTTAATAATCAATAAAATTATTCGAACAAGCACCAGTCGATCAGTCTGATAAACCTAATAAAGTACAATACAATACTTTATTATTAATACAAATTACTTATTGTATTAGTAATACAATTACTAATACAAATACTTTAGACGATCATCGAATGTACACTGAGTTTCCAAAACTCATATTAAATTTGGCATCGCTAGTGCACTGTATCGCCCCTCAGTTTATCCGACGTGTGCATTGCGACGTGACCTTAATGGAGCCCTGGAAACGCAGCTGCACCGACCGACCACTAATTTGAGGTCTTTGTTAACGCAAGCGAGAAACTGGTGCGTTGAGTGGCTCCACTGAAACGGAATGAAAATCGACCTTTCAGGGATGAAATCCTCCCTCTGGGCGAACGTAAAGACAAAGAGAGGAATAGGGCAGTGGAACTCGTAGAAAGGAAAGATGATTAATCCTAGATTTTTGATGCGAAGTTCAATTGGCTTTGAGATATGGTGGAGCTACTCTCGTAAAGCAATAAGCCATGGATGAATAGATTCGAAAATGTTGAGATCTTAATTAGGATACTGAGCATTTTCCTTTAGCAACAGAGTGTAGAACTACTCGTGTCTCTCTCGAGTTTCGCGAAAATTCGTGGTTCGTTGAGATTTTTGCGGGCGCAGCTTTAATTAAGGCTATCCAGTTGCCAGCATGTGATTCGAGGTTTCGCGACTCGTGCAGCCAGCGCTTACACTCCGCTCGTGCCTCCCGGCATTTTTAGTTCTATGACATTTAACCGTAGAATATTTACAAAGTGTTCGTTGATGAGCTTTATACCACGAAACGTCAAGGGCCGGGCTGCAGTTGTGAAAACCTTATGGCTTCGTGCTTTGTTGACTTCGCTGCAACGTTAATGCCTTTACGCGGCTTCCAAGTCATGTATCGTGAATTTCTCATTCGTAAAGAATCTGAGCAAATATTATTTTAAAACAAAAGTTGACCAAGTAATCGAATTAACAATTAGTGCTATTTTATATTGCTGTAGCACTGTAGTGTTGTAGTGCTGTTAGGCATACAGTGGTACGAGTGAATATCGATGGTCTCGAATCTGTGTTAGACGATGTGTCCCGAACACTCAACCCCAATCCTGCCGATAGTATCTGGTTGTAGAACTTGATTACGGACAACTCCCGAATCAGCTAACCAATATTCTGAATTCCCTGGTTGTGACAGTGGAATTCGGATGACTTACTCTTCGTCGAACTCAATTTTGGAAATTTTTTTTCAATCACAAACTCGATTTCGACGATGTCACAATTAATTTATAGCAATTAAGCAAATAGTAATTCTACATAAAATCCTAAATATCTTGAAATTTCGTAAATAGCAATTCTAACAAAATCACGTTCCGGAACAAAATTGAACTGCGACAATTTTTAATTAATCAAACTTAATAACGCTGAGTCTGTATATTCGAGACGAACAATGAACTGTAATTGTAACAATCAAGCAACACATTTTCAAATGACTATTGCCTCGAATACCAGCTCGCGCGATATGCAAGCTATTCCATACTCAATCTCACGAATGCTAAGATACTATCATGCATATCATACCATGCCTATCGCATGATACCAGTCACGAAACAACAAATCTCTCTCGAACAACTACAATGGACCCTCAGCATGATGAGGAGCGAAATAGGAGGAAGCTGAAAGATATCGTATGTAAGATCCATTTTCACGAAATTCGAGTCTGTTGGATGCATAGAAATCTTTGAGACGACGACACATGTTCTCGACTACTTGTCATTTTCGTGAATCCTTGGCTTGTTCGTAGCGACAGATACTCGAGCTCTGCTGCACGGGCGATCTGAAACGGTCGAATTTCAATAGGAACCTTAATTAACGCGATAATTTCGCTCGTCTATGAATTCTGTCACGTGAATGCGTATTATGCACGTCGTGGAATATTTCCGGAAATCTGCCGCCCTCTGCTACGAAGAGAGAGGGGGTTGTAAAGCAATCTCGAGACAACATGATACTCGTGTTCGTGTGGTGATTGACGTACGCTGGTGGTGATTGTGATACGCTCTAAAGTCGCCTTTTGAAACAGTCATATTTAGTGGTATACATAATTTACTGTTTTGATGTTAAATTATAGAAATGTTTTTTTAATTTTTAAAGGGAAAAGGAATTGTGTATATTTTTAAAAATTTTTATTCTATATTTTCGACTTCTTTTTTCGCGTAGAATCATCCCCTTTCCCCTTGTACCACCAGTTACCAACCACCCTGTAGATAAGAAGTCGTTCTTCGTAAGACAAGGAAAATTGGAGTAATTATGGAAATGTGATTAAACATGTGGTGAATGGTTGATTGTAAGGTTTAAATGACGAGATAACTCGATGTTAAAATCGTCAAGTGTATTTAAAATAATGAATAAATACAAAGAATGTTCACTAAGACGCTTGATACAAATTGATTCGCTAAAGACTGTATATAGATCGCTAGTAAGATCGCTCGAGACTGAGACTGATAAAACTGTTCATCTTGCGATCGCGTTCGTTTATTTATACTGGTCGGGGGAGTACCGGAAAATTTAAAGTCGTCTTTGCTTGACGGCTGCACGTAGCGGCGACATTGTTTTGCACGGAGTTTATTTATTATTACATTATGTGTATCCTAACGATATTGATACTCCGAGGCGAAACAACAACATGATTCGAATTGTCCTCTAGCTCATGTGCAGCTACAGAAATAATTAAATAATAATATTGGTATAACTTTTTGGGACAAATTAATAATCCATAAACAAACTGAGACATTGACAATCTAAATTAAATTAGAATTTTTGAATTCGAATTTTATTTTTAACGAAGAAAGTTTCAAGCATTTGAATTAAGAAACGATTCTATAACGTAGTAAAGGCATTGTTAATTGTCTGTGATTTTTTCAGATTTTCTTAAAGCGCAGAGCGGTAAACAGACATAAATGACCCAATTTCTCTATGATATATAAAAAGATATATTTGCCTACGCATATTAATGCCATGAAAATTAACTAGCATAGCGGGATAGATTGCGATAAAGTAATTCTATTTAAGAATTCCTACTTGTAGTTAACCTAAACCCAAAGAATTAAAAGTATTTTTAGTTAAATCCGAGACAAATTGGATTATTAAACCACACGATTTCCAATTAAGTGTAATAATAATAATAACAACAATAATAACAATAATAACAACAACAATAATAATAATAATAATAATAATAATAATAATTTCTCTCTCTTCGTTCTACACAGAAATTTTTATTACTTTATTACATTATTCATGGTAATACGGTTTCTTTATGCGTGTTACCACTCCTCGTTTACACCAATTCGATTCAAGCGCGAGTATCTGTGCAACTGATATAAACTGGTAGCTCAAACATAGAATATTGACAAACGAGCCCCTGTACGTGTCTCGGCCTTTAAAATCGCGTCATCCAACACACAATGCATCGACCAGGTGGAGAAACGAGGTTCCGTTCACAAATTGTTTCGTGTTCCGTCTGTCGACGCGGGAATTGTGTGTTCCGCGACAGAGAGACGCCTACGGGAACTCGATTCCGACTGCGTGGTGATTAACTGCCTAAGCTTTCAGAGCTCTCGACCAGAGCAAGGAATTTCGCGTTTCCTCTTTTCTTCGTATCTAGTGTGTTCGTAACGAGAATAGATGGTCGAGTGAGATTTACCTGTCTTGCGATTAACCTCGTCGATCTTAATTAAACTCTCTGTTCTTCGAATAAAATTTAAATAGAAAATTTGCAAAATTTGAATAGGAAATTAGTACGTTCTCCAGGATAATTGTATTGTGAACAGGTCTTCACTCGTCATATAGAAAGCTCATTTTTATTCAAATAAAATACTACAAAATTTCACAGCGGAATTCTATGTGGTAACAAAAAATGTTGCTTTATTTTTGGTTTATATGTTAATATCCACCCATAAAAGCTTCCATTCACTAATGAATAATTATTATTTATTATTATAACACAATTATTTTTTAATATATAAAATAATAATAATATAGTGCTTAATCATCTTGGTAGAATGTCTAACATTTTCGCAATAAAACTTTATATTACTTTATTTAAATAAAAATGACTCTTCTGTACAATGTGCAAGGAATTTCGTATATAATTATATACATATGTATTTTTTCAACAAGAAAATAAGCGGAAGAAGGGAAAGAAAATAAATTGAATTTCTCCCTTTGAATTGTTCGTTTCATTCGTTTTTAACCTGATATTCGCGATTTATTTAACCTATGAATTCATCAGATATATCGGAATTATATGATGATTTCAAGTGTTTTATTGGAAGAGTACACCTTGAGATCAGCCGTGTCGCGATCATGCTACTTTGAAGAACTACTTTAACGCGCACGGCTTGTTCTTCTAAACCAATGACTTTAATTAAAAATACTACGAGACGCGAAACAATTAATGACTGGCGACATATTTTAAGACCTCGATACTACTTGAGTCCGTAGTGAAAAGACTTTCACCCTTTAACCCTTAGAGTGCTGAATACTCGCGGCCTATGCGGTCCGTACGGACGGCGCGCGGCCAGCGCTGACGACCGCTGTGGACGAAGTACTTCTTCGCTAGACTGAACTCTGTTGATTGACTATTCAAAGCGCAAATCGTAATAAGTTATAGTAATTCTTTTGCACGAGATTAAATAATTCAAGAGCGTTATTTTTTAGTATTAATCATTTATTATAAACATTGAAATTTACAATAAACTAGAATTTGGGTAATAAACTAGAAAACAATAAATTAGAAAACTAAATTTAGTAAATATAACACAAGTTAATAATTCAGTTGTGTGCGAAAAATTTCAAAACAATTATCGATACATAATGCGACATCGCATTTTCTGCATTCGTATAGCGTGTTGCTCCTTCTCTTATTTTTCACACAAACAACACATTTTCTTCTTGATAATTGTGTTGTACCGGCACGATTAGAGCATTTTGATGGAAAATGCCTACCAATTAAACGAAATGGTATATCTTCAGACTTTCTCTTTCCTTCTCCTACCATGATTCTACGTCGGAAATATTTTCCTAAAAGACTCTTATCAACGCCAAATGAAATTCACTAAATTTTTGTTTGGAAGCAGTAGATTTTTGATATAATATATATGCATTATATATAAGGAATGCATTTATATTTATCTCACACAAACGTAATAGTATTACTTCTGCGTAGGTGTTCGGAAAAATTGACAGACGCATATATGCGTCCATAGCACTCTAAGGATTAACTGGAGGAAAAGAGCGGCTCGAAAATCATGTTGCCTCTTTTATTCAAAATGAGAAATATTTCTTAGTAAAGAAAAAGATGTTTGTTTTTGTGAAAGTTAGAGAACGATATATATGTACGAATAACATATGTACATTACTGACAAATAAAGAGATTTTATCAGCGTATCTAAAGAAGTCGATTAAAATCAAGCTGATTAACTCCACTTTTTGTTCATTTGTTAATTTCATTACATAACTACACAACTTATGACTTATTTGTGTAAATTCATTCATTGCAAGATGACACACACACTGGTAAATTCTGAGATGAATTTAAAAAATATTGTCCGCAAAATCGTCACTATTCTATGCTTTTCAATTTAGTTTTGAAGTTGGTCTTTAGGAATTCTTTTACTTTGAAGTTGGTCAATGTGACCCTGAAATGACTTACATGATAATCGGAAGTAGTGAACGACTAAGGTAAATTGAATGTGATAATTAAATAGCATCCTTTATTTTTACAGAGAGGTACGTACAGTCGTGCTCAACAAAGGTTCCTCCGGCCTGGGTTTCAATATTGTCGGTGGCGAAGATGGCGAGGGAATTTTTATTTCCTTCATCCTAGCCGGAGGTCCCGCCGACCTCAGCGGTGAACTACGTCGCGGCGATCAGATACTCAGTGTCAATGGCATTAATCTTCGGACAGCCACCCATGAAGAGGCCGCCGCGGCCCTTAAGGTATCTTCAAAGCATCTCTATATTTCTTACTAGATATTCGTGTTCGATTATTATCGAGTTCGATCATCGAATTCTAGAAATACTTCCAAATTTTTTGATATATTTTAAGAATTGTCATCTCCGAACAAAGAAATGAATGAAACTGTGCCAGTCGTAATTGATTCGATCGTATTTAGTAACTGAAAATTTTGTAATATTTGTATCCAGGGTACCGGGCAGACAGTGACGATCGTGGTGCAGTATAAGCCCGAAGATTACAACAGATTCGAGGCTAAGATCCATGATCTTAAACAACAGATCTCTCAGCAGAATTTGATGACAGGCACCCTCATGAGGACCTCGCAAAAGAAATCGCTTTACGTTAGGTAGGACTAATAGGAACTAGATAATGATATCAATTTAACTCATAACTACGGACATTCGTATTTTTACTATCGCCACAGATGTGTAATATTTCAGATTACTTGATAATTTTATTTATTAAAAAAGCCACTATTAACATTCCTCACACGTTCGTGACATTTAAAATCCTTCAACGAATCTTGGCAATGAAATAATAATTCGAACTGTAGTTGTGAGTTCAGAGATTCTTCGTACATTTTTAGATAGAGTCGAAGCTTTTCTTCTCAAATAATTCGCTCGCCAAGATTCAAAGCACGTATAGCCAAAGGCAAACCTACATCTCTTAACGGTAGTGCTATTATAAGTTAAGTCAATATAAGTAAAGATGGGAGTCTTAAACGAAAGAATCACGAATACACCGTAAATGACTTCCATCCGATTTCACAGAGCGTTGTTCGACTACGATCCTAACAAGGACGACGGCCTGCCGAGCCGCGGTTTGGCATTCCGTTACGGTGAAATCCTACACGTGACGAATGCCAGCGACGATGAATGGTGGCAAGCCAGAAGAGTGACTCCTCAGGGCGAAGAGGAGGGTCTCGGCATAATACCGTCACGCAGACGATGGGAACGGAAGCAACGCGCCAGGGATCGTTCCGTCAAATTCCAAGGCCACATGCCGGTCATCCTCGACAAGGTGAGTTCGTTCGATCGGCTGCGCGTGAAATCAAGAAGAAGGACGACGAGGTCGTATCAATATATTGATTACAAATCAAAATTAGAAAAATTGAAGCAAAATATTAAAATTAGAATAGACTATAGATATTTTTTTAGTATTTATATGATATTTTTATTAAAAAGAACGTAAAAGAAAAGTGTTTAACAAGAAGATATAATTATGTTATCACAGCAATCAACACTGGATAGAAAGAAGAAGAACTTCTCATTCAGTAGGAAGTTCCCGTTCATGAAGAGTAAGGACGACAAATCTGAAGATGGTTCAGATCAGGAACGTGAGTGTCTTGAAACATGACCAATTCGTATCCTGCACGTTCTGTGCATGTTCAGACCCGTATATATTACCTATTGTGGTCTTTTTACGTGAAAATTTTTTTAATTGTCGTCGTATTTCTCAGTCACTATATATGTATATATATTATCTAGATCATATTATGTTTGAACTTATAATTAGTACTTTTTACATGTGTCTTGATATCCCCCTGTTACAACGATGATTCTATGTCCTTTTTTTATGTTTTTTCTTTTTTTTTCAAATTAATCTATCGAATGGATGACCTCGATAAAGATTAATTCTCGAACGATTCGAAGTTATTAGAGGTTCGTAAACCCTTCATAAACTCAATTGTTTCCCCTTTCGTTTGATCGTTCTTTATTTTTTTTATTTTTACTCCCTTTGATTGACCGATACTAACGTAGAAAGTCTTTTTATTAAACATGCACCAAAGTCAACTCGACGAAAAAAGAAAAAAAAAAAAAGAATCGTATCGGGAACGTAACGGGAAAAGCGTAAAATAAATGGAACGCAATCTCTTCGAACCTGAAAGCCCGTTTAGAGGTGCGTTGGCAAGTTAAGGTCATTTAGTAATTCGTGACAAGTACGACGAATACGCCCAACTTCCGATTGAGCTTTTGTGTTTTTACCATGTGAAAACGTGACATGTGTTTTGTTTTTGCCTGCTTGTGTAGGGTCGCCCACGACACCCGAGAACGAAAACGATCCTACACGTAAGTATTCCAAGTTAGTCAACAAGAAGAAACAAGATACAATCACATGATACACCCACATACACACATACGTTATACCATACACGAAACACACGAGCGCGCGTGCACGTACATTTCTATTTGGTTTTTTAATACGAAAAAATATATCGAGAAATCAATATACGAAAAGAATCGATAAGACGAGAAAGAAGAAAGATTTTTCAAGGAAAGACAGAAACGATATCAGCGACCCTGTGAATTAGTTACGCTTCTCGAGAGGTCTCTTCTTTCGTACATCCTTTTCTATGCTTGCGCCCAGCACTCTGCAACCTCATCTTTGCACCAATTATACTAGCATCATGCGTTTGGTCACTAACATCGCGATCGAGCAAACTGTGACACTTTACTCGACTCGCTTTCTAACTGGCTAACCTTTTATGGTGGATCGTAGTAATGGTAGAGCCACCCTCGAATGCTTGTAGAAATATCAGCACGTGTAGTGATCGATGGTGAACGGAAATTTTAACGTTGCTCGTTCACATTTCTTCCGATCGTCGCGCGAGTGCAAAAGGATTGGTACGTGGAAAACTTTATTTACGAAAATTGTGAAACTTATTGAACTTGTGACGAAAGTTGTCCCTACGTGAAAATCATGAAATACTATATTCATTGTTCTGAAGCAAATCTCTGTTAAGATATATCTGGCACCATTTTCAAGAGAAGTAGGTCTTAGAATTCTAATTACTTTTAGAATTCTCAGTGAAAGCACGATCACTCTATAACTCTGTAGCTGCATCATTTCTCTATCGTGAACGGAACGACTTGAAAACGTTTTACTTTATAGAATGTTCGCTCCTTTTACTGACATTTTCTCCGGTACTAATAAATAGTCACCGTGAATTTATAAGTTTAACGAAGCGAATAAAACGTAACGAGCGAAACTCTCGTGCATCGCGGAAAAACGAGCGATCGTGCGAGCTATCACGATGGGCCAATCAGGGCTGTTCGAAAAGCTCGAGCTAGCCCCGCGCGGTAGGGAAGATGATTGCTCATGCTTAAAGCTTAATTAATCCTAGCAATTATTAACGGCCGCTTATTAGTACGCAACGTATACTGAAATATTGAACTTGTTATGTTTTAGCATTCATGCTGTGCTACACCCAGGACGACACTAACACCGAAGGTAATCACGTCTCTCTCTTTCTCTCTTCACTTTGCCACCTCTTTCTGTCTCATCCGTTCCTATATACATACGTATTTGTATCTTCTTTCTGTTCCCCTACTCTCTGCCTGCCTTTCATTCCAGTCCCCATTATGTATTCCGACCCCTCCCCCCTACCGTTCCATTCCCCAAACCCCTCGTTCTCTTCGTTTCATCTCGGTCGCATCAATTAACAAAGCACACGTTCATTACTGCGATATAACGATCCGTTCGCGGGACGAACGCATTGTTCGACAA
Organism: Bombus huntii; assembly: GCF_024542735.1. Lineage (NCBI taxonomy): Eukaryota > Metazoa > Arthropoda > Insecta > Hymenoptera > Apidae > Bombus > Bombus huntii. The sequence continues at coordinate 11,218,110 of NC_066248.1, read as the reverse complement.
CGTCCTTTTGTCGTGGCGCGTTGTCACTTTTGAATACCGCGTTCTGCCTCTCGCCGCATTGTCGATTAACGAACCCACCGACTTCCAGGAGAAACTACGAGCCGAGCAATCGAACTGATTTCACTAGCGGAATAATGGACCCTTTTTCTTGTTTTAGTCTTCATTATATTCTATTTCTTTTCCCTCTCTCTCTTTTTTATATATTCTGTAACATTATGAAGTATCAATTTATTTGAAATTGAAGTTAAAAGTCTCGAAGCTCTAATTCAGTGTTTGAAAATTTGGAAACGAAGGATTCAAGTTAAGGGATGCATGTCTAAGCTTAAAGAATTTAAGTTTAAAATTTACAAATGTAGGTTTAAATATTCAACGCTGAAATTTCAATTCAGAATACAAAAATTTAAATTTAGAACTAGGTCATCTGGACTGGGTAAACAAGTCGAAATTTCTGTATAGAGTCATAAAATTTCAAAATATCAGTAGCACTATAACCATCCCTTGCTGCATTAACAAATTGTACCTCGCTCGAATCATCAATGATCCATGACATTTACAAAGAATTACATTTCAAACTTTCATCCCTTCAACAATCGTAAAACGAGCAAAAGCCGGCATACGGTACAATGAAACGTCCTCCACGTGTAAAGCTTCGCTAGATTTCTTCGAAGCTAATATCCGTTGTCATGGAACGAAACCCGCGGTCCCGTCTGCGTGTTACTACACGTTCATTCTCATCTCCTCTCACATTTCACCGCGCGCTTCTTCTACCTGTTTCATTCATAAAAAGATATCTGTCTTACGTCGCAGGGAGTAGAGAAATTTTGTATCGTGTCGAACTGCCTTATATGGAGGAACTGACGTTAGTTTATCTGGAACAGGAGGACGATAAGAATAATGACGAGTGTAGTAAGTGATGCACAATACACGAAAAAAAGAGTCATAGTGTGTGAAAAAACAGGAGTGAACAACAGATACCAATTTAGGTCCTTGACTAACAAGCTATCGAAACGCGATTTCGATCGTCGTACGGATCCTCTTTTTTTAATAGCAACTATTGTTTCTTGTTTTCTTTTTTACTTTTCTATGTTTTTCTTTTTAATTTTTGTGCCTTTTTCTCTGTTTTTTAATTCTCACCACTCTTTGCCCACGAGCACTGACCAAACGCCGAAAACGCTCCGCGCAATTGGGACAGTCGCGACGTGCTTTGTGTCTGTCTATTTTTTCTGCCGATTTTGATTTCTCTGTAATACTAATTATCCTCGTGTAGACTTTTAACGAAAGTCACAGAAACCTTACGTAGAGCACGAGAAATCGCGTCGCTTCTCTAAAATTTCCAATCACACATTCATATTTTAGAGATTCCAGACTCAAGTTTGAAACCATTTACCAAGGAAAATTCAATGAAAATTGAAAGAAGCACGTCGGTAACAACGAGAAGCGACGCGTCCTGGTAATCGTGTTAAAACCGTTGTAATCACGTAGTATCGAGTATCGATTACAAAACACAATCTCTATCGCCATCGAGTGTATTAGCATAGTCACCACGTAACTAATGCCACGTCGACCTTGATACTTTTCGATCGCCTAAGTTTCTAGACTTTAGGGAGCTTACCAACCTTTTTTAGTCCCTTTTACCTTGCTTCGATTTCCTAGGTGCTAAAGCATGGATCATTTCTCGTTCGAGGTGAACAGCAAAGTATAATAATCATTCCCGGTCGCGTTTCTGTATTATCCATAACCAGCATATAGTTATATGTATACTCGTATCTACTTAAATGAAAGTTTCTTGTAATCGAAAATAGTATTTCGAAATCGACCGTGTCGTTCTCTCTCGTCCGAATAGATCAAAAGTTTCTTAAATCGAGAGAGAAACTAATTTGTTTCCCATAGCTGTTTGAAAGAGTGCAAACAATCTAACCGAGGATAACAAAAGCTTTTTACCACAAGCCCCGTCGTCACGGAAATACGAGTGTACTTTATACTGGAAATTACAGGCAGCGAAGAAAACGTGCTGTCGTACGAGGCAGTCCAGCAGCTCACCATACAGTACACCCGACCTGTCATTATCCTCGGTCCTCTCAAGGATCGCATCAATGACGACCTCATCTCGGAATTCCCGGACAAATTCGGCAGCTGTGTGCCACGTGAGTTGAAACAAAGTTTAATCTAGCCCGCCTGGCGATTTGGGTCACGCGTTGCTTCCACGAATCGCGAGATTTCCTCGGATTTTGCGAACATTGCTCGTCGGATACAATTTGTTCTTTCATTACGACTGTAGTATATTTCTTTTTAAGTTAACACGTTGACTACCATTGAAAACGTACATGCTTTACCCTGGCAGTCGCAATAAATTGAAATATTCTACATCATAACGTTTAATTTCTGCAAAATATCATATTTGTTACCTAAGTCATTCACATTGTTAAAAATTTGTTGCTCCATGAAATTCATCTTAATTTAACTATTTCGAAAAATTTAGTAAAACGTGAAACGAAATTTCACGAATGCTACTATATCCTATGTTAATACTCCAATGTAATTGCATACTTATTTTTACGATTAGTATTTGTTAAATATTCGAAGTTTCAAAGATTCGTTTGATCAATTACTTATGCGAATAATAGAATTAATTTATGGAGATGGTTGGACGTTTCTTATTTCTGCAGATACAACGAGGAGTAGAAGAGAGTACGAGGTGGACGGGCGTGATTATCATTTCGTCGCATCTAGGGAACAGATGGAGAGGGATATTCAGAATCACTTGTTCATTGAGGCCGGACAGTACAATGATAATCTATATGGCACGTCCGTGGCGTCCGTGCGAGAAGTTGCTGAGAAGGTAAGGGGAAGCAAATTATTCATAAAAATCAATCCGAACGTAAAACCAAATAACGATGTTTGATATTATAAATTAATAAAAATTTCATCTGCGACTAATATAGGGGAAACACTGTATTCTTGACGTGAGCGGAAATGCCATCAAGAGGTTACAAGTGGCGCAGCTGTATCCCATCGCCATTTTCATTAAACCGAAGTCCGTGGAATCAGTTATGTAAGTGACAATGCTTTCGGCGATTCGTTCGAAAATTGAAGTGTAGTTTAACGAGCGATTGTTCGTATTTAAAGGGAAATGAACAAGAGGATGACTGAAGAGCAAGCGAAAAAAACGTACGAACGAGCACTGAAAATGGAGCAAGAGTTTGGAGAATACTTTACTGGTAAGTGATTTCCAATAATATAATGATTGTTTTATTACGAAACTCGGAAACGAGTAATTTGTCGATAAGTCTGATAATTTAATTGGCACAACGAGCAATCGACGACAATTATAAGATTGAGTTATTGATATAGAAACCTTCGTTATGTTGCAGCCGTGGTGCAAGGTGACACGCCCGAAGAGATCTACGTGAAGGTAAAGGAGGTAATCGCCGAGCAGTCAGGCCCGAACATTTGGGTACCGTGCAGAGATCAGCAACTGTGACGTCCTGCCCCCCACGCTCAGCCCGGTCCGAACGCTTGGACTCTACCTCCGAGGCGTCAAGCTTAATTACTCTTAATAAAATAATCGAGTAACTCTCTAATGCCTTCCCCGTCCCTGTCCCAAAACCCGTTCCACCTCACTTCAACCCACCTTCCACACACACACACACACCCGCCCAATCGAGTAGCACAATGTTCCAGTTAAGGCGTTAGCCGCGCACCAAGCTCGTCGAAAAAAGAAGACTTCGCATCAAATAAAGCTGACAGTATGTGAAGGTTTAGAGGAGTAGAACGTTCATGGGAGGAGATTAGGTTAAGAGAATAGGCAGAGGATAATAGTAATTGAGCATGCTTCGAAACGTGTTCGAAGTCTCCATCGCGAGAACTTGTAACTCGCGATCGTTCACGTCGCGAGAAAGGTTTCATTGTTGATTATATAAGGATAAAACAGTCAATGGCGTGTTCCAGCTGTAATTGTTATCCGTTTCGACGAGAGATCTGATCGCAGAATATTTAAGGCGTTTTAAGCATCCTTCCACCGAGAGATTGTTAGGAGGAAGGATACATGTTATAATGTTAATACCAGAAGTGTTTCGTTGTATTACGATGTTTTCTCATGATTTCCACTTGACGAGTGGGTTTGTTGAGCAAGATTACGAGCATCGTCGCGTACTTGTCATCACGTTAAATTTTTATCACTGTGTTAAGACGTCAAGCACGAATACACGGCAGTTTGATCGTTTACAGGAATCAACCTCCTTGTCGCAACAAAGAATGTAAAGTTACTTCGTAATTTGCAACGTAAGAGAAAAGCACGGAGGACTGCATCGTGTATTCGTCTCGGTATCGATTTTAACGCGTGTGCATGACGACTCGACCGGCGCAACGGAGCCGATTCGTCGAGAAGACGTGTGTTTTACCGAAAGACTAGCGTCGCGGTTCTTCGATTGATCGAATCGCGACGTGTTCTGTGTGTGTTATGTTGTATGTATACAGTTCACGCAATTGCTTGAAAATACGACGAGAATAGCGAGTAATAAACGAATGATCGGCATTTGGCCGGAGTTGAACGAGAAAGAGGTGAACCGAGAGGGTACGAGCGAGAAAACAAAAAAATAATAAAAGATAATAGATGTTTAAGATAGATTTTCGTCGCGATTATTTGTATGACGCGCACAGCACGTTAGACGCTTAAACAAAGAATTTTCCACGCGCAAATCGCGACGATTACGGCGATGAAAGCGTAACAATGAAGAAAGAAAACGAGACAAGGTACGAGAATATACTGAAAAATAAAGTAAATGAAAAAAAGAATCAATAAAACATAATACTTGGCTTCACCGAACATACTATATATGTATAGCTTGGTCCGGTTAATTCTGAGCGAAGTAGCGCGGTATTTTTTAATGTACTTAATCACAATAAGAAGCGAACAAGAGACAGAAGGGAATCGAAAACATTCATTGTCTGACGAGATGAAATTCGAACGTATTAGAATGCACTGGCAGGACAAACGGAATAGATATAAAGGAAAAGGAAATAGATATAGATATAAAGGATATAAAGGAAAAGAAATAGATAGAAAAGCAGGATAATGGGACATTCTCATTGAGAGTCTGTTCCACGATATGTTCTTTTTTTTTCTTTTTTTTCTTGCTATGTTGAGAAAGGCGAAAAAAGGAAGAGAAAAAAGCAAATAAAATAGAGAAAATGAACAAGAAGCGATAAGATCCAGGCGCATGTTACGAACCTCACGATTCATCAAACCTCACAGGACAAATCTCTAGATACTAGAATAGCGATATATAATGTTTTGTACAGCTAGATTACTAAGCCAGTACTGGGTTATGTGCAACATTATATATACATATAAATAAAAATATATATAAATAGAAAGCGCGCGAGAGAGGGAGAAACGAGCAGCAAGGAGAGAAAGAATGAACGCTATTGTAATTTAAATAGCACTACTAAATTATTATTACGATAGTAGGTATATATATACATACATATATATATATATATATATATATTATTGTAAATATCTATATCCGGGTAATCGAGATGGTATATGGTGGTAGCGTGTAACCGATCAGGAAGCGGTGGTAGCGAGTATTTCTCGAGCGTATCGAAACAAGGATATGACGCGACGAATTGTACACATCCGATGCAAAGAGGAACCGTTACTTTCGAGTTTCGTTTTCTACGATTGGCCCGTGCCAATCTATAGAAAGCTAGATGCGTATGCGTAAAGATAGAAGGAAAACGGAGCAGATATTAACAAGGACAGGTCTCGCAAACAGTCCGCGTTCTATAACAATTCTGATGCAAAAATTTTGCGAATAACTTTCAGCATTATCTAGATTAACGAAACGCCTCCGTTATTCAGCCATTTTCACACAGGCGATTAAAAAAATGAAAAAAATCACGAGAAGAATCATCGAATGGCATCATTTCGATCACGTTACGTGTCCTGTGTTGAAAACAGATCTGCATATCTGAGCATTAAATCTGGACGAGTGGATACGAAATGACGAAGGAAGTCGCTCATCGAAATACACAGTACTTATGAGTGAATAGAAAAATGCGAGAGCATTTGACGTACCGAGGAAATGGTATAGGAAGGGTGATGTAATGAAACTGTAGCAAGGGTTATGAAATAAAGAGAGAGTTTAACGCAAGATGCATCGTTTGGGAGAGAATGCTCGTTTAGTCAGAGCTTGTACGTAGCTAAAACTGTATATCGTCGCAATGACCACACACCTACATCTCTTATTTCATAATCGCCGATCGTGCAAGCGATTTCGCTGATCGTTTCGTCAATTGCCTTTCCTTCGGTTGGACGAGCGAAAAGGGCCGATTTCGCGTTCTTTTTTCCTTCCGTTTTTAGTTTATTCGTAGGATGTGATTCGCGCGATCGAACGACATCGATTGACTGTCGGGTATAATAATAATTAGCAGGGGTACGCTTTCTACGAGCTATTTTTCCTACGACAGAATCCTGTGTTTAGAGTCGTTAACGCAACAGCCGTCACACGCATTTACAAGAAAAAGAAATAAAAAAAAGAGAGGGAGAATAAGTAAAAAGGGAGTCGTATTATCGACAATTGAAGGATGAATCGAATGGCAAGAAACGTTGACGTATTAATATTATCGCACAGGACGTGCCTGAAAACAGAAAAATTAAAGGAAAAGTGAGAAGGTTTGGCTTCGCCGAAAAGTAATGAGACAACCTTTAGAAAAAAATAATAGAGGAAGAAGTGGAGGAAGTAAAATGATGAAAAAGACGTTTGTCTCGATGTAAAGGAACGTATAAAGAGAATAATTACTACAGACACTTATTATACATCTCTATAGTCTATTTAATAATATTACTTATTGAATTGTCAATCTCATGTTCACCTTGTTTCATCGTTTTTAAATAGTTAATAAACGTTTTACCAATTTTAAATCTGTGTCACCTGTCTTTCCTTCGAGCGCGATTCTCCTTAATTCTGATTGGTTTCAATTTAGAGTTTCAGATCTCAAAATTTAAATATAAATTTAAAAAATTTCAAATTATACTTTTTCAGTTCGAAGCTCTCAAAGGGGAGGAAAGGTTTTAGAGAAATCAAGAAGTCGCAGAGATCGGTAAAAATACTTGTTTTTATTACATCGATAGGATAACTCGTTACTGTTATTAGCGAAAAGAAAATCACGAGTCGAGTTCATTACGAAAATCGAGTTTGTCGGTCCATTGTGACTTGTTGTTCGGTAAACTTGCGGTACAGAGCAATGATAAATGACAATGACAATAATAATACTAATTAATTAATATAACCATAACTCTTTCTTCTTTTTTGTTTTTCTTCATTTTTTTTTTGTTTACTTAGTTCCATTGTTTAGACGAATCACAGAGAGAATTTAATTTGTATCCTTCCTCGCGTATTTTTTTTTAACATTATATATCCATTAAACTAAACTTCTGAAATAAAATATATATATATGTACGTATATATACATATATATTTATATATTTATATATTTATATATAATATATTTTGTTCTTTCTCACATAGAATTCCTTCTTCTCCTAAAGCAGCAGCGGTTTTTTCTTTTTTCTCAACACATTTAGAAGTATTCCTCAAATATAATATATAAATTACAATGGAGGAAGAGGAGACGTTACAGCTAAGAAAATGTACATTCATAGTTCGGTATTATGTATATATCGTACAATAAAAAAAGCGGATAGTCGTGACAGTGGTAGTAATAGTAGTTGTGGTAGTTATAGTAATGGTAGTGGCAAATAGTAAATAGTAATAGCGGTAATCGTAGTATTCGTAATAGTATTCGGTGACCGGTAGTAGTATTGGTAATAATTATTATTATTATTAGTTAGCGATAGTAACTGCAATAGCCCCTATTATATTGCAAGAAAGTATCTGCGTGTTGTGTGTATATATATACATACGCCTGTAACAGCGTATTATTCGGCTTCCTTTTTCGCTGAAATTACAACGTTCTGCCTCGAGTTAATCTAAGACGCCGGATTTTTTCCCTTTTCCTTATGCTTTATGCTATTACACATGCGTAAATATGTGTATACGCCCCTATAGTTTGTATGAACAAGTGTCGTGTTCTTTTTAACTACTTACACTATTATATTCGGTATCTACTTTACATTTAAAAGGTACATCACACGCACAATACGTACAGTTACTTTGCCCTTCCTATCTTGATTCGCCACCCTCCAATGCGCCTTTCGATCTATTTTACTTCTACTATAAGTATGTATATTATATATATATAATATGTGACATATATAATATAATATATAATATATTATATATAAATATGTAATATATTATATATATTATATATGTATTATATATATAATATAATATATACAATATAATATATATACAATATATAATATATATATTATATATTATATATATATATTATATATAATACATATATATATATATATATATATATATATATATATATTATATTATTTTCTTTCTTTTTCCCTATGTTGTCCTAAACTTCGTTAAAGATTATTTTTTTAACAAGAATCGCATATAGGATCACTGACCGCGAAGGAATCCAATCCTTCGATGCATACATTTGCATGGCAGGTGACACTAGCTTTTTATTCGAAAATAAGTTATGTACACGTATAAACTGCACCCCGTCCACGGTATTGTTCGGTAATATATTCGAGTTTTGAAATCGTCAGCTAAATAAAATTAAAACGAGCAGCGAGCGAGCCACCAGTCATCGGTCGATCACGGCGACAGACCGGAAACGTTCGTTCAACGTACGAAGACTAAAACGGTGTCCCTCTTTCTTTATGCCTACTGTACATCGCGAAGAAATCGGTATAACATAAATCTTAACGAACGTTCATCCGTCGATCAACCAGAGATGCCTGGTCGCGTCTCTATTCAAATCGATGCAACGCATAGGATATCGAGAATACGCATACGGATATTTCCCTGAGACTGATCAGAACGATTGGATAATCTCTGTACACACGGAGTAAAATGAAACGCGCCCGCGAGCGTGCTTAGATTTTGCTAAAAAACTTGTAAAAGCTTCTGTCTACGATACGTAGGAAGTCTCTCTATTCCTTTCAATGTTCAACCTTCCCTCTCGACGCACACATTTAACACGCTTTCAAAGATATAAGTACGTAGAGATCGTTCCATCATCGCATTCGATGAATTCTTTCGTAAATAGGATGCGTCGATGATCCTTGAACACGTTCACTGCTGAACATTTGTAGCCTTTAAAAGACTTACTATTGATAGTCTCCCGTGCGTTAATCTAAAGAACAGCTAGGAAATTAATAACCGCTTACATTTATCCTATAACGAAAAATGTTTTGTCAATTCGACGGATTAAAGTCTAAACGAGAAACAACTTGAGCATACTAGTTAACGAGCGTGATAGTAATAATAGAAACAAATAGAACTAGACAACAGTGAACGCGTCGATTGTATTTTCTCACCGTTTCAACAAGTAAACAGCTGAATATAATCTGAAATGGAAACCGTTAATTCGTGAATCAATCATCGCGAGTTCGATAAAACTTATTGCACACTGAATATTACTATCGATCCGTTTCCTTATATCTCTTAGACTTAACAAACATTGATCGATCGCGCTTATCGGTCGGCAATCGTTCAATGGAAAGCAGACTCGCGAAATTGCACATCCCGAAGAAAATAAAAAGAAAAAAGGGGAGATAACAAGAAACGTAAATGCTCCATATTTTTAGACGATTAATAAACGCTTACTTAAATCTACAACGGTAAACACATAATCGAATTACACTTTTAATCGACTCGCTAGTACCTTGTAAAAAAAAAAAGAAAAAAGAGAAACAAAGACAGAGAAAAACAAAACGAAATTATTTAAATTAATAACGTGGTAACGTGACAAAGCTGATGGCGATTGGATAATTCGTACGTTCCAACGTTCGTTCATTGCTAACTTAAAACAATCGCATCGATGAGCAGAGAACGTGAGACACACACGATGTCCATTCACGCGGAGTTTCAAGTTCTCCGTGAACATCGATTCCTTCAACAAATAATCGCACTGACAATAAGCGCGTGGACTTTCACCAGATTCCAATATTACGATTAAAATCTACACGACTGGAGCTCGAACGAAAGATTTCTCTTCCGATTTTTCACAAAGATTGTTCGAATTCTCTCTGCTTTCTATCTCAAATCGTTCAAACCAAAGAACAAGAAGTTCGATCAGAATGACGATCTTCATCTAGAAAACATTGCTATAGACGCCATCATCCTTTAGCCCCCAACGAATATATCGATAAAATATCACTGTGCTCCATTTGGAACATCTGTCAATAAATACTGCTAATAGAACGCGTCAAATGCACTGCCATTGAACTATCTTCCTCTTCGATCGTACCTGAACCACTAATTCTATATATTTCTCGTGTTTAATTGTTCATTCGATCCTGGTTGAACAGAGTCAAGGTAAAACACTAGATCTTGATCGAATGAAATTTTCCACTTAGCCGCTCAGTGACTTTTCACGGCTAACGATATCTCTCGATTCACGTTCAATCCGTGACAGCTGTCTTGTTACTCTGTCGCGTTCTGGCTTGCCTTTCGCGTTTAGGCGAAACACTGGAGATCTTCTTCGACGATTCCTTCGAGGCGGAAGTCGACGGTTTCGCCTGGGGTGATGAATGCCCCAGCGATGCCTCTTGTCACCTTAGGTTGATGACCACTTTCTCTACGTTCAACAGGGATCTCACTTTCTCGTTGTACTTAATCAGAGTTACCTTGGACCCTCTCACGTTGATTCGCTCGCCACCGCTAAGCAGGTGGCAGCAACGGGATTGTTCCAGGAAATCTTGCAGCTTCAGTTCTCTCATGACGTCGCGATGAGCAATCGCTGGTGGACCAGCGTGAGCTTTAGGATTCACTTGACGCAGCAACGCGTCCCTGCTTTTTATTCTTAGGGCAGCCATCAAATCCTGGAGGAGCACCCACTTGTCTGGATCGTTGGCGAGGGAAAAGAGAACTGGCAGGTTCACGTCGCCCATTTCTATCTCGATTTCATCTAATTCGGGTTCTGGACTGTCCATAGGAGGATCGTCGAGGGGATTGTAACCAGTTTCTTCTGGGTCTGAAACAAATTCATCGATGATTAATTAATTGCAAATATTTAAATATCAAATCATTCTGATAACAGCTTTACTTTTAGGATTGATAATCGAAACTGTTTTTGAATTCAACTAATATAGGGTAACTGAGTATACAATGACATAATGGTGTTGAAATGACTCTGAATATCGAAAATATACCTCTGGAGACTTTTTTATAGCTTTAATCACTAATGATACCATCTTGATAATCCTGTAAGCTTTTTATTTGACTTTAACTCACAAGGACACGACCTAAAGTACCCTCCTCACTTTCAAATGACCTTGACTGCCAACGAAATCGGAAAAGCTTTCGTAATGACTTAATTGCGAAAACTTTAGGATATTATTTAGATTTTTAGGAGAACTTACCAAAGATAGAAGACGGGCCACCAAACGACCAAGCTGTACTCGTGCGACCCTGAATATCATCTAAGTGTTGTTCTAGAATCGAATAGGCGTCGGTATCTGCAGCTAACATCAGTGGGGTTTGTCCAGAATAAGTAGCTAATAGAGGATCAGCGCCATAAGAAAGTAACAAGCGTACGAGTTCGGTAGCACCATTTTCTGCTGCCTCGTGAAGTGGTCTGTAATAAGGAAATAGATCGTATTTTAATGTCTCTGAAGAATTGTCTATTAGAATTCCAAAACACACGTTGGAAGTCAGTAATGAATATTACCTTATTCCACCGTTGGCACTTTCACTTGCATTCGCCCCATACGCGAGCAACAATTTGGCGATTTCTAGGTGACCCTTCGAACATGCTTCGTGAAGCGGCGTGTATCCCGCGTTATCCTTTGGGCTCGGCGCGTTATTTAGCTTCTCTAAGCAGTATGCAGTGACATCCTACGAACACAGCGAAAAAACGCAATTTGTATTCAAATATTTATCAATGAATATGTTTCACTAAACTGAGATTGAATTTTCAATGAATGAATGTTTTTTTCAATATTTACCGTGTAACCGAGTCTGGCGGCACGATGCAACATTGTTTCGCCCACACCCTTCTTGATTACCCATGTTCTAATCTCCGACTGAATATCAGCTACGCATTCTGGACTGGGCCTTGTTAGAACTTGCTGTAAAACAAATATTCCACATTGATAATCTTCCATACCTTCTATATTGATGAAACAATAGATCGTGCATGTATTTCAAAAATGACACAACACAGCTCAACGAACTTCTGCAGGAAAAGTGAAAAACTATTTCGAAGCTTACAAAAAAATAATTTAATAATTTTGTAACGCATTCGAAATACACGTGCGATATCATTGATCCATATCACTGAGAATAAGATCGTTTACAAAAATACGCAAAGCTCACCCTTTTCCTTTCTTTAGGCAGCGTTTCGTCCTTCTTCAACGGTTTTTTCTTTTTGCGAATATAATCGAATCCGGAGCGGAACTTCCGCCTGCTTGTCCTCAGTTTAAGCTTCTTTTTATTAGGAACTTCTGACTCATTGGTCTCGTCGTCAAGTTCGTTGTTTTCCGCTTCCTGCGCATCGTTCGTCTCTTCCTGCACCGGTTCCTCTTCCGCTTCCGCCTTTAAGCGCCGTAGTTTCTTCTCGGCCAAAGATTTCAACAAATCCTTTCGCCTCTCCATCAAAAGATGATGTTGCTTCGAGTTCATGATCGCCTTGTGTCTCCTCAAAATTCCAGCGTTCTTCAATCGTGAAACAACTTTCTGCTTCAAGGTCCTCTCTTTTCTCAGCCTGTTCTCTGGGGTTTCAGTCTGCGAGTCGTCGTCCTGAGAAGTATCGTCGTGGTTCTGCATGGGTGGCGCTGAGGCTGGCCTGTCTTCGCCAAAGACTTCTCTGATGGTCGCCTGTTTCTTCAATACTCGCGTTTCTGTTCTCGTTCTACTCTTCAGCACGAATGTTGAAAATTCGTTCGGTAGAGCATGATTATTTTTAAACGTGTCGCGGAAGTTGTTCACCGTTTCCTTGCGGAAGTAACCAAGTAGGAACGAATCCGTCACCTTGATAGGCTTCACCTTGTTATCTTTGACAGGCGATTTGCCCTTTGGTGATTTAGACGATTCCAATAAAGGAATCAAACTTGGAGTCGGAAGCAGTTCAGGTTCGTTGTTACCTTTCTGCAACGTTTTATTTCCACCTTTATCCGATTTCTCTTTCTGTTTCCTCTTCTGTTCTTTCTTACTAGTTCCTACCCTCTGAGCTAGGACGTCGACGATGGAACTGTTTTCCGATCTTGAATGCTTCATACCCTTAGGAGGACACGAGATTGTCGTAGACGACGTGGCCTCTTCATCGTCGATCTTACTTCCTATCCCAATCTCAGTGGTACTAAAGCTGTAGTTAGATTCTACATCGCTGTCTACCAATTTCTTTCTGCCCAAATACACGTCGGAACTGTCCATAGAGACTGACAAAGCTGGAGATCCTGGGTCCAAATCAGGCAACGAGGTGGACAACCTGTGGAACCTCGATGGTTTCGACACGGTGATCAACCTAGGTGGCATTCTCAAGGATTTTTTGTAGACGTACACCTCCTCCTCCCATCCGGGCCTGAAATCGCTACCATCGCCAAACAAAGGCTTCGGTTTCCCTTTCTGAGACGTAGAAGTCTTCGAGGTGGAGCATTTCGACTCTTTCTCATTCTTAGCCTTTTGTGGCGTCGTATCTCTGGATCTCAGCCTCATTCCTTCGCTTTCAGTGCTGCTGTTGACGCACCGTTTTCTTGCTCTTAGCCTATCAGCTACTGAAGAACCGTGACCAAACTCCGTACTAGCATCGCTCTCTTCGCTAGAGGAATCACTGCCGCTGGACGACTGTAATTTAATTCTGCTTCCTCTACGAATCCTTCTCTTCCTACATATTATCTCCTCCTCGCAATCACTGTCATCCTTCTTCATCTTTTTCTTTGCCCGTCGAATTAGCGGCACCTCATCAGAATCATCGCTAGAATTTTTCTCATCATCCTTGCTCACCTCTAGCTCGGTCTTCACTTCTATCTTGATATCCGTCATCACAGAAGCTTCGTCATCCTTGTTCGTTTCGTTCGTTTCCGGAGACTCGTCTTTATTGTCCAGAGGTGAATCGACATCTTGGATTTCCTTTTTGATGTCCTCTGGTTTGATCTGAGATGTGTTAGCGTCTAATTCTTTGCTGCTATCGTTGCCAGTGTCATCGAGTTTGGATGTTATCGTGCAGCTGACCTTCTTCTTACGACCGCGTTTCTTCATCGCGTCTCCTGTTCGTAGTTGTTCCATAAACTTGTCGCACGTGGTGGACCAAAACGTGTCCACTTCGGTAATCTTGTCGTTCTCCTGAATATAAGAAACCAAGAGTTTATGAGAAAAATTAGATTTTTTCCAAATAATATCCGGAGGATACTACTTCCGCATTATACAAATCACGCGTGGAACAATATTTCTCTAGACAAGAAGTCGCGGAAAGTGTATGAAAATGTTAAATTTATCTAACACGTTATACGGGTGTTTATCGCGTTCTATGAATATTAGTCGCAATTCTTTTGTCGTGTTATACGTGAGTTCACTGTGCTTGAATTTAGATCAAGAATTTAGAGACTATTTAAGCAGTCCCAACACGAATGAACTATCCTCACATCATCTATAATCGGAACAACTAGAGTTGATCCGAAGCGGCAAGAATTTGTGTGGATTACTTGAATCGATGTTTGCTTTCGTCGTCACACGGTCCTATACAATCCAATTTCTACGATATAATACTATCAACCAATAACAAAACTTCGCGGACTCTATATATATATGATTGTGTAAAAGACGATGATCCTATTACTTTATTTTTGTTTGGGGAGAAAGCGTGAACCAATTTCCACTACTAGACACCATCAACAGAGGAGGTGGCAAATTCACGTACACCACTAACCTAAACTTCGAGATCTACATATACTACACATTCCACGCAGC
This sequence comes from Bombus huntii, assembly GCF_024542735.1. Lineage (NCBI taxonomy): Eukaryota > Metazoa > Arthropoda > Insecta > Hymenoptera > Apidae > Bombus > Bombus huntii. The sequence goes on along the minus strand of NC_066248.1, from coordinate 11,203,045 downwards.
ACAAGAATTAAAAAATATCAGTTTGAAATTTCAATCGCCTCAAAAAATTCATTCATGAAAACTTGTATCAAACTAAATATTAATTTCAAAATAATGACAAAGTCAGCACAAAGTTAAATAATAGGTGTAGTTAAAACAGCGATATCCTAAATTTTATATGAAGCAACTCTAGTCCCCTTGACTCAAAATAAAACACGCAACCCGCTGAAAATCCAGAATAAAAATCGTAAAGAGAGCTCGAACGCTGAAGGCCGTTGATTCGCGAGCACGAACGAATCACACGAGAAACAACCTTACGTAAATAACGTTACCTTCAGTTCTATTTTCACGAGGTCCGTCGATGAGGTCATGCCCATGCACATGGCGTCGTTCAGAGGAACGGGTGGCTGCACTTTCGATAGCTGTTTTCTGTCCCTCCTCATCTCCTCGAGCGTTTGCCGTTCGAGAACCGGCATCTCACCCTCGGAGTCGCTCTCCCTGAAGTCGAACACCGATGTTTCGGAGGAGCTTCTAAATCCGCTGGCGCGTGCTGGCACGCTAGAGGCAATCGCCGGCGCTGGCGCCGGAACTGGAACAGTCGCGGCCACCGGCATATTCTCCTCTTCCGTTCTGGAGAACAACCGTCTTCTGGGAGGTAAACAGGCTACCTTCTCGCGCGTCAACTTTGGCGGACTACCCGCCGATGAACCGGATTGCGGAGTTGACGTTGAAGCTGTACTGTCTAGTTCTACAAGCACAGATTTAAATGTGTTATTAAGAAATAGTTTTGAGGCATATGTTTGCAAGAAGAAGAAGTTGATTCGTAATAATTACTTAGTTTATGGTTGTCCAGGTTTATGAGAGTCTTTTTATGTTTGTCGATATAGTAATTAAGATATAGACTGCGAATAGTAATTAACATTCGTGGAAGGAATTGGTGATATACAGGGTGGTTGGTAACTGGTGGTACAAGCGAAAAGGGGGTGATTCTACGCGAAAAAAGAAAAAATATAGAATAAAATTTTTTTTTTTAATTCTTTTCTTTTTTCTTTTAATTTTTCCATCGAGACAACGATCTACAGTGAGATCCGTTATAACGAGACGTGATAAAGTGCACGCGTACCGAGCGAAAATTCAAAGTCGATTTTCTCAAAAACAAAGCCTCAAACGAAAAATTTTTATTCTATATTTTCGACTTTTTTTGCGTAGAATTACCCCCTTTCCGCTCGTACCACCAGTTACCAAGCACCCTGTATAATATGAATAGAAAGAAGAAAGCGTTGTTTATAAGACTACTGTGATTGGACAAAGTGCTGTTTGTGTTTTCAAAAATAGTGTACCAATAATATAATATAAAAACCTGTATGCTATTATAATATGATATGAAAACGTGCAAATGTCTAGTTAGAGCGATCTTTGTACTATTTTAAAATGATGTAACGATAACATAATTTTTAAAATAATGTACTAATAATATAGAAATTATATACCATTATAATATAATATAAAACTGTATATCTATTCGAAATTTTCAAACAATTTAACTACAATCTAAGACAATAATATACCACAATGGAAGTGATATAAAATTCATGTATGACAGATACACTAAAGAAGTCATTAACTTTGAAATCATAAAACACAAATTACCTAATCACGAAAAACTTTACGAAAACATAAAACCGATACACCAGCAGAAACTAAATTTACCTTTCGGAGTAGTCGACGTATCCTGGGAGGGTACGGTTGTGGGTTTCGTTGCAAATTGACCGGTTCCCACCTTTAAGAACAAACACCAAAAATAAAAAATATCATATATTAACAATTCGGCCAATAGAAGCCAAAAAAGAGAACATCTTCGTAGAAAGTAACAGAGAAACAACATGTTTCATTCGGTTCACCTGCTTCAGTTCCGCCTTGGTTCTAATTTTCGCGGCCAATATAGCTGCGAGGCCATCGTCTTTGTCACGGTGAATCTGATTCTCGGCTCCTCGGGGTCCCAGGAGTGCTTCCTTGCCAGGTAGCGTGGCGGATGAATTTACTCTCGAGCCATACAAACTACGGGGGGCCTCCTGAGTGATCGAGTCTACCGCTCTCGGCACATGGAACTTGTAATGGGGCGGTGTGTTGCTGTTTCGTTCCAGTAAGCTTGCTGCTGTGAATGGTGACAGATTGTGTCTTCCGATGTTCGTTTTGGGCTCGACCGGAGCAACAACCTTTGGGAATAGAGGACACTGGCGTTAGCATGATAATAGACGTATCTCGCTGCTTACGTTTATGATCTCTCAATAAACCTACAGCTAAGATATAGATAGGATTTGGTGTAAGATATTGATTTTAATGTAAGATAAAGTATTTCTGGTATTTAATAGCGTTTCTTGTGAAGAGATCAGGGGAGAAGAGAAGGTAGAGTTAAACATTTAGATAGATGTGCGAGTGAGAATTTTTATGAACAACGAATGACTGAGAGCTGAATGTATATTTATGGTAGAGATTCGAAGAATGCACTTGGAGATCTCTGCATTGAATGTATGCGATGTGTGTCGTACGTGTGAAATTGTTAAGATCGTAATAGGGTTGAGATAGGCGACAGACATGGTTGATATTTGCAACATAGTTCGTATTTATGACGTAATTTGTTACAGGTTAATTGAACTAGAATTAATCAAAACTTCATATCGAGATAGTTATCGAAGAATGAAACAACGCATCGAACTTGCACGTAAGATATAACATACAAGAATATACAATTGCTACATACCTTATTCTGAAAACTTTGTTGACTATGATTGGCCAAGATAGGCTGTTGGCTGTTCATTTGCTCTTCCCTTTGCTGTTTATTCTCTAGGCTATTCCTCAGCAAACTAAGCACTCGTTTATCAGCACCGGTATTGCTCGGTGGTTCCGTAGCCTGTCCACCGGAAGTAGCTCCAGGAGGCACCACAAGTCCGGTCGCTTTCTGACTCTGTCTGTAATTCGTGTACGCGGATGGTTGGCTAGCGTTTGCCTGTTGCGGCAAAGAATGCACATTCGTGGGCTTCGTGATCACAGGATGAACATACGACGATGAACTATGAGTGACCTTAGGTTCCGCGTAGCTTCTCTTATCACAGTAAGCTTGCTGATACCTCGCGGACTCGGACGACGAGTATCCGCTATCGGATCTCTGCTCGTAGGTGCTAGGTGCTACGAGGGTGCCATTCGGCAAAGGAACCGGTAGATTCATCTCTTGCCTTTTCTGTTGCTCGTACAACGCTTTCGCCGTTGACAATCTCTGCTGGATCCACGTGTCGAGCCTCGGCTGCTTGTTCGGACCGCCACCGCCGTAAATCGTATCGCCAGGCCTCTTCGAAGGGCTTCGATCGCTCTGCGGCGATGGCTGGCCAAATTTATTTCTACTGTCCAGATAATATTTCGATGGGTCGGACGGGTAATCTTGAAGAGGCAACGCAGCCGGTCCTATCCTTGCAGGATCGATCATCGACGACGGATACCTGGAGGTTCTGGAGGCGATGGTGTCGTTGGCCGACAGATAAGAAGACGACGGGACCGGCGGAGGCGGTGCTGGTGTAGTCACCGCGTCGTACACCTGCGTCGTGGGCAGTGAAGTCTTTTTAAACGTGGACATATGGGGCAGTGGAGCGGTATTATTAGGATGTTGAGGAGGAAGAGACTGCGGAGGCGGAGCATACAGCTGTTGCGCGGAACTTCTCCGCTGAAGAGTATTCTCGTGCGACTGGCCGTGATGGTGACGCAGCGGCGCGGAGTTGAAGTCTGGCAGAAAGTCGACCTTCGGTGCGCACACCGTTTGAGGCGTCGGTGCTCGAACGCCGCTCGTTGGCGGTAAGATTCTGCCGTTATTGCTAGACAATCGGTTGTCGTACGCGGGGTATGAGACTGGTTGTGGAGGAGGCTGCGCCGGAGGCGGTAACATGGTTCGCGAATTGTTGCTTCGCGATGAGATCACCGTGGAACTACTGACGTGTTTCTCCGGCGCGATCGTCTCGATGTCGTCCTGAGCGGTCGAGTCAGCGGATGTTTTCACCGTTTTAACAGAGAGGTCCAAAGGTGATTCCCTCTTTCGCATTCCGTTCGTTTGAGAAGGAGGAGTCACTATAGAGGAAGCAACGGTAGACTGTACCGTAGACGCGGTCGAATTCTGGTACGGATACTCTTTGTATCCATAGTCCTCAGTAGCTCTTACAGGCTGGTGATGATAAGAGGATGCCGTACGATTGGTGTCCGACGATTGATAACTATGTACCGTGGTAGTTTGAACGGAAGACCTCGGAGCGACTTGACCGATAGACGTAACGGTGGTGCTGCTCGAGGAGTTGCTCCCCTGATGACTAGGCGCCATGGTGGTAGCGTAGGTCGGATATCCGTGTTGAGCGGTATATCTACTGTAAGAGGAATTTGTTACCGTGTTCGTCCTTCCATTGACCGGCATGGCGTGACTCATAGTTGACAAAGTGACCGGGTACTCGGGAACCCTTTGAGGCGCGGCCATCGAGGAAGTAGGCGGCGCAACGACCGAAACTTTGCTCGCCGTGCTAGTCGAGTAGCGTTGCCGTTGCACCGATTGCGCCTTGCTCGCGGATTCTCGCCTATTGGAATGATAGGACGAGAGAGCGGCGATAGGTGGAAGGTTGTGCGTGTTAGTTCTCGGAACAGACGTCTGCTGAGATCGATAAGAGGCATAAGGGACCTCCATCGAGTTTCTCTTCGAATCGGCGCCGTTGTACGTCACCGGTTTACTTGGCTGATAACCGGTGGCACCGTTAATGTTTCCGTTCCCGGAACAAGTAGATTCTGTTCGAGGCGCCGGACCGGCCATAGACATTTGCTGAACATACGCCTGGCTCTGAGATCGACTGGACTGCGAGTAGTAGTTTGCTTGAGTGTGCGGCGGCTGGGGACCTTTTTGGAAGGAATGATACGAAGACTGAGGCGGCAGCCCGTACGGATTCGCGTACCCACTGGCGTTCGGTTGATAATGCTGCGACGTAATGGGAAGGTTGTACGAATGAGGGGTGGAGGAAGCCGGTGGTGGTGGTGGATAAGTCGGTGAATGCGGCTGGAAGCTGCTATGCGGAGAGGGTGTGTGATGAGGAGAGGGAGTGTGATGAGGAGAGGGTGTGTGATGAGGAGAGGCGTGAGGCGTGTGCAGGGTGGATACGTGGGGCGATTGTCTATGCGGCGACGGGGTAGCGTGACGGGGAACGTCATGGGGAGAAGCGATAGGATGATAACCACCAGTCAGCGCTGCCGGTGGCGGCATTTGATTTGAGTTTGAGGATGAGGAAGCCGCGGACGTCCCGTGAACGATCATTCGACTGGCGTACGAGTTCGGCCCCATCGAATGCGGAGACGCATTTATTCGACTAGAAAGCTGTTGCTGCTGAGGCTGCTGAATCTGAGATTGTTGCTGTTGTTGCGGCGACTGCTGCTGTTGAGCTTGATGATGCGGGTGAATCATAGTTCCGGCGGATGGCAAGTGCGACGAAGGAATGTGCGCCGGATGATTTTGATAAGACGACGACGGCGACGAGGACAACGACGACGACGAAGACGACGAAGGAATGTGACTTAAGTTGACTGTGTGGCGAGGGCTGCACGGGTTCAACGACGAACATGACGGAGACGAGGAGACGCGCGAGGAGTGCGACGATCTTTCCGAATGCGACGACCTGTCCGTTGCTGGATTGTTCGATGAGCTTAATCGATTCTGCGGTTGATGCTGTTGCGGCGTGCGATAAGTCTGCGATGATGGCGAGCCGTAAATCGAAGGAGTGCTCGATGGCGGCACAGCGTTATTACCGTAGGAACTCGGTGGCACTCTTTGCTCCTGAGCGTGTCCTTGACCTAAAGCGGTGGTCGGGTTGCTCTGCTCGATCGGCGTCGGCCTCGTAGCCAACTGCACGTTTCCCGATGATGTAGCTGCAGCTACGCTCGACGATTGATAGATCGAATTCTGAGTGAACGGAACCGGAGCGCTCTTCGTGATGTCCGGATGATGATACCGGGGATAGTATTGGGTTCTCTGTGCTACGACCGGCGCGTTCGGTTGCGATTGTCGATCACTGGCAGTTTGATAGGTTGCTTGGTGCGACGAGGCGAGTATTTCCGCTGTAGAGAACGACGTTCTCGTGACAGGGTTTAATTGTTGATACACCGGACCAGGGGACTGTGACTGTTGAGGTGGTTGCATTTGATGTAAGTGCGGTGAACTTGGCGCTGTCGCTGTCGTCGGCTGCGAGTGATGATGAAGATCGTTGGACGACGATGTCGAGGAGGTCGATTGTTTCTGTGAGAAATTTGACGTCGACGAGGATCGACTGCTCGACGGCTGCATCTCCGTTAAAGTGATGATACTCGAGGACGATGAGCTCGCCTCCATGGAGGATCCGTCATCGCCTGGCCTCGTATCCGGCACTTCAACCCTCGTTGGTTGAGGAGGATAAGGTTCGACGGATGGGCTCCAGAAAGTGCTGGAACTGGCCGCGGCGTTGTCCGCCGACGACGGTCTGATGTCGTTGAGATATCGACTCGTTTCCTGATCGTTGCTCCCGCCGCTGCCCCCACTGTTCCCAGCGTTACCGGTTGTGTTTCCGCTCGAAGTCGATTGCGGCGGTAACGATAGTGACGGTGGTGCTTGCGATACGGATGATGCCGGTGACAAAGGAGCCACGGACGAGGTGTTGCCATGGTCGTGCGACGACGATATGGACGAAGCAGAACTCGTTGATGTCGCGAGACTGTGATCCGCTGACACGGTCGCACTACCTGTACTCGGTACCGGCAGTCCCTGAAAGTACTGGCGAGCCCCCTCTAATACGTTCGTGAAGCTCACATCCATGTCACGCCGACTGCTGGTCTGAAATCAGAACAAAACGAGTTTCCTTATTTCTTTGCAACCTCATTGTAAGAATCTCGATTTTAGGTTTTCTAAAGCTTAGTACTTCATCTTTCGAAGATTACATGTTACGAACTCGTCGATTTCAGAAATAATTCTCCTCATTCTCTAAATTTTCTTATCATACGATAGGGACTCGCGTTTAGAAAAAGAAACTCAATCGTCAGAACTTTATTTGATTGGACATTAAATAAACTTTCGTTCCGATAAATGGAGTTCTACTGTAGAGAGTAAAACGCATTTTTCTATTTCTATGAATCTTATATTTGGAAGAGACATTTATAGTTAAAGTGCATCGCGTGAACCACAGCGAGTAGAGCAGCGACCCTGCGGATTAACGAAAACTCAGTTCACACGGTGCTGCAGACTACCAGCACCGTCAGGGAACCAGGCCGAAACATTAATCTTCATTGTCTTGTATTTGTCTGCTGCGGACGCAGCTTCTCTTTCTCTCTCTCTCTCTCTCTCTCCCTTTCTCTCTTTCTCTCTCCCTCTCATTCTCTATTTTACTCTCTTGCATCTTTGGCTTTCCAACGCTTCTATTTTCTCCAATGAGCAACTCGAAGCGCAAGGCAGCCCGATCTCACGTTATTAATCTCGTTGGCCCGCGTTGCTCCGTGAAAGATAAGATCATCGCGCGGAACAGCAACCTGCAGAGGGGAACGAAACGAGATTCTTCAGAGAGACCGATGACGTCGAGTTACGATCCTAAACGGTCCGGATTGATAGAGAAACCTCGCGACGTGGCTCAATTAAACGCAACTCGGCTGGTACACCTGATAAACACTGGCGGAAAGATAGACCCGTCGACAACGCTCACAGAATGAAGTTGAAGTACCGTAGAACTTCATTTCTCTGAACTCGTCAGGGGACAACGATCCATCGACTTTATTATTTTTCATTCGATGGACAGTTCACTTAATCTGGAATTAACTAATATTATTGTAGATTCGAATAAAAAAATCTATTCTTAAATTAGCACTACTCTCGCTTAACTGCGATAATTCAGAATAATGTGATCGGTGTAATGTGTATTGTAGGGATTTTTTTCTTCAATCCTCGATGAGTTAGAAGTTACAATTAACAGCATCAAATAGAAGCGAATTGCTGAGAAAGTTTATTTAATACATAAAATCCCTCACTGTGAAAGCCCAAAGCTATTGCAGACAAACGAGCCCTATTCTCTAATAGCCGAATGCTTCATCACCGTAGTGTAAAGCCAGTTATAAGAACCATAGCATGCCGGCGACAAGAAACTGCATCTACGCGAAGAAAAATTGTTGCAGGTAACTACCACACCGTCGCATATCAATTATCATACCAACACTGACTACAGCTACATCTTCCTTAATGACTAATTCAAGCTCGTTATTGATCTACGTCATTCGCAACTATGTTCCGAGTGTCGGCAGAAACGCCAACGGAACACAACGACTTCCAGGGAGTGCGAGGAAGCCTCCCATTTATCAATGTCCGTATCACGATTCATATTTCCAGCGGAACCCTCGTAACTCGGCATCAACGTCTCCGAATCCTATCGAAATCTATTCTATCCTACAAATCGGCAAGCTGGTGATGGAAGAGCGTCAGAGATCTTATCCTCGCGAAACAGTCGCTCGTGCGGCGATCGTTATCGATTATCGAATCTAGGGGGATACGGAGATACGACGGATGCACAGCCAGGAAAGGCTGGATCGCTCGATGTGGCTCATTGAGACGTGTAACGAATCGTCCGTCTGCGTGTACGGGAGAGAAGCGAAGCACGGGAGACAACCACCACCACCACCGCCATGATTCGACGGTAGTCGCGTGTACAGGTAGGACAACGATGGTGGAAGTGGTAGGCGAGAATCAATATCGCGCACCCTTGCAGACCGAGCAACCTGAGGGGTTAGTTTGGCCCCCTTCGTGCGCCAGTCAAAGGCCCTTCTCGAACCACCCTCGCGACTCCCTCCGACTCTGTCCTTCTTCCGCGATTTCCTTCCGCCTACTTCGTTTCATTTCTATCTATCTCCTGCATTGCACGCATTTTAGTTTGCAGATGTTTCATTCTTCAGAACACGTATACATTGTAACCAGTCTTAAGGTAGGTGTCCATTCGAGAGTAAAATTATCGCGGGTTGCTCTCAAGGGTATTTCTCGTAAGCGAACACTGCGTTTAGAGCGACTATCAGAGTTACCGTCAATGCAGATCGAATAGTAACTCTCAATAGTGTCGCAAGAAATACTCTCGAGAGCAACTCGCGACAATTTTACTCTCGAATGGACATCTACCTTTACTCAAGAAGTAAGTTCGAAGTTCTGGGATAAGTAATAACAATAAGTAATAAATAAATAAATAAATAAGATAATAATAATCCTCTTCTTAACAAAATTGCTTTCTCTATTTAATAGTCAGCTCTTTTAAAAACAATGTTCGTCATCTTTAAGTAAACTCTCTCGAAGGGTCTAAAAAATTGACGTCGCTAATATACGCCTGTCTTGGGAGATGTTTTAATGGAATTTTCGAGACTTTGGCCATAGTAATCTATTGGATAGCGCCCAATATTTAACTACTAAATATCATGATGCTGATCAATTCGTTTTAGAGAACGTATGAGAATGATGGAGTGTTCAAGGTGGATAAAATAATAGGGAAGAGAAAGATATGCGCGTGGACAAGATCGGAATGAAAAGAAATAATGCGATAAGATGAAATGCTTCGTATATTCTGTTTGATTTATTTACTCAAGTTTCTTGCGCGTTTTATTGTGAAGGACGCTGTTGTGGAATACGAGAGTTTAAATTCTTATGACTGTGTCAGAAGAATCATTTGTAATAGAAACATGTTTCAAGTTCCACGTGCATATCTAGAACTCAGTCATCCCGAGCTAACCTTTCAAATGTATCGTTCAAGCTATTCGCGTTACTTCCAACGTATTCAGAATATGATGATGAAAACTAACTCGTCATATCTTCTTAAAATACAATAGTTTCCTTCAGCTGTAATTGACTGTAGCATTTAAATATCTTTGCTTTCTCTGTGATGTAATGTACTCACATTCAGGCAGTAATTTTAGATAACTGTAATTTCAGAATACTTCTACTTCCTGTCTCTCAAACGCAGCCAATATCCTTATTCAATTTCTTAGCCAGCGTTATTCTTACTCTACGACCCCTAAGTCACCATATCCTAGATGTGCACTATAAAACTCTTAAATTTGATTATTCTTGTCATCCTTACTTGAATCTCCTTAAACTTTCCCGAACCCTTAGAATCTCTAATGCTTCTTATCGAACTATGCGAGTCACCGCATTGATAACGAGTATAATTCCAATGAATGTGCAATAAATTATTCAAATTCTGTAAACGCTTTATCTGAATCGTTTCTTTCGTATAATTGACATATTACATCAAGAAATATTCATAGGAAAAGTGAATTATTTTCCATTAGTCGTGAGAAAATTAAGACGCACTGCGTTAATAGAATAAATGGATGGAACAATTTCAAGCGGAAATGAATACTCAAACGGTAAAGAAAATAGCGAAACCTTTCAATACTCGAACGTTCTCGGACAATCTGATTCTTCCCCCTTTGTCAGAGTCTCTGGAGAAATCACGGCTTCCGGTGAGTCGACTTAGGGAATTCTCGCTTGTTGAATTCGATAAGAGAGGCCCTTGGAAATCCATCACACCTCCGATATAATTATTTATTCGCAGTTGAGTTCGATCATCGAAACAGAAACATCCTGATTTCGTCAGGAATCCTCTTGAATAACTGTTCACTATTTAACTGGGTCATTTAGTTTCTAATTAGACACATTTTTGGATCTGATAAGATAAAATTTTACGCAACCATTACGCGGTCACTATCGATCTATAATTAGACGTAATTACAAGGCAATGTACTCATCTTCTATAAATCTTATCCTATCCCATCAACTTTACTGTTATTTCCTAAATTTTTATCTCTTTCAGAAAGCAAACGACGTATTAGAATTGATTAAAAATTGATTAAAAATAATTAAATCCAAATGTTTTGCATTCTACATTTTTGATAAACATTTTTGACGACAAGGATAGTCGAATTTAGTATATTTTCTTTGCAAGTAATTTTACATTTATAATATCTAGATTGGTTTATATTTACAACGTTTATAAAAGTTGGGTTTTAGCTTCGTAGCTAATAAAAATCGTAAGAAAATTGTACCACAATTTTAGAAGGGAATGAAATTAATTTATCAATCAAGATCAATTCTAATTGCATTCCAAACATCAGTTTTCAATCGATTGCACAAGTTAAAGATGGTTGTAAATCGACACCCTTTTGTTACGAAGCGTCTCGAGCTTGGTAAAGTCTTACGTTGCTTCGTAAGACTTCGAAAGTTGCCGGAATTTCAAGAATATCAAGATTCCGGAAAGTTCGCGGGTTAGTTCGAAATCTCTGAAACTCGTCTGTTTCAAGCCAAGACCAAACATCAAAACATTTCTAGTTTGCGATGACGAGAAGATAAACAGCAAGTGCATCTAGTCGCCTGGATCCCTCAAAAACATGGAACTTCACCGCAAACCTCGAAGGACTCGAATTTCCGAGGTCATGGAAAGTTCCGTGGAAACTTAAGAATTATGGAACTGGGAGAAAGTTGAAAATTTGGAATTCTTCCACATCGAGAGTTGCTTCGTGTCACCTCGAGTTCGAGACTATTGGATAAATAAGAAAACTTACTATGATTACAAATTTTGTAGATCGTCAAAGTTATGAGAAAGTTTTGAGGAACTATTCGACGTTTTTCAAAGTTAAATCCCTCGATACTGCATTTTTTTTAATGGCGAAACCGGTTGCTTTCACGACAACGAAGAGTTTGGAACTTTCAACAGGTTTCCAAACCGATGAAATTCAGAGCTGTTAAATGAGAAAGCAAGGCAATTTGAAAATGGAAATTTCGGTCGCAAACATGTGAGGCACAGTTAGACACTCGTTTATACGAAATGATTGGACCTCGAGTATTAGAAATACGATGAAGGACTAGATGCATGAATACTCGAGATTAGAGCGTGAAAGAAGAGAATTGGCCACTCAAAGTTTGGAGTGGATGTGATCGAATGTTTCTCAGGAATGATTGCATAATTCGTTAGTAGGTTGAATGGAATTGAGAGAGTACACAGTTCTTCTAGCGTCTAATTGTGAGATTAGTTAAATACGAAAATATAAATTATACATTAATCAAAAATGAATTACATTTTTATTTTGATTTTTCATCTGTCTATATTTGCAAATTTCATAATCAGAGATAAGCCTTTCTGAACTAAATTGTTTCATGTCGTGAGAAAGTACTTTTTCATCAATTATTAATAATAGAAACATATTTTTATATAGAAAACACTAAAACTCAAGACCGGCTCCATAAAAAATAATATATAAATTTATCATTTAGTTAATTAATAACTTCTTACGGTATATATCGTTGCATATATGCAACGTCAAGCGTGAAAAGATTGACAAACAAAATTCCAACAATAAGAATTAAGAAAAGATAACTCATCGAGGCAACGAGCCATAGAAGTAAGAATGCCTCGCGATATTTTCTTAGATACGCATCCACGATCCTGGAGCCGCGATCGAGGCTCGAATACGAATGATGAACGAGTTCGAAGGCCGGAGAAAGATTGCGAGTCACGATAATCCGGTGGCGCTCGATTAAAAGCCGCGGTGCGGTCAGCCAACGGAACGTGGCGGAAGTACGAGGAGGGAGCCAAGTAACGCTTTAAGCCGGGTTAAGCCGTGGCTTAAATGCTCGCCACACGGCGAGAACTTGTTCGTCCGAGGCCTCATAGGCTCACTCACGCCACGAACATACGTCTTTGAACAAACTTTTTTGCTCCAACGACGCGCCTTGAATTCGTTGAGAAGTCAAAATACTTTCATCTTCACCTCATCATAATACTCGTTTTTCCTGTTTCCTGGACTTACCTTACGAGCCAACAACATTCGCAGCTGACATGAAAACGCAGAAACGAAGAAAGGTTCGCCTTGTGATTCGAAGAAAGCTCTTTTTAGTCGGATTGCTTTCAAGCAAAGAAACATTTTGCCGCCTCGTACTAACAATTTCCGTATCGTCAAACTGGTTTCTGGGCAATATATCGACAGAACTGGTCGACAGAAAAAATCCTTCTAATAGGAAGGTTCATCGCATGCAAACAGAAATCGAGTGTATTTGCTCGTATAGAAATCTCACAATGTACGTGGTACCATGAGGGATGAGGCGATCGAGTTCGTTTGGTAGTCGAGCAATCAAAGCGCTCCACCGACCAAACTCGCCCACAATGGCGTCAAAGGGACGAAGAGTCGCGGCCGGGCGTGTCCAAAGAAGCCTCGAATCTTTGATCATCCTAACAACGCTTTTTCAGACTACTCGCAGTTTAAACCCTCCTTCCGTTACGAGCAATAAAACTAATGCGGGCACGGACTTGTGTGTATAGTGTACAGCTGCTGTGTATATACGTTCCCTGTACGTGTGTATCCGTGTATATTCGTAGCGTGGTATAAACGGTGCGAACCAGAAGGCGAAAGAGATAGAGGAACAGAGGTAGAGGAAAAGAGGAAAAGAGGGAGAGAGGAACAGAGGGAGAGAAATGAAGAGAGAGGGAGAGAGAAGAGAAACAGTCTCGGCTGACCCACTCCACCTTGACGTGGCATCCACTCTCATCCGTTCTCGCAACAAACGCATCCGTACCTCAAACAAGCCCTTACCACGAGGCCAACACCCTTTGCCACTTCACGGTCGTTCGCACCGCACCGTCTCTCACACCTCCCAACCGGCAACCCTGGGTCCCGTTCGATCCTACCCTCTCATGGAACCACCGACATCCCTTGTTGGCGAAATGTTAATTCTCTAACTGTCTTCGATTCGTGTCGTGTCCAGAAGAACGAACACGTCATGTAATGCGGTGAATGTTATTGTGTGGCTTGTAGAGACGTATTAGAGACATTTGAATTGACGAAATACGATTATTATATAGAATATGCAGAATACAGGGTATTATGCAAGTGTGTTAAAGTAAGTACGATATCGATCTTGTGAGAGCAATTAGCAACGAACGAAGCATCATATTTCTATATGCTTTATGTCGTTTGTCGTACTTCAAACATTTGTTAAAAGTACTAAAAGAAGTAGATCTCGTTCTTGCAATACACTACATGCGTATAATTTGATGCCAATCAGGGATATCAGGAAGATTTTTCAATAACACTTAATAATATCGAATGAAGAATAGCAGAAATAAGTACGTACATTAAAAAGGTCTACCTCCGAAAACCTGTTGTCACTCAGAATGTAATTAATCATTATTTCTCGCCAACATTCACAGTGAATACTCATTAAAAATAATGACAGAATTAAAATAATTTTAAAAGCATATGTATATCCGGACATCTTACGATCCATTCGTAAAAATAAAATAGTTTCTGCTCCATAGTTTTAGCCTAATTTAACGATGTATACAAACTTTCCAATATAGAGGAACTGCAAATATTTTGTATAATTTTTAATCTCTATTTTATACCGGTTGACATCGAAACAAGCGGGATAGTTCGCGTGCAATAAATTTCGCGAATAGCCGTCAGCGGAGGACCCGCGGAAAATATATAGAAAATTATGATCGAAGATCCTATCTGTAAGAAATATAATCTCACACAAACTACGGATGACACGATTGCATAGGATTGGTGGACATAAATATTCCCTCGCCCGGGATTTCTCAACAGGGATTTTAGTTCGTGTTTCCACGATCTGTTTTCCTTTCTGACTGTTTTAGAACGTTTTAACGTATAGCTGTCGTGCCTTTTCAAAGTACACTTACCTCTTTCATCGTTTCGTTACATCAAGTCTCTTTACACTGCATTATACGCCTCTGTACAAGTCTTTCGATCGATTTTTACGCTACCGTTCTTCGTTACCGCCACGTGGATCTTACAAGGTAACCTATTATTAACTTATTACTCTAAAACTTCCACGCTGGGCGTACAAGAAAATTACAGCTCCCTTCCGTTTTAATTTTAACCGTATCCACACGGTGCCCTGTATCAGCAACGTCGAATCTATTTTCTGAAACCGTGATCGTAGATCAATCGTTTTTTGACACGATTAAACTTTTAACGCGGAATCGTTTAACTTTTAAACGAGACGCTCGTTCTTAACTTAGAATCGATATAAATATACAACTATTGTTAGCCGCGAAGGACCAAGTTCGATATTATATCTTTTTATTGAATTCTCGACTCGTTCGAACGTTCGGATCGATTGTCTATGAAATTGTACAGTACGCGTAACCAGTCTATTATCAAGCATGTAAAGCAGATCACGTCTTGATCGATAGTCGTTTGGTCCGGAATTCGAAAATGAGTAATGACGGCCTCGCTTGCCTAGCGGAGAGCTGAAACAAACGAGGCCCAAAGTGCAATTATTCAACTTTGACAACGAGTTGACTGGTCGTGTCTGGTGCGGGGGCGTTTTCAAGAAACGAGCACAGAAAGAAGAGGAATTGATCGATTGGATTGTTTCGCCGACGTTTCGTGCCGAGATCTTTCGTCTATCGGATTACTTTACTGTCTATCTAAACCGTTGATGGATTTCTCTTCCTCGCGTGAGGGTTTAGCGAGAGGAAGAACAACGGAAAACGTAATTATTATAGCTAAAGTGGTGATCAGTGCTGCTATGTGAACTTGAAGATCGCAAGTATGAGTCCTTAGAAGTTTACATTGTCCAGTGCCTTACCACTAATCTTCATTAATACCTAATAATATGTTACTAAATCATATTGCAAAATGAAACAAAATCGACCGGTCGAAGTCGAATAATCTTCGACCGTAAAAACTATTAATTGCTTCCCTTCTTCTTCCTATCATTAAACAAACATAACGTGAACAATCTACGCGCCAGTGTTTTACAGTAAAACAAATATTTTAAATCAAATATTTCTTGTAATACGACTTCCATTGCATATTACATTCGTGCAAATCCTTTTTTGTTACGTCATGTTCATACAGCTACCTTTTCATAATATTCATGCGCTTCCTTGAAATGTTCCCTAAGTGTTTATTAATTAATGTCCATGAAGAATCTCTTCCGAGAACATCACAGGCTTCCTGGTGGTCGACGGTCCACAGGTTAAGAATCATAGATCTACACGATCTATTTTTCTTACTGGAGTCCAGGATCAATGTTAAATCGCTCCGCGGTCTATGTACCGAGCAGAGTTAGTCCGCGATCATTATTCAAGATCACTCGCGTTGTCCATTAACTCGAGCAACATACGTTTCGTAACGCGCTGTTTCGCAACGACTTTCGTAGATACGACAACGGTAATATTTCATAATACGGTCAGTTGTAAACAATTTCCCCGGAGGGCACTAAAAATAAGGTGCAAGCGAGCAGATAGATATCGTGCGACCGTTCGAGCCGCGAGCTTGGAATAAGGTCAGGGAAGCCAAACGGGAGAAAAAAGCCGATGATCAAAGCTGGAGAGGCAAGCTCTGGGAATTTCGCAGACTTAAGGAACAAGCTAATACAAACTGGTAAAACGTGTGTAAGCGCTATATGCTAGAAGCCGTGGGTTATCTCTTATACGAGTGTAAAAAGACTAATTGAAGAATTAAAATGGTAAACGATGTAAGTGGTAGAGTTAAAGATCTCCAGTAAAAACAAGAAACGAGTTTTGAAAAATGTTGAATTAATGTACGTCATTTATCAGTGTAGATTTTCAGTGTTTAAAGTCTTCACAGATTCAGAGGCAGAATAAATAGCGAAAGGTGTATCGAATTAATTAAAATTCATAGTTGTGTCTGGCAAATTCTTGTAATAGTCTAACAGTATTCCAATACCTAAAATATTTTCACTGTATTCTGCACGAGATTAACATCTTTCTCCACAAAAAACATTTCCTTGTTTTTTAAGGCTCACATCGTTCACTATTTCTATTTTCTCAATTATAAAATATTACGATGTGTCCTCAATACGTTACGTTTCCATTATCCACACCACATCCAAACATATTGCTTCCTGTAGCCCTTTATATAATATATTTGTAAATAATTAACATCTGAATATACAGAAGTTCAGTCTGCTGTATTGGCTGTCCATCGAATTGAACAAAACATACATATCTCTAATTTCAATATCCAACAGTAATATCGAATCAATGTTAAATGGATATATGGAATATCGTGCTGGTTTGCAGATGGTTGTATACAAAGAGGAGCTGGTCGAGTGAAACGACTAATTTACGCGTAGGAAGCTCTATCAGTGGCCGGTATCATGGGAATCGACGCGTAGGCAGCAGGCTGGAAACGAGAATCGCTTAAACGGATTACTTTATCGAAGTTGAAACTGTATCGTGGCTGGCTGTGTATGGCAAGACACGAGTAGAGGCGCAGGTAAACAATACATTCGATGAGAGAGACGTTCGAGAAGACAAACACGCCACGACGGAAAATTCAGTTTTCCCTGGTTGTTCGGTGTCGAAAACGTTGTCACTCGTAAATATCGCGAGGCAAACCGTGAAAGCAGAAATAGAGATGAAGAACGCCATGAAACGGTTCAAATACGTGGATGACATAATCGATTGATGTATTTAGATTGACGATTCTATAGTCTTCGAGTCTTTCTACATTTAGAAATAAAAAGCATTTTTCAATTTGAAATCTCTGCTCTTCTGGAATTTATATTCATATTTATTTTCATAAAAAATGAACGATAATTCTTTATGAATTTTTAGTAATTGTAGGTTACAGCGAACTCTAAACTGTAATCAGTGCGAATGAACTTCCAGTGTATTATACGCGAATCACAATTGTTTGGGATAATGGGAAAGAGTTTAAGCACCTGTTCGGCATATAAAGTTCGGTTTCATCGAGTGGCCGACAAGTTCAAGTGGATTTCGAGAATACGTATAAAGTTCGGGAATTTGTGCGATAATTGTAAGAACGTGATAATAATGAAAAATTCAGTCTGCTTATAGGCGAGTATGATATTAATCTGACGTTAAAGTCGTGCAATTAAGATACTTCGATGAAATTTAGTGTAAAACGGAAGTCCTGGTCGAAATTCAATGCTATTCCATCTGTAAAGTATCTCAAAGTACTGTAACGTTCCACGATTTCGTAAATCGCATCGAACGAAACGAGCGAAGTTTTCCTAACGGGATTACTACCCTCTCGAGTCACGCGAACATGCTTGCAAATTCACAGACAAGACAACGAGCAGTCGTCGAAAGGTGAACTTTAAGAGACTGTTCGAAGCAATCAGAGGGGTTGAACGCGTAAACTGAGAGTTGAAATCGTCTCGACGAGCTATGATTTATCGAGGCGTGAATTTGCGTGACTGTAACGATTCAACTATTCAGAAGTCAAACTGATCGACTTCATTTGTCAAGAAATTTCTTTATTTTGATATCAGAGTACGTAATTAATGTTTAATCGACTTTAGTAGCAGGAGGACTAAACTTGATGAAATTGAAGAGTTTGGCTTCTGTATACGTAGTTCAGTTACTCGGTTGCAGGATAATACCAAGCTACTTTGGAAATTACGCCATAGATGATTGATTTATACATAAGAGGACACGAATATAAATACATGCAGCGCTCAAAACAGTTAGAGGATTTTTTATTGTACAATGATTTTCATATTTATTTCTTATGTTTTGTATATATCTTTGTTCCCGATAATTATCTCTGAGACGATCTTTATCACAGAATCATACGAACAACATGCCAGTCTATCAAACCTATACGACTTCATCTCTTTCGTTCGATTTCATTAGTGTAATAGAATCATTTATAATTATGATCCTCTAATTATTCCAAACAAAGCATAATGTAATATGCAAGCGTGATAAAAGCTTTCGTCTTTTACTGGCAATTTAGAGATGCAACAGCGTCGATATATTTATTGGACACGAATCCCCACTATTCCACCGAACAATCAAATCGTTTAGTTGATTTTTATTCTACACAGACGCGACATTTTGCAATTCTATCATCTCCAGTAACGTGACAATAATATCGCGATAATACAACGAGCACGGGTTACATAACAAGTCATTTCGAATCGTTTCGGATCTGTTAATCGCATTTAAAATTGTGCCTCGTTGATCGTATCCTGATTCTGCCTCTCGAGCTACATTTGCACGCTCGAAATCCTTCACGCTGGTTTCGTTTCACTGGTGAAATTACGGAACAGAGAAGATTCCGTAACTAGAGGACGAAATGGAGGGCCATTTCACCACGGGAGGCAAGGAAATCGCGAGAAGGTTGAAAATCTCGTTGCTTAACATGGTTAGAGAACGTGCCAAGCGGAGTACACGTGTACCACACGTGTGGCTCGGATACTAATAAGCCTTTTTCTTCGAGAAAAAAGCAGCATCGGTTTTGCATTGATTCAGGAAAATACACCCGCTGTTCTTGCAAAAGGGATCAGCTTCCATTCTCTCTGAACGAAATAGCTTTAATGAAAGAAAGGAATAAACCTTTTTAAAGAAGGAAAGATATAAGAACATCAGAGGAAAATAAACAAAGAGAAGAGTGCAAAAGGAAGAGGAGTAAAAGAAAAAGAAAAATTAAGAATGAAAACTGCAACGCGACTGGTACGTAATTAAATGACCCCCGCGAAAGCATCAAAAAGGCGACGAGTCGTGTTGCTGTTTGATTCCGGGGTTCGCAAGGCCTTCGAAAAAGCTCCTTATACGGCTGCGTGTGCGTGCACGCGAACAGAACGTGACCTCCATAAAAGGAAGTTTTACGCGAACCGCTCTCCCGTCGCCCGTTTGTTTGCCGTTTAAAGCCGTTTCAGCAGGTGCTTCCACACCAGCAAATTGCATGTAAAACCTTCCAACCCAATTGCGCGCGACCCTAGAGAGCCAGAATTTAGACGCGGATGGTCTAACGCCGCTACACGCTGCTCTTTCTGTCGATGGATCGACGGTAGTGCTCATTCGCGGTACATCGTTTCCTGTTGGCTGTTAGTAACGCTGGAATTACCGACTAGTAAAGTTTAAAATTTGTACGAAGTTAAATAAGAGGTTTATGAAAGGATAAATAATGTACGGAAAAAGCGACCAAAAGACAACAAAAAATTACGAGGATTTTAAAAGATATTCCATTGTAAATCGTAGAAAATTTCTAGAGAGTTTGGTTATTTTGAATATTCTAATGATTCTAGTAATTTAACCTTTGAATATCGTGGTTGCTCTCTCCGATAACGCGGAGTGAAGTTCATCTAAACGTACTGCCAAACTTTTTCTCTTTTTCTCTTTTTTAATGGTTTCTAGTATATTGAGGTTTTTCTACTAACCCGATTAGTATACCAATGGGAGATTACGTATGACAGACCAGTGAAAGTACGACGAATGTATCCCGAAAGCTCTTTTTGCATAAAACTGCTTTTACATCGACGTTAATGCGCAAAAGATGTTATATCGTGGAAAATACACTTCTTTCTCTTCACGTAAATTCGTCTTACAAAGAACCTCCATGTCTAATGTCGCGCAGACCTCGTACGGACCCGGTGAAAAGTACTTCTCGGCCTTGACCCGTTTCACAACTTGAAAATTCTCCGGCTTGATACTTGAAGAAGAAACAACGGCAGTGTCAAGGGGATGAGAAACAAGTAACGTTACACCACCGACACAGGAAACTTCTTTTTATCTTTGAAATCTGCAAGCGGCTTTGCTGTTTTCCCATGATTTCATGTACGAGTGATTTGAAAAACCGCGTCGAGAAGTAGGTCAAGCGTCGAGCTGCGTATCCGCGCGAATAAATTCCAAGCGGCGAGTCATCGCCCACGCGGTTATTCGTATCACGGTGAAAGCAACACACGGCCAATGTTATTTTTGTTTCGACGAAAGATCGCCTGTGAACGATGATGCTTCTTCGATATCAAAGTCGAACGTCTGTTCGACGTTGAAAGGGAGGAAGAAACAAGAAAAGGAGCTCTTTCTTGCTTACTACGAGCTTCTTGGTCTTTCGTCGTCGATAAATCACTATCTTTTTAGAAGATAACGTAGAGTGGAAAGAAAGATTGATCTAGTACTGGAAGATTTAAAGTCCCGACTTGACTGCACTTAGAATCTGTTTTATACGTGGTGATTCAGTAACGATGTCCATGTATTACAGTAAACAGAGATATACATCTCTATTGAAATTATTGGAATGTCGTAACGCGTCGGTGACCAAATCGTTATAATCGTACGCCATGTATTACTAACAAACATTATTTAAAATGAAACTTTAATCGTGAATAACTTGAAAAGTGTTTGGTTAATTCTACAATAAAGTATTTTTGTGAACAGAATGGTAAAATTTATTAATATATAAAGTTTCTACTAAACTGTAGCTCTTGCATTCTCTTCTAAAAAATTTGAAGAAAGGAATGAATTGTGAATGAAATTTTCATACAATTATTTTCCAATACAAAACATTTATAGCAAAATTATTAGCATTGATCATAAACTTCAGAACATATTACTTCACAAACAATTTCAAATATACTCTCTGATACAATCTTTGTGATCAAAAATCAAACACTAATTAACACTATATATTTAACATCGACAAGTGATCACTTTACACTAAAAACACCAGCAGAGGAGACAGAGCTTTTCACCATGATCTTAATATCCATACCCATAATTATCGATATTGCGGTCATTAATAAAGCCTTTATTGTCGTCGTTTTTTATCCGACCATCTCGGAGCACGTTCCCTCGTGAACGCTCTATCGTGTCCGGTTCTCGATTTCCCTTGTTCATAACGGTACATCGTGTTCAGAACGATCGAGGCAAGAAGCACAGCGGTTGGTACGACTCTTCCTTCTTCCTGTTTCTCGTGCAGGAACGATCGGTAGTCGTTGGTTCTCCCGGAGAAACGGCGCGACGAAAGCTTTCGAAAGACGCGATCGGGCCCGGGGACAGATTTAATTATTCATCCGTGGCGTTCTGCTTGCTTACAAGCACTCGCCGCTCTTGCCGGGCAAGATTAATTGGCTCGTTCCCCGCTGCTCGAGGCGGAGATTAACGACGCTGGTAATGAGAGCGGCGGGATTATTTCGGAGCGACGCAACCGTCTCGCTGACCTTTGTCGATTCGCTCGTTCGCGGTTTTTCCAACACGCGTCAGCTCCTGTCGATTCGTCTTGAGAAATTATACCACGAAGAGCAAGTTTGGAACACGAAGTTTATAGCATAGATAGTATAGATAGTAGATTAATAGAAGTGGAAGCGAAATTTAGCACGAGAAATTACGAAGTTTTAATAGCATTGTGAATATTCTCTTTTTGTGTAAATAAATTCTTCTAACTCTTTTCGTGTATCGTGGCTACAGAAAGTATTTGCATATAGTACTTACCCAGTAATTTATTGATCAAGTTGTACATTTCATTTTCACAGTATCAAATTAATATAATTATATACAAGTACTAGAAAATAATGCGAAATTTAATATATGTACTTGGACCTAATTAAGTACGTAAGTCCTATAATAGATACTTTTTGTTCTTCGACTACATTTTGAAACGCTTCGAATTTCTCATTTGTTAATTTCCTTCGCAATTTGCATGAATTATTACTCAAATGAATCGGTGCAATCAGAAATCAAATTCAGGCTAGCGAATTATAATATCGAATAAATAACAGAAAATACGGAGATAATCAATTTTTAGTAATCTTCATAAGGAGTAGTTCCCTAGAAATAGAAAAGTTGCTGTTAACAATATATAAACATTGAATAAAACTCTCTTGGAGGTAATTATTACAATGTAAACAATAAATTCGTAAGTAAAAAAAGGAGTGATCCGGGTATTTTTTGATCGGGCTTCATATTTCTATCTAACATTCGAAAAATGAAAGTAAATATAATCAAGGTGAAAATAGTGTGCGAAAGGCAAACGCAATAAAATCGGAGGACATTGAAACACTAATCGATTTTGAGGAACCTCTTTAAACAATCAGCTCCTCCGTGATTGTAGCAGACGATGAACGCTTGCCTCGTGGTCAGAGAATGCGGCAGAGCGGAGAGAGGATGCTAGCTCTAATCATTTTTAATTTAATTTGTAGCGTAACAGGTTCATCGGAGATTATCTTGAGCCTGACGTCGTGATAAATTGTCGCACTCGCGAGTTTACCGTAAATCGCTTCACTCTATCTGCTACTTTTTATACGTTACTTGTTGCTCTCGCTCTCCTTGTCGATTTCTGCTTTTTTTCGCATAAATTCGGCCAGCGAGTGCACGCGGCTCGATCGCTCGCGGCTTCTCAGTTGAAATATTGCATCGGCACCGTTGATACGGCTACATTTATTTTGATCAGAACTATAATTATAAGTCACTTTACCGTTTCTCATCTTTCTCTATTTTCTAATTTGCTCGTTACCTTTGCACAATTTTTTTCCGCTTGCCTATCGACAATTTCGCAATAGTTACCCGAACAATTGCAAAAATTCTTTAACAATATTTAAAAAGCTCAAAGTATTATGCGCAATCAATCGCAGAGGAGCTCCTCGTCAACTAACAATTTCGCGATAGTAACTTGGCTAATCGACTGTAGTAGAAGATCTTTAATAATTGAGAAATTCCAAGAATTCAATGAATTCCAAAAAGAATAAGCGTAGAACAAAGTACAATTAGGAAATCACGAGAACGAATGCTACAGGAGGTCAGTGCGGCACGTCAATAGTTCGAACGCCATTTGACAACGATATATTTGACATTTTAATTAACACGAGAGAGAGACAAAGGGTAAACGTCGGCTGTGCTAAAGAGTGAGGTTATTTCTTTCTCCATCGTGTTCCATTGCTGTGACGAGGAGCTTGATAAAATTTCAGTGACCAAAATCCAGCAGGAGGACACAGAATCACGAGTCCCAAAGGGGACGAGAAAACGTCCATGAGTGCTTATGGACGTCAACAGAGGTTAAAAGAGAAAGAAAGAGAGAGAGAGAGGAAGAGAGAGAGAGAGAGAGAGAGAGCTCGACCATTTTTCTCTCGGTTACGCTCCCTTTTACGCTCTCTCCAGACTTTCCCAGTTCTCGGGCCGGTTTTCTGTACGCGTAATCCTGCGTGCATGTATGGAACAGGGAATGCCGCGCCGCGTGGAAATACCAGGGAATCAGAGCGGCAAAGGCAAATTAATCGCTGACTTCGTGGTATCGGGGCGAATTTATATTCGACGATGGATGGAGTCCATGGCGTGGCGTGTGCACGGTGAATCACAATGAATCAATTATATTATAAGGGACCGCGCACCATTCGCTATCTATCCTCTCTTGGCCAAGTATCCTGCCCGGGAATGGCCTCCGGGAGATTCGAATTGCGGTTTAAATCACCTGCTGCGGCAGCACGCTGCACGAAGATCGAGACAGACGAGAATCAAATTACTATTTCGCGAAAGGGAAACGTGAAAATCGTAGAAATGTTCCTTTCACCGTTTTTCTATAGCTTCTTGGTTTTATTTTTGTGCCTACGAGAAAAAATAAGATTATTTCTTAACGATATTTTGTCGACAACGATGACTATTTATTGTTTAATATATTTATTGTTATTAAAGTATTTCTATCCCATTTCTAGAATTACACATTCTTTAAATTTGATTTTTTTTTATTTTAAGCGATAACTATTCTCCTAACATACTGTTCGTTGCTTCTTTTTGGGTTTCCAAAAGATTGTATCAAAATATAAGAGGAAGAGCAAGCCTCGGTTACAAATACGATCTTAGATTCTTAGATAATTGGAACGACGCATCAATAGAAGTTGAAACGTTGCACTATCAAATCGACCACCAAACCCATCAAACTGAAAGGCCTTTCATAAAATTAACTTCAGCGTTTATTAAAATAGGGATGATGATTACAGATATCTATTTATTGTCGAAACATTTCAATTCTAATCTTCTATCTATAGTACATTTTAATGCACATTACAAATCCATAATTTCTAGATGGTAGAAATTGTAGGTTTGTATGACATTCGAACGACGTTTGATCAGACCGGTACAATACAATGTCTCAATAAAACGAAACGTGACATGGAAGAAACGAACGAAGTAAATACTGAGAGACGGAAGAGAGAAAACCGGAGCTCGTTAACATTCTCTTGATTCGCCGGCAAACTCGCGGTCCGATGGGCGGTAGTTTTTTCCCGAAGATATCTCGCGGCAGTCACGACGTTTAAACGACGTCGAATTAATTTGACGGGCCGAAAACGGAAAACAGGGTGAAGGAAACGTTTGTTTGCGAACAAACAAACGACCCCGTGTTCGTTCCATTTTGTCAGGGTTTTAACCGGGAAAATTGAAGGGGCGTATAATATAATGGCGCAACCGCAGCCTTCGACCGTAAAAATATCGCTCGCAGAAATTCCGAATGTTAATTTGACGACACGGATTGATGCCTCGAATGTGATATGTTTGGAAAAATTCGTGAAATCCTGGACGACGATACTACCAAGAAAAAAGACATTCTTTTGTATTATGTTGGTGAGTATGTATCGTTAGTGTGTTGGAAGGAATGCAACATTTTACCTTTTTTTCTGTTGTTTGAAACAAGTAAGTCGAAGTTCTGAGGACGAAAATGTAAAGTTGCTTCCGTTCAGTTTGAGAATTTAATACTTAAGATATATGGATATGGCAACAAGTAAATTTTTCAGGATCTGATATTTACAATTATATATATTTCTTTGACATTGTTGAGCCAGTTTATAGAGTTGATACATAATTATGATATAGGAACATAGAAGCGACACAATTTTCAAGATTTTCAACGGAAATCTTCTATCTAGATATATGCGATTAATTGAAAATGGAAAAAACTGGATAACTAGTTTTCAAGCAACGTCTAAATGACTGCTTAATAGCATGTCTTATCTTCATCGCATTAAATTCAATCATAAATTTGAACCAGTTTTGAAATAAAAACAAAGAGGAAGAAACAATAAACAGACCACTAAAACAAACCTCTTTCACAGAGAATAGCAACACAAGTTCCTCCATAAATCCGTCTCATTTATAATCGCCGAACCACTTCAACCCCAGTATCTCTCATTCAAACATTATGTTGAAAGGCTGATGGTGAACGGTAAAACCAAACGACGAGACAAGTTGTAACTTGCGATAAATGAACGACTCGCGTAAGCGACTGTACAAAATTTAAATATAGATATTGAAGATTGTTAATCCGTCAAACTCGCTAATTTTCCGCGCACAAACGTTTCTTCGTCTTCACGTGAAAAGATTCAAAATAATGGCAAACGCGAGGGCGAAGAAAGAGAAATAAAGAGAGAGAAAAGGACGAGGTCGTCTAGATGGAATTAAAACGGAACGCAGGAACATCACGGAGAACAAAACTTGGAAAAGCGGCTGCTGGATAGAAATGTTAGCGGAAGAACGCGGAGCCAAAATTACACAGCGCTTCCGGCGGCCGCACGAGCACCGCGCCGGTGATATCGTAATGAAAACTCCTAACTACGCTAACTTCTCGCCTTTAAAGTTGCTCGCCCACGCCGTGAGTAAATCTTTCCGCGAGGTTACTTAATACGACGCGACAATGCAGAACAGGGACGATGTTCCGTGACTTTCTTTTATGTTGCTGTATGATTTTTCTGTTTAAATGCTCGGCCAATCATCGTTTCGTACACCTTTAACAACACTGTGATATTTCACTAATTTTTGATATCGTTCAGAGCTGATTGTTCTATTCCATTCGTACCCGTATTCGCAGTTCATTCAGTTGTTACTCTTTAAATGGTGTTCTTGTTGTTGTTGTTATTTTATATATTATTCGTGCCATTCAATATAAAAACTGATGTAATTTCTTGTCCACAAGAGGTACAAGTTTTAAAACTAAAAATACCAGAACAGACAAAGCAACCGACACATAATTATTCATAGAAATTTTATAAATTAACAGCGATGTATTTTGATAGATTTAAAAATGGATAGAGAATGGTTCATTCTCCTCTTTGCGTTATATATTTTTTCATACATCTTTCATTTTGATTCCTTTGACACACGTTTTATAGCTTACTCGTACTGTTAATTACAACTTTTCTGGAAGCAGTCTATTTTTTAACAAGCGATGCATCCGAATTTTGATTTTGATAGCGCTCCTTCTTCGTAAATACACGACGTTGTTTTAAAAGTTCTTGAAACATGAATGTGGCGATATTATGAATGCCGGCAAAGCTCGTCGCGTGTGTCGGATAAAATGAAGGAAAAAGAGTGACACGGTTGTATGCGGAAAACCGATGTGGAGTTTTGGATTACGAGAGAGTATACGTTTACTTACGTCGGTGCAATTTCGTAGTGAGATAATGAGAAGCCTCAGAGGGGTCAACGAGAGGGAGCGCGGAGTCGGAATATAAAAGAGCAAGAATGAAAAGCGAGTGTAAAGAGCAACGAGTTAGCATCACCGTCTCAAATTAAATATTACGGTTTGATACGAACTCGTGTATCTCTTCAGGATCACCATTTACTATTTTCTCATCACAATCTCTTCGAATCCTTTCGTAATTGGAAGACCACGTTTATCGATCTCTTCGTATTTATTGTTTATCCTTCATCAACATGCAATTTCGAAAATATGAAAACCTAAATATTCAAACACTTGTCCACATCTTTTATGAATACACCACGTGTGTTATACGAAATATTTTGAAATTTGACTCGCTCTATTATGAGATTCAACAATTACGGTTATGTTGGCAAAATTTAAAACATGTCTGAAATTATACATAGAAGTTGGAAAATATTTAGAGCAAGTATATATTTTGTAAAGATTACAAACATTCAATTATCCATTATATTAAAAAGCGTTAACAGTGAATGAGGCCGTACCTAACATTTATTATATACTTAAGACGACTCTTTATGCTATGTACTAATTTTTTTCAAATATATATTTATTATAATAAACTAATATAAAACAAAAGATGTTGTGCATCTATTATTTCCTTATAAAACGAAACAAGCTTCTGGAACAACCTAATACAATAAAAATATTATGCAATTTCCATATACATACCAATGAAATCCCAAAATGTTCTATACAACACATACAATATGGATATGAAAGTTCCTGTGAAAGTATCCAAATAGTTTCACGAGTCAGTGTAACTTTTAATCGTCCGGAATGAAGCGTTTCAACATACACTCGAACAAAAGCAACTCTCGGAGTCATTTGAACCGGAAAATATTGTGACCCTCCACAAGCGTAGATAAGTCGATAATAAATTCCAGGGCGGACGTACTATTACTTAAGAGCTTGCATTTCGCATGCCCGAATTGCGTCGAAACCGATGGTTCGTTCGGTCGCTGCTGACTGCGCAAAGTCTCCGTTATGGAGATCTCCCGACTTCCTCTCTCTCCCTCTCTCTCCCTCTCTCTCTGTCTGTCTGTCTTTTCAAAGAATAAAGGAAAATTTACGGTTATTACGGACGGACAAATAAACGCAATCGCGCGAAGAATTACGACACGGCGAAATTTTCGCAAAAGTTTGAATCGACGATTCACGAAACGATTCGGGATACGATCCATCCTCGCACGACTTGCACGTGGAAAAACGTCGTCCTCGCGCGTTCGCAAGTCGTCGTCGTTCTGTGGCGCAACGACTCCTTCATGAATTCTTCATGAACCCCACGGATTTACTTATTAAATGCACGACGTTCTTGCTTGGCGGTAATTTACCACCGATTTTCCAGGATATTCATGCCTTTGAGAACGATCGCTGTTTTCGCTGATTGTTTGAGGTAAACAACGCGACAAATCGATCTTCTCCCTTGGGAGCGTGTGATTTCCAATTTAACTTAATATTATTTAACGAAATTTTTAAAAGGATTTTCATTTAAAGAATTTATGAGGTTAATTTACTAGCATCTACTGCGCGGGCTTTTAAACGTAAACAGTTCATTATATTTCCTTTTAGTTCGATTATTCCGAGTATTATATCTTATTTATATTTAAAATCTAAATTAAGATCGCTGTAACAATATATTATGAGTTCTTACCCTGCTCCTTTGTGTAAAGAGATTGAATGTTTAATTGTCTTTCGTGACTTTAATTTTTTAAAATGCTAAAGAATTCGAAAATTCTTGCAGATTACAATATACTCTAAACTATACCTATCCTGACGTACGAATATTCACATCATAATGAACAACAATATTTTATATTTTACGGTTGAGTAATACTTATACTGAACAGTCAAAAGGATTTTTAGTATCATTTTCAAAATTGAAATTAAGAATCATATTTACT
The DNA here is from genome assembly GCF_024542735.1 of Bombus huntii. Lineage (NCBI taxonomy): Eukaryota > Metazoa > Arthropoda > Insecta > Hymenoptera > Apidae > Bombus > Bombus huntii. The sequence continues at coordinate 11,173,880 of NC_066248.1, read as the reverse complement.
TGTTCGACCGCTTTGCGGGCAGACGCGTTATATTTATATTTCCTTACTTTTATATATTATATTATTGGTCGAAAGCAACGCATCATACATCTGAGAATTCGCGACCAGTTAGGAAAACAAGGCTCAGTGGCCTGCAAGCTGAGAGTAATGGAAGGGATAATGGTCGTCAATTGACGAAACAACTCGAGAATATTTATACAGATTCATTAAGGTATTTCCTGCTTGAGCAAGTGAAGTGTCTTCTGTGACAGTGACAATTATAAGGAACTAGTGATGGGTGGTCCCACCAACGGTTGCTCGAGGGTAGAAATGGCCTTTGAATATTGTACATGGCAAAAACCCGCTTTTCCCGTGTTTTATCAGAATGAACTATTGTTCTAATCCATTGAATTACACTATTGAATATTATTATTACACTATTGAACTAATCCATAGGGTTATTACCCCAAGAAACGTTTCAACTTGAAAGATGTTTGTAGTAATAAGGGATTTAACAGTAAAGTAAAAAATGCTAAATCTTATAACGGTTCCTTAGGATTATTGCGGGTCCGAATAAGTACATACAGATGGTGGCCATCTTGCCCGAGAGATGGATTATAGTTTGTAGTAGAATCACGGGACGTAACATTACTGTTTCACGAAGGATTTGAATTTTCAATATCTTCTTAAATTACAAAGCAAGAAATCTGATTTAGTAATAGTATCGTTATCTGTATTTCTATTTGTGTTAGGACAATTGCGGAAGTAACGAACTTGGCTGGAAGTATGGTTCGACGAGGAAATAATCGGGGAAAATAACGAGGTCCTGTAGTCCGCGTGGCGGAGAATGATTCTCAAAGAACGCTTGATAAATGCGCCACTGGTAAAAAGGGGGGAAACTCATTGTAGCGACAAGGCTAGGACTGGTTTGCAGCATGACTGACCGAGCATCATAAAACGGACGGTGGAGCCACGCGTAAATCGTACGTAAAACGATGCCTGTTATCAACGTCCGTCATGTTCCTTATCACTAGGCGTTCGAGGGTCGGACATTGGAAATGCGGCCAACGTGAAACCCGAATTACCATATGAATTGCAATGCCTTATTTTAAGGGCTGCGATATTACAAGAATTTCAAAGAAAGATATGTTAATGCGTTTTTATGAATGTTAGAAGATTCTTAGGAAAGTTCAATAATCTTGCAAATGGGTTAAAAACTTTTAGGTTTTGCGAATTCTAAGGGATTGGGAGGATTACTACAGCTTACACGATCCACAGGATTGCAAATATAACAAGGTATGTCTAAAGAATTTAAAAAGTCGTTCGAGTTCTAAGTATAGGTTTTCAATACGGCGGTCTGGAAATCCAAGGTTATCGAAAGGTATCAGGATTCATAGGAATTTCCGCGAAATTCTTCGTAATCTCCACACACTCCTATTGTGATTCTTGAGATCCTCGAAATCTACAAAACTCTGGATATACCTTTTCCCTGAAACTCTATGAAATCCTTTAGAACCGCAAAAAAAAAAACTAAAATTCCCAAATTCCACTTCTCTACTTGTATAATTCTTATATTTCACGAAACCTATCGAGTTTCTTTACTCTACTTTTATATGCAATTTTCGTCCTCCGAATGTAAAAGTGCACCTCTATCATATTCCACATTTCAGAAGTCGAAAAACTTGGAGAACTCGGTTCGAACAGATCATCCACTGTGAGCGTTAGAAACAAAAGAGCGTCCTGACTATGCAGAAACGAAAGTGCGCGGAACACAACGGATCCCGCGACTCGGTGGAAAAGCCGTTTCCAGCGGAATAATTAGATTCAAGGCCGAGCGGAACAATGCCTCGCCCACTTAGGGACGCGGTGCCGTGCGTGTCTTGCCCTGTTGCGCGTACTATTTTACTTTATGCATTGCCTGTTGGTCCCGTGCAACCAGATGCTTCCTCGTTTCCTTCCATTTTCCCGGTTTTCACGCACACTGAGTAATCGGCCTCATAGTCGCGTCTCCAATTCGGTCCTGGTTGGGACGGTTTGTCTAGGTGACTCAGAGAGGGAAGCTCGCTCAAATTGTATTTGGGGAATGGAACAGAGGAGGAAGAACAAGGAGTTGGTATGTCTGTTTAGCGACATAGGAGGAGGTTGTATTTGGATATGAAATTTATCGTTTATACAGAGCGTGTCTCATTGTGTTTGATCAACTCCTATGCGAATATCTTTGTTTCGGGGATTGCTTCAAGTGAGATTTTGTTGTCTTAATGCTAGCTTCCGACTATTTCTTGGTAGATGATCGACCGGTGGTTCCAGATTTTCTTGGAAGATGATTACTAGAATGGAGAACCACATAAATGCTGTTTTACTTGTTCTACCCAATAGAATAGTAATTTATAATGAATCGTATATAAAAAAGCTTTATCATTTAATTCGGATTTTGATTTATATATGGACAACAAAACAGCATATTGTTTTCTTTATACATAACGTTCGAAAATAAATTTTTTATAATCGAAAATGCAGCGTGTTGAAAACGCAGCTATGTAAGTAGAAATGAACGACGTGGCCAGGCTAAAGACATCTTGAACAAAAGAGGTACGACCGCCTGTGAATAGAAACGGATGGCAAAGTCAGACCAAAGTCACTGTCTGTGCACGGAAGAGACGCTTATTAGACCAAATTTGATGAAACTAACAGTTATAGAATAACAATGATACAGATATATAATTTATAAACTGATAGTCATAGCACATTGGAATTTTGTGCAGATTTTAATTATTGCTTTGTATTCAAGACACAAAAGCATTTTTCTCTTATAAAAAAGACAATGCTCTAAACTGACAAGATCTTTTACTCAAACGACGTTTTAAGTAACCAAATCATTCATACTATAAGCTTGAGATGATAATTATTGAAACATACGCCCTAGTTCCTCGAAGATGCACAGATTAAATCAACCAACGACGTCGCCGTAAAAGAAGGTTAAAAAGAAGGAAGGTTAATATTGAAACGTGACCGCGATGAAGACGGATCAATTTTTTCTGTCAGTTTAGACAATCTGTTTCGGGTCTCAGGAGTCCTAGCGAATCCACTTATTTCAAGTCTTCCCGGTACCTCATCGTTCGAAACAATTCCATTCTCTTCTTCCACATTTCCTTTTTTCCGCCTTGATTTTCATCCGTTCCTGTCCTCAAGGCTGCTGAGCATGCGAAATTTCGAGCGCCAGGCGAATAGAATCGTGGCAAACAGATCGAAACAGAAGGAGGAGGAGGGCACAAGGAGAGAAAAGAGGAGAAGCAACAAAAGAGGAGAATCCGATCGCTCGAATCACCGACAAATATGAGTGCCTCGAGCGTTCCGGAGGGAGTCATCGACCGTCTAAGATTTCTCGATTTTCGTCTTCTTCCTGCCTGGATTCAGCTACGTAATATCTCCCAGGACAAGTTTCGAGGAATAATAGAAAATGTTTGGACACAATGTTGAGACAACTTTCCTAACTGAGCGACTCCGATACGCGATAATTTATGGCTACGGATTTTTTATATAAATAATTCTTGGAACAGATGGATTAATCCATACATGCAATTGTTGAAATACGTTAATTGGCCTCTCAACGCAGCGAATTACTTATGCAGGATCATTTCCTGGCTACTGTACGATCCAAGTTAATCTTTGTATCCATCGACGCAGTTGTCTTTAGATCTTAAATAAATGGAAAATTCAGTAAGTGAAAAAGGAGCTGAGACGTAGTCTGACTTAACGAAATCATTAATTTATGTTCGTACTTCAGAGCGGTTAGTTTTCAACAGCACATACGAATCTTTCATTGTCGTAATTCAGACAAATTACACATTGCTGATGATTATCTATTCTATTGTAACAGTAAACACCGCTATTTATCAATACTTAAACACTCTGCTCAGTATATTCAATTTCTGCTTCAGTTCGATAGAAAAACTAGATTCTAGAAATATCAGTAACATTTAACACGACTGCCACGATAATTTATTGCACCGGATATTAACAGTCCATTTAATAAATGTTTCCTTTGCATTAGCATCTAAAACGCGTAGAAATGACATGGAAATCGGAGAGTCTAAACGAAATAAGCGCGTAACGAGGAGATGCTCGTTTTTGATACTCAATACACACCTCTCAAATTATGCTAGCGTCGGTTATCGTTGGCATCTTACACCAGTTAAACGTGTTAGGAGTAACCAGGCAGCGAGGCCGTGATATACGACCGAACCGCAGTTTTCTCCTGGCGAGACGAACGAGCACTGCCGCGGAAGAAAGCCAGGAAGCTATGCAAATCGAGAAAACGACCGTGAGATGGATTAGCTGGACGTCAGGTGGACTAATGGATATTAGAATCCTGGCGGGGGATTAAGGAGGTACGTATTTCCCCGCGGTTCCTGCCACGGTTCCCTTTGCGATCGATGAACTTGGTAAAATATATGGTATTACTCGAGCGTTATTCATTCTAAATCGATATTCCGTTAATTTCGACGATGGTTAATCTGGTTGATATTTGAACCTTCGGTGGGCTGGTAATCGAAGGATCGATAAGATCGATGATTGATCGACAAGAACGGATTCCTCGTTGATTAAATTTCAACGGGACACGATAGAAGGTAGAGGACTGTGCTCTTTTGACTAGCGTCAAACGCCGCTTTAAGCAATCTAACTTTCAAATTGCGTGACCCCGGCAGACGTCCGCGCACGATTTAAACGCGACGATTTCTTCCCTGTACAACGTCGTCGGGGAAATCTCATCCCGTGAACCGAACTTCCAGCCACACAGTGATTCTCTTGAAAAGTTTACCGCCACTCCGGCTATTGTCTGCCAGACTACGTCAAGAGCGTCTACACGTCAGAAGATCCTCGCGAGTTCTACTCGAATCAAGCGGACCATGCTCGGATCTCGCACAGAAGTCTACTCTCGGGCGTCATCACCAAGCAGAATATTTCCAGACGCATAGAATATCACCATTCCTTTTTCATCTTCCTTGATGCTATCACAATCGGCGTCGGATGGATGTCAACTAGGTATTACCGTATAATTACTGTTACTAAATTTAGTAGCAATCTCTTACAAATTTAGGAAAATGATTTGCAGCATACCATACGAAAATAAGTTATAAAATAAAGATAAAGTTACTGAACATTCTATAAGCATAACAGAAACTATACTTGACTTGATTTGATGAACAAAAAGAAGTTTAATACGAAGCAGCTGGAGACAGCAATAACCTGACAAATTTAAGGAGATATATTTAATTCCAAAATCAAATGAAAAACGTACAAATGATTGTGAATGTTGTATTGAATTAAACATTCTTCTTGTACAGAGGATATTATGTTCTTTTAGCCGAACACTAACAAAAATTACGCTTAAAGCTAACCAATCATCATGGTGTTAATACATATTTAAGTACTCGAGAGAAAAAATGACTTCAAGTATCAGAACGATTACTGTGAAAAGTAAACAAAAACGCGACGGAATGCACAAAATACATGGAGGATAGAGTTTCGATACGATACAACATTTTCTTTACGCACTCTCGATTAATTCGAAAGCAGATTGCATCGAGGCACATCCACTTTCACTGCGAACCCCGAGAGAAGAAATTACGACGGTGGCCGTAAACTGCTTCTGCCAGGCATGCGCGCTCGCCAGATTTAATTAAATATTTGCACTCGGTTTAATCTTGCCTCAGCCGTTCCTTCTTCGCTTCGGCTTCTCTCGATTTGCTGTCGCCTCTTATCCTCTCCCCGGCCAGAACAGCTCCCTTTCATCGTCCACGAATAAATAATTTCCGACGATTTGCATCGGAATAATCAGCCTCGTTCCCGATCACGATATCCAATCGATGTTTAAAGAGAAAGGGACAACGAGACAGGTCTTTCAGTTCTTCTTTGTTCGTGGCTACACGAAAAACTGTGTTCCAAGTTCAAGGATCGTGTTATCTAATCACGCTCTCGCGATAGTGATTCAGAGTTAATTTGGTGTGATCGATTGCTTCTTTTCTTACGAGTTTCCTTCTTTATTAAAAGACCTGCATTTTATATATTTGCAACATCATCTGAAATAATTGGAGAATTTCGCAATACTATTGTACGATCAATACGAATATTCGGACAATAACATAAATTTACACGAGTAAATGATTCGACGATTCAACGAACGAGCCAACGATTGATAGCATATTACCCAAAACTGATCCAAGTCCGATTCATAGAAAGTAGATTGTAATCCAATATGAATTTACCTGAAACACAAAGAGAAAGCGGTTTATTATAAACAATTCTCTCACGGACGCACGTGGGAATGCTATTATGGAACGCGTAACCATTATTACAGCTTACATTACAGATAAGATCTTTATATTCGATTATATCTACGATAGTTTCTTTATCGAATAACACTTTCAATCCCTTCTTTCGATCCTCCATCTGTAAATCTCTACGGGTAATTGGGCAAGCATATTTTCGCACTTTCCGTAGACAAGCCGAATCGTTTGTGTCCGCGCCTAACTTCTTTACTCTTCCAAGCTTTCGAAAAATCTGAAATCTTATCGGAGCATTTTATTACGTTATACAATCAGTCTTTAAGTTATTTCGAAGAAATTAGCGTAACGAGTTAAATCTCGCTTCAAACGTAAATGATCCAAGCTGCCCTACGAAGGGTTAAAAGAGACTCCTCCGTAAATCCGTAAATCGATCTTTTAGCGTAGAAATAAATATATAATAGAAATATAATATATAGAATAGAAATAAATACCACGCTTTGAACACAGTCGATTCCTAGCAACAAACTAGCATCGCAAACTTCTCATGAAATTTCCTCCTCGAGGCACGATTTCTCCGCGGTGAGATTTAACGCTAATCCAGTCGCTCAGAACGCTAGATGTACAACTTTTCGCCGGATTAAGTCGGGTAACGTAATCTATTATGACGCAGGGGACGCGAATGCGAATTACCAGGATGTTCAATTACACAGATTCTCATTATTGTTTCGCGACAAGGTTGTTCACGGCCGCGTTTGCAGACGGGGACTGAAACGAAAGAGAGCTCGACGACGGCAATTAGAGGCGATTCGAGGCGGATAACGAGATCGTAACCGAACGAGCCATACCGTGAAACAACGTATTCGAATTTTAAAGGGCTATTAATTCGCTGGATGCTCGTGTCGTTAAAATGCTTAACGCGATATGTCGAATGTAATGGAACGTCGCGGCTTAATTAACGGCGATATCAGTTTGATAATTGCTTGACATCCACTTTCGTGGTTTTGCTTCACCTTTTTCAGGTGATTATACGTACGTATAGGTTATACGTGTATATGGGATCGAATGGAATTATATAGCCGACGATTAACGAAATTTCGTGTTTTACTTGATTCGTGTTCGAGAGGTAATGAATAATGGATTTGGATGGAGGCGTTGCCGGTGGAAACGCGTCGACAGGAATATCTTGGCCTTCGACCGTGAAAGGTTAACGCGTTACGTTCGGTACGCCGTGTCTACGCTTTCGACTTGCACAAGAATTGCGACATGCATCCCTCTGTTTTTCTTCTTGTTGTACTGAATCGTCTGACAACGATAAGTTGAATTTGCTCATTCGCTTTTATTGAAATATGTAGGGAAACCGTTTAGTTTCGAACGTTTAGTTTCGATGATACGAATGTTATTCATTAACGAAAGAGGGTATATATCATTTAAAATCTAATCTAAATATGTACATACGTGTAAACGCAAGAGAATAATTAAGTATTCCGTAGAAATATTTATACGGCTTTATCCGAGAGATAAAATATGCGACGAAGGAGATAAGATGCGAAAAGACGTAAATATTACGTAAGAGATTTCCAATTTTAGTTCATGAGAAACGTATTACTACATCAAAAACATACATGCAATTCCACGTTCAAGGCTCTTGGTTTGAATTTTTAAGAAACGCTTATTGCAATACTACAGTCGCTGGAACCTCAGATCTCGAAGATTGCAAATAGTAAAATATATAGTACACCGAGGTTTCTAACTCGAATGGAAAATTTGTCAAGCCACGATACGATTTATTTTTCGAAAGAAGATATAATGCGCTCGTAAAAAATAATTTGCTAATATACAGCGTATACGTTGCAGTAGAACTCCATTTATCTGATTTCGATTTATTATCGGAAAATGAATAATTTCCATAACTGCGGTTTATCGATTCTCTCTATTATCTATGACTTTTCGTTCACATAACAGAATCCAATCAGCGGGAAATCACTTAATCAAACACTAACTGAAGCTTCGTTTTAATGCATCTGCTCTTAGTTATCGAAAAGTCGAAACACTCAAGAAAACTGATGTTTATTATGTTTTTCATTTTTGTTTCATTTCATTCAATTTAAAATATTTAATCGTTGCTTCTTAACAGCTTGTATAATATAACTTTACTTAGAAAAGCATCGGGAACTTCAAATATTCTAAAATATTTTGAAAAATAAGATAAGAAAATACTAAAGTCGTTTTATGTAAATAAAAAGGATAAAAATTCGTTGCAGTAATCGATTTTCTGTTGTATATATATGATATAGTATAAAATAAAACATCAACTATGAAAGGGTTAACAATTTACATTACCATAAATTGAAATAAATTTTGAAAGCTCCTATTACTTAAAAGCACCACAACGAATTTCGATATCCCTGCTAAACTACACGTTTCGTCAGTAGCAAGTTGGTTATCGGAGGCTCGAGAGCCACAAAAACATAGGCATCGGTTGCGAAAGCGTTAATAAAGTGGGTGACATTAATGTGTTTTCGACGCATCGCGATCTGGAGGTGAAACGTGTTGCGCAAAAATAAAAAACGTCGTTGTCGACGTTGCTTCGCGATGTCAAAGAGTGTTTGTCCATTAGCATCGCAGCGTCGTTACATCTCTCTTAACCATTCGACCAAATGAGCGAAAAGCTGCATCGCGCAGCTTGAAAAAGGCAGAAGCGTGTATTCGTCAACGAGAAACCGATAAGAAGCAAAGAGCGAGAAAAATCAGGAAAGAAAAGAGTCAAAAACGAGCACTACCGTTGAATTATCGGTTTTGTTTGCCTCTAAAAAGATGATCTTCACGCATAGTACATTAAGACGGTAATAGATGGCAATTAGGCGATGAAGGGTTGAATTCACCGACGAGTTGAACAATTAACCGTAAAGAGGGAAGGCCAGCGGTTGAATTCGCGAACGGAAACCAACGTGAAACGTAATTTGGCACAAGAGGATGGTCAGTCTCGCGTGTCGTCAATGTGCGACAGAAAGACGACCAAGATAATAACGCTGATATGTAAGCGACACTGGTCCAACTCTTGAGAGAACATTCACCAAATTAGCATTCTGCTCGAAGAAGAATTTTAAACCTGCTCTGAGAACGCGTAAAAATTACCGTGAAATCGTTTCCAATAAAACTAAAGTGCTTGCTGGAGATATCTCGAACTCGCAGGCGTCCTGTGGTCTCAGATTAACTCCTGCAAGTGTCCAGTAATTAAAATTAGGGTTGATACAGCGGAATGGAGAACTATTAAATTAGGATTCTATCTTTTTATTTAAACTTCGAAGTTTTAGCAGCGAACCATAGTCGTTGTCGTTTGGGTAAGATTTCAATAGGAACTGTTAGAATACGACCATATATTGTCAAGGAAGGATATTGGAATACAAACTACAGAAAATATTGGAAAACTCTGACCTACATATTTTACGACATTTTTCTGGGATCTAAAGGAATTATACAAAAAGAAAAGCAATGCGCATCGCATCAACAATTGTCATACATTTCAGTTTTAATTTCTGAAATTTTTATTTACAAATCCCCTTCTGTCTTTCGTGTTGTTTTATTACTCTCAAAAAAGAAAAAGAAACAAAAAAAAACAAATTACAAAGGTTGTCGGCACTGAAATTAACCGAATTAAAATTGTTTTATCTCTACTAACTTTCAATTCAGTGATTATAGATGTCACTGGTGAAATAGAGACACGATTATCAAGTTGAAGAGATTAAAGATATTTGGTGTATATCTGCAATATTTTGTATCGTATGTTTCATGTTGCATTTGTATCTTATGCTTCCTAAACATTCTTTTACTGTTATGACATCGTGCAGTTAATAAAAATATAATAAAATCTACCAAAAACGATTTCATTCACAAGCGTGTTAAATCAACGGTCAACGCATATCAATGAGCAAGCAGGTGCTCGCAAGATCAGCCTGGAAGAAACCCGCTATCGGAAGTGCAACGTTGATCTAGCCTCGACTGAAGCGGGATAGAACGTACGCGATCGCTTACGTAACGCCGTAAGCGCAAAAGAGCGGCGAAGGAAATCTTCTGGGGTGTCGATCGTGTCCTGTCAACTTTGAAAACCATCGCATGTAGGAAATAAGAAGCGATACAGGCCCGTTCTGGCTGACGTCTGAAGATAAACTTTGCATAGCAATTTAGTTCGCTCCGATGCTTGGTATTCTGTCGTGGCCGCAAGAATACTCTGGCGCGGACAGCGAATAGCCACACAGCGCCGTGCATACGCTTCAACGCGACGAATTTACACGTATATTTTCAAATAAGAAGGTCTGAAAACGTGTAACTTGTTCACGAACCATCGCACGAGGCGCGCTAATTCTCTAGTATCTAGAATATCGGCACGTGCTTCTGTTGCCCTGTACACTTTTACTTCTTTGAAGATAATTAGTAGCCTCGGTGTTGTTGAAGTTGGTTGAACAACGGTACCTTAGATATTAGAGATTCTGGGGATTGCAGACTGACTTTAGAAATTGACTTGAGGCTGAGGTATTGCAGATTGACTTTAGAAGTCTTCCCGTTTTAAACTGTTTAATGCTATAATTGCTCGACATGAATATTTCTATGACAGTTACTGTAAATGTCACACTTGTGGTCTCGTAAACCAAGTTTTGTGTAAGAAACTTTTTGATTATTTAGATACAGTTCAGTTAGGTACATAAATTGATAAAACCGATATTAACTCAAATGCATACAACGATAGAAAGAAGTTTCAAATAGCAAACTTATGGCTTTTCTTTTGCAAAGTAGTAGTTTCTTTTAATCGTTCTAGCGAAATTATGAAGAGAATACTAGAATTCTTACATTATTATTAATTTGCTAATTAATATTATTAATTGATTTGGCAAGTGATACATGTATGCTATAGACGTTTACCGTATGAACAACTTTTACAATTTTCCAATTCTAATTTTCTAATTTTTTCGAGCAGAACAATTAGATCACTTATACAAGTAGTTTATACGAGTTAGTTATACGTTGCTATATACAATAACGTCGCTACTTCTATTGTAAAACGTGTTAGTATTACACAAGAAAATCGATTGGCACTGGTAATTCGTAATTTCTGACCTGTCAAATTTCGCTAATAATATTAGTTCAAACGTGCAAGAAGATCTACGATTAAATAAAGGAATCGATAAAGGTGTTGGAGAAAGAACCTAATAGACAGACAGAGGAAAGCAATGTATTTGTTCCGCGCGGTAGTACTCGTTTCTCAAACTTCTAAGTACAGAACTTTCTACCAAGATGAACGAAACTTTCTCGATCTGCTATTTCGTATCTCGAAATCTCACGAACCGTTTTCCCATAAACTCTTTGCGCTCGTTTACTTCACCAAACGCTATATGTCTCCAGTATCTTTCACCCCTCGAACAAATCGGAGACGCTCCGAATTATCCTTTCCACAATGGAAACAAAATCCCAAACTTCGAAAGGGCGCCGTATAGACGGATAACCAGAGGGTAGTTTTCATATAGCGGAACAACGAATGGGTCATGCGATGAAATTCAAAAAGGTTAGTCCATCTTGAAAAAGAAGAAGAGGATGGACGCTATCCGAATGATGGAAGAAGCGGTGGCTTGTACGAGCTGTAAAAGAGGGGCGTGAAAGTGGTCGACGCGAATGAACGAGCGCAAAATGCTGCAGAAACTGTAGAAGGAACAGAGCGGATAGATAGAGACGCCTGGAAAATTTCTTGGGACGTCTCGCAGATTTCGGTTCTCGACTGCTTTCTCTTCCCCCGTTCCCGTGTCTCGAGAATCGTCGTAAAAGCAGGTTACTCGTTTCACGGGCGAAGAAAAACGGCCGGAAGACGAAGCTGCACCGAGCCCGCCGACATTCACCCCCTTTACACAGAACACCGAGTTTACACCCTTCCGGACACGAAACCGACCCTCTTTCTTCGACCAGCCTCTCTCAAGGTCTTCTCTCCGAGAAAATCAGCGCCTCGAGAATAAGAGCGTCTTGTTGACAGAGCTTTGACCGATATTCGGTTGAATCGTTTCGTCGGGATTTAAGTGTTATCGCGAAACCAACGAGCTTTAATTACTTTTCAGAAATACACGGTAACGCATAAAAAGAAAAAGAGAGGACCAGATAAGATTACTTTTATCTATTAACGCGTAGGGGTGTATTTTTTATACTATACAATTTTAATAAGTGTAATATTCGAAGTTCCGTTGAATTTGATTAGACTATTTAAAAGACCATTGCGTGGTCGTAGATAAAAGCTGCGGTAGGTGGTTTTATGGAGTGTTTGAAAAGTAATTTTTCTTGTTTCTCTTCGAAAGAGAATAAATCACTTTCGAAAGGCATTTAAACTTTCTCAGTTAGCGAGTAACTTTGAACCGTAACACGGTAGGCGAAAACGGTACCGTTAATAACGGCGATTAGAAAGCGACCAAATTAGGTAGTAAAAATAAAAAATATTCCATCGAGTGGAAAATGGAGGTCGCGACGACGGGGATCGTCAGCGATACCCGTTCTACGGTATTCGAGCCAACTGGATTCGATTAGCTGGATCGCACGTACGCTACTCGAGAGCACTGACCGACCTTGCGATCTTCAACCTGCCTTTCCGGCTTGCCAGCATGCTGCCCAGAATATTCATCGGCCTCGCCGAGCTTCTGTTTCGCGAATTCCTACTAAAATCAATAATCAAAAAATACTTCGAGAATACAGTTATTCATTTTTTATCACGATTGATATTCCAATCGTCGAATAACTAAAGGATTCGTGACAAAAAACGACACACGTTTGACTTTTCCGAGGAGAGTAAGCAAATACTCCGGCATTAGAGAGATATCTCTCGATTCCTTTAAACACAATATTCAGTATATTGCATAATGTACTGCAATTATATCAGAGAATAGCTATGTCGAATTAAATTATCAAGTGACGAAGAGTTTGACATGACTAATTATTAGATCCTGACTGCAGGAGGTTAAAAAAGAAATCAGGAAATGTGGCGTAAGCCGTTTTTGTTACTGCTAACCAAAAGTATTTGGAAACGAATTGAAATTCTATTCTCAATCGCATTACGAACAATTACCGATTCCCTGTTTCGTGTAACCCTTCCACTAAAAACAGCTCGAAACACGCCTCAGTTCGATCAGAATAACCGAATCTAATTACCGAATGATTGCCCAGTGAACGACACAATCGCGAACGATCGCGTGAAACAAGAAACCAATTCAGTTTCGTAGATCTCTGTGCGATCGGAGGGGACCGCCGATAAAATCCAGGCTCGTTCGTGCGTGCCGACCAACGTGCACGCGCGTGCAAAAGGGATGACAAACGTTCCGGGGGTGTAGTTTAATCCCTGCACCCCATGGTTGCCAGTCTACGAGCGAGGCCGGCTCACAAAAGCCGTCGTTAGTAACTTTCATCCCCCCGGCCAACCCCCCAAGCTCTTCGTCCGGCGGCGTTCGGTTTTTAACTCGGGGGTGGCGCGCGGAACCGGTGTTCCGGCGACGAAGGTAACGTATCGTTCCAATTAATTGTGTGACGGAATGGGATTATCGAGTTAGAAATTTACGACATTAAAATTCATAAGCTTCGGCGACAGATAATTAGCCGCTCGTTCCGCGTCAAGATTTACTCAGCGTTCATGGATTCACGCGCTGCACTTTCTCGTGTACAGGCATTTCCACTTTTCCACTCGAGTTATACGTTCAAAAAACTCGAAGAAATCTTAAGTCAGAGTTATTGATGGAATTTTTATACATAATTTCTGTATTATACTTTTGATCGAGTCTAAAGTCTGCCTGGGATGTTCGAGTCCATTACAAAATTTGTTTATCATTTTTCTGATTTATCTAGTAATATTGCACCCATATCGGAGAAATATATATTTAATGACGAAAATAAATAAAGGTAGAATTTAGGTATACAAATGAAAAATATCATGTTAGTAACATATATTTTCACACAGAATTTTACAATTGCAATATTAATAAAATTCTACAATCACACGCTACCTATATTAATAAATACCCCTTTGATAATAAAATAAATAAAACTTTACGATTAAATTTTACAAAATATAGATTATCTGACTATCCTATTTGTCAGACTAATTTGTCAATTTACTAATAGTCTTATTAATTAGTAAATTATTATGTAAAACGGCACCTATTATGTAAACAGAAAGTATAAATACCAATGAGCTACTGTCTCAGAAAAAGAGAAAACAAAAATGAGCGAGTAATGGAATATTCTACTATAGAATTCTTAAATTAACAATTAGAGAGAAGGAAACAACAAAGTATTATATACCTATCTCTTTTAACAAAACATCGATGATTGAAATATAAAGAACAGGAATCGTGATCAACTCGAAAGACTGTCACTATCCTGTCGGCCCGAGTTTTCGTAAAAGTAGATCGTCATGAAACTCGATATGATAGAGAAACGTACCAGTCCGAAGAACTGAATATGATAGGAAAGCGTACCAGTCCCAAGGCAGCGATTCGATCGTTAAACGGACGTGGTTTCGATATTGAATCGGAAACGCGTATTCGTCTCTGTTGGACCAGAGACCGGCAATTCTCCTGGCGCTTCCTTCAAGTGCGGATCGATCGGAATTCCTGAATGGGCTTTCACGAACGAACAGACGACTATTCTCTCGCGTCGCGAGCCGCTCGTCACGGTCGAACGGGTGTTATACCGTAAAGAAGAACAGCTCGAACGAGAGAAGAACGAGGGGACGATTAGTCGAGATCCGATTAAACGAGCAGCCAGCATTGGAAAATAATTAAGCGCGATAGGGTTCTTGGAGTTCGAGCTTCTTCCGACTCGGCTGTTCTACAGTGCGACGAACATTAAGGCGCACTTGAGTTAAAGGCAATCTGTAGGCGAAGTAGCAGCACCACCTTGTCCCTCGTTCTCCTCTTTCTCTATCCTTCGTTGATCGCGACGATCATTACCGATCTGCTGACACCGATAAATTTCATTGGTTCTCTCTCATTCGTAATTGAGTCGACCGTTTCAGAATCTTCCTTGCGCGTTTTCTTAGCAAATTAACTGCGAATTATTGTTCCATCGAGAAGAGATTTCTTTCGATTCGAAATCTAGAGAACTGAGTGGACTGTTCTGGATCCTGAACACGATCGTTATATATTCATCTAAGTATCATCGTTTCGATTACTTTCCTGTGGACGAGGGATCGTTGTTGTAGGACGTATCTTAGAATCGTCTGAATTAAAGTGTACTTGGGGATCGTACTACGCTGTACTTAGTTAAACTTCAATTAGGAACGCAAACACTGCTGTCTCTTAAGTAACCTTCACTTGACCCTTGGAAAGCAGTCCCTTCAGTATCGGATGGTAAGATCAAGCTAATAGGTTTCGTTATTTTAACGTAACAATTTCCTTAAAGCGTGTCTTCAAACGATACTCTACACGATATTATACGATACCATTATATACGAACTATATTCCAATTCAATTCAATCAATATTCAATATTATACGATACCATTTATATTAGGACGACGGTCGGATTGAATATACCAATTAATCACTGCAATAGTGTCAGATCAAACAAGTTAAACACTCCCTAAATGTGTTACACAGGCTGACTAAAATATTTGAGCATATCGCAGTCATCTGTCATCACGGCGCTAATGACATTTCAAAATGTCTCATCTAACACAGAATATATTCAGAAAAGTTTCCTATGATAAATGTTCAAGTCCTTTCGCGAGTCAGTATACGTCAAAGCGTATCAGCCTTTATTTCTCAAACGTCAAATCTGCCGACATCGTGCCCGTATCTCTGCAATACACACGTGCTGTCCTCCATCTCTCCATGAACATCCCCCGCTTCCTTGCGCTATATTGAATCCAGTTTGTCGGAAGAACTGGAAGTCGGCCAATTTCGTAAACTATGCGAACAAGGGGGCCAGATACGGAGGGAGAATCCTCTAGTTAGTTTTAACTACCTGCGAACTGCATTGTAGTAGGTTCAAGTGGTTCCAACTGCCGGATGAAGAGCGACGTATTTCGTCCTGTACACGAGGCGGTGGAGGGGACAGAGAAGAGAGAGCTCGCCGATATATCCGTCGCCGATCCTTTAATCGCCGACGGCCACAAATCCGCCGATTATTCCGACCTTTGATACCTGGGCACCGGTTATTTGCGCTCGTAAAATATCGAACGGTATCGCGGACGGTGTGTGTATACGCGTGGTAATATCTGGCGTCGATAATAAAAATCGCGGGTGAAAGTGAGCGCTTCCAAGGCTGACTATCCGAATCGAAAAATAGGCTGGCTGCTCGATAAACGCGTGCACGCGGATCGTTAGGTCCATCGGGCGAAACGATAATGTAGGATAACGGGTGTGGCGGATAATGCCGGAACGTATCGTGAGGCTTATTTGCCACGCCGTGGCCCGGCGTGTGTCCGTGGTGCACGCAAACACTTCACGCCCCCCGATGTTCGGCCCCTACGACGCAGCCTTCGGCACCAGGCACAATGGAACGAAGCCGATAAACAGCCTGGTCCGAGATTTATCGTTCCCGGTCCGGTGCCAGGAAATCACCGCCCGATGGAAACACGCTCGCGGCACCCTGCGCTACTTCGAGTAATTCTTGCTCGATATCGGGATCATTATTTTTTTGCCAGTCCCAACGTTGTTGAGAAATATCGGGAGAAGCTGATTGGAAAGTGGTGTTAGTGACTGAGGAGTTTGAAGAACGGTACAAGCGTCATAAGTCGCGGGTAGGTTAAACTTCAGCACAAAAATCTGTATGTTCGAGTTAGTGTTGTGAGAAAATCATTTGCGCGATTTTTCAGTAGTTATACTAAGTATTCGCACGTTATTATATTTATTGTAGCATTTACGTGCTAATTCATTAGGTTCAAGTATGTTAAATTTCATATCATTTAGCACCACTTCCATATGGCTAGAAAAATTTGCTACCATTAAAAGGGGATACAGAATTTGATGAAGGGAAACTCATCATTGGACGATAATAACCTGTGCAAATATTTTTTGTAGCCATTTTACTCGTACTTGTACTTTTACTAATTCAAAATCCTTCAATTATAAGTCAAACGATATTCCTACTACTTCAATTTTATATTTTAACTTGTTTTAAATTTTCAACATGTATAACGATCTTACGTGACTTCTTGCATTTGCTTGTGATCCTCAAGTATCAAAGGTTCGAATTTCTTCTGTATCTAAAAAATTCTGAAAAACAGCCCAGCTGAGATCAGGAATACGAAACGTTCTAATTGCGAGCGGCAGAAGCCGTCATATGGATAAATCCGCAGCAGTGTAGTCTCGTTGCAAGTTATTCTCCCTGGAGAAGGAATAAACCCTGGTTCTATTTCGGTTCATATCCTATAATAGATAATAGGGACGCGTATCAGCTTATTTACCGCGCGGCGTATCGGCGCTCGCTGTATTCACAGGCTTCCCGCACGGGAGATGAGGTCGGAGGCGTGAGGTTGAAGGTTCGATCGTGGGTTTCGCGTTCGAGAGACCGCAAGACACAATGCCACGGAACCCGATAAACCGGCCACGAGATTTATCAGCACCATATTTAGCCAGGAAATCGGACCGTCGCGTCGTCGCGTCGCGTCGCGTCGCGTCGCGTCGTGAAAATACAGAGATTCGCATTCGTTGAATTCGTCGAACGCAGAATTGTTCTCCTATTGTAAGTTCTTTCTTGTGAAAACGCGCCCATTTTAAATTTAAAGTACAAGGTTCAGCGATCATTGATCCCAATTTTATTTTTATTTCACAGTATCTTTAAGAAGATCAATCTTACGGCGTCATGATAGTCTATTATACATAGATCTCACGATGAAAAAGAATAAAATCATTGTAAATCCTTTTAATAATAAATAATTTTGTAATTAAATAATAATCCTGTAAATAATTTTGTAATTAAATTATGTCCTATCAGAAGCAACTATCCTTTCCTTATATCGGCGGCGGATAGCTATCAAACATTGTAGCTTCAATAGTAAGACATTCAATTCTTAATCAAATGTTCAGCTGTCACTTTGACTTTCAAATGATGCTTATTTTAGCCGACATTGTAAGACATTTTCCTTCAGGATATCAATTTCTCAAACCCTTAAATAGATTCAGCTCCAACAATAATTCTTCCTTTCTCTCCAAGATCAATTATTCGCCAACAACAACAAGCACAGCGAAATCCATTTGCGTTTCTTCAAAGACATTCGACACTGCTCTCTGACCACCGGCCAATAAAATAAATCACTGCCATGAATCTTAGGTTCTCTGCAAATTCCTAGCATTTACAAGCGACTATGGCTAATTATTCTTTTATTATCCGCTCACATTCCGCTTTTCCGTATCTTCGTCGTCCGTAACGACATTCTAGCGTTGTATCGTCATCGACTCAATCGAAATCGATCGACTTATGCTTGTGAAGGGACCGTTCCTTACGCTGATGCTTCGTTCACTAAGGATTCGCGTATTACTCGGTTTCCCTTCGAAATACTATTTTTCCTGGTGCAAGAAAGGTTTCCTTCTACGGTCGTAGAGCATTTTCTTCCCGTTACTCGCACCAGCCGCTTTGAAATAACTCGCCACAACTGGCTCGGCATCGATCGGAGCTTAATAATAGCCGCGGCATCGTTCTCGAGGACTATTTTTAGCGTTACCCAGTCATCGCGACCTACAGCAGCCGGCGAGCGACCAACGATTTTCAATGGCAATCGTTTAACGTCGAGATCGCGCGCTAATCACGTATTGTGTCGGCGCGTCCGACTCCTTTCAACCAATTTTCGGACGTGACAATGCCAGTTGAACTTTTAATGGAACTTTGGACGATTGTTTATCTTGGTGAAGTTGCTTGATTGAGGTGTTTAACTAACGGGCGACGTGGGAAGTGAAGTTGCATCGACTTGTTAAGGTTTCAGTGTATTCTTAATAGGATAGTATTCTGAAAGTTCGTGACGACTGTTGCACATGTTTGTTGAATTAGAAATGATGGCCAATGAATGTTATGTTACTCGTTAGAGGTAAAAGTTTTAGTCGTATTAATCGTTTAATCTCCTTTCTTGTGCTATAGTTATAGTCGTGGCAGACTATATTCAAGTTACAAACAAGAGTCGTATTCGAACTGAGCCTCCATTTTGATTTTACATTTCCACTCAGTTTATGAAATTGAAAATCAATAGACCTGAGTTTCATACAGTATCTCGATGATTTTCGTAATTGCAGAGTTTTCAAAGTAAATAATTACTTTAAGAGGTGTAGTTAAAAACAAGTCGTAAGGAAAGAGATTAAGTAGAAACGACTAGTCTTTAGCAGACTACATTGCGATGGCCACGATACGTAAAACAGCAACGACATTTGAGAATTTATTTATATAAATCTAACAAATCTGCTTCATAAATCTATCAAAAACAACTTAGTTTTGATATTTACATAGATAAATCTAACGCGAACTAAAATATTGTAGTTTTCCTCATACCAATTGCGCGTATACAGTTGCAACAGAATTGGATAGTCAAAACAGGTTTGTTCCGAAATAAATCGTAAAGCAAAGGGGCTGAGCAATAAATCTTGATACTTGTATATCCTCTGCTGTATAAAATTAAGCAACAAGGTAAAAGAACGAACAAACCGTCCAGTGCGAATTACCGTCCCGTTCTCACGACAATTGAGAATTATCCCCGAGTTGAAAATCCCGAAGGCAGAGCGAGCGTCCGACGATAAATAATATCGAGCGATGAATTATTTTTATATCGGGATCCCGTGTAGCCACGGATTCCTGTCACGTCGAAACATTGAAACGTGCAAAATGAGCCATCTACGAGGCCATCACGCCACGGGGGTCCTCGTACCGATGGGAAAATAAAGCAAGAACTCCATAACCCACGGCGGATTCAACCGGGCGAATGGGTGGCGGAGCAGAAAGAAAGAAATCGTCCAAGCTAAAAATTGAAGATTTCGGCTTCGATGATCGGACAATTAGCTCAGAATAGTCGCGATCGAAACGTTTAGGACGTGCGAACCGCGTTGTTTAAAACCGCAATATCATTTCTGAATGCTTTCTTTCTACTCTAGTATAAATTACAAGGTTTACCGAGCGACGAAACCAATCATTTACTTTTGATGCTATTCGGCTAAGGCATTTTGCTCGGGAAGTTAGGAAGTTGCGGAGAAAGTTAAGAAAAAGGACTCGAGAGTAAAAGTGGAAGATGAAAAGTGTGAGAAAGAGGACTGTTTAGATGGTATGGTATATGTGCCAAAGAGCAGACAGAATATTTTTCGTTTTGAAAAACTTGCATGCGTTGTGTTTACGTGTGCATTTCGACTTGAAAGGAAGATCAATGATTTTCGATCTTTTCGCGGCGGACCTTGAAATCGTATCGAGTCAGCAATAAACCGAACGTGTAAAGTGGATGTATTAACCTGACTTTACGAAGTGAAATTGGACAGATGAAAGTCATCTGTAGAATTTTGATTAGTCCTATCAGCAGAGTCCGTCTGACCTTGAATAATTGGTGTGAACACGAAAGCTCGCAAGCGTTCACGACAATTTCCAATAAAGTTAATATCCACAAAATTACACGGTTGATTCTACTTTATTATCATTACTTTACAAGAAAAGCACTCTGAATAAGCACGGTCAACTTCTTTTGACACAGATCTAATATAAATAATATATGAATAAATTTTCAGAAATCACAACTAGAGCTTCCATTTCTCGTATTCCAAATACATCCAAAGCTACTCTTTAGCTATCTGTTTATTCCAATGCAATCTGCAGGTACAATCTTCGGACGTAGAGTCCCGAACTGAGCATGGGAAATCGCACATGAAGCTGGATCGAGGCATCGAAAGGAATCATCGACGATGCAATAGCAAGACGGAGCCGCGCGTGTGCGTATACGTACGCTCGAAGAAACGATAGGATAGGCCAAAGGGGTTGGTGGCGGCTCGCGTGGAACTGTATAATTAGATTAGGTACAAGTCGCATTAGCATGTCATGCATATTCCATGAGGCGCGGACTCGACGTCGAGGTGGGAATCATATTGCATTCGGTAGTTTCGATGTAGTTCCCTCGATTTCTCTGCCTCTCCTCTCTCTGTTTCACGCACTTCGTTTTCGTGCTCGAGCTACGCCCGTTTTCTCCTTTTACTCTTTTGTTTTCGCACTTTTCGTATCGCCTCCGTTATTTGTTTGTTAGCCTACGACTATGTACGAGAAAACGAAACACCGCTTGGAGAAAGGGATGGCGGATTCTGAACTGTTATTGAGTTTGCAAACTAATGTTTGTGTTCGTTTGAGCACTGTTATCGAGATCGTTTGTAGGTAAGCTTCTAAGCTTAGGCAATAGCCTAAGATAGTCTAAGATAATATGTTTCTTACCTTGTACTTATCAGAGACGTATGTTAGTAAATATTAATATGATAATGTACCTATCGAATTTTTTAAAGTAGAGGTTTTCTTTAATTAATTGCCGTTATCGGGATTAGTTAGTAATTGAAAAAAGAAGAAAATATTATAGAAAACGTTACGTGAAGTTCAACTGGGAGATAAAGAAAAAGTGAATAGTCCAAGATCAGGATCCTGAAGACTTCTTTTAGTTAAAAGTCAATACATGGGTTAATTTAATTTGCAGTTTTTATGTAGCGAGCACGTGGTCTTGAAATTCGTAAATAAATTGTATACACGTTTCTAAATGACACTGAATCGAACGATTAAGGAAGATGTGGCACGGTTGATAATCCATATTACAAACGCAGAGCTCATTAAGCTAGTTGACATTTTCTTCTATCAATCTCCTCGACCGTCACATACGAAAGAAACGTGTTTCGCAATTATGAGAAAAAAGTAACGCGACACATCCATTTACATTGCATCGTTTTTATAGTTTACATTTACGCGTTTAATGTAATTATATTGCAAGTGTTTCGAAGCTAGAAAAAGTTAAACAGGATTTAAAACCTCTTGCAAACATCACATTCTTACATAGTAACAATTTTATTTACGAAGACGCGAGCAATTTAACTTGGTGTTAACTTTGGTGTTAAATTACACAATTTACACCAAAATACATAAGATTCATTAAAGCTAAGAAGTATCCTACGATTTTTTAGCAACAGTGTAAGCAACGTAGTGTCATTTATCAGGCTCTTTAAGGTCTAAGATCGTACAATTTCACAAAACAAGGAGACAAAATGAGCGATAGAAGAAATCGTGGAACGAACGCGCGACAACTGCGACGCGTTCTCGCTTGATTGGCCGACCTGTAGAGAAATTCGTCTGAAAGACGATCGGAATTCGAAAGAATGGAAACGCTGCACCAGAAGGGGGGGGGGGGGGGGGGGGGGATCGGTACGGCGTGCCGGTGAAGCGTGAAATGAGAACGTGCTGGAGTGTCTGCGAAGGAGTTAGAGAGAGCTTTGAAAGCACGAGCAGTTACAATCGGGGCAAGGTCGTAACTGGCGTGTCGAAGGTGCGCCCTCTCGTTCCGCGAATCACTCGGCCGCGAGAGAGATCGTTGCATCGGCACGTAAACGGAATTCCGAATGGGCCTGCCTTTTTCCAGCCTCGACGCGGAAATTATATTCGACGCAACGTGACTGGTTAAAAAAGTCAAAGCTAAAAAGGGTGTACAGCGATGTATTTTCTACTTGAAAGTTCCTCTTTCCGCCATAAGCAAGCGTTTAACGATTCAGGAAGTTTTAAACGTTGCTGCTATTTGCAAGGAAACGCGATACGTTGATGCGTGTTTGGATAACGAATGTAGCGGAAAATAAAAAAGAAAAAAACAGAGCTTGAAAGCTCGCCATGGTACAAGAGAGTCGTTACTCGATAACGCATCGATTGACAGAATATCAATGAAAGCGAGCATGTCGGCGCAATATTTTACAATTAAATCGGACATCCACGGTCCGGCGGACACGCGCGTCTATGCAATATTCATAGAACGGTCGCGTCCGTCGACGCGTTATGCAACTGATTGCGTTCTTCCCTGGAGGTCTACTTCGTCGTCTGACCTCGTGTTCGTGGAAAGGCGATTTACACTGACGAACATCCATGCGAAGCCTTGCGATGCAAAATCCATGTTTATTAATATTTATTAAAACTGAGAAAAAAATAACAATGATGATTACACGTGAGACTAAAACATAATCTATAGCCTATCTATCAAAAAAACTGTCTAGAGAATTCCCACAGAATATTCTTTTTCCCGCTTAGAAATTGTTTTTCCATTGATATTTTAATTGCGTACGACGAACTACCACGACCACGACATAATTTACAAACTATTCCCCAAAAATCTCGTAAAAAAGATTCTTCTTAAATTCGTGTAAAAATATTCCCTTTATAACTTAAAAAGTATCTTTTAATTAACATTTCAATCGTAGATGTATCAATATCGAAACATACGTTTAGATAAATATTTCATCACTTAAGTGGATCCTCGATTCGCGCGAGAGAGGGCAAAATTTCTTTTAAATTATAGAAATATTCCCGTTTTCACTTAAAAACTGTTCTCTCGCTAACATTTTAATGGCAAACGTATCAACGTTGATTCACATGTTTAAATATTTCATCCCTCAAATGGATCGTTGATTCGCGCGAGAGAAGACAAACCTCCGAGTCATGTCTCGTCTTCCAACTATGAGATCAAGCTTTTCAATCTCGGAATATTCGTGGACGCGGCGCGTCGACGAGCGAGAAAGTTTCCAAGTCAGTGACAGAGCCGGCGGAATGAAAGGCGAGTACGAGGATGAGAAAAGGCAGCGAATCCCCTACGCTGGACGCGTAGACGAGGAGACGAGAAGACGAAGAGACGAGGAGGGGTCCCGAGTCTAACGTGTGACAAGACTGTCGAGGAACACGGGAAAAATTCCTCGACGAAATTGCCGGCTCCCTTTCACTCTGACAGCCAATGAGACCGCTTTTCATTCGACAAAAAAGAAAAGCTTCAACGGTTCGTCGTTGTTCGCGACCGTCGTCGCTCGAGATAATAAAGCAATTTTTTTCGCTCGTCAACGCTTCAAACCTGCAACGAAAGCTGAACGATGATATATGGGCCTGGCATTTGATAATAAATTTTATTACGTTCAATGGTACCTGTATATAGAAAGGCTAGTTTTTTTCGGAAGCTATAGATTTCAGGATCCTTCTTTTAAAAATTCCTTGCAGAAAGTACGTATCAAATTAAATTTAGGAAGAAAGATAAATTTCAAATAGGCGATTATTTCCATAGTTAATGATTTCGATACACTCGATGCAACTTAGAGATACAGCTACAGTATGTTCAGATTTTGTTCTAATAAATAATTTATGAACGTAGTACCAGAGAACCATTAATATTACCAAATTTGTTTGTAAAAATTCAGAGATATTACTAAAATTTCTTCTCAATCTCTTTACAGATCAGACTTCTGGAATTCCTCTAAAGAAGAAGAATATATCGTCGCTTTTTAGCGCGAACAAATCCACAAACAGTTCGCAGGCGAATCGTACGTATAACATAGTGGAAAAGGTAGCGTGTTCGGATTTCTATGTACGAGCATCCTCGAGAAATGAAAGCTCGAGGATCGGAAGCAAACGCTTCCAAGGGAGCACACGGATGAAAATATCCATAGTTTCAAACTGGCTGGGACTACCGTATCGCTATGGGCGAAAAAGGGATGAAATAAAGTCGTATACCGTCATCGCAGTATTTTTCTCCGGTGGTTCACGAGCTTACACATCCGGAGTCTTGGCACCGGCAATATCTCGTCCAACCCCCGTCTGCTTTCCTCCACCTCCAGTTTTCTATCCCAACTCCTTCCGTTCTCCTCTTTGTCCAAAGGATTCCGGGCCAGCGTCGGGACATGAGCCGTGCAATACGCCGTTTCGAAAAACGTATTACGGACTTATCTCGCCGTTCTGCTTGTCAAGAAAGAAAACAATGCCTTTCAGGAACGGAGGAGTTGTGTTCGTATGCTCATTCTATATCTACTGGATTGTGATTGCTTTTCAATTAACGCGACGCTTCATGGTTTCATCCATTTTGATGGAAAATTGAAGAGTTGAAGTGAATAAACAATACAGGTGTTAGAGAAATAAGACATTTTCTCGGTGAAAAATAATATAGATTCTATATGGAATACGGTAAAAAAATGCTGCGATTGTTATTGTATTTAGAATTTATTTTAATTACTAAATTTATTGCAAGGTGGAACTATAATGGCAAGTGTCCATTGGATTAAACTACAGTTAAAAAAGATGGAAGCATAGGGTGCATACAAATAAATAGCGAAATATAACTGATACGATAATATGTCTTTTACTATTTGTTTTCTCCTTAAATATGCAAAAAATGGGATATGTAAAAAGCCCATAACGTGTTCGAATCGTAAATGATGTAAGTGTCAGATCCGTAGAAATGTATTCGTTGTTCCTATCGAAGATCTTTGCTTTGGACAGTTACCGTTTTAATAATGGTTCATTCGAATAACGAGGAGCAAAGACTTTGATATATTTTTAAGAATATTTAAGAACATTTCTAGTATTTATATATCTACATAAATTATATATACAGGGTGGTTGGTAACTGGTGGTACAAGCGGAAAGGGGATGATTCCACGCGAAAAAAGGAGTCGAAAATATAGAATAAAAATTTTTCGTTTGAGGCTTTGTTTTCGAGAAAATCGACTTTGAATTTTCGCTTGGTACGCGTGCACTTTATCACGTCTCGTTATAACGAATCTCACTGTAGATCGTTGTCTCGATGGAAAAATTAAAAAAAAAAAAATTAAAAAGAAAAAATTTTTATTCTATATTTTCGACTTCTTTTTTCGCGTAGAATCACCCCCTTTCCGCTTGTACCACCAGTTACCAACCACCCTGTATATTTAGACTTCTAATTTGAAAATAAGCTTTCCTTAGAATGAAATGATAAAGTGGAGCAAGTTTTAATTTTGTAATATAAGAAAGTTTCATATTTTTACATATACTTGTATGGAAATATGTCACTGTTTTACTTTGAATGTGGAATGGCAGTTTCGCGTTGCTGCACGGACGATAGTTCTTAATCGACGGCACTCGGAACGCGACAACTTCCCGTTGCGATTACACGAGAGGTTTCACAGCTGGTAACAGGTGGTCCGAAAGTATCGTAAATAGAGCTACCTCTAACGACGGTTTCCGGCTAGTATCGAGCAATTAAACTATCCAACTGGATCTAATTAAGAACGGCAGACAGTTCTGGATTGAAATTATTCAGACTACCTCTAAATTTCAACCCGATTCAATCGAGGACCGCGGCTGGACGAAATTTAATCGGTAAAATCAATTAAAATGGAGCGGCACAAAAAAAAAGGATCGCCGTTGAGAAAACTTCGTTGGGAAAAGTACTCGCTCTATTCTGGCCGTTTGCACTTCTAATTAATCACTTGTCTTGTTCCAAATGATCACGGAAATTCCATGAAAAAATGTGATATTAAAAGAATATTTAATACTACCAACGAGTTAAAATGGCTTCATTTTGAATGAGTTAAGTAGAAAATTTCGATTGAAAATGCACACAATAGAACTTCTACATAAGAAATCAAAATGAAAGTTGTATGAAAAAGTGTATATAAAATATCATTCGAGTCACCAAAAACACATTGCTGTAAATTTACAGTTTCTGTGAAAAATTGGAAATCAATCATTTTGACAACTTTGGTAATTCCGTTAAAGATATTAAAGTTCAAAAATCGTGCAGGTTTGACGTGGTGGTAGGTACGTTCGAAATCAAATTGGAAACTTGTCAACGGTAAAACGGAATATTTCGTTCGGCCTGCTCGTCTACTTTATTTCGAGCAGCAGCAACTAGATGCGTCGTAAATTCTACGTTGAAACCATCGCAATCAGTCAATCATTCTGAACGATCCTCTACTTTAAGGACAACGAGCGAAGTTGGTCATGGTTGTAACTAGAAATTCTGCAACGTACTGTCAGATTGTGTCTAGCCGATAATAGCAGATAAAATCGATCAAACGGAATAGCGTTTTCAATCGTATTTGTCTCGACGGGAGGCATCTTTCAAAGAGATTCCAATAGTCGATGAACTTGCTACGAGGCAAAATTCAAAGACGAATAATCGAGTTCTCGTGTCGACACCAACCGTTTCGTCGAATCTCTAATACCATTGTCATTAGTATACTGCGGATATTTCGATCTTCTATTTGCATATTAAATTGAATAATATTTTCGCGAGATTATATCTATCATCAGCAAATTTGATGAATCAGTATCGTTCATTGAATTTTTTTTCCATCGTGAATTACTGAATATATTACGAAAGAAAAAGTCGCTATAAATCACATGTATTGAATATTCAGATTTATAATAAGAATATGGAAACTTTATTATTAGTTATTTGAAGTATTCGCGTGATTTAGCTATTAAACAACAAACTGATACAAAAATTCCTGGAAACATAAATTTAACATTTAAGAGAATACAGACATCCTCCACTCCACCTATACAATTTTTCGATGCATAAATTATATTTTAAAGGAAAATAACAGATTCTGAATAAAGTTAGTTGCTCATTATAAATCACCTTGATTAAATATATGCACGTATACTATATAAAAATCCACTATGTGATTATGTCAATCAGATATTAATTACATGATCGATATAGAAAAAAACAGAACGTCCCGGAGAGTTAAATAAACCAGAATTAGTAGGGCGATCTGTTGAAGCAAATACACGATTGTGATCAAATTTCGAGTCAGTGATCTCAATGTTTCACGGTAAGATGAACTTTCCGACTGATATCGCGTAGGGATGGTCCACGATCGTAAATGCAAGAAGTAATACGCTCCCGCGAATGCAATTCTTGGGGAAGACGATGGAAGATGGTCTTATCTCTAAAACGGGGATGGCAAGGATCGATGCCTCGGCTTCGCATCCAGTCGGTACTTTCCTCAGTGTTGCAGCGGACCATCCTTATTTTCTTTGCCCCGAGGATACAGAGGGAGGACCTTTTGCTTTCAAACCGGATGCAGCCTTCACCGTTACACTCTGGGAACTCCGTCTTCCAGATTCGAGATAGAGACTGTGCCACTTCCAACAGTCGATAGATCACGAAACCTCACCTGAATCACAGTTTCTCTGAATTTCATTTTATCGATATTCGAAACCAATTTCCCCGTTTGTAATCGGTGGAGACGTCGACAGTGTTTGAAACACGAGAATCGAGATTGATAGTTGAATATTTTCGTTACCGGAACTGGTTGAAAGGAGCCACGAGATTGTCGAACGTGATAGCATTCGAGATAACTTAACTGGAAGACTAGAGCAGGAAGTTAGATAATCGTTTAAAGCTAGAGAAATTAGCCGACGTTTAAGCGCAACAGCTGACAGAAAACGGTAGATTCTAGCATTGTTACCAATCCCGCTTTCGCTCTCTGTGGCAAGAGATAATCTCCCACGCTCTGTTTGCGTAGGAAGCACTATTTTTCGAGTGTAATTAGTACGTGAACGATTACCTGGAAATTCAAAGGTCTTCTCTAATCATCATTGTCGCTTGAATTAGTAACAAAACGGACTAACAACTGAACACTCCAGACTGCTGTTACATTGATCGATCATACCAAACTAGATTCAATGTCTATTATCAACAATGTATTAATATTAACACGGCCGGTCATCTGGTAGATCGATCAAAAGGTGTCGATCATCGAAGGACATAATTACCATCGATAATTAGGCAGATAGTAAAGGACGATGCGCGGACGGTCGATGACAACGAAGGATCCCGGATCGATAATCCTTCGGGTTTATCGAAGACGCTTCCGGCGTGTCCTCCTTCCGATCGGCGAGTATCGATCGATAGTTGCCCTCGGCTGTTCAGCGCCTTCGAGCGGGCATCGATAACCGTCGCCTGCCGGTTAATTAATTCGCCGGCTAACGTAATTACTTAGAGCTTGCAGAGCGTGTACGATACTATATACTGTACGTACTAGGAGAGGACACACGCACGACACACGCTCCGACCATCTAGCCTCTGCTGCCTCCCTGGCTCTATCGTGCAACGGCTGTTCACGGATTTATGGCCGAACAAGGATGATCTTGTTAATTTGGAAGCGGCATCCGCGTCACGGCCTATGTATTAGTTCTTGAAAAGGATTATTAGTAACGCGATCCACACGAACGGGTTAAACGCCGGTTCAATGGACCAGGATTATCGATTCCTGGCCGGAACTGATTGGCGCGCCTTCATTCCGCTCTTCCTGTTAAAAACGGTAATGCGTGGGGAACGAAAAGTTGTATCTTTGCATAGATATGTTTAACTCATTAACTCTCATCCGTACCATGTGTCAATTTGACACATTTTTCGCGTAATACATGATATTATTCTGCCATTTGTAGAAAAATTGATTTAAGACTTTGTAATTTTTATTTTTTCAACGTACAATATATATATAATAATAAAAAATATATATATACTTTTTTGCTATTGTCAATGACAAAATACGCGACAGAAAGATGTGTTAACGTTTGTTACAGAAAGGACACTATGTCAATGTAATACACATAATTCTTATCAAGTCCATTGACAGGTAGTTCATTACTTTATAATTGTTGCACGACAATTATCTATTCGTTGTACAACTTATTCAAAATGCAGTTTTGTAACTGCTATGTATAGTTTTACATAGCTTCGACTATCAAAATGTGGTGTAAATATGAAGAAGAGAAGAAGGTCGCTATATCTTTACTTCATTCTTTTCTTCATTGCGACGCACAGCTAAGAATGGTAAGAAGGTTGAAGCTATGCAAAGTCAAATACGTGCGAATGAAGTCCGATACGTTCGAAGTAAAACTAATGCGAATACATGCAAACGATAAAGAGCAACATTAATTGCTTGCTTTTTCATTTCATCGACATATCATTGTGTCAATTAGATACACGAGGACACATTAAAAGTTGCAAAAATGAGGGACAGATGAAAGTTAAGAATCAACTTTGAATAAAAGCAACATTTCGTTCATAATTTTTTTTATCTAATTTACATGGTTGAAATCTGCTTTTTAACGTTGTGGTTAGAAAAAGAAATACCAAGGGTTTAGCCGCTACATACTTGTGGTTCTATCTAAATACAAAAGATTTTACAAAATTTGAGAGAATCGACGTAGTTGCAACGCTAATAAACTACTATTTTCAAATTACGCAAATTTTATTTGAATTTATGACTTATGTAATGTACTTTTGCAGATTATCTATTATTATAATACGTTTAGTGCTTACTTTAACTTGTTTTACTTTAACAAAACAGTATGTAAATCGTAGTAATATTGCGTTTACGTAATATTTTCGCGTTATTTCAATGGCTTTTAATGTATTACAAAAATAAATTTATCTTACAAAATCATACTTTACGAGGGATAATAAGCATATTGCGAGCTGAAGATCACAATAATGTTGAAAGATGGAGAATTTATATTTAATCTCGTATTTCAAATCTTAAAGGTATCATCCTTTTAGTTTCCTGCTAAATTAAGTTATAAAATATAATATTCTCTGCCGCGATACATTGTCATGAATTGGAAATATATAATAAATTCTCTATAATAATAAACGCAGAAGACTGTTTTATGGAAAATAGCAGTGAATTCTATCCGTGAAATTTACAAAGCGATATTTACATTTGGTATAAGCTAAAAAATTCTATGTTATCTTTGAAAGCTGAAATTTTGCAATTTTTCCTGAAACTATACATAGAGATGTTGAATTAACTGTGTTAAAAATCTAAAATTGTATTATGATATTTTAGAACAAGCGTCAGCTGTTTTACGCTGTAGTCATTTTATTTTTCTGCGATAAGTGAGTTTAACTGCCTTGTTTTTAACCGTATTGTGGGGTGAAAGCAGATTTTAAATTAGCGGTCACAAGTTTGCCATTCAACTGAATGCTACATTATAAACGACCCCTTCTTTTGTACTTCGAATGACTCGACCATTTGCAGGTAGATTCGACGCAGGGTGCCTAAACTCCTAGACTCGAACCTTGTTTCACAAACGCGTGGACAGGACAGCCACAAATAGGATGACGAATTAAGCAAATTATACGCGAGTAGGTAAACACAAGCGAAAAACTGTTCCAGGAAATATAAAAAAATATTGAGAGATATGAAAATGTTTGAACACTAAACATACTAGGAAATTTTACGAATATATTATGTGTGTTATACGAAACTTCGTGAAACATTATTAGTCAAACATACAAGTACAAGTTAAAAGAAATTTATTGCAGATACATATTTAGTAAAAAATTAGAATACATATAGCATAAATAGGTACCTTGAACATATAATTAGTTCTAAACGTAGGCTCACTAAATATCACGATTTATTAATACAACAGATAATCGACTATTTAAATAAGTTTATAACATTTGGTATTACAAGATTCAAATTTTATCACTATAACCATGATAGTACCATACCAACTTTTATACAACGTACATGACATATTGAATCAAAGTATCACATAAATGAATATTTAGAGTATTCATTCAAGGTTAACTAAACGATAAAACATAGACGTGTATAGTAGTAAAGTAAGGTGTTTTTAACATTGAATGCCGCATTAATTTAATAATTCTAATCTCCAGCGAAAATTGTTTTGTACCAAATGCGTTGATACACCAAGATCACAAGGATTTGCATTTAAACATATGCGAAATTATTAATCAATGGACATTGCGTTGAACGATGCGTTCCACGTAGCACAAAATTATGCATAATAGAACGTTCTCGATTTCATACCGTTTTAATGTAAATCAAACGACTTTCGAAAAGAAAGAAAGACATAAAGAAAAAAGACGGATTTTTAAATGTAATCGCGACTGGTATGCCGGCGGCTTCTGTCAGAAGCAAGCAACCGGAATTAAAAATATCCGCTTTAATTAATAGCGACGCGGAATTTGAACATCGCGTTAAAAACAGGGATTCGTTAAAATTAACTCCCACGCCATTGAATGCAATTGCGTTGCAATTTGCGCTAAAACGCGAGCGAGCCTTGCCTTTTCAATTCGGTTTCATCTGTTCCGTGAAAAATTCCCCCGTTATTTTCCATGCGTTTGCACGTACGAACCATACAAAAAAAAAGGATATAAACGTATCGGGTTTAATTGTTCGCGTTATTTGTAACGTTCGAACGTGAATAAAGAAATAAAGAATGAACGAGAAATTCAACGGTGAATTCATAGTCACGGTTGAGGTTTTCACGGCTGTCCTGAAAATTAAACGATATCATTTAACGGTAATATGCCAATAACAATTTCGAGAAAAAAGTTAAATATCTTTAATAGTATTTTGTACACCTTTCATTCTCTCATTTCCGCTTCTATTTCTACTAAAATCAAACTTAACTTAAGAAGGAGATTTTAACAAAAGAAGGAAATTGTAAATTAGTTCAAAATACAAAATAGGAACCAGTTATACGATTGACAAGCCAAGAAACGACAATTAATTCGTATGACAGGCAACGTTAAACAAATGGAAAAATTGTGCTATTTTCTTAGTCGAATACAAATGTAACGAAAGCAATGCAAGTAAGAAGACCAATTGAAACTTAGAAAGTAAGCCTTGAAAATAGGCAGTGACTCTGCCCAACTGGATGACACACGAGGGATTCTTTATTCTAATAGGAAGTAAATACCGGTACCTTATTGACAGAAACAGATAAGTTAAGAGCACGTAACTGGTAAGTCAAATTGTTTTTTCAATGATGCATACATTTTCTGAATACGCTAATATTATTGTAGATTATGCTTTCAACGTAAAATTTGTTTAATATGTGAGTATTATTATAAATTATATCTTCTTGATAAACTTATAATCGTTGAAATGTTAATCAGTCATTAACAACATAATAATGAGAATATCACGAGAATATAGGCATCACAATTGGAGAATTGTGTAATACACGATCAACACCGAGCGCAAAATGTTCAATAATTAATTTGCATCAATTAATCATTAATTCGGCGTTCCAACTCGATATTATTAGTCCTCACTTTGTGAGATTGTTGAGAGTGATGAACTAAGTTGTCTTTCCAATGAGGCAAAAATTTTCCATTGTATAATAAATTGTACCTTCAATATGTATTATATTTCTCGATTTTTAAAATATTAATCAATCACCGAAACAATATTTCGATCATATTGTAAATATTACAATTCAGAAACCATGCAGTACACGATTCGCACTGATCGAAAAGTCGCTCAATAATTAATTTGCATCAATTAATCGATAATTTAACGTTCCGCTTCGACAGATAGAATATCGTCAATACGACCTTTGTGAAGTGTTTTGCTTTATCATAACAAATTCATCAAAATCAACAGTGGTGTACATAAATGTGTAGAGGGAACGAAGCTAAAACGGAATGTGGGATAATGTTCCATCATACTAAAAAAAACCATACTAAACTGGTCACTGGTCCATACATGACATAGACTATTTTTGGAACGTGATATATGGTGATAAGTGAACGATAGTATAATCTAAATGATTAATTACTTCTACCCCGGTTAATAAACAGTTTAACAAACAAAGGTGTCTTATAATACGCAAAAATGAATTTGATTATTCAGTGCAAAGCCCAAGATTGAAGTTGAAGTTTATGTGACTTAAATAATCCTATCTTATTATATCGTTGAAATATCGTCAAAAATATTATCCACATATCGAAAGTGTAGGAGAGAGTAGTAATTTGTGGTGTGCAGGTTTTTCGTTCAAAGTTATATTTTTATGAATGCTGCTAAAAAAATGGAACTAAATGTAGATTTGCTTTACCTATTAAAAATTATAACTATCATAAAATTATCACAATTCTACTGTGAATATTTTATAAATTATCGCATACTGTATACATTCTATGCACTTCCGCAGCTCAAAACTTTTTACAAATACTAAAAGAAATTCGCAATCTAGTCATTTGAGAGACAGTATTTCGTCTTCCTTGATTAATAAACACGTAAATAGATAAATAAAATAAACAATAATGGCTATGTTTATTTTCCTTTCATCGATCCGAAGGAAGCAGTATCAGAATATCACCAAAATATTATCCAAATATGTTGCAAATACTGTTCAAATATCACTAAAACATCGTTGAAATATCATCGTCGAGACGTTTAACGCGATAGTTCCGCGTGTACCGGAACGGATCGGGTTCGAGCGGGTCACCGAATTACCGCTAACCAGTCTCGGTCCTTCTCTAATGGTAATGCGATCGATATTCACCGAGGACGAGACACGTCGACCGCGAATAACGAGTTTATCGGCCGGAGACCCAGATTCCTGGTAAACCTATCCGTGGGAAAATTCAGGTCGACCGAGAAAGCGAATTCCGAATGCGAAACGCAGAATTCGCTCGCGGCTCGCCGGTCGACAAGCGTGAGGAAACGTGTCGTTGTCGGAATTATCGTACCTGTCGCCGGCGCGGACGCGGCAAGACCTTCCAGGGGAACTAAAAGCCGAATGAAACGAGCATGGTGGCACGCTTTCCACATTGTATATAGTGACTCACGTCCAGCTACGAATCTCAGCTATATTTACGATTGATCGAATGCATGGATCAATCACGTCTAACGTTTCGAACGTATCTATGTTGACTGTACGACTTAATTATTCTCGTCGTGTAATCCTTTATGCGTCTGTCATCGATGGGTTTTCGCTTTTACCAGCGGCACAACAGCTCTGCCATAGGATGCTTCGCGTTTGCCAATTATATTTTCACAAGCATTGCGCAGATAGCTCGGAGAGTTTGATGTTTCGCGTGTATTTACTCGGAATTTAATTCTTTTTTAACATGAAGGCTACAAAGACTACCAGAGTAGATAAATCAGATAATCCATAGCTATTTTTTTAGAGAAGCTTCGTAGAATTACTTACAGTGCTCGCAAAATTTCTGACAGTAGAAGTTGACAGTTCCAGTATCATTGGGAAACTTTGGTTAGATTAGGTTTACGTGATCGATATTCGGTGGGGATTGTATCGAATGAAAATTGAGAGACTTCTGGTCAATTATACCGAAACCATTCAGCACTCGAGGACAATTTGTAGAATGATTGGCTTACAACAAACAGACGCCACAAACAAGCTAACGGACGCGGTTGGAATTGATTTCTGATTAATGGATTCCTATCGGGGACAGCGTAACGGATAAATTTGATAATCGCCGTTGAAACATTTATTAAACGTTTTCTACGTTATCCAAATATTTTTCTGTTTCCACCTAACGGATAACGTAATTACATTCCATCCATCATCAGTAAAAAAAGAGGAGAAAAAGAAAGAAATAAACAATACATTATAATGAATAATACTGTGGTACGTAAATCACTTTCCTGATTGGATAAGAGATTAAATACAGTGGGGTAAATCGATTCGGTATTTGTGGGCCGATTTTGCAGCTTGGAATCGAGGGACGAAAGGAATCCACGAAGGAATGCCGATAGAAATTCGAAGTACCGCCGGGGAACGACGTAATCGGCTCTAATCAACGTGCGTATCACGCTGTATATCTGCCGGATAGAATACGGGATTACATGGACGATCTCTGCTATCCGATTGATTCATAATAGACTGTTAAATATTAAATAGCGTTTCGAATTCAACTGCGCGAGTCGAATCAGCGTTGCTCGTGTACGTATGTAAAACGTTGTGCAAGCGTACTCCTGTAACCTTCCAAGCGCTGCATTCATCGCGACGCGATAACGACTCGTTGCATTTACATGTTTCAGAATCGGCCTGTAATTATGTAAAGCAAACACAGCGTTATGTTGTCACGAAGCTCGCGACTCGTTTTTCTCTCTTTCACTGCCACGAGAAATATCGAACACATCTCGGTAACGAACCGCATCGCATAGAATCTAAAGAATTTTGTAAAGATAAAAGAGATGGGAAAAAGATCGGCAAGATTAACGTGGTAATTCATGATGATACGAAGTAAGGAATATTGATCCATGAAGTAAAGCGAGGAACTAGTAGGTGTAAACACGACGTAACGATGTATTAATTTATGAGTGGTGAAAGTCATCGATCTTGTATTCTACGTATTAATGTGCGTTTTTATAGCACTATGCGTCACTATGTTTATGTATTAAGTACCTACTACGTTCTTTGTTGAAGTCACGTATTGGTAAGTATATTTTTTCATAATGTCACGTATTCTTATGCTCGGCTCACGTTACTACTTTACTAGATAAGTTATTACGCAGATATACTACTAGATAAATTACTACGTTACTACACCACAAAAAACGTTCACGTCTTTTATAAACAATTCGCAATTCATAAATAAATTCTATCATTGCCGAGAACATTATCTTCCTCTTTTCATTATTCCACGCTTAATACCCGCATCTTCTATACTGTTTTTACTATTATTACAATTTACTATTATTTACTATTAATACAATAAACGAGAGAACGATTATTCTTCTGAAAATCGCCATTGATCAATCCACAAACCTTAAACACAATCAGTGTCCATTGCTCCGGATCTTATAATTAAAAACGACGTTCGTCCCTGAACTATTTTGTCATGATATATAGCAAGTTCCGCATAATCGTGAGTATATTCCTTTACTACATGAAGTACTAAAGTACTGAAGTACTATTGTAATATATACAATAGGTATAGATATATAGGTTTGTAGGTATAAATATATGTATAGATATATGGATACATATATACGTAGATATATAGATACGCAAGTAGATATAGTTATGTACATGTATAGGTATACAGATATATAGTTATATATTGATGTATAGATTTATAGGTAGTTAATATAGGTATTTAGGTATAGAGATATATATAATTCTATATACCTATGTAATTCCTTAATCCATGCACGACAATCTGCGTGAAGTATACAAGATCTCGAACTATCACAAAGCTTCTTCCCTGTCCTCCCGCTTCTAATCTTCTCATCCGCTCCATATCGAACATTGTGTCACCTTCAACCATCGTTTACCAAGGAGGACTCCTAGTTGCTCGTAATTCGACGTTATTCATCATGGAGCGGAAAACGACGAGAAATCATAGTAGAAAATCCTAAAGCCAATGACACAAGACGACCTTTAAATTTCTCTGCATAGAATAATTTTAATCGTAAAGTCTTCAGGCTCTCGTGATTTGGATTGTTACAGCCAATACTGTTTACAATTAGCACTATTATAGATAACATTGCTGCGTTCAACGCTGTTTGGGCCTTCCAGGTGTAGGCCGTGTTCCAGAGAAAAAGATCCTGAACGTTTCGCTAACATTGTTGTTAACTTCATCAGGGGTCGAATGTCATCAATGCTCTTCTATAACACTGTTAATTGTAGATTTTTATCTCCATTAGGATTATTTTGTGTTACATTCTACAATATACGTCATAAGGTAGATTACAAATCGGTATGTTAACATCTCAGATTCCTAAGTCGTAGATTTTCAGGAACGAACAAATAGCACTACAAATCACTATTGTAGATTTGAATAATACAATATTACACGATAACGAAAAAATTCGGCGTCTATCGTCTTTTGCGAATGGCGCGGAACACTTAAGGAACCACGTGAGATGTTCGTTGGTAATCCTGAGTTGATACTTTCGAGTTGAAATTTTAGAGCTTATCAGGGGAGTATGAACAATTGCATTCAGAATTTTTAGTGGTTATTATACTTTAGGGGCCTGTTGTAAACTCGGTATCTCCGAAGAATATTTTGAAATTATATTATGACGATACAAGTTGACGAGGTTTTTGATCTGAAGAGGTACCGCAACCTTTTCGGAAGATCGAACGTCTTACGTCAATTCGGATATTATCCCACCCTTACCAGGAGAAAACGTGTCAAGGACGCATGGAAAGGTGGCTGTGACATACAGGATGCTATTGATTGGAAAAGTAATTTTTGACAACAACCAATTAACGTGTACCCTGAACAAATTTGAGAGCTGGGAAAATCTGAGCGGAATATACATATTTTAGCTTTCCATCAATACATATATCTTCGACTCTTCGATCAGTATACATATTCTAACAGTCGATTAGCACGGACGTCGTAGTACAAACAACAAAATATATACATTCTGTTGTATTCGATGAACTACTGGAGACAGACGCGTCCATACAGGTAAAATTGATATGAAATTGTGAATTCCTAATATCCTGGCACGACTCTTGTTTGCAGAAAATCGAATAAAAAAAATACCTGCAAGAGGAAGATATATACTTTGACGTGGATTTTTCAGAGAAGCGAAAGGATTGAGAAAATTAGACGTAAAAAGATTCGTTATTTTTAAATTCTTAAACGAGATACCTTGGAGAGATCTCTAAGTGGTAGCTGGTTAAAAGCAACGTCATTACTTTCGTCATTTCGAACGTTCGCGGGCACTTCAAAGAGCACGAAGTCGCGTCTGGCGGAAGGCTAATCGAGGGTTTAGCGGTTTCTCGGCAATGCAAATTAAAGGAACCGCGTTCCCGCCGAAAACATGGTTTTTGCGAAAGGATATTACGAAAGTAACGCTACTTTCGTCAGATTCTAAAAGAACAAAAGAGGAACAACATTAAGGCAGGTTCTCCGCCGTGACTATGACGCAAAAATAAACAGACATGACAAACCTGAGCGAGGAGGAAGATAGAAAAGGGTGAAAAAGAGGGACAGAAAGAGAAAGAGACCAGGCAAGAGGGAAAGAAAAGGGAAAGGTAGACGTGTAAAAGTGAAGAAGGGAGACTTTCTACCTAGCAATTTCATTACGAACCACAAACGGTATCATGAGAGAAAAGAGAATGGAAAAGAAGGAAAGAGCGAGAAAGAGGAAAAATAGTGCTAAAGGTAAAATGCCAGTTTGGCTTGCCGAGAAAAAGGAGCTAGAAATCTAAATATGTAGGATACCATTCTAGGGCGTTTAAATATTAAACATCGACTCCACGCGAACTCTGGTATAGCGGCTATATCGTCTGTTTTCCCTGTTTCTTGTTCTCCTTTGACTCTCGAGGATAAACGATAGGAGAGAGAAATGACACCCTTTGATCGAACGGCCTGCGTTGCAGAGGAAACGCATCGAATCGAATCTAATCGACGTAAATCGAACGAAAGACCTACGTCTGTGTATCGGACAAGGGTAGAAAAAGGACGGGGGAAAGATCTGAAACGACGACGTCCACTTGAACAGCGTGCCATAGGTTAACAACGTTTTAAATCACATTTGATGGGCTTTCACGGCGACATCACGCGGCGGAAGCGAAAGATTCATGGCAAGAACGAGAAATATGAAAGGCGGATGGAGAATAAACGGAATAGCGAGTTAGAAAATAAACGGGGGTGGTCGACACGATAGAAACAGGAAAGGGAGTCTCGTGCTCGTGAATCGAAACTGTTACCGGTTAAAGAGCATATTTCCCCGATGCTGCTCGCACGACCGCGATCCTCGACTTCCGGTCGGCCGAGCTTGCAGTTTCAAAGTTCGCTGAGTGCCGGTAAACATCGTTAGCCGGCGATCGGCTTACCGATATGTAATTAAGCCTGTGGAAACTAAATCTGCGAGGAACTGACGTGGTAATCGGCTCGATGCCAGAGCACAGCGGAGCTACCTTGAAGAATCGTGGCTCGCTTTCGGTCCCTTCGAAAGGCTTCAGGACTTTTCAATTCGATTATAATTGACGGAACGATCGAGCAGGATATTCCAGCGGGTGGGGTGATATCGGAAAATTAAAATCCTACGATTTGCTGTCGAACGGTGATGAAAATTTTATTATCGTCGTGGATTCGAGCAGGGTTGACTTTAGTTGAGATTTACGTCACTTGTTTGGATCTGTATCTTAAGCATTTCACAGTAGCAAGCTTGAACCAGCTGTTAAATATAATACCATACCTTTCTCACTTCAAACGCTATCGCACATAGCGAAATTATTTACATTTATCTCAAATGAAAAGTTGGAAGTGCTTATTTCTTGTAGGTACTCCTTTCCACCTTCAGAAATGCAGCAAATCTTGAGAATAGAGAGATACATATTTCCTAAATCGTTTGACATTTTATTACGCAGCCAAAGAATTAATTGTAAATTTATGTTTCTCAATACTTGTGATGCTTCCTTAGACAACGAGACAATTATTAAAAAGAAACGTTTAAGGACCGCTGACAGGAAAAATGAAGCGAAGATAAGAAAGGCCCGTTTGAGAATGAAAAAGTTGAATAGGAATGACTCTCTTAAACACGAGGACGAAGTTCGCAATTTTTTTGCTCGATTACAGCCTAACCGAAAATAGAATTATAAGGATCTCGGGAGTGGGAAGGCGGACGGAACAAAAGAGTGGCGAGCGGGAGGGGAGAATAAAGAGAAGAGAGGCATGGCGGAAACCATGGAAATTTGTTATCCAGAATGACCCCGCTTATAAAGTTCACCGAGAAGTTCGTGTCGTTCGATAACAGGCCAGACGGAAGGTCGACAACGATGAGGGGGGTCGAATAGGGGTGAGCAGGGCTGAAAGTTTGCTCAAGATTGAACATAAGAACCATAGAACGGAAGAAAGGAGCCAGGAATGCGACAAAATCGTCGAGAAAGGAGAGATTCGCGTATTCTAGCATTACAATCCAACTGGAAGATACATTTTGGTTTCGACAATATATCTCAATATTACGAATAAATAAAATATTTACAAACAACATTAAAATCTTTTATATTGAACATATTTACGAAAGAAAATCTACGAAATATATAATCCATATATATTCTCATATATTATTCTCTGTCCGATAACATTCAAGAAGAAACAATTACATATGAATCAAATATTTTGTTACCGCGCCTCGTATTTGCTTTGATCGTATTAAAAATAAAACGAAACGTTTCGTGATCAACCATACACAGTTGTGTTCCGTTTGTTAAGGAACGAGAAAGATTGGGAAGAGCGGGACGACCCTCGCGCGAAGATTTACAAACAGGAGGGTTGTAAAGAATTCCACTAACAATCGCACCGTAGGGAGAAAATGGGGGGCCGACGAGCGACTTCAAAGCGACGGGGGTTTCTCTTCGTAACTGTAGTGGAGAATGCAGAGTATCGTGCGTGCACCATTGCGATTTCCCGCTATGAGGAAGAACATCACAGTAACTGACTATAAATTAACGATTGTAGATCATGATACATGAAACGAAGTTATTTAGTAATACTTAAAAAACGAATGAAGAAGGATTACATAAGACACGGTATCTGAACGCACAGATATTTCTTTTATAACCTCGAAATACTTTGGAAAAATGAAGATATTATTTATTGACTAGTATCCCAATTGTGTCGTAGTGATATATTAACATTATTGATACGAATCAATGAGATATCTTTCAAGACACAATCCTTCTATGTTTGCGATGTAGAAAATTATATTTAACAACTTTGAAAAGGCATTAGACTACGAGTATGTAGTGCAAGATCCTACAAGGTACAAACCAATCAGTATACTCACCAATAGTTAATTATTTCAAAGAAGATAAAGTTCCTAACCAAACATGCTATACAAAGACTACACAGCAAAACAATGGCTACGCCACGCGGTACAAAAGAGAACTTGTCGAGGACGAAAATTCCCTCGAATATCCTTGCGCTTCTCTATTTCAGTTCTTCGCTCGACTACACGGTCGCGTTATGCATGTTTAAAAATCAGCCCGACGACGTCGGCGAATGTCGCAGCCAGTTTAATAATTCGCGAGTCAAAGAAACCGGTGCCTTGCGCCCTCATGGATGCAATCTGGGAACATGATTGAAATTGTCGAAATTAGGTTGACGAGAAAGTCGAGCCGAGAAACTTTTTCAGCCTTCCATCGTCCTTTGACTTGGTCGTAATAAAGAGCAGCAACTTCTTCTCATTCCCCTTTCGCTAGCCCAGTACCCTCGAGGTTGAATCGATCGACTTTGTTTTCCAAAAGAACAGACAACAAATCGATGGTGGGAAAAATGGTAAAGCGACGGTTTAGAAATTTCTGT
The DNA here is from genome assembly GCF_024542735.1 of Bombus huntii. Lineage (NCBI taxonomy): Eukaryota > Metazoa > Arthropoda > Insecta > Hymenoptera > Apidae > Bombus > Bombus huntii. The sequence continues at coordinate 11,131,587 of NC_066248.1, read as the reverse complement.
GAGTTTCAGAGGGTAAGGCAAAAACATGACGATCGATTTGCATGCAGTTACCGTCGACCTGGTTTTCTAGACGACGTGCCAAGAGGGGGTGAACATTAGCCCGACCCAAGGGGATAAGCTCCTTCGTCTTCTTCGAGATGGAATTTCATTAGAATCGGTGATTATAAAACGCCTCGGAGATGGTGCATTTTCAAAATGAGACAAATGTTTGCACGATAAATCTCTGAACGAGCCTTAGATCTATATGAATAGAAGTTCAAGAGGATCCAACTGCTGGGTAGAAATCTTTAATGAAGTTCGCATTAAGGATCGCTCGGGAAACTGGGTAAGCCACCCTTCTGCCATGGGACGGCTCGGCGTCTTACTTTCCTCGCGAGAGGGAGAAAGAGGGTGAAAGGAGAGAAATATATACAGAGGGAGAAAGAAGGACAGATGGAAGATCAGTAGCGGCATTTCCAAACTTTGCCATTGGACGTGGACTGCTCTCGCCCGGCTAAACTTGCAAAAACTTTCGAACTTTCTCGCTCTGTTGCCGGTTTTTTAATGAATCGTCTTGTTAAAGAATATTCGGCTGATTTGTTTCGAAGTCGCCGCTCTCACCATGACAACAACAAGTCTTAATTGCATTGACTTTCTATCAGAACCATTTGAAGCGAAACACGATGTTAAGTCGTCATTTTGGGTATCGTTTAAAGACTACCGATGTGTTCCGTCGGACGACTCTTTACCTAAACCAGGTCACACACCGCGGGCAAGATGGCAACCAGATGTCTACACATCCTTACTGCATACCCTCAATAGTTTTAAGGACCCACCATAAATCTCAGGAATTTTCTAGCTAAGGTCCTTCAGACTGAACAAATATCTTTTATTTCAAGTGCCCTCACTTTCCTAATCAAAATTGTTTTCAACAAATCCAATGGTCCCGTGCTTTAGACACACCCATCACTAGCTCTCCTCCGCCACAGCATCGTCACTAAACTTCACTTATTCTTCATCGTTAGAATAGTCAACATATCTTTACTGGGTTCCCACCCTTAGATCAATCACTTACTTAATTTGTACATACGCACCAGCGTAACTATCGTCTTTACAAAGTTGTTGGAATAAACATTAATTTATATCTGTTAATTCAGAGTAAACTCAATTGAACCACCACCCCCTATTATTCTAACAGAAATAAGGGGATCGATCATTTCGTAGCGTCGATTATCTAATCGTAACGGGAATTTACGACTCACGTTGACGTTCTTTCGCGATTGCATCTCCCCGCGAATGGTCGAATAAACACGATAATTGTATAAATGAAGTGAAAATATATCAAATTTGACGCTTTTCTATTAGAGTGAAAAAAGTTCATGCATTGTGTTACGACCGTTCGCGGAGAGACGCGGTCGCTAGGAAAACGCGTCAGCGAGAGGCGTAAATTCTCGCTACGATTATGTTAATCGACGCCGCGAAATAGTCGTTCCCCTGTTTCGGTTAGGATAACAGAGGTGGTTTAATGAATGTAACACTGTATTAACAGGTTAACATAGAACAATATATTTTACAATAATATGATGAAGATGTTACAGAAATTTGACTCGACTTTGATCTCTAGATAAATTCGTTTGCTCGTCAGATTTGTCGAAGTGTCAGGTTGGACTCGTCAGAAGGAACTGAACGCCCTTCGATTATTTTCGTTTTTTCTGGAAGGCGACCCCCACTACGTTCGGATCACGCCACATTCTTTTACGCGAGGTAAAATAACGGCCACGAGTCGACGTTTCTGGAGGTCGCCCTGCTTAATGAACCATGCGCTTGCCACTACAATATTTGTTTACCGGGCAGCCGCGACGATCCGTCTGCGACGTTGTAGGACCGCGAGCGACGGTTAGAAAATACAGCCTGTGGTACGCCTCGTGGCGTAACACATTGTAATGTACCCAAGTTACTGTTTCCACGTAAAACCAAGATATTTTTCAATGATTTTTAACTAAGTTTTATATTATTCTCGCAACGAACATTTTTAAAAAATTTCTCTCGAACCAGTTAAAAGCTTTACATCGAATTTCCACGAATCATTTTCGCAATTGCTTGCCAACTCAATCATCTCACAAATTCAGAACTGAATTTTTCATTGTTCCTGCCGTGGCTATATCATACATATTTTTCTCCCGATGAATTCTTTTTCTAAATGTCTCTCTCAAAACTCACATTTTTACCAATTCAAATCTTCACGTCAAATTCCAGCAAGTCACTTCATTAATTATTTTCCAACTTGATTGCCCTACAAGTTCCGATAATATGTACATAGTAATTCACATTTATAGTACAATGAAAGTTGAACGCTTCTATCCTTTCGATTTGTTTCAAACTTTACCAATATAACCATGATAGTCGAGTCTCGTTACAATGCTAATACATAAGTATAATATACATAATGCTCTATAAGTATCATCAAAGTATCGTAAAAGAGTTCCATAACTATTCAAATACTTTGAGCTACTGTGTTTCGTGTGTGCGAGGGTCAGAGAACGAGAGTTTAGGAAAGAACAATTCGAAGGCAGAGCGCATAAATTCAAATGTCTGGTTGTCGTTGTGTCGCAAAAGCGGGCCGTGAATATTCATTGACCATAGTCTAGCCTATCCGTGACTCCGTGGACACTTGTCGTCCTCAGTAGCGGTACACGGAGAACGAGGGAACCAGCCAAGCACGGTTGCTTTGTTTGCTTGTTAGATCCATATCTTGTGACAACGCTTCGAATCGGACGCTTTTATAGAACGCGGCGGGACTGCCGAAATGCGGTTTAATTAACAGAAATTAGTCGACCGAAGAGAAGGGGACAATAAATAATTATGAACGACAGTTCGGAGTCGGGATTCCCTTAATTGAAACTTAATGCCTTGCAGAATTCCTCGTGAAAAATGTTTATGACTAAAATTCGCGTACTTCGAGCTCAGTCCGCGTTTAATTATTCCAGCGTATAGCCTTTTGATAGGATATCTTTTTAGTTTGAACACATTCGGGCACATTCGGCCACATGTGTAAACTATTTGCGTTAAAAGTGGAATATTACACGTCGGTCGTTACGCAAAAATTATACGTATTTCGAAAACCTTTTTCGAGGATTAACATTGCATTGTTCGTGCGCGTACAGCAACGAATCGATTCGATCATGAAATAATTGTATACGGCAATATGAAATATGTAGTTCCTCGGATATTGGGATTCGATAGATGTCGAATATAACTCTTGATCAATTCTACATTTTATTAATTTTTTGATTTCATTACATGATTACACGATTAACATTTAGTTCTCAAGAAAAGAATTACTTTCATATGATCATTCATCGTAAGATGACAAAAACGATGCTAAATTCTAAGATAAATTTAAAAAATAGTGTCTGTAACATCATTAGTTTCCTGTACATTTTAATCTATAGTGTTGATCGATGTAGCTTCTGAGCGGTATACGTAGTAGCAGATAAAAGGAAGGTTAATCGTCTGCTGCTCTAGTTATTCGACATTTTCACTGTTAACTGATGTCTGTTCAATAAGCTACATTCAAAGGTTCTATTTATCTTACCATGAAATCACAAGAACTTAAAATCGGTACTCGTACGCATAATACCAGTAACTCTTTTACTAGATCGACAATATCCTAGAGTCTATATTATATCTATTCCGTAGTTTCGTCAAAGTCAATTTCGTTTCATAAAAAATTATCATGTCTTCTCATACCGCTCAACGAGTAACTATTCTTTTTTCCGGCCATTACACTTTTGATATCTAACGCAAAGATATCAGTCATTTTCTCTACCACGATATCTTAACCATTGTCCACATTCGTGGCGACGAATCTCTTTGCGATACAGACAAAAGGGTATAATCATGGATGGCTGGTTGAAAATACCTCTTCCGGAAAGGTTACATATGCGCAGCGAATTAGTCAGACGGCGCGGCCAACTCATTGGAATCCCTTTGAAACGAATGAATAATCAAGTCTGACGTAACGTTGGATAAAAGCCGGGCCGCGTTCTAAGCGATACGAAAATTAACGTCCGGCGAGCTTGATGCTGTCACAAGAAATACACACGCGGTCAAATCGAATATGATAATTAATTTTCTACCATCGATGTTTCGTTAATGCTACAGTTTACCGTCTAGTTCGGAAAGGCGTGCAATATTGTTCGTTATATCGAAAAGTAGGTACGACAGGATGAAATTCGCTGCGCGGCGAAATAGCCTGACGAAGTTAAAATTTCATTGTATCCGCCGCGGCTGTGCTTCCGACTCCGGTGAGCTACGTATCAAATTTCCTTCCATTTTCATCCTTGCGGTTACACAGTAGGTAGACGCGCGCATCTCGAAAAGGCATCAGCCAACAAAATGGATCAACACGAACAAGGAAGAGTTGTTGCATGCGCGAAACCGAGAGCATTCGACGGTAACGAGTGTACACGGGTCTTCAGATTATCGACGAGCGTGATATTGATCGGTAAAATTAATACGACAAGATCGAATTTAATTGACCGACAACCAGTTACCACCGCCAGTGTCCGCGTGTATCTATTCACGATAAATCACTGGAAAGAGATAGCGATACCAAACAGAATAAAAATAGAGTACCAAGTATACACCTAATTTATATTACTCCGAAAACAACCTCGAACAAGGCTAACCTAGAAAAACACTGCCAACAAAACGCTTCGTAATCGCGGACGCAAACTAACGCAAGAAGAGATGACAGATAACAGTTGCCGGTTTTGCATCGTGAGTCACGCGTTCGCGCGAATTGCGTGGCCGATAGGTTCGCACGAGAGAAGCAACGTATAGCTGGTTTCAGTGCAAACCGGTTTTCCCGCCGTTTCACGCAACCAATCTCCATCCTCGTGTATATGTTACTCTCCACACGCAAACAGAGGCCATGCGATTCAATTTCATCGACCATAGAAAAAGATATATATAATGAGATTAGCAGAAGGTAAAAGGAGACGAAACGATAGGAAGAGAGACGACGTCGCGTCTACTTTGGAATTAGCGCGAGACTAACGCAAACACGTGCGTCCCATTTACCGGGATTCAACGCTCGCGCGTATGCGCAACGAGCGTGTACGCATTCATGCGGTCGCTGCTACCCTTCCGCCCGTTAATACCCTCGATTAACCTCTCGTTGCTAACGATCTGCGAGCGACGTTTAATTCGATCATCGGTTTTACGCGGGTAAATTCATTACGCGACGCGGTTAGTCGCGACTCGCGCGCTACTGTCGATCGAACGTTGTCAGGTGATTCCCTCATCTTTCGAGGTCGAGCTAATGATTTGCACTGGGGAGGTCAGATAGGGGAAAACAGATGTTTACTGACTGGTAGAGAAATCCGTGCAGATGGTTGGAATTGAACGAATGAAAGTGGTCAGTCGTTTCGATGCGGGCAGGAAATAATTAACACTTTATGAGTAGATAGGAAGAAAGATGGAAATAGGGAGAAAATGGATAGAATGATGGATTGTTTTCTTGAAATTGTTTTGCATATTCAGTATTTACAAATCACGATATGGTGTACCTCTGATAGAATGTCAATTGAGAACTATCTTTATGTTTTGTATAATATTACATGTGTGGAGTTTATATAAAAGTTTGAATTTAACTTGAAATGGTTCAAACGTAACGGATAGCGTTTGAAATGTAACTAAGTATTCGGTTACAATACAACTGTTTCCCATTCAGAATGGCGTTGGAAACGTAACAGGATTTAGAGGATTCCTTTTGATCTATTCGATCCGTTTGGTCAGTTTACGCATTGCTTGTATGGCAACAGATTCTTTGTTTAGATTTCAGTGCCTTTTGAACCTAAGGTCTATTGTATAGTATGGGTGAATCAAAAAGTTCATATAAATTAACAAGCGTCATAGCACGCGAATTTGTATGTCCTCGAAGAAAAATACATTTGAAAAATAGTGTAGAAGAATGAAAACAATATTATACATTTTCTAAATTTTACTAAATCAATTCTAACTGCTAGCCATGTATCCATATGTATGGTTAAGAATTTATAACCTAGATCGGCAAACACTTACTGAAGACAAGAGATGTTTATAAGCAATTCATCAGGATGCTTTCGAAACAGCAATAATAAAATCTACTTTCGAATTTAAGTTACTTCGTTTTGTCTGAACCTCGAGAAGTCCATATGTTCCGGCGATTTAATCCCGATTTTTGCGGCGGTTTATCTTTCGAGCGAGCTACCCTCGAGCGGCGCTTAATTTGCGGAAAAGGGGCGTTATCGTTAGGATCGACGAGCAGCTGTGACGGCTCTCGCCCTTCCATTATAGGGTTAACCGTAATGGATGTTCGGGATATACGGTGCTATTCGCATTTCTGGGCCACATAGTTCAAAATTAGCAGGGACTCGTATCTCTCGTTTATCAGTAGTTCTGAAATGTCATTTGTATTGGTGAAATGCAGCGTGCTATGCCGAACACGCGTTCAACATCCTGATGAAGTTTTCGATTCGATCGATGACACTTCATGGCTAATATTTGTCTTTTATTTGTTGTCATTTGAAATGAACTTTCGTCAGAAGCATTTGGTCATTAATTTTCTTCCTCTTTTGTTTATCTCGTATGTAATTACCCAAATAGCTTTACCTTTTATACGATACCTGACTTTTCTGTTATATTAAAATAAGACGTCATAAGAGCCTATTTAGAGAAACATTCGAAGAATAAAAATCGTCAATTATATTTAAACTGTCAATAGTAGCTTCGATAATTCGGATCTCGATAATTTCGATACTTCGGATAATCAAACAAATTGCCAACAAATCGATGAGTTTACAAAGCATAAAACCCGATATTACACATTTCCCTCCACTGATTTTATACGGCCAATCAATTTCATGCTCACTCTACCGATACTCCCAATGGCAAACAGATTTCACCAACGCTCAAATAAAACTCTAGAACCGATCAAACATAACCCAGACATCAATCCCATAAAAATCCAGCAACCATCGTTCTACGAGTCGATTCGACAACCGCTCTGAGGAACCAGGGAGCTGGCACGTGCCGCAAAAAACCCTGTCCATTGGACACCGAAAAACCGAGCAAAGGGAAAACGATTCGTCTTCTTTATCGGGCCGTTTCGCGGTCGAACACCGGCGAGAGAATCGGTTGAATCGAGAGGGTGAGGAAAAAGCTTGCAGTCAATTACGCGTCTCGGTCAGTCGAGTTAGACAGATGCGAACCGGCCATCACAGAATTTCATGCGCAGTTCGGCCCTCTCGTTATTACTTATTCGATGGATTTACGAGCTATCCGACCGTTTCGTCACGAGCCACCGGCGTAAATACACAGGCCGAGCACGATCGTTTCGTTTCTAGCCATACTTCGAAACCCGATAAATTATTTCACGTGGGGGCAGGATTATAACCGCGGGGCGTGTTCTGGCTGCAATTGGTTCGGTATGATCCGTAGCCGACATATAAATGAAACAGAACGGAAATCGGTAAAGGCAGAAGAAAACAAGAGCAAAGAACGAGGCAAAAATTGAAGCAAGTTGGTTACTGATCGCGTTTCGTTGAGTTGATTGTACGCTGCGTGCGTGCAACGTTCGTGAATTCAAAGCAAACGCGATTCTATTTGCGTGTCCCGTCACAGGTCCTCGGCGTACACTAAATTCGCTGTAAATTATACGTACGAGGGACGTAAAAAGTTTGATACACACGCGACCGCAACGAATAATCCCATTGGGCTCCGCTGTTATGAAACGAATAAAAACTAATATAGCATATATTTTTCGTTTCTTTGTCACTTATAGAGTTTCATTGATGTTGGGACTGGTAGTTTAAAGTTCGAATCATATGATTGTAATTATGTATAATTCAGTGTCAAAATATACATGTTTAAAAATAAAATTGTTGTAAACCTTTTACTAATATTGAAAATATTATTTCTAGTTGGATTAGGCTTGTTTGCAAAAAATAACGATTCGCTTTATTCAAATATCTTAATCAATTCTGACCGCGCTGGTCATTGACGATTCGTTAGTATCATGGAGAGTAGAGTAGCACCACTTATCGTAACTACCACGGCAGTGCGATAAATGGATACAGTTATGATTTCATGTGCAGTCAGAATTCTCTTGATAAATATCATTTATTAACTATAAATAATAATTTATTAAGTAACAGTATTAATTTGTAAGTAACAAGTTGCAGTCCACGAATTACCGTTACATAAACAGTTTCCATAATTAGCTAGCTTGTCATTTATGAAACGCAGTTATAGAACTTTACTTATTTTATCGCCAAACTTGTTGCTGCTATCTAAGAAAATTTAACTTGCAGCGAGTCGTAGAATTTCGCTAATAATATTAATCCAACTGCGTGCAAGGAGGTTCAAGATTACGGAAAACCGAAACTTGGATAACTTTTAACAGTGTATAACATTTACTGTAAATGCTCTGCCTTATAATTCATTGATTTTCCTGACCAGTATTTAAAAAAGACTAGTTCATGTAAATGTTCTTGGTCAAATTCACGCGAGTAATTTCTGTTATTCCTGAAACTTGACAAACTCCCGTAGCCGTATTAACTCGCGTGTAACTGTGACACTCGTCGTTCGTCGATCACGCAGCACCGATAGAATCGCGTTTTGGCGAAGTATAAATGTTGCCACGCTACGCGGCTCGAGACCTATGCGAGTTTTCACGGGGGCCAGTTTCGAGCGAGAACCGCTGCGCGAGACGCGATATTTGTCATTAATTCCTGCGTGTGACGTAAAACGAATTAATCCTAGTCGGCGCGGAAGCCACTTCTGCGAATATCCAAACACAAAAGCACGGATACGCGAGTGTTCGAGTTATCGAGTCGATATTGACGCGGCTCGTGATTAACCTCGGCACTCCGCGTTGCTCAATGTGCTCCATGCGTTCTGTTTTCCTGCCGCTAGACATTTCCGAAAGTGTTCCCATCCCCTTCACGTCGAACAAATTTGTTTTTCAATTAAAACTACGAACACCGGAAAAAAGATCGCTTTTGCATTCTTTCTCGAGTGGAAATTCTCCGTTTACTTTGCTTACGGTTAATCTGTCCTATTGGGATTGACAGATATCAAAGCGTTTCGATGATAAAATCCACCGAGGGAAAGTAGAAGCTGCGCTTTTATTAAAACAAAAATTCATTAAAACTTCGACTCCACTCGGTGATCGAACGCTTAAGATGGCTGAAACGGACGGACCGTAGAAGTTTACAAAAGTAAAACTACTTGAACTGCACGCTGCAATGCGGCAGTCGTTTCAGAACTGACTAGGAGTGCTTTCAGTCTTGAGAAGTTGGGACAGAGTTGATGACTCAAGTCCAAGGCTAGACAAGTTCCGCAACCGAAGACCAACTTGAGAGTCTTAACTCTGTGAACACATTATGTAGTTCCTCGTACAGCATGCACTTTTAATTATCCTACTTAACAAACCGTGTTTAAATACGCTTTAGAAATTAGCTTATGAAGAATTGAAAATTATATTCTGCGGCCTTCTACTCCGAATTGTTGGCTAATATAATTACAAAAACAATAATGCCACGTTAACTGACAAATACCGAACAAATGTCTTGCTTCGTTATGCGGTCGTCGCTATCCTTACCAGAGTTAGCTTCTAGTGTTATGTATATATAATAAATAAAATTTAACCAAACTTTCCTAGAAATGTATCACCGTTGATAAGTGATCAGACAAGCGTCAATTGAAGTCTGGCTAGTTAACAAAGTTATAACCGTAACATTCAGTTACATAAGCTTCGTACTGTACAGAATAAAAATACACGTAACAAAAATTCAAAGGAACAAGATTAACTCGTGGAAATCACAAAAATATCTAAATTGCACGAGACATATTCTCTCTCGAAATAAAACAAAACAAGCAAACCATTTAAACGATACGAACGGAACGAGAACACAACAATGAGCCGGTTGAAACAGCAATCGAGGTCTGCTTGGGTTACCAGTTACGATGAAAACCGAGCGGAGAAATTATGAAGTCGGGGAAACCATTTACGGTTTCGACGGCGTAAATAATTACCGTGTGTCAACGACACGTAGCCGTATTTACCGTGGCAAATGCATCATCGATAACCGTGACAGGGCCGCTTCTAACCGCGACAGGGCAACTGCGACTCGCGCGCACGACCCGAGTTATCGTTCGTTCATCGATTCGTCGCTGGATTAGCAGCGAATGTCCATTATACGTTCGCGCGGAACGGTGGCTGACTCGTTAGCGGGCCACGGCGACCTATAAAATTTATTATCCTGGATCCGTGCGAGTACCGGGCACAATATCCCCCGCGGGACGCAAATTTGTAATCGGAATTTCGCGAAGCGCGGAAATTGCCACGGCGTTGTTTAAAGGGATCCACGTCCGAACAGATATGACAAACGTGCTTACATCCAACTCCCTATTCGGGTGTTCTGGCACGCGTGCGTTCACGTTCAATTGGATTCTCCCGTCAAGAATTTACATACCGACATACCGCGCATTAAAATGGACAAATCATTTGTAAAACTGAATGCAAACGTAATCTAGAGTTCATAAAAACACGTAGACTTAAATGGGAAGCTCGCATAAGGATTTAAAGTACATTTAGCACACTTTGCGGATTTTTAAGTTACGCTGTTATATAAATTTCAAGCATCTAACAAGCTTCTTGTGTTCAACATTGGATTATTTTGTGACGAAATATCTGGAATTGGTGCGTACTAAAACGATTGACAGGGATTGTATAACTATACTTTACTGTTAATTCAAATTTGACTAGAATGTACTATAGATCCTCATTCCAGATTTCCATTCAATCTATTTATAAAACTAGAGTAAATACGTATGAGACGATATTCTTGAATTTTTTGTATTCATTAACGATTGTACGAACAATGAATGTATGTATTCTGTATTGCAGTTATAAAATCATTGATCTCATAGTACAGAACGCAGTATCGTTTAATTTATGGCATGTTCAAGTGTCTGCGCTTTCCCTTATTAGGATGGAGTAACAGCTCTAAATATTTGTAGCATCACGTCGTTTTACAAATTAAACAGGTATCGAATTTGTGTAATACTGGGGAAATGCATATAAGAACCTATAATAGTAAGAGTATTGGAAAACAAATATTATGGGAATGATAAGATTTTGTCGGTCCAGCCGGGAGATTGATAAATGAGAGAATGTAGGATACTTGGAATGAAGTGTTGGAGGTGTGGAAGAAGAGTGTTTGTGGATTTAGTACTTGAGATTATCGGGCAAATGCCGACTGTATACCTATCTGAGATTCTACGTAGAAATCTGAATGTCTAACTGTCTCTTGAAGATAATCGCATCGAACGAAAGAAACATAGAAATACAGGAGAAAAAATGCGTGTGCCTGTTAGTACAAATGGTCAAGAAAGATGCGTGTGTAAATTAATTAGTATCCAGAGTCTAAAATGAACGTCTACGTTCTTGGATATCAGGGATATCACATAATCAAACCTGTCTACAACTCAACATTCTTTCAATAATAAAAACTTCCAATTGTATCAAATTTACGCTATCAAAAGCCAAAAACTCAATCATGGAGATCAATTCGGTTCATTGTAAGCTAAAGTCGAAGCATAAAATCAATCATACCTTCACAATAATTATCCATTCCCAATAAAAAAAACAGCTTATACACGATATCGTCGTTTACGATACAACAACGAAGAGATAGCAGAAGAAATATATATACATAACAATATAATGTAACAAAGTTTCTGTGTTTATCACGGCATGTTGGCAGTTTCGATAATTAAGCAGGAGATACAGGGGTCGCGCACAACGGAAAAAGCAATTTAAATCGGAAGCGGAGCAGCGGCGGCCGCTCCCGCTGCATTATTTCATTATTTCGTCGAAATCATTTCATTAACACGGGTTGCATCGTTTCGATGGCCGTTCATCGACACCGTTACCGCCACCATTATCGCGGGATATCGCGGCCGTGTGCCGGCCTATAAATCGCGGGGTTCGCTGCGAGCGATTGCCTTATTACCATGCAGCTACCGGTAAAAACACGCAGCTGCAGCTGACGCGGTCCGCTCCGGAACGCGCGGCAAGACGCGCAAAAAACTTCTTCCACCACCGGCCAGAGTTTCCGATTGGATTAAAATTTGCGAAACTAGCTTTCGCGTTCCATGAATAATTTTCACGCGTCCGCGAGACGCTCCAACCGGTCCTCTTTGGCAAGTCCCGACGACAGAACACTTGAAGAGAGAAAAGACAGTCACGAAAACGATGAAACAATGGTCGATTAACGTTTGTGAAAGTTGAGTGAGAATTTGTTACCATTAACGATTGCTTTTGCAAAATTGGCTAACACACCCTTTGTTGGAGGAAGATTGATGATTATGGTAACTGAAACTTTGCGGACGAATTGTTTCAATTGCCTGAAATGTTTTGTCACATTTACTAAGTTTTGCTTTTCAAGTTTTACACCAATAGCACAAAATTTGAACAGAAGAACTGAGAATGGAGGGTGTACGAAAAATATATAATGTAAGGGAAAACAAATCAATCATTCGAATCTGCAAAAATGCTCCGTTGTGAATTTAAAATTAACAATAGAAATCATTTTATATGACCTCGTCGAAAGATAAATGAATAGTTTATACAATTGGGGTCCACGTAATAGGAGTTCATTCTTCTCACCATCCATGATTTTTCGTTCATATAATAGGGATTCACGTTCAATGAATTCAATCGATTGGAGTCCATTTAATTGGGCACGGTCTAAAATTTCGTTTAAATAAATGGAGTTACTGTAGTAGTAATTAACGCATGAATCGTCGGTCTATATGTACCTGATTGGACTGCTCGTGCTATCGACGATTCAATGTGTTCTTGACAAATATATAAGCCATTCGAAAACTACATTGATCAACTACGAAACAGGAAAGTAGAAACGTGTGACGATATTACGAGCATTATTCTTTTAAATTTATTTTGCAATTCATCTCATACTGTTACACGTTCCAGGAACGTATGGAAGTATTATATCTTTGACGAATTGAACATTAATTATGTACCTGAACAACAAAATTGTCGACCTGATAAAAAAGTGGGATTGTTCATTCACACGTAAAGAGGAATCGCTGAACATTTTTCAAAAACTTCTCTAAACAAAATTGTTTCTTTGAATTAATTATCTTGACTGCTCTAATTGTAAGTTGAATGGAGTTAGTTGTTAAGTTTTGTTACGCTTAGCTGTCGAAATAGGTATGTCGATAAATCATCTATAGTGATACTCAGAAAGTCAGCCAGAGATAGTCAGTCTCGGAGATACATGTTCTAATGTAGATATCTATGATAAATAGAGTCTCTATTACGAACCGACGTCTTTAGTTGAATGGTATTGCACGGTTGTTCTACAAGCACACTGATTCTCTTAAGAGATATCAATGGATAGACAAACTGTCGGTTCTGTATCTTAAATGATATGCCCGATGAAGCTATCTCTGAAGAGGGAAGCAAAATAGAAAGTGTATACCTACCCGATATCTAGTGCTGATACCTACTTGTCAGAATATTGGAGATTTGTCCGTTTGCAATAACTTTCTCTACAGTGCGTTACACCGTGTAAAATGTCGAGCAAGTCAATCGCTATCATTCTAACTTCATATCTTAGGATGCGTGTAGGTACATTAAGATCTGTTGATTAAGACTTTACAGAAATTTCATTTTCCTTCCCAGGGGTGATTCAGTTTTTCAGTTTCGTTAGTAACCAATGTATTCAGAAACAATTTGCAAATCAATTTCAACTTACTGAGACATAACTCCTCCTTTTAGTGCAAATACGCATCAGTACAAAATATTCGATGAGAACAACGTATAGCGACATACATAGTAGCATACAATGTTTGCGTACAGTAGCCGCGATTCAAAAGTAATTGAATAAAAGCTAATACCACTTGCATTTAGAAGACTACACTTAATGTAGTTTAAATTTACTAGCCTCATATGCAAAGTTGATTAAAATATAACGAGGTAACTAGTCGAGGAAACACATATATTCTCATTAGCTTAACAAATAAGTAGTGCTGTCACCAAACACGCATCCCTAATAAGGAGAGAAGATTAACTAGAGCAAATCGACATTAAATATTACGTTATTGAAAGGTTAAATAAATGGTCAATGTGCGTGGTTAAATTATAATCACGACTGGTTTTCTTTTCCAGAAGATATTTTCTATCGGCTCGTAAAATTGTCCCGGGCCGACGAATCGAGCATGCCACGGAGAATTCTTTCGCAAATGGTTATCAACGTCACCAGCCGTTGAGAAAGTCCCTGCAACGAGTAGGACGGTCGTCGTTGCGAAATCAAGCTGGAAGGCGATTGAATATTCATGTAGAGAGAAGTCTCAACTCTCTCCCTCGCTCTCTGTCCCTTTCAAGTCGCCTCCCTTTCCAGTCGTCTCCCCAACACGGAGCTCGACTCCAATCCTGACGTTGGCACCTGATACGGTCTATGCTTGCGCGAACGGCTGGAACGCATTATCGAGCATCTCTTTGGCGACGGAGACGCGTCCTGACGTTCGAGAGCGTCGATTATCCGTATTGTACGCTTCGAGCTTCCTAACACTTTCTCTGAAATGTAGAGAAGACTTGGAAGATTCGATTTTACGCCGAAACAGGGACCGAGTGCTTGATAATGTGTCAAGTAAATTTTAAAAAATTGATTGAAAATAGCTATATGTTTTGAATTGTGCGGGGATCGAAAAATGTCTTTGTTGAACTTATCGAGAGATAAGTTTCAAACTAACGCGTAAAATCAGAATATTATTCGTATCAAATCAAATGGAGATCTGGAGGTATGTTAGAAAGAACGATGCTACAGCAATTTTTATCAGTAAAATTAAGATGCTACAGCGATTTTCGTCGTGTCTTATAAGAAAAGTTTTAGGATTTTTATTAAGAAAATTTCACTCGAAGATCAATAGATGAAAATGAAAAATCAAATAAAAATAGATAAATTAATTTAATAGGATATCTGTATTGGGTAGTAACTTTGTTCTAGATCGCAAGCCTGGAGCGAATACATATTTCAATGTATATTAGAATGAACAGTTACCATAACGAACGAACTTCCAGAACCAATTACGTTCGTTCTAGCATACTCCACTATACATTATCCCGAATGACTTGTATTACATTGAATACACGTTTCTTCCTGAGAAGATTTAACACTCGAAGGATGCACATATTATGGTACTTATTGGTATCCTTCATCAATTTAACTCTCTTTAAACACAATCTTCTTGCTGTCCCACATAAATATCAACTTTTACCAATTATCAATAAACTAATATCTACACAACTTTCCATATTACACATCATAGATATCGTTCATCAGTCTGCTTCGTAATTACTCCACATGAATAATCCGATAAACACAAATAAACCTAATACATCTACGCTATTGTATATTAAAGTATTACCCATGCCGGTAGCCCGTTATACACATGTTTGCTTTAAAATTGTTGGGAGAGTCTTCCGGGAAAGGTCGACTTATTGCCAGAGTTTCCGAGCAATTTCGCACACGCCATATACGTGGGGGTCGACGTAGGGTGCGGAAGAGCGTTGTTCCCCGGACATGGCGAGAAGTGGCAAGAAGGAGGACGCGAGGCCATGTAACAAAACTTGGCGACCTTTCAAGCCGGAATTCCGGTTCTTCGTTCTCTCGCTACGGTTTAAACGATGGAACGAATCCTTTTTCTCTTCGCTAGTACCTAGAAAAGCCGTGAATCCCCGAGGGTGGCGACTGACTTCTGAATTCGTGATACGAAAACGCCACAGACCCGCTCTTATTCTCTCTCTGTCTTCCTCTGTCTTTCTATCTCTCCCTCTCTTTCTCTCTCTCTCTCTCTCTCTATCTATCTCACACTCTCTCTTAGCTTAGAATTCTCCTTGGAAAACCAAGAAATATCTTAAAGGGGCGTCATCCAAGATAGAGCTAAGATACCTGCTATCGAATTTCTTTAGTTGCTCTTTACGATTAGAGTAAACTAGATTAAAATCAATCAAATTTATGCATTAATGGTAAACCAAGTTATTATACAATTATTATGTAATATCAGAATGAAGATTTCGTGCGGTGCGTATTATGAATGGATCTCGAGAGCTAGAGATGCGTAGGAGAAGTAGGCGTGACTGAATATGTCCCGAGATTATCATGTAGGAACAGTTTGCTCGAAGTAAGAGAAATTGTAAAATAAAGAAAGATGTGTTCTTAAGTTAGCTCTTAAATTCTTTCATATCGTATCGTCCTTGATATTTCCATACCGTACTTTTAAATTTCAGAATTATTTTTCATATATCTAACCATAGTGTAACAAAAATTGCTACGGTAGATTTCCATTATCACCTTTCCCTTATGTTTCACACATTTTTCATTCAGATACCCTTAGATTAACAAAGTCAATCTAGACACAATTTCGTATTCTATTTCAATAAGATCAGAAAGAGAATACAGATTTAATAGTTTCAAGTGACTAAAACGCGTGATGATCGAATTACTCGGACGTCGATTAGCGAACAGTTAATTGATTCAACGAAACTCGATGTTTCCGCGGGCATTTTTCTCTCGTGAGAAAGCCGGCCGCAATAATTAAACGGCGGGCGATCCGCGCTTACACCGCTTGACGCTTTTCATTAAGCTCGAGCGTGTAGCGTAATTGCTTTAGCGTTCCGCGTGTCTCGTTCCCTCGCTGCATACCATCCGCGTTCCTATCCCCAACATTCACCCGACACGTACTTACGATCCGATAAACTTTCACAGAGAGGGAAAAGAAGTTGGTTGTTTTCGACCTCGAAAAGCATAGGAGTCTGGTGCGTGCAACGAACTGTCGTTGCAGAGAATTCGAAAGAAAAGGGGGACACTGGGTTGAAAGGGCACGTTCCAGGTTTCAACAAGAGGCTTTCGTGACTGCAAGAACGTTCAGAGTGACCTATCAAATGGCTACACCAGTCATTTTCCGGTTAACCGTCTATTTCATAGTGAAAAAGAAAGAAGTAAAGAACGAGAGATACCGAGAGACAAGGTGAACTACCATGCATGGCCTAGGTCCATGGGATTTGAGTGTCTCTTTTACGAGACCGTTTCGTTGAGTTCGCGAGACCATAGCGGTATCGTTGACCCTCTGAAGATAGGGCGAACATAAATAAATTCAGGGATGGCAGAACGTAAAGTTTTATACACAAGGTTTGTGAAATGTTTGGTTACGCTTGCGGGCCACAATGTCGGTAAACCGTGAGGTCGAGAACGCTCTCCATAAATGCGACCGTTCTCTCTTTGGGTTAGATTTTACGTGTAAAAGGAACTGCTTTATAGAATGATAAACGCGCATCTTTTTGTTCATGATTCGAAACGTTTTCTCGGATTTTGGCTTGTTTCTAATGTTTTACGGCCATTTAAGACATCGATCGTTTAAATTTTGAAAACAGTTATTTGTATCATTGAAATAACGAGAATCTTTGTAGAGATTTCTGTAAATCGTACTCGCAATCGTATCATATCTTCCGAAAGACAAGAGTTTAGTTTTAATTACCGAAAGTAGCTAACCGTTCCGTTCGTTAAAATCTTCTGTTTAGGACTAGACTCTCCATTCATCTCTTAAATAGAAATTAATCGATCGATATATCATTCCACTATGAATTATATATTCAATATCTGTTTAATGAATAACAAATCACTGATTCTATAGAATAAAAAAGTACACAAATATTCTATTTGCTATAACCACAAAATGAGGAGAATATTTATTGCCTCTTAAATGAACTCTGAATCACTTAATAAAGTATGGCAAACATTCTCGCTACATGAAGAACAAAGAAACTAAAAACAGGACGATAGAAAATGAGGCAGCAGCCAATTTGAGCATCGCTGACGCACAATGTTGCTCGCGAATCGCGTGTCGCGATCTGTTGTGCTATAAATACCGAAGGATCGCTGATAGAGATGCGAAACATCGTAGCACGCGACCAATACCACTTTGCCACTCCCATAAAGCAACCGAACCCATCGACTATGCAATTTACATTCGTGAATCCTCCTCGGGTCACACTGGATCGCCGTCCGACCGCTCGCAGCACATGGTCGAACAGTTAATATCGATATGGCAGTGCGACGACAAAAGTATACTCGATAGGAGCGAAGATGAAAAGGCGGTGCCGAGGGATGGATCGGCGAACGGTTATTCGACGAGCGTGCGAGGCCACTTCTGCACAGTTTCCATGGCATTCGCGTCTTACAAGCAATGAAACATATCGATGAAATGTCCTTTTACCTTGGTCTAGATGACGAAACTTTATCATTGGGGAACAAACCCGATCAGAATGTTTTTCCTCGACATTTACTATCAATCTTACAAACTGCATTTATTTTTGTAATGGGACAAACACGCGGTTTGATCACCGAATGGTTGTTTTGTCGCCGCTTTGTTAGCTCATTATACTGGATTGGTATCTTCGTGAAGTTCGATGTTCCTCTTTAACTTTTTGAAAAGTGTTATGTATGTTATATATGTTGTTGTCGTTTATACAGAACTGTTATTTTATGATTATGAGGTTACGGAAAGTTTTATCGTTTTTATTCATCGAAAGAGAAAGGAATCAGTTGTTCTAAATGAAATTTCTACGAAGTAGTTTCCAATATAATCTTTCTAATTCGCTGTTACTTCTACTTAGCGTCAACCATCTATCTAGTGGTTTTCGATAAATAATAATATAGTAAATATACAAGCGTAATCTGAGAACAAAATTTTTTGATTAACCTAGTAAAATGCTATAATGCAAAGTACGTGATTTCAAAGAAAAAGCACCATTTTTCCGGATAAATAGTTGATTCTCAGTAACGCCCTAGAACGTCACGCACTTGAAACTTGCCATCCGGGAGAATGCACTTTTCCGAGCGCTCTTTCCGCTGCTCTTCTCTGCGTCGTTGCCGTATAAGCGAGCATTTCCGTAATCCCAGTCTTTCTCTATTATTTAATTTCTCCTTGTTCTTATTCGTTCCTCTCGCTTTCGGTTTACGTTTAGCCCCCCCCCAGCCACCCCTTTCTCATTACTCGGTTTCTGCATATTTACGTTTTAAATAATCTTCCATGTGCTCACGCTTTTTGTTTCGCGACTCTCTTCCCAGACGAGAATAAAGACTTTATTCTATTCTGCTTCAGTTTATCCCGCTTATATCTGCGCGTTCCGTATCTACTGATTCAACACGCTGTCCTGGCATCATTATGAACGTGCACAAATACTATGAACGCGCATAAACACTATAGATCCAGGTAGATCCAGGTAAATTATCGGTCGGACGAACCGGTTACGAAAGACGTGTAGCCCGAACGAAGGGGCGACCCGATCGGAATTGCTAATTAGGCGCGTGTAAAATTACTGTAAATCGACGAGCCCACTATTACCGTAAACAGCCTATCCTGCCCGAGAATATTTCACCGTAGGGGGGACCCGGCGAAGCGTTTATCTTCGCGAACGAGATTTAAACGCATACGATCTGCAAACGATTTTCCATTCCGGTCGGTGAACGCATGTTCGATCGCCGGGGATGCCAGAGGCGACGCTGTTTCGAATCTTTCCAGAGAAGCTGAGCGAGAAGCGTTGTTCGCTGCGATGTAACTAAAGACAGATCACAAACTGGGAAAGGAAGTTCTGCGTACTTTGAGAAGATTAACTTCTTGCTGTGGTGCGTGTATACTTGGAGTCACGATGGTGGATGTTTGTCTTTCTGGCTCGTTTCAAGTTTGAAGGTATATTCTACGATGTTTTATCTCTATTCAAGATATCATAGACTCTTGTCTATTATTAGGAAAACGTTAACAATCTTTAGAAAGATGTCAACGATCTTGAAAACTCAAAACAGTACAGGGGAAAAGTTATGAGTCGTTATATCGGTTGCCCTGAACCAAATAACTTTGTCTTGACACAATTTTTTGTATCACGAAAATAACTAAAATGTCAAGGAATCGAGAAGAAAGAAAATACTTGATTATATATCAAGGGGAACATTCAATATCGCAATCATTAAGAGAATCATCAAGAACCACCAAGAATCGCAAGATCGTGGATTTGCCGAATACACGATTTGATTTTCTATAATTCTTCAAAGTTGCATCGCAATTACTGGCACGAGAAAGATTAAATCACGTCGTGCTTTATCCATATTACCAAAGATCCAATGGTTTGTTTGAAGAGATTATCACGCGGAGCAGACCCTGACGCTACGATAAATATTCGAAACGTCTAGAATTTCAGATTCATGAAGTTCGAGCGCGGCGTATGAATTACTGGGAAGAGGTGGTGGAAGTTTAATCGGGATACGCGTCCTTGATATCGGCCGGCGGGAAACGCAGGCGCAGCGTACCACGCGCCTCCGCTTGAAATTATACCGTGGCTCGTTCCGTTCCTCCAGAGACTACAAATCGTTCGAGAGTATCAAGATCTCACGCAGTCCTTGCTCCACTTTCCCCTCTTTCTCCTTCTCTCCGCCAGCTCTCTCACCCCCGCACGCCTTTCAATTACCGTAATTTTCGTTATAAATTTATCTCGTTGTAAAAACGTTTTATTACGCAATCCGGTCGATTTAATGCCGGCACCGATTTCGTGCGTTCCCGCCCGTCCATAGATCTTGCTCGATGGTTTGCAATAAAGGAGGATACATTCAGCTGAAATTGACGGCGATACTGTTTATCGCGCTTGAAAGTTATATTTAGATTTCTGTCGGGCAAATGGATCGTTCTTTTCCAGATTGTAAAGATTTCCTTCCTCTCCTTTTATGGACTCTAGACTTGTTAATTTTCTTATGAATGAAAGAATGCTGATTTATGACTTCGAATCGGAGCATCATGTAAATTTTGTATATTCTCGAAGTATCTTGAAATGATTTTTAACGTGATTTTGTAATTCGTCTTAACGTGAATGACCTTGAACGTTCTTTTACGATCTTTTTGAATGACCACAGCAAACAATTATAGGAATATTTTGTGAACCTTTATGCACGTACTTCGATGATTCGATAGAATTTTATATAGTACTTTTAAAAATAGATGACCAAATAAGAAATCGCTAAGAGATCGCTCTGGTTCTCGCGAAGCTGTCATTAAATGTAACAGTTTCTGACGGCAGAGCTATTAACGGTAACAGTCAGCCATGTAATTAATATCTGTATTCTCATTAGTTCCTGAAATCCCACGGCAGACAGCGTTGATGCTATTATTCATTACACGTGATCATCGAATCTCTAAACATACTACTACCTCGTTATATTCATCAACCCGTAATCTCGTACTCTTTTGATGAAACAGTGCAAATGATCCTCATGCTGACTCATAAAAGCGATACTTCCTTCTAACATCCTATCAAACAAATCCTTCTTATTCATTCTAACCCAATCTAAAACTATCGTTGTTCCCTATTAAGAGGGATTGTAAAGGACTAAAAATAAATAAACAACAAGAACAAAAATGTCAGAAACACGATAGCGCATCGTACGCGAACGAAAATAGCGGTGGCCACAGTTCGATTTCGGCATTGTCTGCCGTCAAAGGCAAGCAGAAAGGGTATTTGCTGTAAAGTCGGCGCGTAAAATGACGTATAGAACAACCGATGTATAGAAGACAAACATAAAGTCCGGGCAAAAGAGAATCTTACCTGGTGTGGCTGCAGGGTGTCAGGGATAGGCCGTGGTGGTGGATTAGCCAGCCGTGCTTACGGGGCGCATAAGCGCAACCTCCACCTCCGAGCTACTCCGGCTTTGTCTCTGCATCCTGAAAAAGCGAGAAATAAGCGAAATGAGTTTTATGCTGTGGTGCGTCGCGCCACCGCGTGACAAAGTACTTACGCGTCGTCCTCGGGACCAGCGACCGATTGTCGTTCGCTTTCCCGACGATATTACGAAATTTATATCGCCTGCGTTATTCTGACTGACGTGCAATACATAGGAAGATTGCTTTGTTTCAATGTTGATACCGAGATTTATAGCATGGAAAATGAAAAAAGGATTAATTCATACTTCAAACTGGTAATGAACCTTATTCAGAATAAAATGAGGTTGTAAGTCGTGTTCTATGTTGCTTGGTATAGTCTATTGCACGCCAGGATAATCAACCGTGTCACATATTTAAGATATCAGTTCTCAACATTTTAATACATTTGTAAAATACAGTAGAATGAAATTTTACCATTTTTTATATGTAATACTTGGCTTGCATTGATTTGTTAATTTGTCCTGGTCCTCGTATAATAAAGAGATCACGAATATTTTCAATTAAACGAATAAGTACAGCCTCCTTTATACTATATAGATTTCGATTACATTACGGATAAGACATACGTGCAATCATTTCTGAGTTGCAGTATAGTTACACTTAACAGAATCGCATAATATTCTAACGGGCGGGAACACTTTCAAATTGACGTTTAACAAACATGACTTCTGTAATGAACGGGCCGAACTCTGCGCTGAATAAACATGCAAATCAGCGGCCCACCCTCGTCGGTGAAGACGCTCTTCAACTCGGATAATATACATAGTGCAAGGGTTCTGAATTCCAGCGACCCTCTGTGGTTCGAAATCACGTTATATACTCGGAAACACATGATACACCGTATCCCAGATATACGTCTGTGTCCAAGTCAACGGTTTAGCCCGACTAAAATCGATCGTTTGTCAAATTCGAAAAGCGACAGCGCAAGGTCCGAATACCAGCGCGATGTTATTAATATTCCTTGTCGGTTCGACGATTTCCTATCGCGCGTAGATACTCGAAGCCCGCTTTGAAATTCTGCCCCGGTCGACCGAACCTTTTTTCTGTTACAATGTCGCTTTTAGATACACGCTGGAAGTTTGATATTGAAAAAAAAAGGAAAAACGAAAGCGGTTCGCCGAGGATTGATGGGCGAGAGTTGCACCCCGCGGGTACAGCGCATCGGTATTCGGCGCAGAGTGTACGATTGAACATCAATATACGTTTTACCCTCGTCCGGCCTTGGTCACGCGGAGGAAGCACGATCGACGCGGAAAAACGGCCAACAATAAGTGGCTGCTGCCATTAGTCTTGGTAACCGTTATGGCACGAAGCGTACGATCGAACTTTTTCAAACGTCCCAGAATTTAGTTCGATTCAATTTCTAGTAATTTCAAGTAATTCCTGCGCGTCGTTTCTTCAATTGACAAAGTTTGATAGTTTTGACAGAAATTGAGTCCTCGGTGGTTGGTAATTACTGCTTAACCCTTTGATGTCAGTCGATTTCAGGTAGTTTGCATAGAACCAAATTTTGAAGTGGTAATTGTCACAAATTGTCAGAAAAACGACGAATTCTTCCTATGTCAATACAAATAAAATAAAATTCAAAATGTCTCTACGTTCCCATTTCGAACTTCAAAAGAATGAATAAGATAGGTGACGCTTGTCATTGTACATAAATGCATAATCTACAGGTACGAAGATACGAAATCTGGCGTCAAGAAGTTAAATTTCGAAAATTATGTATGTACATAAATATTGGTATTTCTAATCTTACATATATTTGAATATAATTGAGAACTATAGCTGTGACAAATAAATCGAAATATAAACTTTACATTTTACATTATACCCACGGTAGAGCTTTTCAACTTTTAAATACAAAAGTATAAATTACATTTCAATTTTTCGTCTCTGTTCCCTATATGTTTATATTTATATTCAAGAACGAATAAAAAGTATACGTTTGATCGCAAAATGAAAGTTACCCTCGCGATTAATTAAATAAATTACCAGCGACCAGTAAACGTACAGTTTCTTTTTGTCCGTGTTTAATTCCAGCTCGCACAACGCACCCCGCATAAATAATATAATTCACAACGGAAACGAGTCGTTTCACTCGTCACGCCGTGAACGCGTCTGCGTTCACAGCGCTAATTGTTTTCCAAATTAATTCGTATTCTCTGACATGCAACAGATCAAAGTGTAGCAACGCTGCAAATAACCGGATTGGTTAATAACGTAGCTACAAATTAGTCAGATGGTTAAATATTTTCATTAACTGTTGAGTTGTCGTTGCTTTTCACAGTCGATTGGAACAACGGCCGCGATTAATTAACGATAACGGTTAATGCTTTTCGTCGAATCGAACAACGATCGTTAGGGGATTCAACATTTTCGTTTATACAGACGTTCGTGTAATGGTCACTGGAAGAGAGGAAAGCCAAGTTGCTTGCCATCGTAGGAAAAGTTTATATTGGATTTCATATTTAATGCAACGCACACCGTTGCTACGAGGAAGCTCGCTTCCCAGATAAATTATTTATGTTGGAACGCTTTGTCTCTATCCGACGAACGAGGGTTGGCCCGCATCGACCGAGAATCAGGCACGAAAGAAAGAGGGAGAGAAAATAGGGGATGATCGTCGAGAGACTGCGATAAGCTTCCGATCTGAACGAAAACCGTCCATCCTTTGGGGAACGACTACGATGAAATCTTGCTGAGTCGATGGGTCAACGATATATACGAATGATATTACGGAACGTGCCATAACGTCTCTCCCACGTTAAAAGTTCTACGCGTCGTTATTTTCATGCGAGCCTCGATTTTGCTAAATCGGTTAAATCTACAAATCAAGAAGTAGAGAAAATTCATGAAATTATATAAAACAAGCTAATTGTATAAATATATCTTAACATTGGAACTATCGATAGTTAACACGAAGCTATTTTTACCAAAACCAGTCAAAATGACTGGTCTTTAAAAAATACGTAATAATAGAATATTTGTATATTTATTGATTTCTTATTTTCTTACAGAAGGAATTCCATGTTATGTAGTACATTTTTGGTATTATTAATTTATCTGGGTCCATGATTCCTAAACGAGGATTGACACATTAATAAAATTGTAGAATCAGACATTTTGATTGGTGTGGCATTTCTAGTGTTAGCATCTAGCGATCTGGCGATCGATCCGGAATTTTCCTGATAACTGATATCGTCATATCGAACGCAGTAAATATTTTAAAAATGTGTGAGAAGTTGTACAAAACGAGGAAACTGGTTAATTGGGGTTCGATAAACAGACTGCAGGACCCTTTTACACTTTAACAAGTACCAGTCATGTTGACTGCTATTGGTATAAGTAGCTTTGATACAAAATCATTTTGAGTTTGAATACATAAAAAACAAAATAAAATTCATTATATTATTCTTTTAGTTATTGTTGCAAAAGTCACTATATCACTGCGGAAGAAAAATATAACATGAAGTAGGAATTTTAAAATAAAATTGTAAAACCAGTGAATTTGACTGATGTGGTAGTTCTAGTATTAAGAGGTCGGCACTAATATTTCAAAAATTTCAAAAGGTGGAATGAACCACATTGGCCTATGAATAACTCATGTAAGTACTTTTAAAAAAGACAAAATCTGTTCAGCGATAGATCCAACTGTAAATAGCTTCTGTAAAACGACGTGCATGATACGCACGAGATATCGTGGTTCAAAATTACGTTAGGAACAGCGATAACGCGGTGGCCAGTCTGACGACAAGCGTCTGACGTAATAAGCAGTCGCGCATTCTGACGCAGACGCTCGCTTAACGATGAATATCCGAGGCTCGATGACGTAATATTCTGACAGTTCGGAACTTTCTGAGATGTTGTTATAACTCTGCGTATACAAGTTTCAACGATATTGTCCCTAAAACTTGCTCGTTTTAGGTATTTGCATATAACAGTACGGGAACAGAAATTCGCAACTGATGGTGGAAGTCATAAAAATCGCAGGATCGTTAACGGACGCGTTAATTGTTCGTCAGAGAAATGCATGAATTATTATCTGCTGAAGAGATGATACGTTGAAATGAAACGACTCGCGTCTATAAGGACTTAATCGTCTCGTGCATATCAACTCGCAATTTCACTTCATACCTTTTCACGAGAGAAAAAGTACGAGGAAGATAAAAGGACGATTAAAAAAAGAGGTGTAAAACATCGAACAAATGAAGAAAGTGAACGTGACGTTAAAATGAATTTTTATGGGTTCATCGCGATTCGCAGGTCACTGTTGATCGATTTCTTCTTCGGATGCTTCGCCTGAAGAGCACATATAAATATTATAACAAAGGATTGATATTCTTCGAAAGTGACGTCGATTAACCTGGCGAACACGTTAACTGCTGCGCAGACTTTATATATTTTGGCCTAAGGGCCACGATAGATTTAAATATACCATTAACTTTCTCTGACAATATTATTTAGATCATTCATGTCGTTGAACATTTTTTAGTTCGTGAAATTTATCTTATTTTAATCGTACTAAAAAATTTAGTAAAAGAATCACCGATATCCACCGTAATAGCCAACGCGTTAATCAGTTAATAGTTAATTAGTTAATAGACCGCAAGTGCTTCGGCTGCGAAGTCGAATTCAATATTCTATGGCATTTCATGCGAGCTCGTATCTCCACCGGATTGAACTTCTCATCGTGTTTTAAACAGATTAGACAGAGAATCGTTATCCATTAAATATGCTAATATTTCTGAACGGTTCCTGGAAACTCGTCGCTTCGATTTATTTAATTTTCCTAGATTCGCGACGAGATGTCTTATATACGTTATATTCTTCGTTGTGTTCTAGCTTCGACGATTGATTTGCACAAACGTGAGAATCGAATACCGATCGTTAGTATACAGTGTTGCACGATTACACGAACATAGTCTCGTAGTTTTCCTTTTTGTCGAGCCGTAAACAATGGGAACGATTCTCACGCAAACGATGAATGAGGCCATCGATAATGAATTATAATTCATCGATAATCACCTCCTGTTCATTTGATATTAATCAGGAAGATAAAATTAAAACGATTCTTGACTCGGTTTCTTCCAGATATTTATTGATTTGTCCATTCAGTTGGGTTATTTTGAGAAATTTTACATCGCATTGATTTACATCTGTTAAATATATCTTCATCCAGGAACTATTTCAGCTGACTGACTGTTTACGAATATAAATAGAAACAGCGATGATCAGCTAGATTATGTACACTAAATTAATTGTCAATTGAATGGAGATTTATTTAATATTCAAAATCGATTTGCTCAAAAAAACACGCCAAACAGAGAATATTCTATTTTATATCTTTGATCTATCTTAATATCAGAAATCTTTTTCTTTTAATTTGTATCACACTTTCAGGATCATCGTGCATTCAGGCACCTCAGATTGCATGGAAAGATACCGTAGAAATTCCTGTTCCTTTTTGGGACATGGAACGAACTTATACAAACTTTTACATCAACCACAAAAATATTCCCTTGAACAAAATCCAAGTTTTAAAAAATTCAACACCATCTCTCGCCTAATGATCAGACGTCCAACTACAAGCGCAGCAAGTATGATTGATAGTCCGTCCGTAAGTAACAGTAAATCTTCATTTCCAATTCCCGGATCCTATAGTATGAACGACGAACGTACACCTTCAATAGTTCGAGCAACTTTCTACTATTTATCTTTGTCCGCGAAAACTTTTGTCACGCCACGTAGAAGCATATTTCGATCCCGCTTCGACGTTGAATGATTCTACTGAATCGGTTCTCCGATACGGTAGCACGAAAACGAGCGGCAAGCTCGTTTCCGCGAGAATGTCGATTGGAATCCAAATCCTCTGGTTAGCGAAAATCAGCTGGCGCCGCAAGCACGAGCGACGCGTGTTCGCTCGACGAGCGTGACGCGCGCTTATGACGCGGTCAGCCAACCGTACTGATATTTCGTGGCAATGACAGAGCCGCTCGTTGTCGCTCGGAAACAGACGGATACCGCGCCGCGTTCGAAACACCTAACAATTTGTAGTTCGGACACGAATATGCGTCAGTGCGAAGAAATTGATGGCGCGCTCCGATCGAATCGGAGGACGATTTTAGGTTCTTTAAATTGCTTAGCGAGGTCGCAATATATTTTTCGAATTAAAGGACGTATATACGCGGAACTATCGACGCGCTAATCGATTTATTGCTCGATTAAAATGTGAGTTGACAATTTGTGTTGCAATTCTGCTGTAGTGACACGAGTTTGGGGTTATGTAGGTATCTATGTACAGTTATATTGTATTTTATTAGTATTCTGTCGTGTATTTATTGTATCTTACTTTATACACGTATCGCTGTAGTAGTGTATGTATTTTGTCAGTAATCTGTAGGCATTTGTGTGAATTCACATTTTTATTAAATGGAACCAAACTGGATACTCGCTTCTTCTTCGAATTTTATTACATCGAATATCTTATTTTGAATTTCTAAGATTTTCTAATCTATAGGTGAAGTTCATCGATTAAGGAATCGTGAATTAACGAGATACAATCTCCTCCTCGTAAGTAAATAATATTCCAGGTTTCAAATAAAATGTTTGCTGAGATCTTCAAAATTGTACGTGCCAATTTCGGTTTTATTTCAGTAAACAAGTTAAAATTAAAACAGAAATTCATTAACGACTGACCTAAAACTTTAATAGGAAATGAACAAATATTCTATTCACTCTCGAACTTAAAACATTTGTTAACGACGCACAAAACACGATAAAATAAAAAATAACTCAGAGTATATCAGGCTTAAAAGCACAAAAGAATTATGAAGCAAGAGTAGTTTACATTATAATTACAAATTCCTACGTATGCCTGCTTAAAGATCTCTGGTTGAAGAGCCTCGTAACATAGGTTCCCCGGTAACTGTTGGTCGAGGTCGATTATCAAGTAGCTCCGGACGTTCCAGGCAGCCCGAGGCCGGACAATAAACGGCCGCAACTACTTTCTCCCCGTGTCTGACCTGGGCCGCCGCTGATTACCGTCAGGCAACGAGCAACAGTAGATTATTACGACAGAGTAATCTTCATTGTCTTTACGTGGGGAATTATACAAATAGTCCTGGCCAAGCCGCGAATATACAAGCGAAGTGCAGCTTCGCGGTCGGTGAAAGAAAAAACGAAAGTTTCTACTACGGTTGCGCCGAACGAGCTTCGCTTTACCAACGCAAATAAACTCAAGGTAGAAACGTAACAATAATGGTAACGTTGGTCTAGTATATAATTAGGTTCACGTTACGTGTTACACGATGGTTGCACACCACGGTTTTTCGCGACATGTTTGCAAATATTTTAGTACTACGAATATCCAACTTTCTACGCCCGTATGCGAATTTACAGCTTGCAGTCTATTCCGTGTTTTTATTTCATTTTGCGTGCGGAAATTTTTGGGATCTTGTTGTAACATCGTTACAAAACAAACATACGTCAGCGGTGCAATCGCGACGTAATTGCTACGAGGTTACAGCGCTTAAAAACATATTCTTAAAAGCATATCGTCGAGTTTATCATGGAATGTTTGCAACATTATTACAAAAAAAAAAGAAGATTTCTATGGTAGTATTGCAAGAATAAAATCTTTTATTTATGATGTGCTATGTTATAAGTTCCTTGGAAAATTATTGTTGCGATTGAAGAAAGATATATTTTTGCTATTCTATAGTAGGATTACAACGACATATCCTTGAAACGGTGTCACATAGAAATTAGTTTAGAACAATTCGTGAAATTGTTAGAAAGCACAAGGACGATTTTAAGCACACGAAACTATTCTGCGTGATCGGATCTTTCAAAGTAATGCTACACGCGATTCGAAACGATTTGATTGATGTCCTCGAGCAACTAGACTGTACTGATTGCACCAGGAAAGTCGTGCTTGCACCGATAAACTTTCGATCATTGAAATCGTGTTTTCCAGTTCGTGGTTGCGGTCAAACGGGGGATTTACTAGTAACAGAAGGACAAAGGAACCTAGTGAAAAAAAGCGCACAGTACAAGCGGCCAATTGCGCTTCCGATCGGCTACGATTTATTCAAACCTTTAAATTCACTAGTATACAAAAACCGATTCTCGGAGAATGAATGAAACAAACGAATGAGAGAAAAAGGCTGGTTAAACAACTACTAACGTTTGTAACGTCACTTTTATTGGATTTCAGGAACGATCTCAATAATTGGCATATAGAAGTCTCGACGCATCGATATTAACGATCCTTCAAGATCCCGACATTAAAGAATGCACGAGGGAAAGAGAAAATCGTCGCGCTAAGGATGGGGAAATAGGTCAGGGGGCAGAGGTCAGGCGCAGAAAAGAAAACGGTCATGGCTGCCTTCAGCCCTCCTTTTCTCTGCTCGCCGCGTTCCTCCTTTCGCGTACGATCGATCGTCACAACTCTTAGTTCTCCCTTTCGTCTTCCTTTTCGCACTCGATTTGTCATTCGAGATTCCTAAACCAGCCGGAGAACCGCCCGTCGAAATCGCTATCGTCCATCAAAAAACGTACAACGATCCAAGCAAATCGCTAATTCGCGCTGAATCAGCGAAACACGATGGACATTTTTCAACGTGTGAGAAAACGATTGAAGGATTTATAATCCAAGTTTTAATACTGTGGCGATCGGCTGGTTTGGAGTAATAACTTTCACCAATGGTTAGCTGTTTTTGTAAAGAATTAATGAAATACGGCTTTCGTTATGTCTGGTACAATACTTTGAATATTTTATTTTCATATCAACTGCTCAGGATTGATTAACTTCATAAATCCAAGAGTAAGGGAAAGTATGTTGAATGTTGCAGTTTTTTAGGAACTTACTGTGGAAGTAAATAGTTTGTTTCCTTGAAACGATCGATACTAATTACGTATCCGGAGAATGAAATTCAGAAACTTACGAAAGGTGGAGTTGATCAGTTTGGCTTTTATTTATTGTATATTGCAGATTGCAAAACGTAACGTGGCTTTATCAAATCTAGTAGTAACCGTACATTAATAGTTAACACTCGTGTGACCAGTTTCATGGAGTTAATTCGTCTAGAAAGTTTCCATGCAACACCACGATATTCCATAAAACAACGTTTTCTCTCGTCAATCAACGAACCGAGCTATTCACCGTATAAAACTCCCATGTTTCTCGCTAAAACTTCCGGGTCCTTTAATTACCTTCCAAACTTACTCTATTCACTTCAAAGATCCTAAAGCGAACGAACGCCAAAAAAGTTTCTGTAAATAGCGGAGCGGCGAAAGGCAGCTTTTCACGAATTATCGAACGTTACATTGTCCAACGTCGGGATCGTCTCGCTAATTGCCGTAGCTTGCGATCCGGTTCTCCTTCTACGGAAAACCTACCTTAATGAAAGAGGAAAGCAGATTCTCAAGCGTCGCTTCCAGCCGGTCAACTTGTCCATCTCGCTTTTTGACTCTCAGCGACAAGGAGAGGTTCATGCGCGCGGAGTTAACTCGACGATAACGAACAGCGGTCGAGTTAAGTTCGACGATGGCGCAGTGTTAATTGGTCGATCCGACAGCAACAGACGAAGAGAGCGAAACAGACGACGGGAGATCACGAAGGGCGAAACGAAACTTCGCCGGCGATGTCACCTTACAATTTACATTTATTTCAATGCTGCTCTTCCAGTCGAATCGTTACGGGCAGCATCCGCGTGCGCGCTGTTGGAATCGTAAACGCGATCCTCCGGCATTCGAGATTCCAAGCCCGACCTCCGCGTGAAATTCAATTGGCCAACTTCGCCGGAGACGTTTAACGAAACGCGCCAGAGGTGCTTGCTAATGTACTGTCTACGATCGTCGTTCCTTGCGTTGCTTACGTTGTTCGCCGATATTTTTCTCAATGTTGACAACTTCTTTGTTTTAGGAAATTATATCTAACAGAGATACGTATTATTGTATTTACTTCATTTATATCAAGTCGTATTAACGTTATTGGTGATTACTGTTGATGTAATTACAGTTACATCCTCGACTGTTATTTTGAAATGAAAGGGTCGATGCAATCTTAGAGTTAAGAAAAGAAGTGTATTCTTAAAAGAGTAAAAATCAGTGTTATTGTAGTGACAATACGTGCAAACATAGTTTTATTATTTTACCTTACGTTTACTGGATAAAAACTTGTCTGCGGCACAATGCTTTGAAAAACAGTTTTTGATCGTGCATCTACTCGAATTTTAATTTAACGGTTGAACGTATGTTTTCACGTGCCAGAGGATAAAGACCCACTAGTCGAAGGTTAACAGTATACATACGGTAATTGTATATATACAAACGGTCGTTGAAAATTTAAACATCAAACGTGCACGTTTTCATGATTTATGTGCGACCATGTATATTGGAAAGGTGGCGACGTTTCTGTCGTTGCGTGAAGTCCGTGCTCGACGATACCTCGAGCAGCAACTTGTCGATCGATCAAGACGCTCGATAAATCTCCGAGGCAGCCTTGAAAACTCCTCCGCTTCGTTTCCTCGTCGTGAACGAAACGGAGGCGTTTCTTCGTTCGATTTACATAGCCGTTTCCCT
Organism: Bombus huntii; assembly: GCF_024542735.1. Lineage (NCBI taxonomy): Eukaryota > Metazoa > Arthropoda > Insecta > Hymenoptera > Apidae > Bombus > Bombus huntii. The sequence goes on along the minus strand of NC_066248.1, from coordinate 11,099,178 downwards.
CGTTGTATAATAGCATTCGTGATCCACCGCTATAATTCTCCCGTCGAGAAATAGTCGAAATAAAGAATATTATTCTTGCACACCTCGTTCCATCGATGGAATTGGATTCTCGCGCTGATTCGACTCCGATCCGAAAATTCCATCTTCCGGGATCGTGTCTATTCTTGCAGAGCTCCTGTGATCAAATCGATTTGATAACCGGATAGAGAAATTTGATCCGGGAACTATCACGGAAAAATCGTAACATTTCCGCGTTTGAAATCTTCAGCGCTTCTTACAATTGTAATCATGTAATTGATATAATGATTCTAACATGTTTAACACTTCATAGTAACTTTTCGAGTGAAAAATAGAAGCAAAGAACGACCTTTTTCATTAACGCAATTTTAACTTCCGCGAGAAGATTATTCCGCAAAGAATGAATTGAATATTTGTTTCGATCTCTCAACTAGGTGGCGATCAGTTAAATTGCAACTGTTCGGTTGCGAATCTTCAACGATATTAACGCTCAAGGTGAATGGAGGTTCAAGATTTCAAGCATGCTTGTGATTTGAACGTTTGTTTAAAGTATTCAGTATAAACGTAAGAATATGAAACGTCAGAAGTATGAAACGTAAGTAAGACAGGTTAAGCGTAAGCGAGAGCGTGTTGAACATAAATCCTTTCTCGAAGCGGCCGATGCTTACATTCTAGGTGTCGGTCTAGGGGATGGGTTTTCATCAACGTTTCCTATGAGATGGGAATCTGTGTGTCTATCCAATCCTGTGACTGTCTAAATGTCTCGCAAGTGGTGCGTCTGGTGCGTACCTGATCGAGGGTGCGTAGGGTAACGTCCCATTAGCGACATTGTCCGATGGTCTGTAGTTCGATGTAGTCGAAGTTTATGACAAGTCGTTCGCTATTGAGCGGACCCGTCGAGCGCTTAAGATGCTAATTAAGTTGTCGTCGTGGTCCAAGTTGTAGACCTTATAATGCGCAATGTGGAAACTTCTCAAAGATACCAAATGAGCTGTCCGTATCGTAAATCGAGGATAATCTTGTATCCTCAATAGTACTAAAATGAAATATTTAGAAACTATCTATATTTTAATAAACCATAATATAGATTAATAATACCAGAGTAAATTTATTGTGCTCGTAAACATCATTCTAACTATCCAGAAAATAGAAAAGTTTTCGAGCAGACAAAAATATCGTTAAAACGGAAACAACGAAGGAACAACTCGTTGTCCCAACATTGAATCGCGTCGGAGGATCGCCAAACGCTGGCCGTGTTCCGACGTGGATGTTAACGTCGCGCTAATCACGCGTAATGCGGAATTAACGGGACGGGCACGCGCGCTCATCCACGAGAGCGACGCCGGCCGCCGCGACGGTGCTCGTGAGCCGTGGTGAAACGGCGTTCGACGTTAATGTTGAATACGATTTGGCCGGACCATATATCAAAATACCCGTCGATGGAACCACGCCGGAGCCAATCCATGCCAGAAACCACCGCGCTTGCGATCGCTGTTCAACGATGCTCCAAAATTATACTAGAAATTATCATCCCGATCCGGCCGCGTACAAAGGCCTCGGTAAATCCCGCTGTCCAGAGACCGCGCGCCCGGCTAAAAATCATTTTATTAATGGTATGTTAAGCGTTATTTATTGGTCCCGCTCAATCTGGCACCGTTGATCCTCCTCCACGTACAATTGCGGCGATAATGTATACGTGATACCATGCCGGTATGGGATAATGCCTTTGCACGAGTTCGATGAGTTTTTAGTACAATGGATGAAAAATATATCGACACACTCTCTTCTTTTTTAGAATATCTTTACATATTATGATCTTTACATATTTAATATATCTTTGCATCATTTTAATATGTAAAGATATTTAAAACAGGAGAGCGTGTCAATACTTTTTTGACCCATGGGATATGCTCGAGAAAGGTGAGTTGGAGATAAAGGGGAAAATTGCTTTTTAGGTATTGAGTTCTTTGTGGAGGTTCAGTGTACTAACTGTGTTTCGTGGGGCGAAAGATTAATTTATGTATGAGGTTGCTGAGGGATAATTTGCACGCACTAGACGATGTTTCATATTTTATATTTCATTGAAAGCTTGAGAACGTTGATTTAATATGAGTAGAGTAATGTTTGATTTTGTGTCTATATGAAGTTTTTATCCAGCTTTTAAATTTCAAAATATAATTGTTATTGTATGAATATTAGTAACTTCGTTTAGTAGATATATTATTATTATAATTATATTAATATGTATTATAGCATAGTTTTCATTGTATAAATAGTATAAATTAGTAAGTATATTCGAGTACCCACGTAGACAATCGTAAGGATGGATAAATGTTTTTATTGCATGAACATTTATAAGTACATTATTTTAGTGCAGGTAAACGAAGCAAAGTATGGAAAACTAAAACTATGCAAGGAACTACACAAAGAAATTAATCGATTGAATCATGAATGAGAGAAAATTCGATATAAAACTAAATTAACCGATAGAAATTATTTTCTCGACAGTATTCATCAAGCGATTTATCGAAGAAAATTACCGAGTCTTATTTCGAATTAATTAACGATTGGCACACGAGGAAAGTCAAACCTTTTCCCTTTAATTTCTTTAATTTCATTTCATTTCATAAGTATTTGATTAATATTCAGCGTGTTTTCAAGAAATCAATAATTACTTACGTTCATAAGTCCATTCATCGAAGATGACGTAAATTTGAAAAACAGTGTTTTTAACATCGTCACTTTCCTGTAGTTTTTAATTTAGGAAATTGATCAAATCGTTTTCGAATGGCTGGTATAGTGGTTTTTGCGCGATCAGCCTGTCAGCGACTGCCCACTACTACTTACATGAATCGTAATTTACGAGGGAAAAGAAAATTTCACGAATAAAGAAACTCGCGTTAATCTTCTAAGTTTCCAAAATCGAGGACGAGGTTGGCCAAATCTCGTCTTTAACCTCCTGTATTCTGTGCTTCCTTTAATAAAAAGATTTGTATAGAATATCACCATAAAAAATTTCCAAACACATTCGAAATTAGTGTACTTCTCACGTAAACTGATCTTACACTCGACATAGAAATTCAAAGCTAACCCAACATTAGACGAGACATTCCAATAGCTCGTTTAAAAAAAATCTTGAAGAGCTCTAGATTTCGACTTATCAGAGAAAATTGCCGAGTCTCGTTTCGAATTAATTAACTATCGGCACACGAGAAAAATCAAACTCTTTCCCAACTGGGCAATTCAAAGGCCGCGATATGGTCGGGCTACGAAATTGAATTACAATGGTTAAAAGCGACTTCACAAAAGCTAGATGGCGTTTTGCCTGGCGAGCAATAGCGCCACGTTTCAAAGCGGTCGCGCGTGCCAGCGTTCGGCCTTTAATCGGTAATTTCCAACGGTTAATTAACGCTCGATGTATAACGTCTGTGCCTTGTCAATAAATAAAGCTCGGCCGACGCCGGCTAGAGGGCCGCGATCGAGGTCGAGCTTCGTATCACTGGATTTATTCGTCTCGACTCATCGACCGATACGCGATAATGTCATTTTATTTTACTCGGACCGATAATCTATCGTACATTGCGAAACCATGCTCGTCTGGGACAAAACATCGTCAGTGACACAGCATAATTAAACTGCGAATTATAATTATCGTGTATTTTATTTTGCTTGCAGTTTTATAGTATAAATCTTTTGATTATGCGACGCAGCTTGCCACACTGATGATCATAACGATTAACGCATCAGTGTTAAGGTGTACAATTGTAGAAATTGTTATTGTGATATTATTTGTAGCGTTTGTTATTCTACAATTACTACTATGGGATTTTAGGAGTTTAATGCAAAAGGATATAAACAGACAAAACGTCCAAAATATAGTAATCATCGTAATTGCATTTCTTCAAAATAAGAATTTCTATAAATATCCACAGTTTAGTAATAATACAGTAACGTACAATATTTTGGAAAACGGAGAGATGGGATGACTGGAATTTGATTGCGGTGAAGGATGCCTGTAACTGAATTTGGGATACTCTGGTTATGGTTATTTATTGTTACATTTGCGGTGAGAATCCGTCCTGTCTCGTTAAATATTCCAACAGATATTTACATCTGTCCCTTCTTCTATTATAAATTTCCATTCATAATTTCATAAAGCATAACAACTTAATGGTTGGAAAGAGAATAGAATTGAACCAAAGATGCTATTTATATCAAACAAATTAATAAACTAGTGAATATTCCTCTCATTCTTCCAGAAAGATCATCTCGCGATGTTCATATTTAATGTAATCTTTTAATTTGGAAAAATCGAATAGCAAATAAATAATGTATATGAAAAAATTCACGCATAATACACAAATTTAATTAACATATTCAACCTTTTCAAACAAAGGAAAGAACATCATTTCGAATAATATAAAAAATCGAGCTACATATTTCACGCTGGAATCCGTGTAATTAAATAACATGAAACTGCAACCATTCCAACAGAACAGTCAGCATGAAAAATTTCTTCGAATCAAGCGTTAACGATGCTGTTATTTCGCGCATCGCGATGCGGCTGCCGCCTCGGAAACGATTAATCGACGTAGAAACGAACACTTGAGTCTCGTGAATCGTTCTCGTCACCCTCTCTGCGCGGCTGCTCGCTAACACGTATGCCATTAGGTACATATTACCTAACCACGCGAATGTATGGCAACCGTGTTCGTGTGTATACGCACGCACACGCGTGGAGAAGTCGAGAATAGAGCGGTGGGTGCGAGGTCGAATGACGTCACTCGTTCGATGTTCCATCAAGTTCGTGGGCACGCGGCTCTATTCTTTCCTCGGGACTTGTGCAACGACGAAGCGGCGAAGCGAACGTCCAACGCGATAAATACGGCGCTGACGGTGCACGTTTCTGCCCTTTCGTATGCCAGTCAATGAATTTATTCGCGAAGGATTCCTCACGAATACGCCGTGTCCGTTCGAGTTCCACGCGTAGGCGTTTCAAACTTCGGGAAAGGTTTCCTTGCCAATAATTGCAACGATCGTTCTCCATCTCCGGTAAATAATATATTACCGTACCATAAGTTACAAAACCTTCGAAATAATTAACGTTTCTTCGTCTTCTACAAGTCATGTTCAGTGGAAAGTGAACATTCGACTAGTTATCAGAGGAAATGTTTATGAATACGCTGTATGCGTTATGGAAATTTTTTTTGAATTTCATTGACACTGTAATGAGATACGATTATCGTGGTTATACTGGCAATGTATAAAACGAACCTGAAAGTGTCTGTAGTGTACGTATTATGCACGTATTGTTGATAAAAAATTACAGCATAAAGAATGTACGTAAACATGCCAGTAACGCTTAACGATGGTTTCATTAAATATTGTATCCTTCTAGTAATGATATTGAATAATCGACTGTTCCAATACTTTGATGATTTTTGCGAAGTATACGCTTGCAACAAGTACCTGGTAACTTTTATATAGATTTTCAGATTCACTTCAAATTTTACTAATATAGTCGTGATTATTGCGTTTCAATATAGTGCCGATGAAATTTCAAACTGCTTTAAATAACACATGCAATATATGTATACATAGAAACATTTCCGGGAGTTACGATGGTATTGATTAAACGTAATTTCTTTGTTCTGTTAGCCGATGTGTTATCGAGTTAACATCATTGGTATTTCCATCGGCTCGAATAGTTTGAAAAGCGTTTTTCGTTATTTTTGACAAAAAGCTTGTACCTGTATCATATACAAACATGACAGATACGCACCAGATCCATCGAGCTTCAGTCAAACTTCTATTCAAGCTTGCCTGTTATTTTTAAAATCGATTTTCATCGATACCATATACCGAGAAAAGTTATATGCACAGGAATTTTCGTTAGTATTTTTCACAGAGGAGTATCTCTCTTTGGATTCTATGTTCTTAGAAATTTCTATTTAATGGAAACTATTTTAATCGATAAATCTATATCAAATACCATCTATAAATAGTATTCTATTCCAATCTCCTCCATCTTCTATATTCTAGCAGACATAAAATGGATTTAACTCTTCAGCCGCGGGCGATTTTCATGTTTTTCTACTTTCTACAAAATTGCGGACGAAATATATCTTGTATAAGTTTGAAAATATCTTGTATAAGTCCATCACTAGGGTGTATTCAATGCGATATAAAAAAAATCGGAAAAGTGAAGGAGAAGGAAATATTTTTGTTTATTAACGTACAACTTGCAAACAACGTGAAATTATCGAAATTAACGGAATATGTGAAATAGATTTCACCGGTTGAAGCATTACCTTTATTGACAATGACAATTGCCTTGTAAATTCGTTCAAAATCGAGGAACGTGATACATATATGAATCTACTTCTTCGTAATAGGAAAATACACGATGGCGCAATGTCCGAGAAAAGCCGCAGGTTCCCAACAGTGCGTGCGGGGCAGATGGTTCACCAGGTGATCGCCATAAATTGTATCCGAGCAACTATAGTGAGCTTCGAGAACGTTGATTTCGAATGGCACCGCAAAGCCAAGGACTTCAACGATCGGTGCTCGTTAATCATCGTCTGCGCTATTTTACAATCGAAGGATCACTGACGCCTATTCTTAAACGTTAGCAACATTTCTCATAAGGCAAATCGAAGGTAATGTGATATACTAATTCTCGATGTTCGAGAAGGTTTCGCCGTTTGCCTTTTGATTTCTTTAGAGAAACTTCAGCGAACGTTAAATGTTCGTTATTGCAACAACGTAGTAGATTATGTAACATTGAGATGTTCTATGTAATTTGTGCTTAATAGTCCTCAGTCTGACTAACTTAAAGCGAAATTAGAATAGAATCTAGAATCTTTTTGCTAAAAGTATGAACTGTTTTTATTGAATCAACTCGATATACAGTGCAAACCAATAGGTTAACATATTCGCTATATACATATGTATGTATGATATGAATACGAATTAGCACATACTTTTAGGTGTTGCATTTGGTATCGAATTCATTGTGGAACGAAGAACTAAAAGTCACGAAATTGTAGAAAAGTGTCATATTAATTTATATTAAATACACAGGTGAAGTTTCACAATGTACAGAAAAGTATTGTGTGAAAACTATTTGTTAACATACAACATTGCAGGACCCGTAAATAGGGACGAATGAATAATGTTAATAACAGCGAAAATTGTTTTCGCAGTGAATGTGATCAAGCGATAAATATGTACACAGAATGACAGGTATAGATACATGGTAACAGAAATACCAAAAATATCTAAAAGTATTGGTTCATGTTTATCCGCAAAAGAATTGTAAAAATGTCGACGAGTCGTTTCGCAACAGCGATTTCGTAAAACAGCTTTACAACAGCGGTTCAAAATGGACTGACTGAAATCCGAAAATAGATTCCGACAGGCGCGATAAGATAGACATCGACAGACCGAGCTTGTATTCGAAGGAAGTCAGATACAATAAGCATCAACCGTCGATATTCTCGTTTGACGACGATGCAGTCGAGAGAACGACTTGTTTCGTGGAAAGCCACAAAATCGATCAGCTTCGGCTTTTAATGGCGTTTCTGTTGCGGTAAAACATGGCAAATCAGGATTGTGAAAGCTAAGAAAAGTTTATAGAATTCTTTGAGCGTGTAGTAGAAATAAGGAGAACAGTGATCGAGTCATACTCGTTCGGTAATTTCGTTTCTTTGCGTGGTCATAATTTTCCCCGTAAATCGAATATCGATTTACTAATCCGCGACTCTATCGCGTTGTAAAAAATTGCCAACGTCCGATTCCATTCTCTCTTTATGTTCTTTTTCGTTCTCTAATGGTACTCGAATGAAGGATCCGTTCTTCACGAAGATTTCTCTTTAATGAAATTGAAGGCTAATACAGAATTTGGATCGCTTTGAATGTGACCGAAGTTGGAGGATTTTAGCGTGAAATTAGGTACTCAAGCCTCAAAGGAAGTAACCAGGAACCTCGATAGATGAAGTAGCCTCGCAAATATTTGTTTTAGAGAGAACGAACGTTCCACGACGCTTCGAAAGACCAGTGTGAGTCACTTTGAAACCACTGGTAGCCGTATAACGGATGCTTTATCTCTTCGAAAGAACTTTTCTCTGAAAGCTAGTTTTGCGTCAAGCGTAATTTTTAAAGTCATTTCTATTGCAAACTAAAAAATTCACTAAATAAAATCAAGTGGATTTCACGTAGAAGATAGTTTCAATTGAAAAGAAGCACTAGCTTTTGCTGATCAGCAAAATTGATTTAAGCAAGCAATCGACTTTCTCATAATCTAAAGAGATTTACTGATTATTACGACTCATAAGTTGCCTCTAATCGTTATTACATACAATGAAGATATTTGAATATTTATCAAAGAAAACTGTTATGAACAAATCATGTGTTGCACTAAGTATCTTATAGTTTTCTTTCAACTTTAATGCAAACATTTTCATTTATTAACATTAACATCGTCAAGTTTGTTTCAAACTTTATCGGTATAATCAAGATAGTCTCATAAAAACGCTGATAAAATTTCGAAATGTTTGGTATAATAACACATATAATATAAACAGAAATGTATAGAAAGTGTTCAAATACTTTCGTGAGCCTCTGTATATTCGTGTAAATAAATAATATATTCTTTGGAATTGGAAGAGAGCAGCCACCCTAACAATATCTTCAATTTTCTCCAACTTCCATTAATTATCAACATGCAAAACTTTTACTAACTTCTGTTCACTTTTATTCTTTCCACCGAGAAAAAAAGAGAGAATTCGATGGAAAAGGGAAGAGAGCAGAGCAAAACGGAAGAGCTTTCTGTCTAGTATGCGCCAGCCAGGGGATAATCCACGACTGAATCCGCGAGTAAACGACCTCCCGTATAAAGACCCGGTTCGAGCCACCCACGTTGACTCGTTGACTCTTGTTCCGCGTGGATTATGGTTTTTACCTTCGATCCCACGGACGACAATGCGTTTCTCGGTGAACGGTGTTGCTGGCCTGGAAATTCACGAGCGCCCGTTCTTATATTCTCTCTCCAACGAAGAAGAAGGGAGAGAAGGGATTACAATCAGTGTACGGGAAGAAATCGTAGATTGTGAGGCACGAGTTCTCGTGTAAACACCTTGTGAATCGTGGCACGCTTCTTGCTCGTCCTAGCTACATCGATCACTGTATTCTACTTCGCTTCTTGTGTGTAGTATTAGCGAATACAAATTCCAAAAGACCGAAATCGCTCAACTTTCAATTTTTGTTACACCACAGTGGAAATTTATTTAGCCGAACCCGTGCACAAATAGCTCATATAATAGGAATTTATTGATTCTGGTTTTTATGCAAGCTCGTATTTTTATGAACACGGCCAACGAAACATTTGTTTCACAATCTAAATAAAATCTACTTCCAATATTTTGGATATTTCTCCACACATTTTTCAACATATAAATTTGTTATGGATGCATGAACGTCCATAATCGACCAATTTTTCAATCATATCATAAAATTTCATATCGGAATAATAAAAATCAGCCCGCAGAACTTTATAATTTAACTTCATTGACTAAAATTTCTTACCAACAGATACAGTTCGGATAAATGAAATTCCACTATATTTGCTTTCTATTGTCGTTTCAAATTCCCACAAGGAAACTTGTTTTCGAGTAGATTTTTCTTGAGAAATCATGGTGAACGCGACGTTTGTAACTATATCAGTGACTACTTTGCGCGATCGATCACAGAAAACCTCGTGCGACGCAGAATCATGAGCCACGTCGGAAACGTGGGGCAACGACAGAAATAATTTTCCAAGCTTCTGCTTGTTGAAACTTTCGTTTCACGAGCAGGAATATAAATATTTCACGGCTGCTGTGAAAAACGATCGTGGATGCGAATTGCGCCGGAAACCTCTGAAGATACGATTTACACTTTTTCTTATCTCCATCTCGATCCACCGTGTCGACATTGTTCGCGTTAAGTGCTTAATAATCAACGAATAGGTACCGTTCCCTTTTTTCCGATCGAGCAAGAAGACGTAATTAACGATCGACTCGATAACGCCGAGTCGGTGGATTAAAGGTTAAAGGGATGGCGAATCGATCGGCCGCGATCTGGCGGGAACAGATCGGACACGCTGCTTGGATCATGGAAAAATTCAGTTCGTGACGGTGGATCTGAACGATCCACGATCTTCGATAAACTCGATCGTTTAACACGATCACGTGCTACGAGATAGAATGATCGGGAGTTACTTGCGCGATTACACCAAAGTATCTTGAAACAACGAGTCATTGTCCCCTTTTGAATTGCTCTGGTTTTGAGAAGAATGAAAATAATGTGCAAAAATGTGCTTAATATAAGCTTCTCAGAAGCGAAATTGAACAACATTCCACTTCTTATTAATTTCATAATTTCGTTTCATAAGTACTTGATTAACATCCAGCGTGTTCTCAAGAAACCAATTACCTACTTCCATAAGTTCATTCATCAAGAATGACGTAAATTTAAAAAATAGTGTTTTTATCTTCGTCACTTTCCTGTAGTTTTTAATTTAGGAAATTGATCAAATCGTTTTCGAATGGCTGGTATAGTGGTTTTTGCGCGATCAGCCTGTCAGCGACTGCCCACTACTACTTACATGAATCGTAATTTACGAGGGAAAAGAAAATTTCACGAATAAAGAAACTCGCGTTAATCTTCTAAGTTTCCAAAATCGAGGACGAGGTTGGCCAAATCTCGTCTTTAACCTCCTGTATTCTGTGCTTCCTTTAATAAAAAGATTTGTATAGAATATCACCATAAAAAATTTCCAAACACATTCGAAATTAGTGTACTTCTCACGTAAACTGATCTTACGCGCGACATAGAAATTCAAAGCTAACCCAACATTAGACGAGACATTCCAATAGCTCGTTTAAAAAAAAATATTGAAGAGCTCTAGTAGTTCCTGATACGCAGGATGGAGATCTTCAGTTCCTAAGGTGCCAAGAAAAAACAGATTCCCGAGAAAAGTTTCGAAACTAGCAATAACTTACATAGCCAAAAAAGGACGAAGCACACCTACGACCATACTAAACACCCACTGATAACGATTCCGCGACGTTGAAGCTCGTCTCAGGGACCACTCTCGGTCGCGTCGGATGATTCATTACGCGAGCGTCCGATGAGAAGAAAGTTTAATTCCTCGAGTGGCGGGCGTCGGCGGGGGCAGAGGAACGCTGGGCGGTAATTGCGCGAGAACTTAGTGGGGAAACGAGGAAAAACAGGCGACTCAAAGCACGGTATCGATGCAAAATGTTTGCAAACGATGACCAGGCTGACGGAAATGTTGGCGAAGGGACGCGAGGGGTTCGAAATCGTATCGAGCACACGTACAAAGGGGCACGAAAATATTACATGGTCCTTTCGATAATAGAGCCAGCCATCGTTCAACTCTCGCTTTGCCGCTTTTTCCGGCCGCTTCCGCCTCCTTTCCCTCGCGGAACCATCGCGTTTCAACGCACCGCCGTTCTCTGCCTTTTTTGTCTCTTTGTTCCTCTCCCTTTACCAGCCGATTTTATCAAACCTGTCCCCGAGGGAGAAATGACTCTCGTCCATTTTAGTAATTACGATCGCTCGCGAGAGGAGAACGAATGAAAATCAACCACTCGAGCGGAAAGACAAATCGCTTCGTATTCTCTGTCCCAGGATTGCTAGGTGAGCGTAAGTTTCTATTATGTTCCGTGACACGTTGAAAGCTTTATTCTTCATCGTCGAAGTATTTGTTGACGCATCTGGTAACATATATATGTATATTTAAAAATTAGATAACGATACTATTATAATTATTAAGAAAAAATATACGTATGCATGTGTATTATTGAATAACACAACTGATGTGATATTTTCGAGAAACAGTGTAATTAAGTATGAAATCTAATGCTTCAAATAAAGTAACAAGATAGCCCAGAAAGAGACCAAACGTGATTTATGGTCATAGAACGATGAGCGAAGTTGATAAACTCGACCATCTCTTTCGAGTCTCTTACTTGTGTCTGATGCAGACGGACTTATTCTACTAACTGGTTCAGCGCGTCATATCAAACTTCTACGTTTCTCAAGATCAAAATACACGATCTCTACGCACTTTGGAGGATGTTGCGAATTATCGACTAAAGAGCAACCGGTCAGGTCGAACCGATCGGTCGATATCGCGTACCTCGAATAAATTAACGTTCAAGGTGGAGGACGTTTAATAGATCGAGTGTTAGAGTAATCCAACACTGCATTTGCACTTGTTGTATAAACGTAAAGTGTGATGTTAGGAACACGGCGGTGGTAAGATCTCGTTGGGAGTGAAGTATTTCACCCGTACGGTACGATGTTCTGATGATGAACTGTCCTCCTACGTTGCTGTTTCTCGCTACCAGCCATTGTGTTTTGTCTGTCCATCGTGCCCTTCCGGCTGGTCCTTTCCCGGGGTTTTTTTACCTGACCTTGAAGTCATTAGGTTTACAGCTCGGGGAGGACATATAATCTGGAATTTCCTAAAGAAGGGAATGGGCCTGTCCGTGCCATAAACGGACGATCGCTCAAAATTCCGAACAGAGGAATAAAATTATTACCTAGATCTTATCTGGTACAACATTTCTTACTAAAAAATAACTTTTGCTTACATTATCCATTAAATAAAAAGAACATACCTTTCATAAACGTGCTAAGAACACTCAACAATTGTTTTATTATTATCCGAAACAAACGACCCTTCGTGACGTGCATTAACAAGGCGCAAAAAGATTATAGTTAACAGAATACACAAAGACACGTTATTTCCTGTCCACAAAATTGGCTGGCAATCTGGAACGATAGGAATCCTGGCAAACGACGAATAGCGAATCGTCCGGTAAACGAGCAACCTCAGTTGCCTATGATATCGGAAAGTTGTTGCATCCAATTTGGTTGCTGGAGGCGCTTACGCTCCGCCACAGAGCGGAATATCGAATTTCAGTTAAGGAATCGAGTCGTTCGATTCGGCAAATAAAGCCTGTTAGGCGTTTCAGGATTGCCGGTTCGTTTCGCGCGATCCAAAAGCGACTTTGACGCGATCAAATACGGGAAACGTCGGCTCTCTCTCGGCACGAGGCGATCGTCCAAACATTATTAACGAGCCTGCAAATCTTCGTCGTCTGAGTTCAGCGAAGTTTCGCGTAAGAAAGTTGGTAAACGTTAGCACGGTGGCAAGTTTAATGCCGCCATAAACGTATTATCGCACCGTCGTTCATGCGCCACGCGGCTATTGCGGTAATAAAGGCAACTTGTTCGCAGATAAATCGCAGTCTGCATCTTGCCAGAACGAAACTTGCGCGAATACTTGTTAAACTGCTTTAATCCCTCCCTTCCTTAAAACCCTGGCTGCCTTCCCACACCTATTAAACCGTCTTTTATCCTAGTCAGTAGTTTGTCGACGTTCCGAAGGAACTGCTTATCGCGCGTCCACGCTCTAACAATTAATGAATTAAAATTTCTTCGCGTCTTGGCGTTCCTCATATTTGATATACGACGACGTATCGTATTGATAATTGTAAAGCTTCGTCGTTCGTTGAGTTCGGGAATGTAACTACTCGCGAAAATATACTCGTACTTAAAGGATTAACACGTTGACTGCCACGACACCCGTATTCGGGTGTCAGCAAAGTTTCTGGTCGGGCCACGTAACCCATATTCGGGTGTCGCTTATTTGACTACTTGCTAAGGATCGTCGTAGGTATTTGAAAAATATTCCATAATAATAAAACTGTTGAACTGTTATAAAATAAAAATACGGAAATGGTTTATTAAAAAAATTATTTAGAATGTAAAACTTTAAAGCATTCTATACATAGCTGAGGTTGATCGGGATAATTTGGACAATAAGTTGTTGTTTTCTTCAAATTCTTTTGTGCCTTTGTTCGGCCCATTCGACGTCTTTTATTTGCATAACATAGTTTGCTTGCGCGTCTAATGCTTCTTCCGGAATCGTTTTTCCGAACGGCGATATTAATTTGCTAACGCTAATAATTTTGCAACTAATAATTGTCTAAATATTCTAATATTTATATTCTTCCTTGTTGCAATTTTGTAAATCGTCAAAGTGTTTACAACAGAAATTCCCAAAAGGAATTGAATGCCAAGTTTTCTGTACCATTTGATTCCTTTCCTAATTGTGGTGGCATAAGAAACCATTTGGTCGGAATAATCTATACCACACTTTCCTTCATTATATTCAACAACAGCTAGTGTTTTTAATGTTGCGAACAAACGAAACGAAAGAGTATTCTTGAGACCACCACATGAGCGACTAGCATTACTAAAATATCAATGGGAGCACCTAGCAGAGAACGCTTGGTACTGCTGTACGCGTGGCCTGACGGAGATTTCTTTGAAAGCACGCGTGGCAATCAACGTGTTAAGAGAGAAACAAAGATATGATTTGACGATTCGAGTTTTGATAAAGTTTAAAATTTATAACGCAAAATGTGTTCTTTAATCTTCTTATTACTACGACCGACTATAGTCTCCAGGAATAATCGTGATTGCCTCACTATTCGTATATTAAGATAAAAATGATAAAAATGCTCTCAGCGTAACTGCGTATAACAAAATCTTCGTATAGCCATATGGTCTAATATCATGGACCTGCTTTTCATGAGAGATGGTCACAGCGACAGGATTAAATATCCCGTCGTTTAAACGCTACAGCAACCCTCATCCTACTTTTAAAACTCAACAAAGGCGCGTTCACGCCACGTCGAATCCATTCAACTGCGTTATCTTCAACGAAATAAATCGATATACGATGATATTTTTGCCGATGATCCACGCCTCGTGATCGTATATATAAGCGTCTCTTTTTATGTCTTACCAAGAAATCTGCTTTTTCTCCAACAAACTCGCGTTAAAGTGGAAAGCACACATTAGAAAAACAAACATGTGCAAATTAATAATCGGTACAACAGCTTACGAAGTACAAAAACAGGTAACGAAGAGAATGAATTGATGAATACACGGTAGGATGACGCAAAAGAAAATTGGATTGGTTGCCGCGGCAACCGAGATCCGGAGCGCGATATAGCAAGAAACGCGTGGAAATTCTAGAGATTTTTAAGACCGGAATATCCATCCCTCATTCGGAAATCGAGAAAAGTGGAACCGATGCCGTTAATTTTCATATTCCATGAAATTCGGTCGTTTCCTGCTCTTGTATTGTATCAACAAGATATCAAGCCGTGGAAAATTAATCTTCCTTTTGATACAGAATTTATTTCGTCGTTTTGACAACTAAATTTTTAAATTAGCACTTAATAAATTCAAATCTTCTTTTTCCACAGCTGTTGTATATGGAAGTGCGTACTGGAAAGTGAAACATGTTTTCACATTGTCCGTGAAAGGATTAAATATTTTACTTTAAATAACATTTACAATCCCTATTAAAAGTTGCAAATATATTTGAATACCTTTATGTATGTACAAACTGCACATTTTATGCAAACTATTCTAGTCTTTACGAACCATTCCCAAGCTAAACCAAAAAGAACCTGCGATCTTCGTTTTGAAACTCGACCGGAGAGAGCGCTCTAGAGAGTTCAATTTTCCAAAGCGGGAAGCTTCTCGACTAGCATCCCCGGAACGTAGCCGGGTTGGCTTACAAGAAGCCAAACCGAATTGCCGATAGCACAAAGCTGTACTGTATGCCGTATACCGTAGCGTATCCGGTGTTTCGTTTGACAATCTGGAACCGCGAAACGTTCACGAGGAAGCAAACTGCGTTCTCGAAAACTTCCATCGATTCGCTCGCATACGTGTTCTCGCTCGCGGCTGCGCCGATTTCGCGTGCAACTTTTGCGTATAAATCTTATCGTCTGAAAGGGGAAAGATAGTGGAAGGGGTGAGTTCCGTGTACTCGAGGAATACGAATAATGTTGTGAACCGTGCCTTCGCACCTGGACTTTTTGACAATATTTACGGCGATCGCGTGTAAGAATCGTTCGTGGAAGGATCGGTGCGCAAAGGTTTCGAATGATGGTGCTTTCGAGTCGAATTGTGGAGTTCGTTCGTGCTGTTTCTTTGTTCCCATGGTATAGATCAGTGTCATGTAAAATAACGTATGACAATAAAAACGGAATAAAGTTGTGTAAATTGTATATGCATTTTACTTTTAAAAGATACACAATTTCCTTTTGTGGTGTGTGTCGAAAGAATATAGTTTACTGGAGCAGAAAATACTAGCTATAATATGGTAAATATGATTTCCTTGATAATAAGGTTCCAAGGATTAATTGAAGTTTTGTATTATCATCAACTAATTTTCCAAGATACTATTAAACAACCGATTAAACATAAAATAACATTAAATATAAACGGTGTTGTTACAAATCACAAAATTGCAATTGTTCTTTTGAAAGTTTATTAGGTATATCTAGCTTCAGTAGGTAAATCTTTCAGAAAACGAATTTTGAATAATCCATTTATCTTTCTGGTATATGTATCAAAGACTATCATTTTAAACGTTTTAAATGTTCTCTTTATTCTGTTGATATTGCGTGGTTAAAAGGAAAAAACTCGTAACAAATTTTGTTCCATGCTAAAGCTTGTTTTCTTAAACCCTTTAAACATCACTTGCCGACTTCTCGAAAAAAAACCCTCCTCTCTTAAACTTTCGCTTACCACGCACCGTTCACTCTAAAGCATCCTTTCTTTACAAACATCCGAACGTACACACTCTAAAGTCCCATTCAACCTCTCAAACATACGCATTCTCGTGGAATCCGAGATTTCAAATCAGTTGCGTGTTTTAATATGGAAGAAATGATCGTGCCACTGTGTTGATAAAAATATCGTTATCTTTTGTTTAAAGAACAAAAAGAATCAATTGAAATCTTTCGTGCTCGATACACAACATTATCACGTATTGCTGATTAACTGAATGACAAATATATTTGTTCTCGGTAAAAATGGTGTATTTTCATACAACATGTCTTTTTATAAAAACATTCGAAAAAATGTTGTTAGTAAATTAATTAAGAACCGAGAGACTCATAAAAAAAACGAATTTTTTTGTGTCAAATCCTTTAATTTTTTAGATAATGCTGTGCACTAATGAACAGCTACATTCATAACATGATGGAGTTGATACTGTAAAAGATGATCTGTAATCATGACTTATTGTCAAATAAAAGTTAATTGGTTCTATAAAAGTTGTGTCACAAGATTCACAAATTCATGATCCAATCAGATATAATAAATATTAAGTAACATAATGAACATTTTGTTCAAAAAGTTTGGAATGTAAACAAAAATTAAATACTGAAGCAAGACAAGTGCCGTTCTTATTATGGACCCTTTAATTGATAAAAGATAATTTTTCTGACAAACTCAAGAAAATTCAATTCTGGAACAGTTGACCATCGAATAAAGACCAGATCGTGTAAAATTATCCAACGAGGCTTCGGAGAAAAGTTCAAGTTCGGCGAGAAGATTTTCCCCAGCCATCTCTGACTTACTATACTGGTAGAGGATCTGGAGGAAGAGAAAATCTTCTCCGATTTCTCGAGGCTGGGGAACACAAAGGCCATCGTCTACCGGGCTCCTGACGTCATCGGTTATTTAGGCAACGGGAGGCGGTGTCCGTTCGTCGGCTCCGTTTAACCGACTAAAAATATTCCCTTGGCTTTTTACCTTTGGAATTCCGGCCGCGGTACGTAGCACGCTCCACAGAAAAGTTACAGATATTTAAGTATAAGCCAGAACGGCGTAAGCGTCGCATGAACTCTAAAACACCCGTAACCCGCTTTGTGAAACTTTCAGCCTACCGTTTCAACGAGACATCCTATTTATTCCGTTCCCGGGAAAAACAAACTGGCGTGCATCTCATTGTTGCTTCGTCGGCGAGGGGAATGCGTTCTGGCATCGAGTTTATTGTTTCAAGGATTTTACATTTAATTTTTGTCATGAATTCTCCATTCTCCTCGTTCGTGTTTCAGTAATAAAGTGGAAAAGGTAGATAAGATTAAATTTCAGGTCTGAGGGTACTGTGATTTATGAATCACAAAGACATTTTCTATCAGATTAAGTTAATTCTGCCCTTTTAAGGCTACCGATAACCTGAGATTTCAGTTATGTACTCTAAGGAATTTTTACATTCTTGTAACGATATCAAAAAGTTCCAAGACCTTATCGTTTGTTCTCTTTTATGTCAATTTTTGTTTTCATAATAAACACGCATAGAAAATTAAACCTTCAAATCCTAGAATATAATAAAAGTCTTAATATTTCAAGTATAATATTTTGTATAATAGATTGTACATGATTGAGATTTCTAATCTCTGATAAGCATCGTGTATCTTAATTTTTAATAGATTATGTCGATTCGAATAGGCACTAGATTATCGAAGATTCTTATATTTGTTTTCAAGTATCAAAACTTGCAGATCACTCTAAAAGACCTTCACCGTTAATATTCTCGTTCCTCGACCTACCCATTGGGAGGAAAAGAATCTATTCATTTGCACTTTCTCGTCGATCTAATAACGTCATCCTCCAACAGTGCCGTTCTTCCTATCAAAAGCTGTGGCAAAATCATATGACACGTAATAAATTTACTTCGATAACAATCGATTCGAATGTTCAGAATGATAAAACGACTCGCGTCGTAACCGGACAATTGGTTCGCGAAATGCGACGCGCTAATGCGCGCGAGATACCAATCACGAAGGATAGGCAAGTCGCGTGATTTTCGATCGATCGAGCTAGTTAACCTGTCATGTAAAATCGAAAGGAGAAACCAGCTGTGTGACATTGGATAAATTTATTCTCCGGATGGTGCCATTCTTCCTCGCGCAACTGACCACATCGACACAAAACTTTCACAATCGATTTGTATTTTACTCGAAGCAGACTCTGGCGGAAAGTTCCCCGAAATTTCCCAAGAAATCGACAAGTTCCAGCGAAAACGAGGTTTGGCATTTCTTTCGCGGGCAAACAGTGAACCCAATTTTCGTGCTACGAAGTAATTTTCATACGGGCAAGACCAACACCAGCCTCTGCCACTGATTAGCGGCAATGAATTTTAGAAGGACTCGGCGGCGGAACCTTGATCAACTGGTCATCTTAAAAAACACACAGTTTTTAACCAGTCGTTTGGAAGAATATTTTTCCCATAAATATCTCTACTTATACTTTTACTTAAGAGAAGCATAATTCATGATTTCTAAAGTATGAATTATGATATCTAAAGTTGCGTATTACTGCCACATATTTTGCGAATAAAATGACTGATTTATGAGAAAAGTAGAAAATATAAACGGTGAATAGTATTCAATTTACATGAAATATTATCAATAGATGTTCGAATACTTATGTTCCTCCGCGTATATATCATATAATCAAATTGATGTACGTATGTTCTGTCATGTAAAAACTAAAAAATATTATTGAGTTGTTGGTAATCAAGGTCGTTTAAAGATCACGAGAAGGTCATCAAGATGACATTAGTGGCGATCAAGGCTGCCTGAATGTCATATAGGGTCAAGGTTGTTTCGATCATCAGAGTTGTTTCATTTCGATAATTAAGGTCATTTGAAGATTACACAAGGTCATCGAGATCACATCATTCATCGATCAAGGTCACACAAAGTGTCAATAACCCTGAGAATCACCTATTCACTACCGAGAATGAAGAACAGGTTGGATGATTCAACCAGTCTATCCGAGTCAATGAATCAAGGAAGTAGCAACAAGCTATGCATGTTTAACACTCGAATGCCAACCTTACACTTTTCTATATGACTTAAACTCCGGAAAAATTTCCTTGCATGTACCTAATGTGATCCGACCCAAGTGATTCCGAGGAGTCACTCAACCGAACCGAATCGGTATGCAAGAGAAATCCCTCGTTTTCATTTATCAAGGCCGTAAGTTAGGAGGAAGAAAAAAGCACCTTCTGCCCGCGCAACAAATTCCACGAGCACGAAACACCGAGTACGACGTTGCTTACGCGTCCCGTTGTTACGCGTGTTTATCGAAGCGAAAAATGCGCCGATCAAATACGCGTACGCCTCCGCTGTTTTTTGGCTTGTGCATGAGTAAATGATTCGACACGCCATTTACATATCCAGACACTTGCTTATTTTTGACTAAATATACTTTAATTACAAAATTACGGATACATAGAACTGTAGGGATTTTATTCCATAGAATCATCTTAATGGCAAAGTTTCTATAAAATATATTTCCGCTCTTTAATTCATTTACTGTTGAATCCGCACGTCGTGCGGCCGCTGAGTACAAGCTATGCTAAAACTTGTAATTGTTTCGATGAACAATTACGTATTCCTTGTTTTAAAATCTACCTACATGTTTTAGAATGAAACCTGCATGTTGAATATAAGTACATGATTACATAGTACACAAAATATACGTAAAATAACTTTTCCTCAAGTTCTGCAACATAGTTTTTGCGACACATAATCATTTTAATGCACAGTGAAAGGATCAAGCGCAGAATGCTATTGCTTTATTAAGTAAGAACGCATTCTTTTTGAATATTTATGTTGCTCATAGTACGCACTAAATACTTAAAAGGTTAAACAGTACATTTATAAATATACGATATATTTATCTAACAAGTGACTTACATTTATAGTCTGATAATTTCATACGCAACGCAATAAGCACTTCTAATTATTAGTTTGCTATTAATTTATACACTTTGATATAATTCTTATGTACTTACATACTTGCGTTCGTTGAGTCTGTGCGTGGAACGATGAAAATGGTGCATGAAGTTCAGGATAGAACGCGTGACACAGCGGATAGGAGTAGGAAATGTTTGGCCGCGGATCTACAGATTGCGTGAGTGTATTGCGTAGCGTGGCCGGTCTCTCGCGGAGCGAGGCGCACAATCGATATCGTGCTCGACCGCGTTCTCTCTTTTCCTCTGTCGAGGTCGAGCAAGGCAAGCGTGTCGAACGGCCGTGTGACGCGCGCGGCCACGATAAACGCAGCCTTCGAAGTCGCGGCACGTCGCGTCGTGCCCGCACCGAGAGATCGATACCCGTGATACCGGCGCGATACACGCGGCACGATGGACCGCGAACAGGTCACTGAAAACTTGTTTTAATCTCGTGTATATTGCCAGAAAAGTTTTTTTTTTTTATCGCGGGAGCAGAGGATGAATAAATATAGTTTCAGATTGAACGAAGGTAGGCGGTTTAATAGCTGTTAAATCGTTAAAGAAGCTCGTATCGTGATGCAATTATACTGTTTATGACGTGTTTTATGAACATAGGGAGATAACCCATCGAAATGACTATATAATCTTACATGATCTTGGTAAGTCTGGAAGTGATGTTTGAAGAAAGAAAGCTAGTAAATGGTAGGTTCTTTAAATTTTACATATATATATATGCTGGAAAGTCGTGAGCCGCGAGTGAAATGTGTATTTGTTTTCGAGGTTTCGTGTATATATGAATTCCATAAAGTTTGTGAGAAGAAAGTGTTTACTTTATATCGTAATGTGTTTGTATATGGTGATTTGACTGCTTTTAGAAAGGAAATTTCACAATCTCGAAGATTAACCACGTGCCGGACATCTATCTTACTTACAAACGAGTTCGTGATTCACCAAACAAGAAGTTTAGGTTTACGAAGTATCTATATAAAACTTCAAATATTTCAAAGTCCATTGATCTCTAGGGAAAATAAGAACGAAGCTGTAAGTTTATAAATAACGATTTCTAAAGAACTGCATAATACGTTTTGCGATATGTACCAAATGAGTGTACGAAGCATCGAAACGAGTGTACGACGATCAAATTTCGATTTTCGACCGCGCTCGCTTGATGATTAACCAAAATAGAAATCAAGATCGTAAAAGCGTATCCTCCGATGGTACATTTCTACATGTTCGAATGAGTTTCCAATACTAAGAACACTCGTTAATATCTCTCTCGCAAATGATACGCTCGGTTCAGGATCATACTTAACTTCGTTTAACTCGTCGAGTTACCCACGAGATTTATTCGACGTCGTTGAGTTACCGGAACTGTTCTGGCCATTAAGTCTCCAGGGCTAGGATCTCACCAAGGATCGTTGCATAAATAGCTCGGATGCGCCTTCGAGCGTATTGCGCGCGCGCACGTGTATCCGTCGTATGTGTCGGACAACGCATCCTTGTCCCCCGTGGCCATTTCTCGTTTCCTGCGGACGATTCGGCATGCCGTTTATCCGTGTCGAACAAATTGAAATCGCCGAGTGGAAAGCGCGTCCGGATCTCAATTAACGCAGCTAGGCCTCAGATACTCTTCGCGAATTCCACGGTTAATCGTCTGATCGTCGTCCAAGGACGATCACGGTGCCGCCAATCGACAGAGATCATCCCTCTTTTTCCTATAGAAGCGCCGCCATCGTCATCGCCGGTGTCTTCGCTTCAGCCGCCTTTTAATCGGCGACGAGCGTTCTTCGCCTCAAGGACGATTGTTTCTACCGGCTTTGTTCGACTTACTCGAAACCAGAACGACTCTCGAACACGACTTTCGAAAGTCGAGAGACTCCTTCGTCGAAGAGACGAGACTCGCCAGAACGAAGCTCACGCTTCGACGAGTGGTGCAATTTAACTCCACGGAAGAGTCTCGGCAACTTTTCGAAATGAATTGCACCATAACGATCCACCAAATGGGGAAGACAAAGTGTGATTTATTCGATACACCAGCGAAAGGGAATTTAAATTAATGAAAACCCCGTTGACAATAGCGTATCCATTGTTATCGTATATGTGGTTAATCGTAATTGTCTTTGTAACGGTGGCCATCAATTCCAGTGAAATTTAATTTCGTTTTTACGATAAATACAATCGGTGGGAATATCCTGACCCACTATCGCCCGGCATAATGCCTCGCCAATGTATTTTAACCTTCTATTAACGTCATTAACGCGTTCGTTAGCGCGCGTACACCGGAAATGATCCGTTTTCACGCTGTATGTTCTATGTAGTTCGATTAGAAAGCTGGTGGAACATGATTACGTAACCGATCACGCTACTCGGCAAGAAAACCGCGTAAATGCGAAAGGTTAAAACGGACGAATAGGGACTGTTTGAAAGGATCCACCAACTCGACACACTTTGCCGGCGTCTTTAATAACTTCTCGAACAATAGCGGATTAATGGATCCCCTCGCAACGTTTTCTTTACGATTACCGGCTGATGATTATCGCGGTAATTACCGACGATAGGGTGGACTGACTTGAAACTAGCGAACCGCTAGACGACGAAACACGATGATGTTTTATTCAGCCCGCGAAAGGAAAGCTGATCGCGTAATTGCCGCGAACGCGGTGCAAACGTGAAACAAAATAACACGCCATGGTGTCTCGTGTGTTTCGCAGGTGGAAGCGTCACAGCCGACACGCGATGTGTCAATAACGAGAGTCATTAACATTCGCGCGTGACACTGCACGCGATCCCTGGAAATCGGTGCACCGAACGGTTAACGGTAACGCGCAACACAACGATTCGATCCGCGATTGTCGGGGAGTAACGGACGAAAAAGTGTCCGCTCTACCCGTCCCTGCACGCGAGCTACCTCGTTCTGTCATTTTAGTTTGTCGTTGTGTGAAAATTGTAGTTTTTTTCTCTCGATTTCTTTCCTCTCTTTTTCAAATACGAGAATGTGCTTTGTCATATGATATATGGCTGATGGAGCGAGCAAGTTGATTGCGGGATGTTTATTAACTTTATTTTCAAGCAATAATACAGTTAATATCGTTAATATAATTATTGCTGGACGAACAATATAAATATTATTGATTCTCGTTCGCTTTTAAAAGAACAATGTATTTATTATTGCTGACGTGCACTTTCCAAACATCTAAATCTATAATCAAAGTTCAAACTCGTTAATTCCATTAACAAAACAACGTGCAAAGCGAGTACTACACGTACCAGTGGAATAAAACGAACCCTGGCCGTGCTTAGTTTGCACCGTTGCGATGAAATTCATTAGCAACGCTGGAAAACAATTATCGAATGCGACCACTTCATTGCGCACTATAAATCGAGCCGTGAAATCAGTCGTTAACGACGAAGGGATGCAGCAATGCCCGAGCGTAATCGCCGGATAATAAACACGCATGCCATCCGCCATCGCGGTTGAAACGGTTCTTAAAGCTCGGTACGATACTCGATGCACGTGTGACGAATTTAACTATTTTCGGGCAAAAAGCCTCGCACGCGCATACAGAGAAGTTCGTTTAATCGTGTCGAATCCTCGTGCAATTTGAGTCAGTGTAGGTCTCGATGGCGCTATAATTATTCCTTTGATGAGACAGCCGGAAATGCGCGAGCTTTCACAAATTCCAATGTTACTCCATCGACGATTTCTTCAGCTGATCGATCGATATCCCGTTCGAGAATGTGTTCGTCGTCCTCTCTTTTTTCTCTTTATCGACATAGATTCTGGAATTTCCACGATGTAAATGCTCTATTTGAACGTATTTCCTCCGACTCTTCTTCAGCTGTCTCGTTCACCGGCACATCCGCTCCTCTTTTTCCCCACTTTTCTCCTCGTTCCGACCATTTTCAACGCGACGACGAGACGATCTCATTCGAGACGAAAGCACGAGACCGAGCGCTAGTTCCTACCCTCCGGCAGTTTACCAGAAATCGACTCTGACTTACGAGCTTTCCCTGCAATACAGCTCTTTGATTACAAATATTCCTCTTTCTATCCGCTATTTTTCGCGGTCACCGCGATCAGAATGCTCGATCGGCCAGCAAATCGACTGCTACTTCTAGAATCTATTTAAAAACGAATATTCGTGGGAAATGAACGACTCTGAGCTTCGGCATAAGGAACACTGCTCATCGAAATAAATATAGCAGAATGTCCCGTGGAGTGTTAGAAAAATGAAAATGATGGGAATGATGACGCTGCAAAATGGCTTGCATCAGTCTTTGGAATTTCGTAATTACTATATTATTATGTGTAATATAATATTTAATATTTAATATTTAATATTTAATATTTGCTCTCGTCAGATCAATATTATGTAACATATGAATGAAACGATATATGTATTATTTCAATTAAAGAGCTCGTGAGCTGGCTACTGTAGAAGATTGAATTTGTATAAGACGCGTATATAAATATCGTGCAAAAGGATACGGTAAGTAACCATACTTGTTGACTTTGATCACGTAACTTTATACAGCACATCACAAAATATGTACGTGATATTTATACAGTCGATTTTAAACATCAAAAAAGTGAAAAACGTTCATTGACCATGTTTTGCACATTACGTTTCTTACTCTATAATAAAATTATAAGAATATAGAATTTCTGCTCTTGTATAAGCGTGTGTTCACCCTTTTGGTATCTAAAACGGACACTATAAATGCATTTATGATATACTGTATATATAGAGAAACAATATTTAGGAATATCGTATTTCTATAATATTTTACGATGTTCAAAGTTCGTCTTCTCACAACACTTTGAGTACCGAAACAACGAGCGTTCCAAGCTTGGAGTCTCTGCAACGTTGGCGAAGTCCGGCATTTATCGTATCTGGTCACCAGCACGCGTAACGGCGAACTTAACCTTGTAATCTTGCGGAACACACGACATCCAATCAAATCACGAGCAAGACTCTCATTCCACGGCGGTCGTTTTGCGGTGAACGTTGCTGGTAACCAAGCAAACCGAACAACGCGGCCCACCGGTTCTGGTTTCTCACATTCTGCCTTCGTATTTTGCACCGCTCGAGCATCATTTCCAGACGGTCACGTTTCAGACTTTAATTAGGATATAGCGTGGCCAATGGCTTGTCTCGTGCATGGTTATTGAAGCGAACCAGCTTTGGATACAGATGATTTGACAGAGGTCTACCAGTGTAGTTTCTCGGTATAATTGAGAAAACGTTTTTTTCAAATTAATTGTAATTAGGATACGACATCTTACATAAGATTGGCTAGTTTTTATTCTTACATTAAGCGTTTATTGTTAGAACATTATTACAAAAGTGTGTTTATTACTACACGAATATTCAGTCTAACGTTTCATGATAAATTCACATATTCGCTACTACAAACGTACATGGTGCGTTGGTTCAATTATTTAAGTAATTTCTGACGTTTCGTTTTAGCTTTTTGCGCTTCGAACGCACATTATTGTTTAATAAAAAGACATTTCTGACGAAAACGAAAATGCATCTGCAAGAGTGATTAATGATACTTGAACAGCTATTAACGAATCACTTGTATTTACAACATCATACACACGTGATATAGCATATCACATAATCGCTAGAAAAAAGAAAAACCAATAAGTAAAGTATTCCTCACGTATATTTCCTAAAATTGAAGACAACTCAAAGCAAGCACGATACGAAATCCATCGAGCGGAACTGGATTCAATATTTTTGGCATTTCGTTTCATCGCGACAACGGGTATCACCGGCGGCACACCACGACGCGACACGCTCACGTCACGTCGACTAACAAGGCAGTTTGATTTTCCACCGGTTGGATCGCTGTTAACCCCTTAACCTACGATTTACATTCGAGAATTTCGGGCCGATTTATGTTTGGTCCGATCATCTACTACGGGTTATGCCCGTAATATTTACGTTTGGCCCGATCATCGTACTACATGTTATGCCCGTAATATTTACGTTTGGTCCGATCATCAACTACGGGCTATGCCCGTAATATTTACGTTTGGTCCGATCATCGTACTACGGGCTATGCTCGTAGTTGTAGGTTAAGGGGTTAATGTCGTTGGTAGTTGTTAGAAGGAACGCGATGGTAGGTTACCGTCGTTACAAATCGACATTATTTCGAGGATTGGATCGCGGCCAGCCGCGTTTCTACGGATCGGTATTTTAATAAGCCCGTCAACGTCGTTTCCGCTGCTTTCCTTTCCCTCTTGTTCCCTCGCGTATCGTTTTTTAATGAAAGAGCAAGGGAGACAGAAAGGGCGAAAACGAGAGAAATAAAGAGAAAGAGACAGAGAACGATAGGGGAAAAAAGAAGGTCGTAGGTCAACGAGAAAACGTACTCGGTGACTACGTCGTCGACGGAATGTAGGGCAAACGCTTTTTATTAAGCGACGTAAATCACTCTCGAATTAAGTCGTGAAAAGGCGCTCGCGAGATCGTTGATGCTCGCCCTGAAAACAAGCCTCGATTGTAATTCGGCCGCGAACGAGCAAAGGGATACCGGCGTTTATTAGCCGATAGGTTTTACGGCTGTGCAAAGATCGTTCGGGCGCGGACGATCGAGAAAACATGCGCCTCTGCTATCGGAGCCACGGGCGTCGATATTACGAAAGTTTAAATATTGTTCGAGCGCTTGAGAAAGTGATTGATGATGCCGCGGACGTTTATAAATTGCCCGATAAATGGCCGTGCTCGAGAACGCCTGGCTAAGGCAAGAAGATGCAACGGACGGAATAAATAAACAACACAGGACGGTATACGAAGTTTTACGATTCGGTGTATAACATCGTTTCTCGAAGCAATATCGAGCAAAAAGGAGCGCTAATTGGTAACTTATGAGACGGCCCGATTCGATGAATTATCGCAATCAAGCCTCGTTTTATACGTCACGGGTTAAAGGATAAAGTAGTATAACACCTCCGCGCTTCGAAGTTACGAGACACTGGAGCTCGTTCGTTCTCGATGAAGCGAAGCACGCCCCCACGGTTTCCCAGTTTTCCCTTCGCTGCGAGCTCTTTCTCGAGAATCGCGCAACTCGTGATTTCGAGGAAACCTCTATCCATCCCCTTTCGTCCCCCACGCCGTCGAGCAAACTTACATGGCTCGCGGAAGAATTTTCTGGGAAAAAAATATAGATTCTTTGTATAAGGAGACCGCGAGGAACGAGGCTCGACACATACTTGGTAGTAACAATTTTAATGACGTTGAGCAAATATTTGAGGAACGAAGATTTTACAAAATGTTGGAAAACTCGCATGAGGCTATGGTTACAGTGGATAGGTGTCCTGAGGAATAATGTACATACACTTATAATAATCTATACACATAATAAGAAGATTATAGGCGAAGAACACGATAAGTCACATCCTCCATTTTCTATGGGAGAGCAGCTTTAAAATTCAGTACATTGTTAATGATTTCCATATTACCAAATCTTCTTTCCATTTGATTTCTATTCTCTTCGTAAGTTTGAAAATATTATTTGTCATAATATCGAATCGGCAAAGCAATAAAGATATACATATCATTTTTTTCTTTTGTCATTTGCTTCTTCTCACATATCTGACCTATTCATCGGAATGACAAAACACGCATCCACCATAGCTTTACGCGTATAAGTCTCTCGTTTAAAGAAAATCGATCAGCGAGCAACGCTATTTTTAAAAGCTAATCGAAAATTCAGCCGGTGCAGGTAATCACGATCACCCATTCAGCTTGAATCGGCCAGATATAGCGACTCCCTAAACTCACCTTCGAGGCAATTTTTCCCATGTTGGAGCGGGACCTGGTTGAAAATTGCCGTACGGAGCGAAGCAGACGCGTGCATTAAAGGCAAAACCCGGAAGGTTTCCTCTTTTAGAGGCCAGTTGCACGATGCACGGCCCCGCGTACATACACACACATATATCTGGAACGCGTACACACGGCTAATAATGCACGGAATAAGCGGTATATTACGTTGAGCACTTTGCCAGTGAACGTTTATTAATATTGGAAAATATCCATCTCGATGATCGTGACGATCGAGGTTGCCCATAAATTACAACCACCGGGTGAAACTGCCTCGCGCAAGCTCCGGCTTTCTACGGCCGCCCCCTGCCTCTGCCGTCGCTGTCGCCGTCGCCGTCATCGTTCACCGTATAAACCGGAACGTAACGATGCCCGATGCCGAAATATCGGATTTTCGCGGCGCTTTTCGTCCGATAGCCTGAATAAAATTAACTACAGACTTATCCCGGGGAGTTCCGTCTAATTTAACGGCGAGCAACTCGGAACGGATTTTCCAGCCGTAACACACAGGGGATCCAGATTACTGCCACGATAAGTTTTAATTTCGGTTATCGTCGGATAGACGATACAACAGACCTCGTTTACGATCTATTTTAGAACCGAAGAGCTTATGCCTTTCTTTAGCTTAGCTTTTGGGTTGGGTTTGGTTTTTGAACATTGTTAGAATGGTCATTTCATTGACATTGAAAACTAACCGTTTTATAGATTATAGGTGTAATTAATAAATTTACGGATATTTATGTAAATTCGTATTTTTATGAAAATTATTGAAAGGATAAATCTTAAGTAGAAATTTGTTTAATCTGTTAAGTTTCGCAAGAACTTCTCCTTGAATATCGTATATGTAATATTTATACAATTTTGTATCTTTAAGTAATGGAGAAATCTCCAAGTTTTCCGAATGCATAAACATCCGCAATCTCATAATTACAATTGTATAGATTGACAGCCAAATTAAATTAATGTAGCTGGTTGATGTGGAACAACCTTCCTCTACCTATCAATTTTTAATATTGCGGATCCGTATGAAATCTACTCGACGTCCATAAAAATGTCAACAAAATCATATTTAATTATTCTGAACTATGTCGATAAATTTACAAGTAGAGACAAGAAAATAATCATCTCAGAAGGAGATATTCGTACCGTGATCCAGGAAACGATCACGTCGATCCAAGCAGATCACTTCCAGTAATCGTGCAACGAATTCTCCACGTCCGTGCTCGGCTGATCCTTTCAGAGACGATTCGTTTTCAACGAGCCAGCCGGATAACACCGATAGAATAATTCGGCCAATTTGCCTCGACGAGGCGAAAGACAAGTTGACCAGAGGGCAAAGACCGAACACCGATGGGGTCGAAACTTTAAAAAATTGCTTCCCCTACTCCCGTCGAGCGTGCTCGGCCGTTGATTACGTTTCGATTAGCGGGCTCATTTATTGGCTATTCATAAAATTCAGGAATACGCGCGAGAGAGCATGCAAAAACGACGAGAACCGGAAGGGGAGGAATGGAAAGAGACGGCACGCGTCGAATTGACGTGCCAACGGTAATGGAATTGCCTCGGCAATGTCAGCTCGCGATTTTCCACGCGATTCCACTTCCGTACGATTAGCATCCTCGTCCTATAATACCGTTCGTTCACCGATGAGCAGAGCTTCGCCACGAAAAAATATCGGAAGCTTTTCGACGTCGATGTTTTCTCGTGAACGTTTTCTCTTTTTTCTTCCATTCGTGAAATTTTCAACAAATTGTTACTTTGTTAGATAGAAATAGAAGAACAAGCATGCGAAACATAAAGTGATTAACGTTTCACAGTTTAATGAGAAAAAAATATTGAAAGATCCCCGACGTCGGTCACATGCTTTCTCTTTTCCTTGAAAATTCCTTGCAAACAATTTATTTTTTCATATTTATTTAATAACGTTGCGTAATTTTTACGTATCACTTCACTGCTCGACTTTCAATAGGTTAAAGACAAGAATATTTTTTCACCCCGAATCTAATAATACACAGAAGGACATTTCGATCATCAAACAAGAGAATGTACACTGACGATGGTGCGTCAGGTGCATGGTGCATTCAATGGATTACAAATCGAGTGCAATGCATTCAAATTATTTAGTAACCATTTTTTAAAATTAAGGTTATATTAAATATTTCTAATATATTGTTTAATTTATTCAAAGAATTACGAATTGCGTTTCTTTTGTTCGCAAATATGCTTATCCCACTGCGGATTGTATAATTTATAAACGATTATGAAATATCCAATGGAAAGGACAAAATACGACGTGATCGATCTTTGACGATTTAATGATGAGAAAATAGCGATTCGAAGAATTTCGACGACCTCATCATGCGACTTCCGGGCCACAAACGAGCGACGGATTTAATTCACCGTCGCTCCACGCCGCTCACGCGAAACATTCTGTTAACCGTGTTTAATGAACGTTGCGAGACGAACGTTGACGGCTTATTACGCCGGCACATAGGGACAGGTGTAATTTAACGTGGCCAGATGACGCTATCAACGCGTCACCGTAAAATTATTCCGCGTTGCAAATCGTACCGCTGCACGAGCTGCGGGTATTCAAACGCGATTGAGAAAACTCAAATCTAACGGACGAAAATAAATGATTGTACGTCATTCACTCGCGTATCATTTGTAATTCTCTTTCAAAAAAACGTAAATCCAAGAACATTCTGTTTTGCCAAAGTCAAATTAAGCTTCCGCTTTTTCAAATTCAATTGTACGTCGATATTTCCCAACTTTCAAATAATCAGAATTTAAATAAAAAAAAAAACTACCAAATATAAACAACTAATTCGATAACTAATTGACACATCAATAGATATTAGGTTACAAAACCAAAAGACTTGTTAACACTTTGACTACCGTATGCTCTGATAAGAATATAGCGTGAATTCCCGTATATTTTTGAAGTAATTGAAAAGATACAAAAGTTCGTTCGGGAAGTTCGTTCCGATCTACAATTCCATTCGATATACATTTATTGAATTGTATAGATGCCACTTTGTTCCAGGACGTTTGTCCATCTTTCACGCAACTTGGATAGTCCATCCTTCCACAACCTCTCAGGTTTTTCGGCGAAGAACTTTTCACTATGATTCTTTATGTTGTCCAAAGAGTTAAAAATCGGAACACACTTTCCGAGCAGCATTTAACATATGTAATATTTTATTAAAAACCAATGGTCATATTTAAAAATATTTCTGATAACGGTTTTTAATGCGATGTGCTTGAAAACAATTTGCCCGATGGAGAGGTTCTAAGCAAAA
Source organism: Bombus huntii (assembly GCF_024542735.1). Taxonomy (NCBI): domain Eukaryota; kingdom Metazoa; phylum Arthropoda; class Insecta; order Hymenoptera; family Apidae; genus Bombus; species Bombus huntii. The sequence goes on along the minus strand of NC_066248.1, from coordinate 11,067,328 downwards.
TTATTTTATTAAATTCCTTAAAGATCATTATATATCATTATATATCAAAAACATTATATCTAATATACTGATAACGGTTGCGTATTATTCAAGCATGTAATGTAAAAATTAATTTTTTACATTTATAACATTTTGTTTACAGCATCCATTGCCTGTTTCGCTGTTTTATTTAACAGTAGTTAATATTTTCATAGGATATCGCACGAAGTATACAGGATGCGAATTCGCGTCTGCAGTCCGTAAAGTGTTAACTGTTACGTTAAAGAGGATAAAAATGTACTCTAAATTTCACGAGGGATAATCGGTTCCTGCTTTACGTGGAGGAAGCTGAAAAAGAAGAGGCCTATCCGGTTCGATGGAAGAGATTAGTCGATCCATAGCTGACTCTGTTCAGCAAATAAGAGCATAAAACTAGCAGAGTGAAAGAAAGACAGAGAACGGAGGTAGAGACGGCAGGCTTTTATAAGCAGTTCGAGGCAAGCTATGAAGCAGAGCGCACGCGGCTCGTTCAGCCCTCGAGGAGGTGGTAAGAGGTTGTGTAAGATCGATGAAGCCACTTTGACGCCAACACGGATGACACGTTCTACACGGGATATTGCAAATACCCGTGCGCACTCTCAGCCGTCGAGAAACTTTTACGAGCATCCCTCGATGAGAATGCCTCGTGTATCGGGTTAATCGGCTACGTCTTTCCAACCCAGGCGCGTAAAATAAAGATCGTCGATCCTCTATCCGATTTCCCATGAACCTCGTAACATGATGGATGCACGTGACATCAATAAAATGCGAAAGTCGGGACATTTTCGAAGAATAAAATAGTAAAAAGGAAAAAAGACTCGGAGCTTCCCGTCGATTTAGCTATCAATCTGTGATCGTTTATATCGGTTATTCTATTATAATTTTATATATCTTTTTTTTTTCTTTTTCAGAAGTTTCAAATATTTTTATTTTATTAGAGAATTAATGAATTCAATAGCGACGCAGTATTATATACTTCGAATAAGGATGTTCATCGTGACGTATAATTGAGTTTGGAAAAGCGGAAACTTAATCGCCTAATCAACTTCACGCTACTCTCGTGCTTCTTATCACGGACAATGCTAATAGACCTCTTCCGTATAATTAACCACAGACGAAGCTTGTGAACAGTTATTAAGACTCGAACTACGTATTCACATTTCCTTCCCAAACAATGAACCATCTGATCAGTAAAAATATCATCCAAAACCAACTTAAAAAAAGTGTTTTCTACTAGTAAAGACAATTTCCTACAAAATAAGAATGAAAAGCGAAAGAACGTGGTCTTTAATAAATATGATAATTCGATTTGTAAACGATGATATTCTATATTCATTCACCTTGATGAAGCTTCGAATCGAAGCAAATGCGTACAGTATTAATTGGCTGCGAGCACTTAACGATCCAGCGAACCGTCGATGTTTCCGTGCGTTTTCGAAGCAAACGGGGCGAACGCGAGGTCGATGTCTGCCATGATCTCAATTTCAGGGAAATTTCAGTCGGGGCAAACAGGAAACGTTTGTAAATCGGCCTGCCGGTATATGCCGGGCCTCCAGCTTCGTTTCGAGACGCTGTGAAGGTCGAAGCTAATTGGTCCGCCAACCTTGCCGTGTTTGCAGTTTGCTTGGTTTCTGGGACACCGACCATGACGGAAAACCGTACAGATCGAATTAAGCTGGAAATCGCACCTAACTATTAGTAGCTCGGCCACGGCGTCGATACTCCACTCAATTTAACTTATCTATACAAAGTTTCGTCACGCCATCCACTCGACGTCCATCGCATTTTAAAGAAATGACTTTGGAAACTTTGAAATGTTTTCTTTCGATTAGAATAAAATCAAAGATTCGCACGGAAATATCGGAAAGATTTCTGTGATTTAACGAAAAATTCTGTGGAACAAAATACACTAAATCCTTATTTAGAATGACGAAATTAACTGAATTTACGTAACTCGAATATTTTTTCTCTTTTTTTTTTGAAATGCTTGCATCGTCTAATATGAAAGAAGCTTAAGTACATGAAATGGAAGCGGAAGATGAAAGATCACAGGAGAAAAACGGAATAAGCCATATTTTTCCGAATTTACAGACGAACAATTTAAAAATTCGATATGTCATGATCTGTTTTATGTTACAAGTCTCAAAAATATTCCAACATTTCCAATTACGATTTTCCACTTAAGAATCTTAAAGATCTTAACTGCGAGAAGAACAACAACCAAATACGATTAAGTGAGATTATCTCATGAAGATAGAAGGAAACAAAAACGGCAACAAATCGTGAGCAAGGACAAATTTCACGGAATTCGCGGGGCAGAAATCTCGGCCAGTGCGGAACGAATTTATACTTGCCGCGAGTTTCCGTAGCGAGGCAAACACCCCATAAATTCGACAGGCAATAAAAGTTGTACGTGAATCTGTCGGCAAGCAGCTACAAGCGGGATCTCCACCCGTTAGCTTCCGCGAGTTAGAAAGGATGAATCGTTACCAAAAAGGTAAGGGGAAGTAAAAGAGAGTCTTCGTCTCCTCTCGGCCCTGGCGAAAAGTCGAACGCCGTTTCCGCAATTCGACTTTCAAACCGGCAGAGGATGGGAAGTTTGCCCTGTAAAACTGGCGAGCAAGTTTTCCGGGCCGGAGCCGAGGCAGCGTTTCTCGATGCTACGAAGGAAAATATGACTTCGCCAATTACTCGGATCCTCCTTAAGCGTCGTCTATCTCCGCCCTTCTCCATCGTTCTCCTCTTTTCGCTTCGTTCTGCCCGGAGCTTCATCGATTAGTCGTAAAATTCCACGTAACGGCACTCCCACGAGGTCGTCGAGAAAAAGCGACTTACACACGGCGAACATGGAGCGAGGTGCGTAATTATTTTTTCGCTGCTGCAACGATCGATGTGATGATATTCGGTTGAGCGAGAAGGAAACAACGGGTGGCTTGTTTAGAGCGTTCCACAGGTGGTGATACGCGTACGATCGTAAATTCGGCGAAATAAAAAATTCAATGCGATACCGATGAAAATTCTTGGTGGCGACAGTGGCGTCATTGAGTGAGCGTGGCCTGTCGACCGAATTATCGGGGAAATCGAGTACGCTCGTTCTCACGGAAATATCTTTTGCATTGATTCCTAGCGTGGTAACGCTGGAAAAAAATATTCCGATTTGTATAAAACAGTGCTATCTACATTTCACTGTAGATGGACGAAATGAATTTGGTCGATTCTTTTCAACTTTATTTACCGTCGCGCGGCAACGAGTACGTCCGCGCTGAAATTATTTAAAGACATATTTCCAATTACAGCGGTTTCATTCCCAAACGAGTCGACCAATAAATATCCATCTACCGTAACGAGAGTTCAGCAGCGCGAAATGATGCACGGCGGTGAAGAAAGTTACTGGCGAAAATCGAGAGCGGATCCGTTCACTATTGACTACAAGAGGGAGGGACAAGAGAGAACGAAAGGAGGAACGAAAGACGGAGAAGAAGCATGGTCGCAGTCATAAATATCGGACGCGTAAATATTAATGACTAGCGAGAGCCGAAATCGAACATCGATAATCACGGCTGGCATTGAAATAAATGGGACGACGTGGTGCGGCGCGGGAACGAAGCGTCAGTTTTTCAAAGTTTGCGGCTGGAATTGGCCGTAACCGGCAGTCTGACCCGTCCCAGCCGCGACAGAGTAGCGGCTTAATGGAGCGCGCGATGAATATGGAATTCCCGATGAATTGGCTCGTCTCCAGAAGTCAGTTTTGCCTTTCGATCGCCTCGATACCTCGTTGTTAATTAAAGTGCTTTTAATTATCTGTCACGCGGATGCATAATCTCGCGAAGAATGCCTGGTATACGATACTTCGTGAACAATACTTCGCCAACGGTGTCTCGCCAACACGATATTGGAACGTAGAAACGCACTTACCGATGTTATCGAATTAATCCTTGTACTCTTTCGTCCAGTTTAATCTCTCGCGTTCGATAACGCTTGCCGCGAAAGGAAACAGAGAACGGAGGAAATAAAGAGGGAACCAGAGTTAAAAACGTGGCGATCAATTAAACGCTTGCGATCCGATATCGCGGCGAACAGGCCGCGCTCTCCCGCAACGTTTACCTTTCGTTACGCCGTTCCACCGAGCGCTTTATACACACTTTATCGCGTACAACAAACCTCGCGAATCGCTGCTTGATCCGTTCGACGAACATCACTATCCTCCGTTCAGCGGTTCAAGCAGAGTTTACGAGCAGATTCGCCGGGATATTCTGCGGCCAGCCGGAAAATCATGAAACGTTAAGCAACATACATTCAACAAACCCTCAGCGTAACTTTCTAGTCAGCCTGTTCTCACTCACGTTGAATTATTCCATATTGATGTATTGCGCGGGAAGAAACGAGAGTGAGAAAAATTCTATATCATTCCTTCTATCAAATTTTCTTCTTCGCACACAGGTGGAACAGCGGCTCGATCGATCGAAAGCATCGATAATACGGCCACACGCGGCCAAGTGAAATTTTCCAGGTCGATCGACCACGGTCGCGAGTAGCCCGCCTCTTAATTGACTTTCGTTCGAAACCGAATTGCGGTCCCTCGGCCGATGGCGCGCAGCCTTACACGATAAATTAATAAACGAGAATGGTTTTCCCAACACCGATTCGTGCTCAACGCGTCTATATCGCGATCACAATTCCGTGGATCTGGGTCAATCGATTTTCAATCTGTACTGTGAATTTGGACTAATTACAACGTTATGCGAATTTCTTATGAATTATAAACTTCACTTGATGGACATATATTCATAACATGGAATGGCATATTCATCGTATTTATTGTCCCATATAAGTATAAATCAATCATTCTTAAAACTACGAACAATTATACTTAGTTCGAAGCTTCTCTGTCATTATTCGCTACAATAAGTCCCACATTGATGTGGAATACAATTCATCTTATTATTTACGTTGAAATATTAAAAGTAACGAGAACATAATATATTTCAAATCTGACAAATTTTTGCTAAAATTCTACGTGGTCTGGCATAAAAAGCAAAACGGGACGTTCGACTTAATTGGCTCGCATGACACTCGACGTCGTCCGTGTACCGAGTTGACGTCAATCAAAGGTATTTTTAGAAATCGAATTTCGTTACGAACTCAGCGAACCGATTAAATCGTCAAGAATAATGGGTCGCGGAAAATGACTCGTTAAATCAAACGACGGTCGTGAGATGTCTGATGAACAAAAGAAAGATTGTAAACAACGCCGCGAGGAGAATCGTGTCGCATGGTCGAAAGAGGAACGATCGTTTTGAAATACGATTCTCTTTGACACAGTGTTTAAAGTGAGTGGCGCCGAGGGGGTTAGATGAAAACGGTAATTTCTTAAATCCCTTATTTCGTCCGTAAGGTTCGCGGGTCCCTATAATTTCGCTCTATTCGCCTCCCTATAATTGCGCGTCTAAAGCAAGCTTCGCGGTCGCGCGCGCGCCCACCATCTCGTAAAACTGAACAGACCCGAATTCGACTGAATTATATGTAAATCGCTGGCATAAAAGTGATTTACATCTCGACCGTCGCATCAACAACGATCGAACGCTAAGTATCGTGCATGTCTAATAAGTAGTTTAAAGCCGATCGAACAATGTTTTACGTCTTTGTTTACCGTTTCGGGACGTGGTACGTTTTAAAGCTGAATCGACGTAAGAAGAGAATGTTCAAAGAATACAAGCCCCGTTAATCTTTTGCGGTTCTGAACATTGTATTTTATTGTATATCTTTTTACTTTTAGTATGTAAAATCGTGTATTTTGTACCTAAATAGAAAATTATCAGAGTTAAAGATATAGAACAGTACGAAAATATCAAAGTAAACACGTTATTACTTAAGATAATTTATTACTAGATCGTGGATTTTTTTATAAATTTATCGAATATACAAAAATGCACGTAAGATGCAAAAAGATATGAGATATCTAAATGGGATAATACTTAGCAACGTTGCAAACATGTCTCTATTTTTAAGATCTAGCGCCTTAATCGTGATTTTAAAAATAAGAATTTGCGTAACACTCGAAGCCTATTTTTAGATATAACCAAATTGTGAACGGTCTTTGGATTTAACCTGTTGAATATGAACTAGTCGCGATAAGATATTGAATGTAATTCAGTCAGACTACAAAGATTTGAATGGTTTATCGAATGACCTCGTAATTTTCGATATCTCTCAGAAACTACGAGTGCCTCTTTCGAAGGACACATTGATTTACTGCTATTCACCACTCAAGTTTCATAGAATTCATCGCATATGCATATCTATATTCATGATTTTTTGAGAGAACAAGTATTACAAGTATTGCTCGATAACCGATGGTTCAATATTCACGCGCAATCTTACCGGATACAAATTATCCGTGAATAACTGTGGTAAAGAGTATTCAATAATGTAGGTAAACCGGTAGAACTTCGTGACGGGTCTCGAACAGTTCGCTCCGTTCATAGCATATAGAAAATCGGGACAGGGGGAACCAGAGGAGCCGAAACGAACGAGGCAAACCCTACGATCGATGTCACGTTAACTCTTACCGCTACCCTTAATCAAACTTTGCCACTGTTCCGCGAACCTTCTGTGGAAACATGCTGTCTCCAACAAGAACGATATGGCGACAGATCGTTTTAATTTTACTCATTTTCTCGAGAAGAGCGTTTCTCGCGAAGAATATTTTCGAGCCGATGAAATCCTAGGTGCAATTACTGTAACAGCAAGCGCAACGCTATGGTTAGAAGTCGTTGAGCTTATTGGTTACTTGATTTTGGTCGTTTCTTTTGTCATAGCTTCAAAGAAAATGTAAAAGAATTATATGGAGGGAAGATCATACGGCAGATTGAAAATCATAATGGCGTTGATCAAGATTTTTAGAATTTGAATCTACTCGCGTGTTACAATTTTTAAAAGTATCATCTCCTTGGTTTTATAATTAAATTAGATTCTCTGTTACGATACGTTTCATGATTTGAAAAAAGTATAATGATCCTTTTTAAAACGATGGATGCAGTAAATTATTTTATGAAAACTGATGATGTACTGACTTTTTAAAAGAACAAACACGAATGAAATATGCAATACACGGAATTTCCACTATTTCGATATAAATTTCTGTAAGGTAGACGTCTTATAAAGTTCCTAGGAGAAATCATGTCGACGTTTTCTGAATTATGTACCTGGCAGTGGAGGAATGAACTTGGTGAAACGTTCGAAGAAAATGTTAGCGTGGAATCTGGCGAATATATTATCCACGAGGACAGTGATGCACGACTCGCTAAGTGGAAAAATAAAGTTTCGCGGATGTCATCGATTCCGCGTTAACGGCACGAGTTTCCGATACATTTTTTCGCTTTGAAAAATGGATAGTTTCCTCCTCCATCGGCCGTCCTGCAGTTTGTCATCACGGATCAAACGCAATTTCCAAAAATACGTCGGGTTCGTCCCGTCACAGTTTTTCACTTCGTAAAATCTGGCATCGACGAGCTCGCACGCTCGAGAAACTCCGAAGAGTCGAAAACAATATTTCACATTTCCCATTTTCCGGATTTGTCTCGCTTTAAAAGAAATGGAAATCGATGCAAATTACATATCATCGAACGTAATTTTAATTGCTCGAGCTTTTACGCAACACTATTGACGAGTTTGCAAATCGCTGCTTGTTCCCAGGAATTTGTAATTCATTATTGTCAAATGCAAATTCACGAAGGCTATAGGAAAACGCATTCTGAGAATTAGAATAACATTCTAATACTAGAATTACAGACTTATAATTTGCATATGTTTAAATATATTATACATTATGAAAACAAACAGACAGTACAGTATAGCGATATTCCTATCTTAATAAAAGACAACATTAATTTTATCAGTACTTTATATTTGTACTAATTACAAAAACAAATTATATAAAACTTGTCATTCTGTCGGGTCTAATAATTCCAATTAATCAAAACAGCATAATATCCGCAACACAAAGTTTTTTCAAAAAAGACCTTTTCCAGAAAAAAAGTAACAAATTCAAGTGTCTCTTACACATGAAAACTACGGGAAAACGCAATAAATCGTACTTTTTATTTTCTACGGGAGTATAATCCAAAAATCCAATACGTTGTTGTAAATATTATCAAAATTGTCTTATTGGTTGTGGTTTCGAGGTTGAACACCTCGTATATTTAGAAAAAGCTTGTCATATTACTTAAAATATCGAAGATATTAAAATGTTGCTTGCCTCGATACTCGTACTACTGGTTTTTATAAACCTTCGTCAGCTTATGAGCTATTTTTAAGAAACTTACGCCACCTAACAGATTGTTCCTATTCTTTACTAGGTACATCGTATTAAAACACGATCCTTTCTTTATTCATAGTCATATAAAATGTCATTCAAATCAGAAAACGAACAAAAATATATTTATCGTGATTTATCATATCTTCCTCCTGTGGTCTTCGCATCAACTCCCCTTTTTCTTTCGATCGTATCTACCATGAATGTCCAATTACATTTATAGCGAACGAAGCGAACCGCGCCTCTCATTTCTTGAAGATCCGCTTGGTGCGTCCGCAATGCGGAAACAAATTCTAGCGTGTCGTCAACGATGATCCGCCTCGTGAGCGTATCGTTCTTAACCACAGGCCGCGATCGCGTTGTCAAAGCGGTTAACGAGCCGTCTGCTGGAATCATCGTCGCGATCGTGTCGCTTCATCGTTGGAGGATCGGCTATCGCCCAGCTGTCGGGCACGAGCCCAAGACATCGGGCAACAACCATTCGTACACAACAGTTCCACGTTCGACCGCGTCCCACTTCCGGGACGCTTTGGTATGTAGTTGCGGTCTACCGCGAGACGTCGCGTCCCGTACGGTTACATCGTAATTTGGTACCGGTTTAGAGGTCGATTACCGATGCTGAACCGAAGCACCTACCATCGCAGACCTCGTTTATAGGAACGAGCGAATTGCCCGATCGAGCGAACGCCCGCTCTAATGGCCACCGCTGCGAATCTCTGTTTGCGGACACCGTATAATTGCGGATAATAAGAGAACAACCGACTAGCCAACCGTACTTTGATGGAACCAGTGAATTTGCTAACACGTTGCCAAATATCGGCTTTGAGATCTATGACACTGACGTAACTGAGTTTCATTCAGTGGAGGAGTAGGAACTTTGACGTTAAATCTCTTCAGAAATAAATTTATCGAGGCACTGAGAGAGATCGTTATTTTATATTTTTCTGGAGAAATTAATATATATGTGTCGGAGATGAAAGGACATCGGGGCCTGCCTTTTGGAATGTTGGGGAAACCCTAATACCCTAGTCCAGACTTTTACTATAGTTACACTTAAGTAATAAAACTAAGAAATAGTTGTAATGTTCTAATTCGATTATGGCTGCTCAATGACGATGGGTTTGGGCTCGAAGTGACATAACATCCACTTGCACGTGGAGCGACACCAGGATCGTGTATCACATCGCATTCGTCGTCCCGTTGGCCGTGGATTCGTTATCGAACCTGAATTCATTGTCATCGACATCTCTACCATTCGATCGCTGCTATTACTCGTAGCCTCTTGTAATAATCACATTTGTACCAATAAATATCAGCTATAACCACGATGGCAAATTCGAGTGAAGGTTTGTCAAACGCCCAAAATTCCAACATTAACCCGACATATGTATTTGTGCAGCCATTGGGCGCGAAGGTTTATTATTTATGCCAGAAATCCCAGAGTGGTTAAAATGTCCAATTTGTAATTTTTTCATAGTAAATTTGCAGATTTGCAACGATGCACTTTCGAGACTCATGATTTATAGTAAACTATATAAATAAAGAGTTGTTTTCTCTCTTGCATTACGTATTATGTATTCTTCCACGTAGCTTTCATTTTGATATCCTTAGTGTACAATTTGTATGTTTTAATGTTAATGAGGCGATCTTATGAACTTAGGTATATTTATTCACATTCATGGTCATTATATATTTCGAAGTCACGGTTGAGCGATTAAGAATTTATAGATGTGGGAATGTTAGAATAAGCGATTAACACACCTGTAATATATATCATGATCGTGAAATTCAAATGACATTGTCAATGACAATGTATATACGATCGGCATATTTGTAAATCGATCGAAGGAGGAAATGGCGCACGGTTTTCAGAGCAAGTGCATCCTCCTACTTGGCAAACGACGCTAGGTCACTGGGGCGAATCGAGCGTCTGAACAAGGTGAACATATCGATCGTAGAACGGCGGCCCACTAAGAAAGGCAGTCTGCTCTAGCGCAGCACGCAGGTGCAACGCACGAAAGCCGATGCATCGACGATTACGGAGTTGCAGCTGCACCGAGCGAATCGTCGATGTTCGATCGTCACTTCTACACAGGTACACATATATCGATTCGGAAGACGGGACCTTTGGCTCTTTGCTTGCAGACATTCGGTTGTAAATGACACTCTTTTCGTATTCAACGTTAAACGGATGTCTAATGAATGTTTCGACAAACTTCTTCGCGAGATACATTATCTGCACTGATTTATGTACACCGACTATTATAATTTAAATAAACATCCAACGTCATGATCTGACAGAGAACATTTTGGTAAAAGAGACTTTTCACCAACTTTCTCCACGATCTCTTTCATCAACCGAAACTTTCACGGGTTTAAACGCTTCTCATCGTCCTGTCTGTCAACGCGTTCCGGTAAACGACCCCTTTGTATTTCCCATTTGTGGAGAAAAGACGCTCACAGGCTTTGGACTACCAAAATGGAGAAGTACCGGTAAATAGAGAACAAGAATGAAGCTTTTCAAAACAAGTAAACCCATAAATACGACCGTACTGGAAGAACAGCAAGGGATGTAAAGGTCATGAGACAAAGATCTCTAACTGGAAAGCTTTTCGTGTGACGCGGTTCAATGCGATTCCTATCAAGGTGCTTCTAGTGGGAGGAGCGCATTCGACTAGCGAGTCTCGAGAGCAGAAACCAATTAAGCGCCACTGCGTTTCCCGGAAAACGAGGAGCCAGAGTTCCCGGTTATCCTCTCAGTTCCCACAGTTTCTCTCTCCCTTCGCTAACATATACACACATGCGTATACAAAGTGTCTCCTATTTTTTCTCTTTTTTTGTGAACAAAGCTATACGATAAATGATTTATAAAAATGTTATGACAAATATATAGAACAATAACGCGGATTGATTTCTTATCTGATGTAACGATTAAACGAGTATTAACGCCGAACAGGTCACTTAGGCCCTCAAAATGATCAGTAAATAATCTACCTAAGCAAGAAACAATACGTATTACGAATTAATAATCACGAAGAATTCTTAATATATTCGCTGAAGTTAAAAGAAATCAACGAGCATTTCATAAGATAATAAATTCAATCTTTTGTAAATGTAAATCCTGTATGTAAAAGATCTATCTAATTTACTATTAAATACTAAACTACTAAATATTGTCCATCTATTTCTACGCTTAAAGAGAGAGTCATCCCCTCTTGTTCCATTTTTGTTACAACTTTTTAAAAAAGTATTTATAGACCTACATTTGTATGACACATTTTCCTTATTTACAGATTAACCTAGTAGCATAACATATCAAAGATCTGAAACACCCCGTATACACGCGTTGTACACACACATCTAAACACTTATTCTCCATCAGATTCCTCTATTTCCATCTTTCCACTCCATCAAACACCTCATTTTGTCCGAGAGTCATCTCTCGTCGATCCTCTTCTTAGGTTCTACTTTGTCCAGTTTCACTTCAACCTCCCTATTCATTCGTTTCGGTTAGTGGATTATCGAGGCGAGTTAACCAGCGAGAGAAGCTCGTTTGAATATAATGCCCGTCGTTAGTGGCAACGACGTTGCGTCCGTTCTACCCATTCTTCATCGCTCACGGTTCCGCAACAGTTTGCCTCTTGCGACATATTCGCTCGATTCGACTTACTCTCGTTAACGTTCGCCGTTTCGCACGCGATTTCGTCGATTCCGCGACGACAGACAGCTCCTTTCACTGTTCTTTCGTTCGGCAACCGCCCCGACCGCTGCAACCTGTTTGATCGAGATGTCGAAGGTCGACGCGAAGCCAGGTAGTAAGAGCCAGGTGATTCTTATCTGATTGAATGATGATTGAAGTGTAGAGTTTCTGTACTCGTTCGTAAACCAAACCACGTTGTGAAACGTGAGCCATGCGAGCTGTTTCTTGTTTATGGGAATGTTTAGTCTTTATCTTTGAGGAAAAGAGATCTCACTTGAAGAAGCATTTCTAATTTTGGAGAAGGTACTTTACGAACGAAGAAGTTTGAAGATAAACACTTTTCGTAGGGACTTTTTAGAAGAGATACAAAAACAGATGATTTAGGGCATTTTCTTCTTTGATTATTTATTCAATGTATAAGTTATGCATAGTGTAGGTAGTTTCTGTGGAATAATGATTTAATTTAGAAATCAAATACAGGTTATACGTACATTCTTTGGATTGGTGAAGTAAAAACAGATTTAAATTATGAATTTATTGCAAATACGTATAATTTTAATTTACGTCGAAAGTATATTAACTACTTCAATTTCCGTCTGATGCGTATATGATTTTTCTAGCTATGTATATAATCTATCCATATATATTTATATCTATCATCCATAAATGGTTAGGGCTGTACTTACAAAAAACAAATGCCACATTCATCCTAAATCAATCGCCTGCGAATGTTCATACACGTTTCCTCATCTGATAAACACGTCTCGCCTTGATTCCTGCGCACATTCTGTACATGCTTTATAAAAGAACGTCACTTCCTCGGAATATACCCATACGACCTTCGCAAACAGGTCTTACTTCGTTTAATATAAATATCACGAGGTCGTTTATTCGTTGATCATATTTCCACATATACAATTTTTCACAACGGAGACGCTGAACTTCAAATGTACTGGGACTTTTTGACACAAACTCTAAGCAATTGCGCTGCTTGGGACTCAAACGGTTAAATACGAGGGTCGCCCAGAAAATAACACCCGTTTTGAAATAACAACAATATAAATGCATTTTCAAAGATTTTCTTTATTTGTAACTTTAGTGTAATTATGTATTAAATATTTAGTATAATTAAATAACTAAGTTATTTTTTGATACAGCTACCAGCTCTATTTGAACGCTCGTCGTAACGTTATACGGTTTTTTGTATACCTTCGTCATGAACTTCCGCCATCAGTTTACATAAGCATCGTCTTACGCAGTCCTTCACATCATCATTTCTTATGAAGCGTTATCGACCAAACAACTCTTTGAGTTTTGGAAAAACGTGATAATCTGGATCGTTTGATGCGTCTAGTATTTGCAATGAAGTTGCAGACACGTTCTGCAGCTTCTCTGTAACGAGAGACGGGCGACCCGAACACTTACGATCAGTTATACAGTTTCTCTATCCCTATTGAATTCCCACACCCATCGTCGTGTCAATGATACTACGTCCATAATTTTATTTTATTACTGTAAACTGCTGTATTTAGATGGTGAATTCCTTTTGGAAGAACGTTTTCAGTGTTCGAAAAGTATAAAAGCGCGAGCATCGAGATTTTCAAATCGCATCGCCATTTTAAACGTATGATATGACGATAATATTAAATATTTAAACACATTAAACAAATTTGGTACGACTTACGTCAATACATGAATGAAACTAGATGACCTTCTATAAATACATTCCATCGTTTTATATAGCTTCTATACATAAACAGGTAGTATTTTCTGAATCCCAACCTAACCTTCGTACAATAGCAGCAGAATGCGGCATGGCACGTCTGTGTCGAATTTAATTAAATCCTATACTTTTATCGTCCACAAATTACCAAAGTATCAAAGGAAAGAATCTGTATCGAATTTAATTAAATCCTTCTATTCTTTCATCCTCCACAAATTACCAAAGTACCAAAGGAAAGAATCTTCGAGTTTCTTTCAATTTCGACAACAATCGTGCACGTCTCGTTCCGGAAGAAAGAGTTTCTAGAACTCGTGGACGTATTAAGCGCTCACAGTTGCGTGCCACCAGGACGAAAAATCGTTGAGTAGATTCGCAAGGATTCACGTTTACGAGCAACGTTCCCATTTCCGCGGCCACGAAAGCGAATACACACGCGCGCGCAACAGAAAAGGTTTCGACCGTACCGTTCAATTTCCGCGCGACGTTTCAATTTCTGCCGTCCACGCTACCGTCAAACCCCTTTCCCACCCTTCGTTCCATAGCCTATTCGATCCTCTATGCCACACCGTATGAGATCAATCGTTTGCCACGACTCAGCCATTTTTGGAATCGACGAACTTTTCGACCACAGTCTCCGTGTAAACATCGTTACCGATCGTCTCTTTCGTGTTCAACGCAAAATAGTTGTCGTTAAGAAACCGGCGAAAGGAAAGTCACATGCGAAAGGAAAGTGACTTTCGTAAAATTCCAGCATTATTTAGCTTATTGTTACTTATCTAGAAAATATATATTAAATAAATCAGATATACGCGCATCTACCAAGTACAATATTTGATTTGGTATATTAAATTATATTATTGATTTGATATATTAAAAATGATGGGAAAAACGATTGCACGTTATATTTTAAGGGTACTGGTAATAACTAATTGTAAAAAAACTGCTCGATTTCCTTACTCTTGAACGAGTTTATATCAACTCGAAGAATTTTCTCTTGATAAAAACTATCCTTTCGATGATCCTCGTACATCACGTAACACGTTAAGCTCGAAACATTCAATTCCCTTCGACTGCTATCGGGAGAGATTAAACCAGACGAGGCAGAAATTGCGAGAGAGAAGGTTCTGCAACGAGAATTACATCCGGATGGACCAAGGCACTTTCAGCTAAATCGTATCACAAAACAAATGAAAAGTCACGATAAAACGGTCGGATTGTAGCAAAAAAAAAGATGCTCTGCCTGGAATAACGTGCTGTTACATCGTCAGGCAAGAAGCGGAACACTTGCACGTGGCGAGGGAGGCAAGAGGAAAAGAAAAAATGAAGGTGCAGAAGAAAAAGCGACGCTACGTCATAACTCGTTACAACGACGACAACGGAAGATAAGGCGGCGGTCGAGTTAACAAAGGCTTCCGTTGTTGCTATCTGAAGCGGTGTCCGCAACCATTGCGCATCCTACAATTGTATCCTGAGATCTTAAACCGCTTCGCGAAACGGCACTCGCGATTTTACAGGGAATTACCACCAGCAGTTGTTGATTAAGATTGCACCTTGTGGGATACACGACAGAAGTTGCGAATATGTACTCGAGGTTCTATCTTCCGTGTCTCGTTTGAAATGGCAACCAATGTAACAGTAAAGAGAAATCGATCCTTTGTCTCGTGTGTGTAATTGAATTGTCTCTATACAACGATGGGTGTAGCAGCTACGAATTTGTATTGAAGAGCCAGGTCTATCTCTTTAGAAATTATAGGCATGTGTGTTATCTTACGTGGTGCTCTTTCTTTATTTTATCACAATAATAGAGATCTATTTATGTTGTGTTATAAATAAAGGAGATTATTCCCCTTTCTTCCTTTTCTTCCTTGACCTCGTTTCTATCGTATCTCCTTCCTTTTTGTGTGTGCAAATAATTTGAAGAAATAATTACAATACAATAAATTATACTATACGAAACTACATGTGAATACTGTTATTTTCTTATAAAGAAATAACAAACGACCTTGATTACTTTGGCTGTCAGGTGCAGAAATATTGTTAGAAGGTTCTTCGGAAGAATGAGCGTACCTAAAGAATCGCAACAATACGAACTCGAGATAATATTGCAACGAAGCAGAATTTCATTTTACCATACGTAGAAAACTTATAGAAGATCGTTAATTTTCTAGCGACTGGCGAATAATTTTCCGCTATTCAGACAATAATTTTGAAGCTCATTTTAAATACATGTCTGTAGTTTAAGTAGAGAGTTAACAGTGTTTACGTATTATGTTATTTCACAGCTAATTAGGTTATCTATAAATACTCGTACACTTTATCTATTATCACTATCTCTTTATCAGATCTCGTAGTAGTGGAACAATTAATTAGACCTTCCTCTCAAATATACAGAATCTCTTACTTACAACATCTGTTGTGAATACAAATATGTGTATATACAAAATAAAACATCTAAAAAACTCAAACCATTC
The DNA here is from genome assembly GCF_024542735.1 of Bombus huntii. Taxonomy (NCBI): domain Eukaryota; kingdom Metazoa; phylum Arthropoda; class Insecta; order Hymenoptera; family Apidae; genus Bombus; species Bombus huntii. The sequence continues at coordinate 11,051,102 of NC_066248.1, read as the reverse complement.
ACTTCATCGGAGCCATTGACACAGCTCATTAACACAAAACGAGAGCTCTAAGGTACTAAGGCCATTTTCTACCTCGCATTTCACTCCAAACCCTTCGTTTACACGGATACTACTTCGACTAACCTGTCCATGCTACCTGACACGCTCGAGCTTTCAGCAACTCATCCTTCACCATGGGCGTAACACTTCGAATAGCTCGATCGTCTATAAAATAATACTTCGAACTCCCATTCAACTTCCATGGTCGTAAAACGTCCCCTAATATTTTCACAAACGTTTAGAAATTTTGGGAAGTGCTCAGAAACGCACTTACAAGTATTATGTTACCGTGATTTTACACCAGGTTTATTCAAATTACCTAGGTATCTATTTTTATAATTCTTCTAACAACTTTTCGTTCGCTTAGCGAAAATTTTTTTTTTTTTTTTAATATTCATTAAAATTACAATCAATTCTCGCGTTGAGAAGCTTAGCGAAAATATTTGAATATAGTTCTGGACTATTGTTCTTTGAGTATATGTACTTACGTCGAAATTTATACAAATCTTTGCAATGTCAAATTACCAAATTTACTTATACACTTCGTGGGAAATCGCAGCAATTTGTACGCATTTCTATGTTTCTTTTAACAATTTTTGTACTTCCTAGTGAATATATCTTAAAACCGATCCTGATCCTAATATGCATTATGTAGTTTTATATCGAAGTTTATAGAAAAATTTAAAATGTAAAATCTTCGAACTTCTGTTATTTGTATTTTTATGAGCGTTTTATCGACCAGTCGCGGGGAGACGCGATCGCGAGGAAGCGCGTCAACGGGAGTCGTAAATTCCCGATTACGATTAGAGGTGGTTTTAATGAGTAGCACTTGATTAACAGTTCAAAGATATTATATATTTCCAACAACACGATGATTACGCTCATTGCGTGTATATATATATGTTAATTAATATATGTTGACTGATTTAAAGTAGTGAACCCAGTGCAGAGCTGTCGACTGATCTGTAGTCGTAGATTCAGTGTAGAGATGATGACTAATCTATAGATATATATATAGGCGGAGATCAAGTGAGAATCGGCGACAATACTGTCGCAAAGGAAAACTCTTGTTCGGTGGTGATCGCCTACTACTGGTCGCTTACGAATGGAATTCCGGGAAACATGGGAAAACCCACGTTCCCCCAATGGAACAATGACCATAAGGAACGTCTCCATTTGAAGGTGTTTTAAGCCACTTAATGGTTTCAACGGTAAATCCAAAAAGCCTCGTTTTATTATCGTTCCTTAGGATTATTGCGACCAGCTTAACCCATTTGCATCATGACCCTACTTAAGAGGACTGGTCTCTATCACCGCGCGCGATCAGTCGTAGGTACAGTAAATGACATCCGAATTCTTCATGGAGTTTATCGAAAATTTACTGTTCAAAACGATTGGTAGACAATGTTACTTCGCAAACATCGCATCTTACATTCTTTATAACAGAGAAAAAAAGAAAAAATTATTTATTTAAAAAAAATAAGAAATAAGAAATTAAATCATATTATTTCTCGTGAAGTTCTTCAAAATGGTCAATACAATAAACTGATATAGGCGAGATGTTGACAACCGGGTTAAACGTGAACTTTCACATCTCAAGAATACTTAGCAACTGAAATAAAAAGCAGTCGCAGCGCGCGTAATAATCCACGCTTGGATACAAATGGGTTAATTATATGTATACAGCTGATGGACACCTCGATCGTAGAGAGTCACCGGACGTAACAATGAGATAACCCCAAAATTTTGGTTGCTTATATATATAAGAGTTAACCAAGATGAAAACGTTCGAGGTGTATGATTTCACGCGATTATTGCGACAATGGGAGCGGAGAAGCATCCCAGGCGCATTCCACAACGTCGTCGTGTTCCCCTTGATGCTTCGTTAGCATAGATGGGCGCATAAATAGAAACTACGCACAGGCCAAGTGACGCATGGATCTCTCGGTTGCGATATACACGCGCCAAGTGCATCGCACCCCGACGAATTTGCGATAGGTGCGCATGTGTGCACGCCCGCGGTTACAGGTTGCTTTACGTCACGCGCGTGTGCACGCAGAGAATTATATGTATCGTGTACAGGTGGTACACGGAATTCTGTGTAGGAAGAGATTAAATCTGTGTAGGAAGTGTTTCGAGGAAAACTGAGGGTGGCTGACGTGGGAGCCAATGGTATGAGAGCATCATGATTCTATCTCATGTTTGTGAAAAGCGTTGTTATTCGAGTAATATGATTTAAGCATAGGTGAAAAGTTTCTTCCATTTTATTGGAAAAGGAAGGAAGAGAAGGAAGAAATTGATAAACTGCAGCGATATATTATTTCAGAAAAGATTATATTATACGCAAAGAATGAGGGATTAAAATATACTGGAAGTGAAATAAAAAGAATTTTACATTTTCAGTGAGAAAGTTTATATATATTATGTTATGTCATATTATGACAAGGTCATGAAAGTGGGGGACTAGTATAATTTGTAGTGGGGGATGCGACCTCGAACGACCACTCTTCAATCCCAGCTATAACACGCTTCCCTCTTCTATTATCCTCGTTCCACTTGCACCTAACCACTTCATTCCAATTCGATTCATTACTCTCATTCTATTGGTCGTAATGTCGGTATATTCACTACGCTGGTTGTGTATGATTTATGTATACTCTTTGACATTTTCACATTTTCCGAGTATAAGTTTGTCGTTCAATATTATTGAGAATTTGATTATTCACCGTGAACAATGAACGTTTCGTGACCTCGTTTCAAAATCTTCGAAAACCTATTGGTAAAGAACTATCCTAAGAAGGAAAAGAACAAACTCACTGGAGATTTCAATCCGAATATTCTATTTGCTCTACCAATCCAGCTATCCAGATCTTCAACAGGTACTTCCTCGAAGAATCTAATATTTGAAAATGGTTATCGCGTGTATCAGAAATTAGCGTTCTATGGAGTGAAATTCGATGATAAGACCAGAATCATAGGATTTCGCAATCTCTGAATGGTAATTTCATTACGTGACTAAAATTTAGACGCGATATAGCCGCGTATTTACTCTACCGTATGCTATGGTACTCAATAAAAAATACATACACCACGATAGATGTTTTTTCACGGTATTCAAAACGCGATCGTTTAAATTTCAAATATACTCGCGCGAACATCGTTCGACTGGATATGTGAGCACTCGGTGCACTAAGCCAACAGGTCGATTAATCTCCAACGAGCACGCCCTATTCGATAACAGGCTGCGCGAAGGATTTTCAAGGATCCGTGAACAACATCGTCTCTTGCTGTAGAAGTTTTCGTTATCGCCACTATAATGAGTGGGAAACCGCTTTTCGACAAATGGTACAGAGAGAGACAGACAGACAGACAGAAAGTAAAAACGCAAATTAAACGTTCATGGTTTCGGCTTGTACACGTGGGACGGGAATGGATTCACATAAGTTTACATACGAATTAGTCGGATATTTAGCGGAATCGCGGCACGGTTTTTCCGGGCGCCGAAAAACCAACGTGAAAACGCTTCACAGACCCAGAAACAAAATTACTCCTGCGTTAAACATGAAACGAAATTTCCGACGAAACGCGCTCCAATTCCCGTTTTTCCGTTTATCTCTTTTAACGCTAATATTTATACAAGTGCGTCTGCGAAACCATAAAAATTCTGTGTTGCAAATAACAATCATTGAACTTAAAATTAATGCTTTTTTCGTATGGCTTCAACAAAAGCAACTTTTTTTACTCTTTTATTCTTCTGAAAGAATAGATTCCATATTAGTTTCTGGTATGGCGAGTTTCTTCCTATATCTGTATTTTAGAATAATGAATCTGTTTTACGTATTTGCGATTGTAGGTCTTCAGAGTGCAATTGTTTAAATATACTGAATTGTGATATACTGAAAGAATCCGCATAAAAGAAGAACTGCGATACATTGATGCAAAATTCAAAACGTATATTAACATTCATACCTCTCAAAGGGGTTGAGGTCAAGACAACAAAAATTGATATGTCTTCATGATAATATTAACATGTGATCTCGATAGTCGGAATGCCAACTATTCGCGTGTCGATTCTTAATCCTAATTACAATTATGAACGAATTTGATAGTCAGAAAACAAAGCTAAGGGATTTAAATGGGGGTTGTTAAGTGTCAGCGAGTCCCATGATGAAACGTGATGAAAATTTATCCGTGGATGAGAGAAATCGAGCTAGTTTACGATGACCAGATAACTGAACTCGAGTTTCTCGAATTATGCCACGATCATCACCAATCGAAATGAACCTCGTAATCGGAAAAGTTTCTATGATGACAGCGGTAAAATTAATAGCAACGAATCAAGATGGAAGACGCGTAATCCGCCATATGGTCATAAACTTTTCAATTCAGAGATATTCCACGTGCGAATTAAAATGTTTTGTGCAATGAACAAATCAGTCAGATAGGAGTCGACCTTACAAAGGTTCGCGGTAACGCGAACCATGGAAGGTCGTTACCACGCTCACCCTTGTCTGCTAAGTAACGACGTCGTATTCTCGACGTAGGTGTATGTTGTACCCAAGTATCTTGCGTAGCTACGTGCCGTGTACATGGCCGATTGCGCATGAAACCATTCACGCGAAGGAAGCAGTCCGCTCTTGCGGCAACGTTAAATCGTACATAAGTAGACGGTGTCACGAATAACGGGGCAACGATAATTTCTGTCCGGCACTGTTGGAATCTGACCGAGAAACTCCAAGACAAATAACAGTTGAGCGACAGTTTCTTTAAAATAAAACGAAATGTCGCGAAGTTTAGATATTGTTCCGTCCACTTGATAAGTGTGTCGTGCAAATTGAATAATATATCGAGAGTAAAATGATTTTTAACATATCGCTTGAACGATCGGGTTTATACTATGCTATGTTGTGTTACGGTATGGAGAAACTTTATGGATTCGTTTCTGTGTAATTTATCTGAATTTTGTTTAACTCATCTAGATGTAAAAGGTGTTGTTGTAAGACAATTGTCGGCAAATACAAATTTTTGCTCTTACTCAACAATATGGAATTCTTATCTCTCCTCGCACAAAATATTACCTTGCCTACACGTTTTCCATACAATATATGTTCTTTCTTTTTCTATTCTGGAGTCCCTTCCATTCGATTCAGGTAAACTAGACAGAAATTCCCAGGACACATTCAGTCACGTTCATCGAAAACCTTGGATGGCCATGCATTCTTCTGTCACGCTCCTTTCAAGTATTCAATCCGTCCCTCTCGAAATTCCTAACTTTCGAAACTTAGTTACCTGCCGTAAACACTTGCATCAAATTCTCACTCCTGCGATTATAACATATTATGCCATAAATAAACCACAGATGTATATATATTTATGAGAAACTTAGAAATGCAGAAATGTACAGAATACACCTAATACATAAAAATATATAAAATACTCAAAGCAGAGTATTCGTTCTAATATCGAAAGGTGAAACTAATCTCCATTTAATTTAAGCTTCTTTAGTTACATTCATAAAAACACAAATTTACATGAACATTCGCAGTCTAGACACGAGAAAACGTCAATATTACAATTTAGTTTTCTCATCATTCGCAGGACGGTCATAAGATAATTAGGTCATCGCGGTATCGTTTCTGACGAAGGAAGAATCCCTGAGCGAGCATAGTGATGAATAATACTTTCGGACGTAATTGTTACAACGAAGTTACAACGAAGTGGAGTAGCTTTTACATTACCTTAAGGCTAACGGAAGGTCGGTCGTCCAACAGGATTATCTATGCTATGTCGAGATCCGTGGAAAAAGAGAAAGGTGGTTCGTACGCTTTGCTGGAATTACTGCACAGGATGTCCCACTTAAGTCGAACATCTTGTGCGGCTATACGAGGCGCTTCCTATGCCACGGGATAAACGCCGAGGGAAAAGAAAATCGTTCGTTTCGAAAGCGCGATGACATCAACGCGAACGAACGTGAAACGTCTTAATGCGCGCATTTCTGTTTCTTTGAACTGAAACTGCAAATGTTCGTAAACATTTAAACTGTAAACACCGATAACTTTCGCGACTTCTAATACGATCATATCAATTCAGCAAATATGTTTAGTCATTCCTTGATTTTTATGTTAATTTTCCTTTTATGAACGTTTTCGCTCAAGACCCAGAATCATTAGAAGATCTCATTGAAAGAAGTTATTAATACCCACGATCACAGATTTCATTTTAATTACTAGTTTATTTAAAGAAATTGACAGCGGGGTCGTGTTAGAAAGATAATATTATATTCGCGTTACAAGTTTTGATCCTTACATTTGTCCCTACAATCTACCATTAAAACCGACAAAACCAGATTTCCAACTCGAACGCGTGCCAAGAGTGTACTGTAAGCAAGCACCGCAAGCAAATACGTTTAAACCACTATACCCAAGTTGGTTGGAGGCAAGCTCGGACTAAAATTCTCAGAACTAACTGAACTGCTATCTGTTTCCTTGACGTTTCATACAAATATTGTCAAACATTGCCCAATCGTTCGATTATTTTTCGCAAACGTAAGAGATTCAATGACAACCGGCATTCTTCAACTTCTCTTCCTCCTTTCACAAAATAATTCGTATCAAAATTTTCTTTGTGATACCACCTAACAAACTGTAGCTGGACGATAAAATTTCCTCAGATGTCCTAACTAGGAGGACTGTCAACAAACAATTCAAAGCGTACAAACAACAACCATATGTGTCGCGATTATTTTAATTATTTCTGGTACTCCAACATTTTCAAACTTTCGCAAAAGAAAATAGAAATAAAAGAAACGACTTTGAAATTTTCCGTATGTCCTATACTTTCGACTTTATGTCAAAGTTGACTCGCGGAACAGAACAGGTTAAACAAAATGTCGACGTCGACGATGATCTAACTGTATCCTACCTTTGATAACGCGTGTACAAGATGCACACACGGTCCGCGTGAGCATGTTTGTGCATAATACACGAAGCGCGTGCACGTAGACGCGTCACGTAGCCGTGCGTGCAACAGTACACGGCCGAGAAGCAATTATGTACGACGGCAATGATAATCCCCGGTTGTAACTACGCGGGTAACTATATCGCGCTGCAGTATATACCGTGACAACTACACCGCGTAGTCTACGGGTACAGTTTATATGGGAGTCGGTCGTATAACGTTTACGTCATACGAGGCGAGCTGCTGCTTCTCCGAGAGCTTGCATGCGGAAACGCACCCGTAACTCGTCCCTGTGTCTACGATCGCGCTTAATTGGCTGCGGATTTCGGATCCTTGAAATTCAGACGATTTCGGAGGATTAACTTTGGATTTTGGAATCCTGCTGACGTTTTTCGCAATTTAAAACGAGTATGTGAGTATTTTACATTTTTACAGTGGCATTTGTAAGCAATGTTTTTGAATTCTTCGAATGACATTTTCTGATTTGTAAAATCTTTTATTTGCGAAAGTTTGTGATTTGTCAAATTTTGTAATGTATGGAATTTTAACTTGTGAAATTTCGTAATCCCTGATATTACGTGAGTTCCAAAATCTTGCGATCATTGAAATTAATTTGTGGAATGGTGATTGCCAAATCTTTCGATTTGGTATTCAGAGGTGTAAAAATCTAGAAAGTTCGACATTCATTTTTACAAAGAAAAAGATTGAATAATTGTGCGTTTCAGTCGTAATGTAGAAATGCGATAATTCATTTTTTGGGAAAAGCTTTTTCATCGTATTACTGGTGAATGTTTCGCATACAGATATGCAACGAGGCTAATTAAACGTTGTTGGCGCATGTTATTAATGAATAAAAATTCGTACGATTGAATCCAAACGATTGACGTACAAAAAGCGTAAGTTGTTGTTTAGGAAAATACGTCTCATTAAATTGTACGTCAGCAAAATTGTACTTTTACCGTGGAGAATTGTTTTCTATAAAATTGCATCAAGAGTTACCACTGGTAGCCGTAAAACCGGTATTTTACTTATTACAAATAATAAATAAATAAAAATGCGAATGAAATATTTCAGAAGTAATCTACCTTCGACTGAAGGTTGATTAAATGAAATTACATTGTACTAAATTGAATACATCATACTGAGCAGGCTCGAATTAAAACGAATACTAATGAACTATATCAAAGGGAAGAATTGTGATTAAATGAAATCAAACTGGAACTAGCGGAACCAAAATACGATAAACAAATGGAAACACACGAGAAAGCAATTCGAAATAAAGTGAGTCCGACTAAACCTATCGTGGTCGATTCACCAAACTGTACCGAATCGAATTGAAACCAAACTGAATCCAATGAACCTACAACCAGTTGAATCAAAAGAGAATTAAAATCTGGATAAATAAAAGCTGAGTCTCAGTTCACTTTTCTTATGATTTAAGCATTTTTATTTCAGATGTAGCTTGATCAGTATTTCAAACCTCACCAAAATCCTTAACTCTGGTAAGAATTCCAAATCCAATTTTAACTCTATTAAACTCTATTAAATCCAACCATTCTATATCCGGATAAAACCAAACTAGTTTGCTACAAGAGTGACATGGCTAAAAAATTGTGTAAAATGTCATTCAGATATGGACAAAATTCCAAACCTAACTCAAATCGTACGAAATCAGGTCGATCCAAACCAAATTAAACGAAACCAAGCCGAGCCAACAAAACGATAGTCTACGATTTAATTCAGATTTAAAGAGAATTCAAACCTTATCTCAAATCATATTAAATCGAATCAATATACACCAAATCGAACGAAATAAACCACACAAGACGTCTTTAGAGACATAGTTCAAACGTAACACGTTTCACATGACAATCTTTCGTTCCATCCTAACTTGCATTAATCGGTAGTTTAACGTGGAACAATCTTGCTGCTCTTGTCGGACAACGAAGCACGTTTTACATTTCCCACGAATCTTTTTGAGACTCGTGCATCGGATACCCGCGACACACGGGGAAACGGTTTCGATGCGAATGATGCAACGACATCGCTATACTCCGATAAACGACAATAGTAGACACTACTCCGCGGTAATCGTTGCTAGAATATTCATGAATCGCGGCACAGCTACGGAGACGCTGAAAAAAAAGAGATACGGCACAGTGGGAAGAGGGGATCGTTGAAAGAAATCCGATAAAAAGCAAGTATCGAACTGTTCTATCGTTTATACTAGTGTTGACCGTAGTTCACGAAATATTATACTGTATATTGTACATTGAGCGAAAAAATAAAACAAGTTTTCCCGCGTAATAAATCTTCGTAAATGACAAATGTGGAATAGGGCTTGAAATGAAACGTAATTGTTCGACGTTTGTGACAGGTCTGAATTAAAAGATTTATGTGTATACGAAAATTTATATTGTCGGTTTGCTACGACAGTGACAGGTCTAAAAAATTACCTGTTTTGAAATATGTGCAGTTTACTTTAAATATGAGCTATTTAATAGAATGGAAGACAAAATTAGAATTATACAATTTAACGTTTATATTAATTTTTTATATTGCGCACAATTTCACAATTCAAAATAGGCTTATTTTAACTCATTATCTTAGAAGCAAAGTAAGCAATATAAATAAACGACATTCCCTGGCAGACTTGGAAGCTAAAAAGTATTATTAACTAAATTATGAAAGGAAACAGATATTCTCAGAGAGTAATTACGTATGATCAACTTCAAATTTTCTATCTCAAACCGATATTCTGGACAAATCTGTTTTTTTTCTCTCTCCTTCTCTTAACTGCTAGCAAATTGACAATATACAGATGTACTTGAGAATCTTGTAGCTCGACAATTTTGCTATCCTTTTTTTAGAAAATTGCAAAAGTCGAATATCTGGAAAGGAATCAAAAGAGCGCGCGCGTTGCAGAGGGTCTTCTACGAAGCAAAGTCTCTCACGGAAATATAACGGTAAACTAAAGCAGCCGGTGCCCGTTCCACGCATACCATAGTGAATAGTCCGCTTCTTCTGCTTCTTATTCCTGAATTCCGCTCGAGCCTGAGCTGCGACGATGTACATAATATCCGCAAAACAACAACTTTCGCGTCCCTATTAAATTAATATCGACTCGCCTCTAATTAGGCCAACCAATTAGCGAATTAAACTTTTCTGCCAACCATGCCCCAAGTGAAAGAGACGAGGATTTCTTGTGATTCACAATTCCTGTAATCACCTTTTTCAATAACGAGAGATTCGTATTTATCCAAGCAACGCCATATTTTTCTCGTTTTAGCTTTTATCTTCCTTTGTAAGAACCAGATAAAAGGTATCCGAATAAATGAAGCAGCATTTAGGAAACGACATGCAAATGAGATTAAAATACAGAGGCACGGGATTCAAGGGGGTTGACGATGATGCCTTCACGGCTTATAGTTTGCAAGAGATATTTACTCGACGAAATTAGGGCGAGCAGCGTCGTAGAAGCCAAGGGCGATCGAACGGACATCTTCGAGCGCGAGGGCATGAATCCAATTACGTCGACTTTTATTTACAAGCGGGATACAATCAACGTTCACCCTCCCGCTGTCCGTACTTCGATTGCTTCCTATCGTATCCCATCCGATCCCTACGATATCTCACCAGGATCCTTTTGTCCTATTTCCCTCTCACGATGGACATTTTCCAACAAACTCTCTGGCTAATTTAACTACGTGTACTAATACTATTCAACGAATCGTATAACGCGTTCCTCTATAATACGCATTTACATGGACTGACAAAATATTGCGACGGTAAAACGCGGTCTGTAAAACGCGATAAACAGTATAGTGTGTATATGTAGATCAAGCTAACACAACTTTTGATCTTTTCTTCTGCAAATGCGATATTCATTTCTTTGTATTATATGCAATGTGGCATTTTAACACATTTAAATTTTTCATATCTACAGGCTAGTTGCAAATGATATAAAATATAATCGGTACAAAAATATGGTTCGTAAAACGTAACTTCCTATAGCACGGAACGTATCCCCGTGTTATGTTGTATCAAGGCCAATTATGCTATATAGCTACCTAAACATCGTACATTTTAACGAAGTTACAATAACGTTGATGAAAATTTCTCATCATTGAGAATAATTACACGCTTTTTTTAGAAATGTGAAATTCTCCCAGAGATTGAAGTTAATGTTCGCGGTTCGTGCAACGGTCGACAGATACGAAAGACGAAGAAAACACCAGCCGAGTTTTTCCACGTCTCGAATACGGACAGTCAAACGAATGAGTCCTCGGGACTTTCAGCGTCCCAGTACGTTCCGAGCTCAATTTCAGCTCAATTACCGTAACCAACCTTTTTATTATTTTTACCAGCTGTTTGCTGGTTTCTCACTTTGACAATTTTCCTGTCCTTAAATCGGAGCCACAATTTCGCTATCCAGGCAATTTGCTCTGTTTTGACCCTACGTTGGACATATTTCATCTATAACCCAATATTCGCCATTCCGTGCCGCGGAAATTGGACAATCGATAGCGACCGCAATAGCTCGAATTACGAGTAAAATTCACCATCGGATACGTTTTTTTTTTCGGATGGCACGGGGATACCGAGTGAAATTTGAGCAACCTTCGAGCCGCTCCCGTCCACGTTCGAACGGAGCTACGTACTATGCCTGCGAACGATAAAAATACCAGGATCCCTGCAATTTTAACGAACCTCTTTTTCTTGGTGAACGCTATAGAAGGATTCCTCGTGGAATACCAGCGAACGCACGCGTGGAATAGACGAGGGCTGAGAGAAATGTACTTGTCATGTTTATCTATGTTTGTCATACATGATAAATATATTACCGTATACACATAATTATATATTACTGCTCGCTAATATATATATATATTTTTTTGCAATCAGTAGACTATAAATTGAAGTTTCGAAAAATAAGATATTATTGTCTATATATTTCCAAATCTTTTGGAAGACAATAATATCTTATTTTTCGAAACTTCAATTTATAGTCTACTGATTGCAAAAAGAAGATAGTACATTTGCGAAAAAAACTGAAGTTTGAAGGGTAGAGAGGAAAAACACCATAATTTTATAAAATTGCATTATAATAGACAAGAACAAAAAATAAATACTGTATGTAACCTACTGTAACCTACAATAAACAAGTTATATCAACGTGGTAAAAAATATCTAATATAAAAATTAATAACACTCGGGCACGCAAATACCAATTTTAAACTTCCTTTTATCCGTCACTTATGTTAAAACCAATTACTAATTTATCAATTAATTTATTCATTTGAGTCCAATACGAGCACTATTACCGCAGACTAAGCAAGTTGTCCGGAAACTTGAGAACGACATTGTACGTGTTCGCGTGCGCCCACGACCCTATTACAGCGAGATATGTACTTCGAGGTTTGCTACGGACCTTCTTTTCGAGCCTTTCCAAGGTTGCTGCATTCGATTAGGCAGCTCTAAAATCGGCCACGACCATGATGGCTCCGTAACAGTTATACTCTGAATGAGAAACGAGCCTCTGCCTCTGATTCTGGTTGCTCTCAAACCATAGCCAGAAAGTTTCACGAACACGATGGAACCACGGATCCATTAGGGATCCATTTAAAAGTGTCCCCTTTGTTCCAATAAATACTCGTTATTCGAATATTCCCTCTCATTGTTCGGTATGAATTAACGCTCGTTACGGGAGCTCGTGGTTTCCGGCCGAGCGCTGAAACGAGGGAAACATTTTTGAAGTAATCGCGTATGTTGTCGTCAGAATTGACAATCGCGCGTCTTTGTTACGTGGCAAGGACTCGATATTTTAATATAACTTCTATAATTAGCTATTTTGAGCGAGATATTTAGTCTTCTCTTACTGGAATCTTATTTGTTTATGAGAAAAGAAGTTCCAGTTGACTATGGTTTTTCATAAGAGTTTATGAGTTAACGATTGACATAACTGGATTGTCCATCTGTTCTCTAGTATTCATAGAATAACATAGTATCGTAATATAACAGAGTCGAGTGATGAAGAAATAAAATGAATTAAACTGTATAGTAGAAGATTAAAAGATTCAGTTGATTTTACAATTCAGTTCATTTTTATTTAGAAATATCTTTTTTTATGGTTCCAGACTAAGTGACGTTGTTGGAATTTCTCTTTCAAATTTCCCAGATATTACAATCACGTATAACGGTTAAAATAGTCGAATTATGTCGTTTCTAAACCAACGAGTGAAAGTAAATACATGCAATTAAGAAAAGGTAAATCGTGTAAACACGAAGTTTCGGAAAGAAGTACGTAAAAACTATTCTCGTTTCATGTTTTATTCATCCAGCATGTTTAAATAATGACTCGACAGAGTTCAATTTATTCCGTCCATGTTCGGAAAATGGACTACATATTATTGTTGCATCGTGTCGAACTCGATCGAGTCGTAGGCATTCGTTGCCGCTGACAAATTTCTCGCATATCTGACCGACACACCGGCTAATTCGCAATCTAAACTGCACACTAGTGCACACCAGCAATCATCTGCACGGATTCACGTGGGAGCACAGTGTATCTAGTGAGAGTAGACGATTGAAACCGGTTTCTCCTGCTTTCAGACCGAGTAATTTCGTTAGTTCGCGCGGCATCCTCTTCTCTCCTCGTGCCACGGACAAGGGAGAAAGCTATTTCACCATCACGATCACTCCCGTTCGGCTGCATCGTTCTCAAATTGTCTAGCTTCAAAGAATTTCTAAAACGAACAGGTTTTTTCATCGTCTTCCACTATATTTTCTATTTCTTTATTTTGGAAGGGACCTTCTATTCGATATACACGATTGTTTTTGTAATCAACGTTTTTGTTCTTTTCTTTTCTTAATTCGATTAGGTTATAGGGTAAGCAGGGTTCTTTAAGTCAGAGGAATACTTTAATCGAGCAAAATACGATTATAAATAATTTTTAAGAAATCTACATTTGAAAATACGATGTTACTGATTGACGTGACAAACACAGTGAAATATATCGTATGCTCATATTTATCGAGAAACTTCTATTTATCAAAACGAAAGGTAACTAATCTTAATATTGTTAGTTGTAATTATCGTAATTCAGTAACATGTGTATATTACTTTATTTTCGTAGATTCAAAAGTAGCTGGCACAGTGAGACAAATATCTGAATGACCTATTTTTCGAATTCTGAGGAAACTTGATATTAGCGAAAACGATCTACTCGGATAAATCGATGGTTGAGTATCAAACTTGTGACGAGCTGACGTTCCATAATGACGGAGGGAACCTTGTAATGCTTCCTCGACCATGTGGCTATCGATTATAAAATGTAAGAATGATCCATCAAAAATAGAACGCTGCAACAGTAACACGACGCCCTCAAACACGAAGATTCAATCTACAAGAAGCTAAGGGAAACGTTCGAACGATAAACAATTGCCCTCAAAACGTCGAAAAAACTTAGTAAAATTTTAAATAAATTATCTAAAAAAAACCACTCGAGGAGTTAGAATGATAAATGGTGTATGTAAGTGCCGGAAGCGAAGATTTACAGCAGAAACAAGTACTGCGTTTCTACTAATTCTAACTTATTTCTGATACTTCATTCATCACTTGAACGCTATGAACATTCAATGATTATCACTGATAAAAAAAAAAAACGCTTTATTCTAAAATAATGGTACACATGTACAAATATTTTTTATCCGCTATATAGTAAATTTACATCTCTTTTCACTAAGAAAAAGTCTTTTACTCGTTTCTTTAACGTCTACGTCATTTGCCATTTCGACTCGATTTATCTGCTTATCGAAAATACTCGTAATCCTTTACGGAAGTGAGAATGAAAATGCGCAACGACGAAACGTCGTAGGCAGACGAAGGGAAACCTTCGAAGAGACCCGGCGTCGCGTCTCGCCGTTGGCACGGTCGACGGCATCGCTCGTCGTCGCGCGAGCATTATGGGACGCCTTGAAGTAGTTTACAAGCAGCTTGAAACTCGACGTCGAACGGAACGAGAAGCGAAACCCGCGGGGCGGCCCCAACCGGAGAGAAGCAAGATTAATTAGATGCCGATGACAAAGCGGGAGCGTGTCTTCACGCGCTCCGCTCGGGCTGACGTTCATGGCCCGATAAACTTTGAAATTTTGACGACGCTCCAACATCCGGCCGCACGAAGCCTTCTTCCCGCTGACAATGCCTGCGCGATAAGGCTATTGATTCGGTCCTTGCCCCGACGGGGAAAATTGAACACTCGATTAAATCTTCCTCGCGTGGGCGTTCCCGAAATTCCCGGGCGAGCTCAATCGATGTTCTTGCTTCGACCAAAATACAAATCTATTTTGTCTTTCTATTCTTCCTTTTCTCTGTATGTTTTCATTTAGTAGTTCAGATGTGAAAGAAGAGAATAATGAAGACCATTATCGTTGAGAGGAAGTAGTTTAACATGACAGAGGTGAGAAAGGAAGCGACTTGTTATCTGCACTGTTTTGGGCCCAAAGAGTATGAAGGTTCTTGGAATAGAAATATGTGCACGAAGTCTTGCAGAAGATCAGTGACATAGTTAGTCTTATGATAATCAATATTTCTAGAATATTCAAGAGGGTGGTAAACGTAGATAATTCCAAAAGCAAATAACTGCACAGGCTTGGCAATATATTCGCTGTTATTAAAGTACAATTATATTATCTCTGAAATTCTACAAAACAGAGTGTCCATTACTTTCTTCAATTTTCCAAGTCATTTTATCGAATTGTATATCTCAACGTGAACGTGGTAATATTGGATTCGATGACAGTGTATTAAATTCTCAAAATCATGCTCTATGAAAGCTAGAAAATAATATAGAAAATCTCATTCTTGCACGCGTTAACTCGTTAAATAATTACGTAACGAGCGAAAGATCGAGTTAAAAATTTCATAGATTGATCGAATGTTCGAACTAAAAAAGTGTATCGAAAAAATCGCTTAATCATTCGTCCCGTGACACTGTACAATAACGAACAAGTGTAAAGAGCCACAACGTGTGCCGTACATCCATACATCGACGAGAAAGGCATTAATGTTCGAGCACGTGACGGAAACCTGTCGCGCATCGATCGTCGGGACAAGGCTATGGACGTCGGGAAGAAGACGAAGAAATGACCCTCGACGAGAAAGCGGGATACACGAGCGTCGAATGGATCGTGGGGCGCCTGAAACCCCATCAGACTATAGTTGCCAAGGGTTCACGCGACACAATAACCAGAGACACGAACGTGAATGCTCGGGACGCGTGTATTTGAACACGATACGTGTCTCGAGGGCAGAGCTTCTCACTTCGTTCACACCCTTCTTCGACTCTAACCCCCTCGCTCTAACTTTCAACCTCCCTTCTTTTCTTCCCGTTCTCGACGACGTAATTTGTATCCTCGGAAATATCATACGACTGAAATTATCGCAGGACCGCTTACTTGTTGAGCTTTGAACGTGAAAATGAACATTTCCTCGGTGTTTCGAATTTCTCCAGGCAAAATTATCTATTATAATTATCAAGGGGCCGAGTTGCTTGAACATTATTAGTTGGTATAACGTCATAATAATATACTAACTAGTAATGTTAACGAATCAGCAAGTAGTAAATTACAGGTTATAGACTTGCTTTTTATAATTTCATAATTTTATGTCCAATAGGACATAATGTACGATGATTTGCGATATATAAAATTTCATTGGAAAATTTTCAATAATTCTTTATTATTATACAAAACGATTAAACAAAACTTGTACTGTTATAAAAGGGGATTTATTAGTATTCGAAGCATTCGACACGTGATTAGTAAAATTTCGCTATATAATAATATTAGTTTAATTGTACAAGAGTTCATGAATTTTTTAATATTTATCAAATACCTATTTTGAATATGAACGATCTATCGAAATAATCTAAGAGAATTTTCAAGAAGGATAATTCTTCAAGAAAGAACGCTCGAGATGGCTTGGGAACGTTTCGGGAAAACCAGCAGACGGTGGAGTGATCAGAAAGCGAAAGAAAAGAATGAGAACCGCGGCTGCTACGAAAGAGGGAGCACCGTACGCCGCGAGGTTCAATGTCCTCGTCCTTAACGGTCGTCATCCTGGCAGTCCTGGTGGTTCTCGTGCATCCGCGGTCGAGACCTCGTGCTCGCTCACGCGCGCGCGCGCGCGCGTTCACGATCCTTATCGTTCACGAAGGACGATCGTGGAACCGAGACACGGCCAATGAATGAGAATATATACACGTACACGTCGCGAGGCTCGTTCGAACTATCGCGTCTGGAACGTGATTTTCGGCACGAAACTCCGTCATTCTCTTCGCGTGTCGTCGCGATTTCTCGCTGTTCCTCGCCTATCGAACAAGCAAACCGACAAAAAATGAAACGCGGCAGATATATTGTCGAAAGACACTCGATGAAAGAAACCTGAACGGACGCGGTCTAATGGTTATCCGAAATCGAAGATTGTCGACGGCACGAACAAAAACGGCGTCAGGTTCCGCCGATCGAGATGTAACCGTCTCTCTTCTGTATCATTCGGCCCGTTCGATCGGATATAATGGAGTCTCGGCGTTGTAAGCTATTACTTCAGATTTTAGATCGTATTTAAAAAACGCCTTTGACAGTTTTTCTTCTAGCCATCGATTCCAGCAAATTGATTTCAACCCTAATACTTTTACTTGAAGATTTTTTGTTGGAGTATCGCGTTACAACTAAACTTAACCCTTTGTTATCAGACTTCTTTTTCATTTTGTCATATTCTTCATTTTTTTTTTTCATTAGAACAAGACTTGTAATCTATTAAATCGCGGATGTTCATGCATTTATAAGAAATTTTCGAGGATATATGAAATAAATAAAATATTCCCAGTAAGTACTCTTTCAGTAATAATAACAAATCTCTGCCTTTAAATTCTACTTCACTAGCTACATTCATAAAACCAGAAATGTGCATAAACATTCGCAATCTACTGATTATCATTCCCCGTTCTTATGGAAGAAATAATAACCAATAATTAGCCTAAATAGAGTGCTTAATGCGATAGTGATGGCACAACGTTCCAAGAAGTTAATTAGTGATTAAGGTTATTAATTTAAAAGAGCCTCTTTTAATCGCTTAAAGTCGATTGTAAAAAAAGAAACTTCGTACATTTAAAAGACACTAAAAATTTCTAACAAACGTGGCAATTAAACGAAACAACGAGACACACGGTGGGAACGCGAGCTGAAAGTGCAGAGCACTTTGTTTGTTGTTACATCAGACAGGCGGTATTCGTGAGTTAAACACGCCAGAGTCGTAATGCCGTTTCGTGGCGTATATTATTATTTCTCACGCACGTGTTACGCCCCCGTCTCGGAAGATTAACGGAGTCTTGTACGACCTCGTGTAACGTTTACGCCCCGTACTCGCTTTCGCTTGACTTTCACCTCGGCGCTCATCTCTCCTACTCTTCGTTGTCAATAGAATCACGCACCATTATTTCGCTTCCTTGTTCTCGTTGAGAAGACGAAGGTTCGATTCCTGTAGATAATTACCAGCGATTCTTCGCTAATTATAATGTCTAATAGTAACGTCTCTTTTATTACTTCGAGTTTTAAGTCGTACTTAAAGCTTGAGTTACACGAGGAACTTTTAAATAACAAGACCATTAACCCCGTTATAATGAGTCGTTCATAAATATTTCATGGTTTCTATATTTATATCTGTAGCTGTATTTGTTTCATTCGTGATTTATATAAGGAAAACCAAGACCGTGGCACGATTAAGCGGACGGAATAAAAAAGCAATGTCGTTCGTGACTGACTTACGAATTACTTGCTCGATGCCAGCCCCATTAATCTTCACTGATGAAACACTTACCTGTAACAGACAGAATAAAATGTATTAATATATCTGACACGATATCGGATTTAAATATATTCCAAGTAGAACTACGTTTATTGGAACGAACGTTTAGTTAACGCCAACAAAAAATAATAGGTATTAAGAAAAATTGATGAACTTATATTACAGTTCAGTGTTTGTCCCCCGATAGGTTCAGATAGATAAAAGTCCACTGTAATCAAACGTAATCAGAGATATTGATGAACAATATATACGATAAAAATGACAACTTGTCACATTCAAATTGTCCGTACGTAGGGTCCGGATATCGTAACAGACGCTACACATCGGGAAGACGATGGAAGACAGCAGTTCCTGGAGGGCGGAAAGGAAAAGCGCGAAGACGGAAGAAGGGTGCTTCTTACCCTTGGTATTTCCGTGACCACAATAATCCGACAAAGCCGAACAAAGCGGACGAAGGGATAAAAATAAAGCGACGAGAAGGAAGGAAGAACGCGGTGACGTGATGAGAACAGTTTCGAAGGGGCGAGCTCTAGTCGAGATGAGAGGAGACAGGTTGAAAGGGAAGCGGGAGATGGGATCGAAGGGCGGAAAGTGGAAGAAAATGACGCGGTAGAACGCTACCATATCGCGGTATTTTAGCGTAGAGTCGAGAAACACCGATGGTATGGGGTTTGGCTCGAGTTGTCCCGACTAAGGGAACGCTCGACACCGCCATCACCGGCATAGCCAACAACCACCACCAGCATCGACGACTTTACTTGTCGCCATAATACCGTGGTGAAACTGCTGCTACTGCTCGCGTTATTACCTTACATGCCTGCATGCTGGCCAAAGTAACTTCGAATTCTTCTTCTCCACCTCCCGTATGATCCCTGTCTTCGACAGAACCCTCAAATTCTCACCCCTTTGATTCAATGGACGCGTACACGTCGCGACGAAATTTCCCGATAAGTTGAGCGAACCCGGTGAAGTCGATCGACTTTTAACCCCGATAGCCCATGGGTAAGAAGTTCCCGAGATTCTCCGCTGGCTGAACTGTCTCGGAAAGATATCTCCATCCCTCTGCTCGACCATACTCTTTTCAGGTTAAGTAAGAATTGGGTAGAACGAAGAACGATCTCTGAAGTTGGTTTTAGATTAACGGGCTTATTCTCGGAGAAGGAAATTATTTATGGAACATGGTGATTTATTATTGAAGGGCAGAGGAATATGATACAAGTGGATTTTATTTAAAAAATTTGAAATTCTATTTTAATTTTGATATACTTATATTATATATATAAGTATACTAAAATTTTTAAAATGTTCAGGTATGGTGTTGGTTAATTTAGCTTGTGCACAGCTTATTATTGTGTGTTAATATTTAAAAGCAGATTTCTATCGCATTACACAGAGAATATCGAAGTTACTGATTGAACAGATGAAAGTCCGGAAAATTTGTACCTCGACCTGTTAATAATTACACCTCGCTTGACCTTGTTTTACGGGAATACGAATTCAGCAGAGTGCATGTGCAACTTTCCGCAGGATTTATTACCCCTTAGCAGCAACGAAAGAGACAGAGAAATGCAATACAATCACCTAGACCTGTTTTATTTGTTCCTTTTCCGGATCGTGAAAATACTTTCACGGAACGGGACATTCTTCTTCGTACGTTTACTATTTCTGTCGCCTTGACTTGTTTTCGTGCCATGTACAGCTACGTTTATTCCATTAATTTGTAAATAGCGTTTCCAATTTTATGGAAATCTGTATTCGGTTTATTGCTCACAACCAAATTGTCACAGAATTTTTTACAATATTTTATCCATATTAAGTTTAATTTTGTTGAGATGCACGAATAAAATATCGAGGAAGGGAGTTAAAGTTATTTATGAAAGATATAGATATTTTTTGACCTAATGACACAGTGAAGATAATGTACTAGAAGAAAGGGACAGTCACTGTGTGTCTGACACGTTATCCATTACATTCGTTATTTCGTTATATTATATTTACTACCGCATGGATTTAAACTTCAAACGTTTTACAACGTAATTAGCACAACGGACTTATCAGTACTTTCTAATCTTTTACAATAATTTCTTAATAAAATCTTAATTTGTCTTATTTGGTGCTTTAAAGTCATATTTTACGATATTTTGTAATCTAATTGGCTACAAATGATTTAGCATTACATTCTCTGTTTACTAGTTCGCTTTGACCATTAAAAACACAATTATTATTTAACAAACAATTTAAACACAACAAATTTTAACTTTTAATTTCGTTACAGTTTTAACTATAACTTTTATTACTGTCACCTTGCTCTCATTGCTCACCATTTAGTCGAATAACCGAAATAATAAGAAGGAAACCTTTCCAACTCTCGTAACGGTCTCGTCCTTAATTCTGGCCGAAATTGTGGCGTTATTCCGTGCACCGAAACAATCTTGTCCCTCGTATTTCTTCGGCAACACGAATGCACTCTTGCCTGTTCGTTCGCCAGAGTTTATCGCAACTAAGAATCGTCCCTGACTTCAGCAGGCGCGACAAGCTTCCTGCGTGATCAACATACTTCGCAACTTCAATTTCAAAGCAACTCGCCTTCCTTGGTATGTATGTTATCGAATTGTCGACAAAGCGGTCTGATTAATTGACGTACAAAAACAAGCCGGCCGATATGTGATAAAACACGCTCGCAATTTCATCAACGGAAACGTCAGAGATATTGCATTTAACGTAGAACATTATTCCAGATATAATAGGGCATGATGTAAACAAGCTCAGGTTAATTGGATTCTGATCCAGACGATTACGGAATTGTGGATCTGTACATATAGATGGTCTTGATCGATTTAGACACATTTAGCTCTACTGAACTTATTGATAGTACGAAAATACTGTATTTTATAAAATTTATTACAGAAGATCTGGACCGTTTCGCACGGTCGAGCTAATATCATTGGGAAGATTATATATTTTGATAAATTACTAATACCACTTGATTCTCCTACATAACTGAAAGAAGTTTAATAATGAAGGAAATGAAACTTTACGAGTAAAGTTACAAAAGAGACTATAATTTACAACTTGTCACTTGCCAATTCATTAATATTGTTACTTAGTAAACTACTGTATTAAACGATTCTGAAGTTCATAAAATTCGACGCAAAGAATCTTGATGTTAATTTTCCCACTAAGAACAGCTCTGAGTTCGCCAAACAGTATTTAATTTTAGAATCGTCGAGTTCTAGATTCCACAGAGTTCTCTGAATCCCTAAGATCCACGTGTTTGGAGTTCGTGAAGGATCTTGAAATCTTTTGAGTCGCAGGAATGTTTGTCTCAGAAACTATACGATGTCTGTATTGTCTTCCAAAGATCGAAACTCATCTGCATGGAATGCCATGAACTAGTAACGATCCGTAAATTCATGAACTCGAAGCTGTTTACTTTGAATCTCACGAACCTACATTTTGTAACCCGTCAATGTCCATCTCGTCCGAGTCAAATTTCTATGCAATTTCGGAATAGTCCACGCCAGTTCCCGCGAATTCAGAATTGTTCGTAGCGTGTTCCTCGCTGTAACATCAATCGCATATACGTTCGTTACCGGTCGATTCGGCTAGTCGAAAAGTTTGACGACCAAAAAAGTTCCACGGACAACTTTTCAAACTTTCGGGAAAGCCTCCCGTGAGATCGTTGATCTAAATTAAAGGTCTGCTTACAGTGGCCAACGTCGTGCTGTTTAATCCGTGAAATAACCGTTTCACCGAGAGACGGTTAACGTTTTTATATTTATCAACGATCACGCGATCCGTGTTCGACCTAGCTTCCAAACGAACGTGGTCCACGTAGCAACGTATTGAAACACTTTCCGTGTCGCGTTCATTTTTCTTTTTACATACTCTTTCTCAGAACACATTTAATCCTTTCCTGCATTATCAACGTTTTACCGTTTCAGTTCACCGTACAAACTCCACTTGGGCATCGCTTAAAGCCAAATCCCTTTCCTATTCGAAATACAAAAACGTTATTTCAACGACCATGTAACAAAACGTCCCAAAGAAAACTACAGAGATTCACGGAAGCATTTGAACACTTGTAAGCATCGAACATTTCTTTCATAAATATATTATGGTACGCGTATTATATACATAATATCAAGGTATTTTGTACAAAATAGGTACATATTTCGCGGAAGTCAGAAAGGCATTTCAACAATCAATCATCCGCTACATTAATTAAACTTAAATATTTTACACTCATTATATCCGTAAATCGACAAGTGTACCTCTCTCTTGGTGCACTAAGTAAACGTCCATCAGAGGATCGCTGTACTGGATTTTCTTGCCAGCGACCAGCACTAAGCAGCAAAAACTGGTTGCCCACTCGAATTCATTCTCCCGACCGCAATCCTAACGTACGGAGTAATACAAGCATATAGGCGAGTCGACGATGGTGGCAGGTTTCCCGACACACGTTCGACCAAAGGAGTCACGGGCGAGAGGACATTGAGACCTTGACCCAATAACACTGTCGACATCTCGAACGGGACGAAGGATCAACGTCAACGGGAAGGGTGGTCGAAATGAGTCGTTCGACGTATGGCTGGGTCGTTAAGCGGGTCACGCGACGACACTGAGCGACGACTTAATGCCGTTAACCCTATCGCAAGATCCGCTTCCGGCAACTTCCTCTTCCCGCCTTTGCTCCACCCACGTTGAGATTCTCTCCATTTCCCCACTATCGTCTCAACCTTCTCGTACTCCCTCTCTCTTTCTCTCTCTCTCTCTCTCTCTCTCTCTCTCGCACAATCTCTTTGTCTATTTCCTTCTCCCTTGTCCTCCACGGCATCTTCTTCTTCATCTTCTCCGTCCCCTTTACTCTTTCGTTCTTGGTTCGTTTCCTTTCTTCTCACGCTTCGTCCGGCGAGCTCAACGGAGTTCATTACCCACCGACTGGGATCAACGGGTTTGCCTTTAAATCTACAGTTAGGTACCTACCTGTCGGGAACGCTAATTAAGGCCTCGTAGCCAAACCGCTCTTTATCGCGCTCGCTCTACCACGGGACACCGGCCCGGTCCGTCTTCCCGTGATATTCCGGCTCCGTGACGCAACCGGAAACGAGCCGATCCATCGGCTAACATTATCGATATCGTCGCTCCACCGTTCAATGATGGATGAAAAGAGAGAAATTCCGATAGATGCTTCCGGGGATACGACACGCTCCACGGAACACTGAGAAATTGCGAACCGACTGACTATCCTGGAAATGATTCTTGATGATGTTCACGAGTTGTTATCGGGTCTTATTGCTTGTTTTTGCAGAATGTGAATTTTAATGTATGGATGGTTGGTTCTTGTTACAACTGTAGTTTAAATGGGCGAAATTTTATGATTAGACAAAAGATTTTCTAGTTGAATGCAGATAACTAATTCCTTTGCCGAGCATGCTGTGTATATATCATGCGTGTTGATAAAAATTCACTCTATTGGTCTCTGATCACATACATGCAGGCATACAGGCATTCGTCGAAAAATATCTTTATTTGGATGCAGTACAAATTGTATAATTTATATTGTCTTATCTTGGAGCATACTAAATTCATATTGAATCCTTGTAGGATTTTATTATAATGAAAGTGGACTATTCGTAAGATGTAAGAAAATGTATTAACTGTTCGCACAATTGACGAGAACAATTCTGTACCCGTAACCTATGAACGCTCATACTATGTAGTCATAAAAATCTATAACTACTTTCTTCAAGCAACGGCAAATCATATGTTTCCTTACAATCTACTAAATTTATATCGCGATTAATCTATCGTTCCACAAACGAAACCTTAAAGAACGTTTTAAGGTTAAAAGAGAACAATTTAAACGTCGATACGGGGGAGACAAATTTCACGATACGTATATATTACTTTCTTATTGTTTCACAATTGTGATCGTATCTTGCGTACATTCTACATACGCGTGTATCGGTAGTCGTAACTCTGATCTCTCTTAATTGTTCACGCGTTGGAAATCGTTTCAATTGAGCAGCAGAAAGAAAGGGCATTCATAAAAGCAGCGTGATCCACGCTCGCGCGGGTGCGAGAGAGTTGCAGGCCACGTAATTGCGCAATTATTTACTCGCTCCGGCTGGTCGCGCGTAACTGACCGTAATTACGGCAACACAATAACCGGAATGCAGTTGTATGATAATGAGGAAAACGAGCGTCTTACAAGGGAGGCGGTATCTCTCGTACCCTTGCGGTCGCGCCTCTCGAATAACTCGTTCCTAAACGAGGCGTCTCGAGATTCCCCGCGTAGATTCTACGAATCCATTTCACCCTCTGCTCTGCGAACAGACTGCCGTCGTGTTAATACCCACTCAGCCGACACCTGTACCGGATATTACACGTATTTCAACGAGTGAACAAGCATCGAACCGAGATTTCCATTCGAACTGAACGACCCCTTCGAACTTTCACTCAACGGATGGATGCTAGAATGGAACCGATCAAAATGGACAAAACTCATCTCTGCCAGCTCATTCCGCAGCCATTCGAGAAGCGTCGTTCATAGCCAGGTGTAATATGAATCTGTTAAATGTCGGTGGTCGACGAGTTGTAAAATGTGATGACAGTGGTTTAGGTTATGAGCGGTTAGGTAAGAAAGTCGAGATGAAGTTGTTTAAAGAAATCGAGAGTTTTCAATGAATGAACGTTTTAATGAATGGCTTGGCGATTATTGGTACTTGTCAGTAAATGCTACATAAGGTTTGGCTGCAGATAACTAACCTACATCTAACGCAGATTTCTCAATACATGTGTCAGGATATAGAATGCTAATTAAAATAATTTTGTCTTTATTCTAATCTTGTTCTAATTTTGTCGATATTTTTTATTATCTTTATGCGTTAATTGACAAAGTTTCAAGTTCGACCATCTCAAAAACAAAGCTTCGAACGAAACGATTTTATTGTAAATTTTCCACTTACTTTTGTGCGCAGAATCACTTCCTATTTAATTCTACCACGTATCCTGATGCATCCTATGTGTACATATACTGTAAAGTCAGTGTCGTTCGAGAACTGACGTTATTGACAACGGTTCAAATGGAAATAAGCAAAACAGGGTGCTCGTATTACGACAACGCTTCTACGATTAAAATCATCATGGTCAAAAAATAACTGTATTGCTCTTCAACCTTATAATCTGCGCTCGTTGAGACGCAGAACAAAATCGAGACGAAGAACCGGTTTGTCAGTGAATAGAGGTGAATTTCCCGCGGAACGAACCCACCAAGGGGTTCGAGTCTAACGACGCACTTCGCGGCGTGGCAAACGAGAAGGAAACACGGGACGAAGTGCCGCAGCCATGTCGGCGGGAAACTGGAGCAAACTCAGCCGAGGGAGACCCCCGGGAAGAAGAGTCCAGAGAGTCTTGCTCGACAAAAACAACTTCTCCTCGACACAGTGATTTTTACGGCTGTCGCGCAGCAAAAGTTTCCTCGGCTGGTCGGCGATGACGTGGAAGTATGATAATAGAATAGAGGGGGTGAAATTGGCTCGAAAAGAATTACGAAAAACATTTCCACCGGAACGTCGACGTAGCTTAAGGATCCGGGATAAAGTTTAAATGAATTTAAGAGAATCAATAGTGTGACTACGAGTGAAGGTGGAATCGATGTGCAGGCGATTAAAGCGATTTGATTCTCTGGACGAGCACGAAGAAGAGAACGGACGACTGTTATCGAACACCGTTGCTGTGTTCTCTTACTCGAGCGCCAGAAATCGGCGAGATACAAATCGTCTCGAAGGTGAAATCGAACCTCGCCCGTTGCTCGTTTCCTCTCGCCGTCGTCCTCTCGAATCCAATTCCGAGGATTCCACACGAGTTACGAGCCCTTACGGAAATTATTTTCCGGAATCCGTATGCCATCGAGCGGTTTAAATTTTCATTCTGACGATAGTCCACGAGTTGCCTGTTTCTACATTGCTTCTTCCAATACGCAAGAATTCACGTGTAAAAATACACAGATATATTGCACGTAATAACTTAAAATATCTAAGTAGAATAGAATACTCGGTATAATATTTAATGGATGAGAGAAACTTTTGCTTAGATTTCTGCTTAGGATCTATAGGTTATGTTCGCAGAAATTTGAGTCTGCATAACTAACGTGTACCTACCTATAGAGAAAGTTAGATAGGAATTTCAAATGCACGTTCGCTACAGAAAAATCATTAAAAAAGACTTCTACACAAAGAACTCCTATCGCCATTAATTTGTCAAATTGCTGGGTTCTACTAATTACGATAAGCATACGTATAGTTACTAATTACCCTAGTATCCATCAGATACGTGAAACAACCTCGTTAAAGCGAAACGGAATACGTGTTATAAGACACGCGTACATTCTCCATCAAACTTTTCTTCTTGGCCAGACAATAGAAGAACAACACCGACGATACTTCGCCGAGATCGAGTCTAACCTTTCCAACTATATCGTCGGATCGATATGACGTATGGCAGAGAATCAATTAACTGTAAGGAGTCGCGAAATCGTCGTGACCCGTAGACGTAACAAAGCAGGACAGAGATAATACATAATATGCAATTATTGGTAACGCGAGAGCAATCACGACGACAACCGATAAAGAGAACGAGACCAAAGAAAAGGAAGAACGTGACACGGGAGAGAAACGAGAGAAAGGGAGAAAGGGAGAATGAGAGAAGGAAAGAGAAGGGGACAGAAAAATAGAGACAAACAGAGAGAAAGAGAGCAAGAGAGAGAGAGAGAGAGAGAGAGAGGGAGCGTCGCGCAATAAAGCACGGGGAGCGCAAAAGGACAAAGGTCGATCGTCAAATGCTCCCCCTCGACTCGTCCAGACTTCGCTTCCTATTTCGCAAATAGGGGGATGAATGCCGCGACGTCGAGAGACTGCAGTTAACCTCTCCAATTTAAACGCGAAACCTCTTCGATTCTTAATGGCCGATAAATCGGTTTCTCCCCGCTCTCGCAATCTGACCGCATCCTGTGGGAAACGAACGAGACAGCGAAAAAAAAACGGACAAAGAAAGAAACAATAAGAAAGAGAGAGAGAGAGAGAGAGAGAGAGAGTAACAGAGACGAACAACCGAGTGAACCGAGCAGCGAAGTAGGAGAAAAGAGATTTTCGTCGAATGCATTCAACGAACTGCATCGCCAGTCAGGCAAATGGGAAAGCGACACGGGGAGGAGCGGAGACTGAAGAAGAATACGGAAGGTGGAAGACGAGGAGAGAAGCAGGGAGAGAGGAGAAGCGAGAAGACAGCGAATTAATCTCCCTATTAGCGGTCGCCAGTCTCAATTGCCTTCGTCCTCCCGCCTCCCTCCGCCTCCTTCTCCCTTTCGACCTCGTTCTCTGCCTACTACCTCCCTCCGCCCTTCTTTCCGACCACGTCGAACCGGAAGTCGAGCAATTTATCCCGGCCTTGTTTCTTCTTGTAACACGAACCACGACGAATCTGTTCTCGAAATCATGAAATTCTGTCAATTTGGGTCTTCATCCTCGGACATTCAAGCCATCGGCTACTTATATGCGAACGTATCCAAGTTTCGTATACTTTATATTCGTTCCCCCGATGACGTACGTTTCGATTTCGTTTCCATTTGGTTGGTAGGCGACACGGTCGATAGAAAACCATCACCGATCTTCGCTAGTGAACCGAGAAATTCATGATTATCGACGGAAACCGATTTGAGGAGACATCTTTCTAGAGTCCCGTGAATTTAATACGAGGAATTATAAGGCGAGCACTGTTGCCTCGACTAGCGTGCTTTCTCTCTATGATGGTTTGAGAAAATGGAAATGTCGATGTTGCATTTTAGGATCGTGAAATTCGTAATAAATTAGTTCTTGTGTACTTCGTAGTAAGTACATTCGAAAGATTACAATGAAATTGCTCGGACATTTGCAGTATTTCTTATACAAGTATCACACAAATAATCGATAAAAGTGTTTCGCGTCATATTTTTGACGTATCATCGTTGTTTTCTTCACGTCCCGCGTTGTCCCATGGTATCCAATTGTAGTAAACATTATAGTATGTTAATACGATATAATATAGTAATATATAACATAATAATAATATATAATATGGTAATAAATAACGCATTGATACATGAAAGCTCAGTCTTTCTTATGTTTTATTCATCCAATCTAATGAGAATAATTCATTGATAATTATTAAAAGGCGTTTAAAAGAGATTATGAAGTTAATGGTTAAAATCATTGTCAATCGCGTCACGAGATTTCATATTTAAATCGACCAAAGTAAAAACGTAATACATGCAAGCATGGGCGTGGTAAAAGGCTGGTCGAGCCTGGGGCCGCGACTAATGATTTTCAATGGAAATATTAAATCAACGATAAACGTGCGCCAACAAGAGAGCTTGGCCGTATTACTGCGCGACGAGATTCAAAAGCCACAAAATCAAACCAAAAAGTTTAATCGCTGACGAACGATGAAAAAACCTGCTGCCAAACGAACTCTCTGGGCATAATAAAAAAAAAAATAGGGGACGGGGAAACGAGAGAGAAAAAAGCGTGTTCGTTATTCACCGATTTCTAGCCATCCGAGACTCCGATAAATAAAACAAAGAGGTAGGCAAGCGACATACGTGAATTTTGCAAGCATTAAAAATCCGTCACGATTCAATAAATAATTCGAGTCCCGACCACACATTGTTATCGATGTGCGCCGTGTGTTTCCAACCATTATCGATCCTGAATACCTTGTAACGATACACGCGCGCACCTTCTATAGAAAGCGATCTGACCTACTGCTCTATTCGAAACTACGCGTCGAAACTCTTCCGTTAACTAACTTTCCTCTGCGAAACGAATCGCTTTTATTGTCGTGCAAGCTGTTGAATAATTACACCAACGAGCCATTTATTCGTTTCCTCGGTAAATATTTGTCGAAATGTCTTTGAAATATCCGATTCTTAGGTAATTTTATAAGATAGAAATATAGGAGACTATGTATAAGATTGTAAAGTGACCCTGAAATCAAGTCGAATGTTTTAATTGTTCCGATACTACAAGAAATTTCTGAGAAATGAAGTTAATCCGTTTCATTTCCGACAGTGATTGACATAAATTACTGTCAAAGAATTACATCAAATATAAGACAAAATTTCAGGGAGTTGTGATCATGTAATTTGTGACCATTCCCAAATCCATGTGACCATTCAAAAGTCCAGATAGTTGCAGTAATAAAAACAATAGAATTATTCAAACAGAGATTATTGCCAGGCGATGCCTGCTCGACCTATAAACCCCGATGAGGATTAATTACTCATTAATAGCAACAAATTGAAGCATTAAAGCAGCTATAAATTCGCAGACGTGCGAGGTCGTGTTGAAAGCATGCTAATAACGCGTCGAAATCATGAAATATTGGAAAAGTTGCTTTTTATGCTCTTCCTCTTGCTTCTTGATAATAAAAGAATCTATATAATATACATCAATTGATAGAAACAACGAAACTACCCTTCCAACAACATAAGTAACTTAAAGAGAAATAATCTTTCATCTATTATAAATGATTGTTCGATTATTGGCGGAGAGACGCGATCGCGAAGAAGCGCGTCAACAAAAGTCGTAAATTCTGGTTACGATTTGATAATCGACACAACGAATCAATCGATCCCCTATTTTGGTTAGGATAATAGAGATGGTTGAACTGATTATAACACTGAAGTAACAGATTATAATATATATTTTATTCCAACAACTTTGTAGATATAAATACGTATTCTCAGAGTCGTGTAAATAGTAAGTTAAAACTGATGACTGATCGATGAACGAAAAACCAATCAAGATATTGACTGGTCAACGGATGAAAAACCAGTGAAGTTTGGTAATGATGCTGTCGCAGAGGAAAACTATTGATGGGTGTTGGTCGCCCCACCAACGGTAGCTTGCGGGTGGAAATGACCGTCGAACATGGGAAAACCCGACCTTCCCATTTTTTACCTGATTGAACAATAACCATAAGGAACGTCTTGACTTGAAGATATCTCATAACAATTAAGGGCCTTGACTGTAGAATAAAAATGCTTAATTTTATAACAGTTCCTTACGATTATTCCGATCCGACTAATTATATTTACACAGCTAGTAGCTGCCTCAACCGAGGGATGAATTCTGGTTTATGTAAAGAGTCACCGGACGTAACAATGAAATTTTTCGACGTAAACCGAGGAAAGTGGAAAGAAAAGACGCATCTGATCGTCGACGGAATTCGCGTTGGTAACCCAGCTACGACGTGCCGTGGTCTTCATCGATTTTTCATTAATTTTGCTAAGAGCGTTGAGACAGTTCCGCTCGAAAGCATATGGCGCCCGCTCTAGGCCGCCACGTTCTTTTTCTATCGTTAATTAACTTTCGTGCGTCTCTTGCAATCCTTTTCGGCCTTCAAATCGTCAAAGTCATTGTTTTTTGGTGCTTATCGGCTTCAAAAGCTGGCGATGTTAAATCACCCGCGAAGTAGCACGAAACTCGATAAATCGTCGAATAGGCACAGATATGCATCCAATTCTTTTGTATTTTATTTTCGGTCGACTGGAAATTTCTTCGTGGAAATTTCTCTTTGGAGTTCAGCCAAATTGATTTCAAACCAAGTGAATCATAACACGATCGCTATTAAATCGTCGGAGAGGTTTATGCTATTTGTTTCTCTGCACCCAGTTTTGGTTTCGTTCTCTTTAAATATCAATGAATGGTTAAGTTTGAAACATTTAACAAAGTTTTTAGATTTCTCTTAAACCGATATGATTTTGGTTCGTCCAGCAGATCACGACGTTTGTCTTTATCTATATCGGATGGCCGTAAATATCATGACTGATGTGCGGGATCTTACTTTTCAAAACGAACATTTTCAAAGGATCACATCAATTCATATAGGTATATGTCGATGAAACTCTTTCTTTATATATACACAAGTATCTTTTATAATAAGTCGGCATGTATCTGTAATACGAACTCATTAGACGATCTAATAAGATCCCGCAACTGTTTCAACGTAATAAAACTCCAAAATAGGGGACATATGATATTTACGAGAGGACGAGGAACGAAGAATAATTAAAGAAACGGAAATTATAATCCAGACGCATCTCGTTTAACGTAATAAACGCGTTAAGTAGTATGTAAACTCATCGCCTACGCGTTCCTTGCCGTTGACATCGCCGATTTCCACATGGTCATTCGCAGTAATTAATGCCATCCTTACTGGTATTCAATGATAATTAACTGAAAGAGGGGTATCGAGTACCAGCGACGGCTGAATACTGTAGTCGATTAGTTGGATCGTTTCTTCGTGCGTGTCTTCGTAAAGGTGAAGTCGACGTGCCGATTAATGTACACGCGACGAATCATCGCGGGTGAACTGAGATAAAACAGGGAGCTCTGATACGAGTATGCAAATCGTTGCATGTCTTTCAGCGTAATCTTACTTACGACGCATCGATAAACGTGATTTTAAGAGCGTAGATGCCTCGTTGTGTGAAAGGATATTTAACTGCAATGCGATATTAATCGAGACGGTGAAATGGGAAGTCGATAATGTTGTTACCATCGTGCGATATAGCCTGTTTGCATATAAAGGTTCTATATGTACGTTTATTGCAGCTTCGTAATCGTTCCCGTTTCAAATGGCTTTCTTAATTCCTGTATCGTGCAACCGAAATCGATGGCTCGGGTATTGATATTACGGTTAAGATATCGATAATGAAATGAACGTAACGTCATGAGACAAGAATTGAAATATCAATTTTGGAGGAATAAATTATTACAGAAGCTGAATATAATTTTCTATGCTTTGAATTTCTACCCTCGAATGTATCCAAATCTATCTGCTTCTGTCTTATAATCCCATTATCGGCATTATATCATCCAAATACCAAATTATCGATAAAATTTCGACATTATCGATAGTTATCAATATCATTAGCATTCGGCTACATCTCTAATCCACGCTGACCGACTTTGACTCGGTAAAACCATTACGTAAACGCATTCCCAATGGGATTGTTTTCATTACGTGTCGCCGGTAAGAACGGCCGAATTCGCTGGAAATTCATTACGTAATATCTTGCCCATGAACCAAGATGCAAATAAAAGCAAATATAAGCGAATATAAATGAATATAAACGGCTGTGTTTCCAAATATTCTATATGAAATACGACGATTTAAACTCGCAGTCGACAAACTCCGCCAATTTAAACCATAATCCCTCTAGCTGCTCCTCTCTACATAGTATTATTCAACATATGAACAAATGTTTTTACGTATGAACATATTTTACATATAAACAAATGAATCTTTTTCACGAATCAGAAAAACCACTATGTAGAAAAATGACAAACACAAGCTTGATATAAAAAATGTACTACCTCTCTCGCTTGTCCATAAAAATAATAATTATTATTATATAAAACAGTCGTTAGCCTCTTTAAGGTCGAAGCACGTTTTACTCTTAAATACTCCGACTACGTGGCACTAGACTTTGTTTACGGCGATTTTCTTTTCCTCGACTACCGCGTCGTCGTTGTCGTCGTGTCTCACAGTCGTGGCCTGCCCTTAGTCGTCGCAGTCAGCCAACACCGACGTACAGTAAGTAAGTTTCTGACGGAAAATCGATGCGTAAGCACCATTGCGGCCGCCGGCTGCTACGATAGATCGTATAAGTCGGTTACAACGCGGCGCACGTTATAACACCGCTCGAACCGCATTTTTCTTCCCTGGAACATATCTTGAAGAATTGCCTCGATCCTGGCTTTAACCAGCAGCCAAGAAATTTTCCAACTGGCCGGAACATCAGTCGCGACCATCTCCTTGTGCGGCATAAAACCCACAATTCTCGAGCACGATTCTTTCCTCCCTTCTATCGATCGAAAAACACGAGTTTATTTATTGTTAGAACATGTTGCACCGCGGTATAGAAACGGATTATTTATGTCCCTGCACTGACAGGATAAGAGCGACGGAATTAGTATGTGACTTTCTAAAACGATTTCCAGCCGGCTAGTGGTACCAGATGTTTCACACTCGGGATTATTGCTTATTAGAAACATCGAGCAATATGTTCGCGGTGAGTTGCCGTAACAGTTCTGTACTTACTACGTTTTCACGTCACTCTAGATTATCGAGTACCGTAACCGACAGGTCAAAGGTCGTTTACTGGCTTATCTCCAACTGGCGAGCTCTCTATTAGCGAATCTCGTAGATACGTAACATTTTCAGTAGTCCAGTTGCAAACCGTAAGCGATCAGATCGCTGCAAGCGACGCGAAGAGGTCGTAAAAAAATCGAAAGGCGCGGTAAAAGTCAAATAGTTGGGGCTTGGAAAGAACCGTGGTTTTGTAAAAGTTGTTTCAGGGTCACGGAAAGAGGAAGAATTGAGTTATACCAGATAAGACCAGATTCTTTGAACCAAATATTTCTTGCCAAACAGACATAAATACTTCCCACGATGCTCTCTACTCTGTTCGAGAATTTCAGTGTTAATTATTCCTTTGACCTTCAACCCAAAAACAAACAACCGCAACCCCCGAGGGTTAGCCCGGCCACGCGACA
Organism: Bombus huntii; assembly: GCF_024542735.1. Taxonomy (NCBI): domain Eukaryota; kingdom Metazoa; phylum Arthropoda; class Insecta; order Hymenoptera; family Apidae; genus Bombus; species Bombus huntii. Next base: position 11,016,638 of record NC_066248.1, on the reverse strand, counting down.
GATAGGATAAAACAACAGATTGCTCCGATCTCCGGGGGAGAAGCTTCGACGATAGTGTTATTGTGTTAAAAACTTGTAGGGAACGATCCACGCAGGAATTCCAGCAGTTTGGAGGCCGTTTTCCACGGTAGGAAGTAACCGGAGCAGAGAGGATCCGGCGCTTTAATCCACGAAACTTCCTGGAAGATTAAACCCTATCCCGAGGGGAACTGCAAACTTGTCGTCTTTTTTAAATCGCATTCAACGCGGGGAATTTTACGTAGTCGAAGGTAGCAACTGGGAAGAGCGGGCTCCCGATGGGAACGTTAATAATTTGTCGGCAAATTCCAGCAGCAGCTACATCGCCGTGGCCGCCATTGGAAAAGAGCGGAGGATACGGAACGTAGGAGGCAGGCGAAGGTAGCATCGCGTTTACAACGAAAAATATCGTCTGGTCGAATAGATCTTATGGTTCGCCCGGCTGCACCATACCATAGGCCATAGACGTTACACACTGACGCTTGGTTAGACTACGCTACGTCTGACTCCGCACAAACGTATATTTTGCACGCTAATGGAGAGAACGAGAAAGGAAGCTAGAAGCTTCGAGTGAAGAAACAAGCGAAACGGAAGCAAAAAGAATGCGAACAGCGAAGATGGTATATGTGTACAAAGGTATACAAATTATTGAGATCTCTTACGAATATAGAGATTATGTGAGTTATGTGAAACAGTTTGGAATTTTGTTAGCACTGTAGTGAAACACGATTGTCACGATTATACTGGTATGGTTTGCAACTAATTTGATCTCTGAAATCACTCTTTCATACAATACATACGATATAGATATAACAGTTTCCTATGCAAGTAGTCAAACACTTCCGCGAGTCGTTGTATGCACGTATGACAAAACAAGGAAATAGAAGAAACAGAAAGCGTGAAAGAAAGAATCACCGTTCGGTGATTAGGCACGTGATAAAACTAGCAATTTTATCAACTACCATCAAAATGGTTTCGATTAAACGATTATTTGCATCGTCCCTACCGATTGTGATCTGCCATTTCAGGAGAAAATTAATTATCATCGAACGCATACCATCGAATACGGTATCAAAAGAAGAGAAACATTCGCCAATGGCCAACTGTACTCTGGCAAATTTCGAGAACGACAACAAATTAACTGTATTATTCAATATGAAATTAATTCCGACTTTGTGCGCGATCAAGGGTTAACAAAGAGTAAGTTCGTAGCGCGAAATGAGTATGGATCGCGCAGCTCCGTAATCTTCCATGTTACACAAATTGGATAATTACTGCTTTATCCAGACTTGATTCGAGGCGGAGCAACACTGTTCGGTCTCGAAACTAGTTCGTCCCAATCAGCCACGATCGATTATGGATATACAACTTAGTTATTATTCGGCAAGGGGTATCGTACCGGCTAAATATCCGTTTAAACGCGATGGAAGCGATTGATACATCGGTATCGAATTCTCCGAACACGTTCCTTCGATACGACAAGATCGTACTTGGATATATACGTATGTACATATAGCGAATGCGGAGTACAGAAATGGGACACGACTGTGTTGCTTGATAGGTCGTGTAGATTGAAGATCGATGACACGAAAGGGCGGTAACAATTTAGAACAGAGATTGCTTAGAATTATCTAAATCTTCGCAAATGGACGTTTCACCCAATCGTTCTTAAAATCATACTACCTTGCTGCCATAAGTAATTTTAACAATATAAGAGGTTCATATTTTTTCACTTTAGATATCATAAAGGTACATAAAGTAGTATATCAAGAAGGTATCGTGAGTCTAGTTTTATAACGAAGCAAGTAACATTCATATTCTAATAATGAACACGAAACATTTTTCATGAAAATTAGCAGTGGTTTGATTTATAGTTTTCTGTGATCAAAATCATGTTGATTCAAGTGATTGATTAATTTCAATAAACTCGAGTTTCTCCGTAGCTCGCATCCAGCAAACAATCGAAACGCGAGAAACACAAAATTCATCGAATACATGGAAACGAGATACCGAACTTTCAACTTTTCAACTTTTAACTACATAGATATCTGTACGTAATCTTACCTCGAAAAAACAAAAGCTAATTATCTTTTAGCCTTGACAAATTCGTCCTTAAAGAGGTTAATTTTTCAGAAACCAACCGTTTAACTTCGATAGACTCGATCTCTTTCGTGACTCGTATTCAATAAGCAACCAAAATGCGTAAAATTCATAGAATACGTGGAACCAAGAGCCCGAACATAATGCAATTCTTTCATCTCGGATAAGTTGATCGCAGACGACTACTCGCACAGCGTTTGCCGAAGGCGTATCCCCGAGGCATGCGGGCGACTTTATAGCTGCACGGAAAGGAAGAGAAGAGAAGAGAAGAGAAGAGAAGGTGGAACGCTACCGAGTTCTGACACACTTTATTGCTACGGCTTCGTCGGTGTTCACCTCTGCCTTCTCGTTCTCTTCCTTCCTCTTCATCTTTGCCTCGTTCCCGTTGCAATAGACGCACGCGCTCCGCTTCTACCGCTTCTTTATGCAGCCGGCAGCTTCCATTCTCGCGGAACTGCTTCTTTTTCGTGCACGAACTCGCACCACCTTGCCTCTGTACGCGCGATATACGCTCGAAAACCTCTAGTCATTCGCCATGGGCACTCGCATAAGTTTTTCGAGTAATACCCGCCGTGTGTTGCGAGATTTACCGGCCTCTGCATTACGATTACCACCTTCTACGTTCTCTCTCTCTCTCTCTCTCTCTCTCTCTCTCTCTCTCTCTCTTCGATCGACAATATAAAATGGAATGGTAATTTGAGAAAAAAAAGAAAAGGCGAAACGAGATATTAATTCTCTATGACAGTACGTAACTTTGAAAATTGCGCATTTTTATTTATTTTGCGCGTTTAGTATTGTGTATTATCGCATCGATATTAGATAACCTATTGATAACTATCATTAATTCCTATTTCCTCGAACAAAGAGAAATTCACTTATAGAGGATTGACGTCGTTCAACTCACGTTTAAATGTAGGAATAAAGATTTCGCATTGCAAGGGCGTAGATGAATATAGTTTTTAGTTACATTTCATATTAGAAGAATGTATACGATGGGTTATCGCCTGTTCAAGCATAGAATGCTACACGTCTGATGTATACCAGAATTTCCTGAATCACGAAACGATCCTTTCTTGTTTCCTTGTCTCAGACAGGATAATACACGCTTTGTCAGTCGGCAATCCAGAAGTTGAATACAACTCGTGTTCACTTTGTAATACATAGCTATAGCCAATAAAATAGAATTTATATGAGCATTTCGCAATAATTCTTACAATAGCAAATTTTAAGATACTCTGTCACATTAACAAAGGTACGTAAGTCGAATGGGATAAGGTTTAACAGACCGATCTCTGTCACTCTTTACCCGCTGCGACACTCGATGTTCAGGAAGCTTACGGACTACAGCAAATACGTTTCTGTTCGAAACTTTATACAAACCTCGTAAGTTGCAGGCTGCCACGTTACCTTGTAAACTGTTCAGCGAGCTTAAACTTTTGCGAAACATTCGTCCGTGGCAAAACTCATTCGAGGTCGATCAGATAGCTTTGATTCCCCAGTTGCGAATGTATCACGATCGAGGGAATTCAACCGACGAATCGAGTAATTGTGGATCAACCAACTTTCGAGATACCCCGTAATCGCGTGTCATTTCTCTACAAACGATTTGGAGGATTCGTAACTGGGCAACAACAGTGAGCGCGAATGGCAAAGTTTCGCTTCCGGCCACAGATTAATTCAAACGAATATTCCCCGTTGTCGGCTAGTCAAATACGGGCTTAACGTTGTCTTGGTTAATTTGAACAGACCGCGTGGTATTAACTTGCCAAATACCTTGACGGATCGCACGGCTGGACTACGGAATCGATATTCCCACGAGCACGTCGAACCAGAGAAATCGGTAACAAATTGATCGGCGAGTGAATCGGACTTACTCGACACAAACGAAAACGAAAAGAAGGTTATTCCACCGGGACGATTACCCGGTCCGATCGATCGTATCGATGATGCTATGTACGCGGTCAACGGTAAACGTCGTGTACCGCTTCGAGGAGAAACTTCGCGACACGCTCGACCAACATCGATTTCAACGATTGCATATAATCTAATGTACGTGTATAGAGAATCATAGCAATCGAGGAAGATACGCTACCGGTCGAAAATTTGCTATTACTTTTCTATTGGTAGCTACAATTTTGTGCTGAATTTTGTGCTAATTTTCTTGCCAAATCGAAGTCGATGCTGCCAACGGTAATCTAATACCAGTGATAATTCTTTTTTTACAATAGATTTTTGACTACAAAATTTTCCAAGCTAATAGAAACGAAAGTTGATGTTCTTCTTAAATTTTTGGGATGTACGGAATATCCGTGTTTTTGAACTTTCAAACTTTGGGCCAGAGTATTTTAAAGAAGCTTGTGGTGAATATTTTTTGATATGATTTGCTTGTAAAAATCCTTCATCTTTGTTTTTAATTAGGAAGGTGTGAACGTTTGATTGAAGCGAAAGAAACAGTTAACTAGTCTACTTGAAAACTTCTGGTTACGCTGAAATTTTTATTCACTGTACTTATACTCTTTATTCTTTAAGGACCTCATTTTCATACACGTGAACACCACTCGTAATTCACAGCGCCGTGTAAGCATGAGCTAGAAAGATTTTTAATCTGCGTCTAGAAAGAAATATTAAATTACATGCGACCTTCTCTTCGTGAAAGATTTCTTTCACTTTACGCTTTCAAACTACATACCTGTGTGTTTTAACGTCATTGACAAAGCTGGTGAATAAACGGCCTAATCGTCAGAATCACCGATTATAATTGGACATGCTTTACACGGAAACATATATATAATATACGTAATACGTTAATCGCTTAATACTATGCTTTGCAATTTGCGATACAAAACATCTCTACACAATAAGTACACAGCCCTAGATACAACTAAATTAATAAGTATTACCACTTAATGCTTTCATTTGTCTACGTATCCTCCAATGGCTATACCAACAACAATGAACGAACGAAACCTGCCATCATAGAACGTTGATCGGCGGTGTGAATCAAGGTCGCGAAAAGCTGCAAGGTTACGCTTTCGCTCGATTCACATCTTTTTCCAAGTGCGATGCGCGCTTACCTTCTCGTGCACAGCTCGAGGCACGCGTTTTCCGGCAACTTTAACAGGGCTTAGCGAACTCGAAAGCTAGAGAGAGCTCGAATGGCTAATTAGTTACGGTAATTGGTTCGCGTTCGATAGTTCGCAGACTTTGCAAGCTCAAAGCTCGGAGAGTTCTCTCTCTCTCTCCTCTCTCTCTCTCTCTCTCTCTCTCTCTCTCTTTCTCTCTGTACAGAGGTTGTACGAGCGAGCACCCGTGATGGAGCTCGGGATTTAATTACCAGCAGGAACTCGAGCACCGGGAATCAAAAGAGAAGCGTGGTCCGGAGTGGGGAAGAGTGGACGAGAGCGAACGACGGCGGCTTTCGAACTCGAAACTTACACGGGGGCCGTTTCTCGATGCCATTCCCTTTAATCACCCTCCACGGCCGGCCCGAGCAAACAGCCGTTTACGTTTCGAGACTGGACGCAGCAGCGACTGGACCCGAGAGAGCGTTCCTTTGTCCCGTCCACCGGACCGTTTGCGCCGGGCAAACGCGAAAAACGCTTTTTATCCCACCGCTAACGACGACGATCCCTGGGACGAGATTTATCGTCCGCGAGATACCGACGGAATAATAACGAGCCCTATGCTCTTTCTCTTTCTCTCTCTCTCTCTCTCTCTCTCTCTCGCGCGCGCGCGCGCGTTCCCTCTCCCCCTTCCCTCTTTTGCTGTTCACCACCGGTACAACGCTCTCCAACGACCGTCAGCGTTTCTGTTTATTGCGCCAGCCGTGAGCGTTGGTCTCGCGCGTTTCCGTTAACGTTCTCCGCCGCAAATTGTTTTACCGCGCTACACTTTCTTCCGTTTAACCCCTCGGCAGTTGCGGATAGGTGCGGATTAAACGTTGAATTTAAACGTTGTGGTTTTAAGCGTAGATGGTCTATTTCAAACGTATTTACACTCGATGGCTATTGAAATTTTTCTGCGGTCTGTGGTTTTAAATTGGAATGAAGCGTTGTATTTGTATATTATACTTGTTCGGGATGAATTGAAGTAATCTTGCAATTAGTCCGATTGCGCGAATCGTTCGCAGCGGTATTATAAGGTAGCTTCTTTATATTCGTTATTCCACGGATCGAAAGGTGGTTATATTTTAAATAAAAGCTTTGTCCGATTTTTATTCGTCTTTACAACTTTTCTCGGTTATTTTAAACGTGAATCGTGATCTTCCATTAAATATGGTAGGATCGTATTTTTTATAAAGTAATATGCTTGTGTACCATTTTGTGCAGTTCAAAATATATCTATTCTTCGCTTTGTAATGTTATTGAATGTATCGTATGTAAGTCTACCTGCATGAAACGCAAAGATACAAGCAATTCGCGACGCTCTGTACGCGACCGCGCGAAATTTATTTTACTCGGGCCTCCGGTTTGTCGAATACCTAATGAAACGTTTCAACACTAACAATGGGGATTAGCGAAAATGAGAATCGTTTTCGAAATTTTGTTCCGACGACGCTAACGATAATTATGGTTATCGAACATTTTAAATACTGGATGCTTTGTTCCATAACACACGCTTCACTGTACGGCGAACGATCAAAAATGTTGCATAGCTTTGATCCTTTAACCGGCCGTGACACGTTAATTCGACCTTTATGCTAAATAATCGCAGACAGATATTTCTAACGGAATAACGCACCAACGCAACGTTATTAGCCATGTAATTACGATTCTCGTAATCTCTCGTAACAAACGAACCGTCCATTCCTTTTTTTCATGTCCCTTTTCATCTTTTGAAAATAATTACCCAAGCGGAGAAATCGATATTCAAAGTGATTCGATTAAAGCAACAAAAGCGGCGTGCAGCGGTTGGAACACGTGCTTCACGCGGATCGACTTCTGATCGCGTTATACGAGAAGCAATAAGCGTTCTAAGCGCGCGTGCTCTTCTACTCCAGGCGAGAGTAAATATTTCACTTTATTCATACCATCTATTCTACGCTAACGGGAACCAGAGCGATAACTGTCATTTCATTGAGCAAATATTTACCGTAGAAAGCGCGTGCCGCAAGCTCTATTTTCGAACGCTATCCCGTTCGATGTAATAACGCGTTAAGAAAAATCAGGAAGTAAATTGTTTCCAGTCTCTTACCTCTTGTCCGTTATCTACAAATAAACGTAATAAGTAACTATTATTAAAAATCTGTAATTAATTATAATTTATTCTTAAAAGAAATTAGCTCTGAAAATAAGAACTTTTTCAGCAACTCGAATATTTTAACCACTTTTTTCAAAGTATTCGTCAAGATTTATGTTATTTCAAAGTGTATTTACAGAGACTATTCTTTGAAAAGAAGGTTCGATTCAACTTGAACGGAGCAACCGGTGTTCTTACAAACGAGAAACACCAAGCTGGTAATTACAGAGCGAGATCTGTTTAACTGCACCCTATTTATCTGGCGAAACTTTTGTTCGGTGGCTGATTTATCTAACCGGGCTCGTTGAATGCTTATTACAGCGAAGCATCCGCGTCGGCGAACAAGGTGTTCCAGTTACGCGAATACATATCCGTATACGCGTGACAACAGACTAAGCTTCGGTGTAATGAAATTATAAGTGTCGCAACCAATGTAAATGACACCTGTCGTGAATTTAATGCATGGCCAAGGCGAGATACGCTCGGCGACAAACGCCAGTCCACAACCAATTACAAGCTCCTCCTAACAATGTATAACAATATACAATTCTCCAACCACATATCGAAACATCTCTCCTACTTATGTTCTTCCTAACCAACCTGTCTCTGAACCTGTATTTTTATGTCCTATTTTTCGAACGAAGCAACTGTTAGCGCTTTAGAAAATACTTGCATAGAATGTACTTAGCATAAAACTGAAGCAAGGAATTACGCGTATCAACAACAAGCCCTCAACAGAGATACACAATCAGCGTCTAATTTCCCTGAAATAAATGACTTGATTCCATAAGTTCGCTTTTTGTAGAAGCATGCTATAAACAATACCAAATGCCAAAGTAAATAAAAGAAAGATTATATCTGTAACTTCACTTGTCGATTGTCAAAGTTAGTGAATATGGCTTATGAACGATTTACGTTCAATTTTCCCGTACTTCCGTCATGTTACATTATGGAAGAACTAATTCGCTTAAAACAACGAAGTAGGCAAACGAATCTTGACTCCGACCGAAAGATGCGAAACAATAGTATCGGGCCGAACAAAGAACCGCTTAACCCAGGCATGCTACGCAACGCGCGATCGCTCGAAACGCTCGCGCGACCAAGTTTCCGGGAAATCGGCGGAACGCGGGGGAATCGAGAAGTCGAAAGCCGAAACCAGAGGGTGGAGTGGAGTTGCCGAACGGCCATTTACCGTTTCGGCGCACGAGCGCAGCCGGATCGATGGCTGCGCCTCACTTTCACGATCACCGGCTCTCGCACACGTTCTTCCTTCCTTTCTCTCTCCACTTCACATCGCTAGCTTCTCCCTCTTCGTTGCACGCGGTGCATCGAGTGCGTTCACCCTTGCGTAGTCCCCTCGCCCGTCCTCTTGCCGCACGCACACGCACGTGCGCCCCACTCACGCGTTCTCTCTTCCCTTCTCTTCCTCCAGAGAAAGAGAGAGAGAGAGAGAGAGAGAGAAAATTCTCCTCCATAGCCCACCCCCACATAGCAGGCACACGCTCCGGACACGCACACTCACGCAATCGTACCCTGTACACCGTCGACCCTCCCGCAATCTTTTGCTACGCCGATTGCGGGGAAGGCGAGCACCGTAACGGGCGCCGAGGGTGAACGCACGAAATCGTGTTTCCACGGGACCCAGACGAGAATACCGAGCAGGTTCGCGGGATTTTTGAGCAAGCTTCGAGGGGACTTGCCGCTTCTTGAGGATTTGCAGCGGTACTCGCGGTTGTGGAAATGGTGACGCGAGCCTTGAACGTGAAGAATGTGAAAAGAAGTGATAACAGTGGCAGAAATTGTACGTCTGACAGAAAATTCTTGCCAGCAAATGTTTGACGGAAATTTAAAATTTGTATTTTAAAATGTGAATATCTAAGATTCAGGGATGTTTGATAATTTTAAGGTTTGGGAGCTGGAAACTTATCACACGAATCTTCGAATTAGTCTGGTGGTAGTAGGCACAATTCTACTGGTAACGGATAGCGAACATAATCACTCTGCATCATCTTTGAACCTTGGAATGAATGGAACCATGAAACTTGGACGATTTTTCCAGATCCAAATTTCGCATCAACTAGACGGATCGTGGTGTACGCGGGACCGTTCCACTTGTTCCTTTCATTTCGTCGGCTGCTAGAAAGGAGCGCGACCCTATTTCGTTTTTCTTTCGATCAAGAAATCGAGTCTTGTACTCGACCGTTCCTTTATGTCCTGTAAATTGCGTATCACCACCTGATCCGGATATCGTCTGGCAGGTTTCACAAGGTACTACCTCGAGAGAAAAAATGTCGCTCGCACTACTTGCTCCCTACTTATCAAACTTTCTATAAGCCAGGAAACTCCGTCTATCCTAGCTCTTCCCTACCACGAACTTTCCCTGAACTAAACGTGTTGAACCATTAGATAATAACATAACTCAATTGTTTTATTAACGACGAGACGCGTCAGAAAATAAATAGAAAAATCTCCATGAAAGAGAACAAAAAATATTACGTCATTTAAAACAACGAAACGAATGTGTACAGACTTGCGGGTAGAAACGGCAGCGTCCGAGATTTCCAAGATCGCAAACCATGACGAATAATCGCTTGACTCAATTGTTTTGTTAGCGATAAGACGCGGCGGAGGCAGGACAATCGCCACGATAGAAAAAAGCCACGATATTCCAAGATAAAAACAAAAAAAGAAAAAAAGAAATGAAACAGAATCAAGATCACCTGAAATAACGGAACGAATGTGCGCAGGCTTGCGGGTGGAAAAATGGAGGTGTCGAAAGTTGCCAAGGTCGCAACCGTGACCGTGCACCGACCGAACCGGCACGGATTCCAACGAAATCAACGTCCTTGAACACGTGTACCGCATCATCGTTGGTGCCGCTGAACCGCACGAGCATTGTCGTGACCCGAGCTCTAATGTCGTCGATCCCGCTGGGATTTTGCGATGCGCTCGCAACAACGTATATCTACCATGCGATACGTACGAGCTGCATGCACACACCGTTGGCACACACAGTAACACGAAGTGTACATACATCGACATCGAAGCAAAGAGAGAACACGTAAGCAAGCACCGATGCAAAATAAGGGAGAGGCGCGCGTGTGCAAGTGAAACGAGCTCGTTCACGAAGCCACCGTACGTTCGAAGAGTCATCGGTGCCGGTAACGAGCAGCATCGAGGCTTGCAAAGCCTTCCCTTCGACCCTGCCATAGTTTCCATTTAACCGTCTTTTCTCCAGGCCCGCCTCGGCAATTACTATCGCGACCGAACTAACGGCGGCCTCTGTTCTTCCGTCTGTCTCGCGAAAATCCGACACCCCTCTGAACAGGCAACGACCAGGCTGTTAAGCCGCGACAAAAGGGGGAAAAGCGATTCACCAGCCGGTCGGGACGTTTCGCGCGATTTATCTCTCGCGATTAATTCGACCGTCCGGGCGGCCCCTCGACGGCGTCGCTCGTAATTGGATTATCGCACCGAGGCGACGCGGCTGTGGCATTGTTTCGAGAGAGATCGACGAGACACCGGAAAACCGTGAGGCTTTAGTCTGTTCTGATGGTACAATGGAGTTCAAAGAGTTGCGAAGAATTTCGCGGTGAACATTCGAGATATATGTAAGTGAAACATTCAGAAGCCGTACTGATCAGCTTTATAAATCGAGATGTAGAGAACGATGATTACATTTTTATTTTTTTATGTCGATTTTGGACCGTACTGTCGTTTATGCCACTTTCGTGTTGTAATTGGGACCTGTGGTAGTAAGTCGTCCGTTTCTAGAAAATTTAACATCAAATAATCGTCAAATAATTTGGAAAATCGTCAAACGTAGCGTAACGTGCTCCTGTATAATATTTGTGTTGTAGTGAATGAAAAATAGGTATTCCGTGTTTGCTGTAAATAACGTTTGCAAGAAATTGTGAAATATTACAGGTTGCTTGTATAGCGTTGGTGGATTAGGTGTATCACGCAAGACTGCAGCATCTTAATTAGAGTGTACAACTTGAGAAGCTTCCTCTATTCTGTCTCCATTACCATAATGCAAGAACGTTAACTATGTATAACGTCTTCTTGTCATATACAAAATATACCCTAATTGAATATGGTACTCTTAATGAAAATTTACTAATTTCTGTACGCCTCGCAAATTTCAAAAATGTTTCAAATACTATTTAATATTATAAATTAATTAATTAATTATACACATAATTATTTATTTAAAACATCATTTGAATATTATTAGTTTCTTTATCGTATAAAATATAGAATACGAAATAGAATTAAATAATTCAAAATTTCGTGATTTATCTCAAACTTTATAATCACCCCTAACCAAACAATATTATTCCTGACAGGTTACCATGGATAAAAATTCGTTTCAACGCATCTTTCTTAAATAAAAAAATTAATTATCTGAAACAAGTGAAATTAGATACTTTAATATTATTCAGCACCAGAACAGATGAAGAGTAGCAAAAATTACCGTTCGCAGTAATTATAAATAAAAATTAGGATAGAGTCATATTCCATTTACAATGGCCTTCAAGAGTTAATTGAACGTTAAATTCCTCCATCGATTTTTCCGAAACTTAAATCGAATGCAAGTTTTACAATAAGAAACAGAACAAATCGATCAAATCGGTTGGAATCACTTAATGGACGGAAGCAGGAAGACTATAAAGGCTCGAGTTGAATCGGTCGACGACGACAGGTGTCATTAGGTAAACGGATACGGGCGAATTATGGAGCACGGCTCGTTTACATACCGATCGACCGAAGAAGCAAGCGCATAACTCGCTGGCTACGTGATCACGCACCCATTTCGCAGTCCTCCCGGTGGCCTCGCCTTTAAAATGGAACGACGGGAATCTCGCAAACATTCCTCTAAACCAATGCGTGAACGCACTACGAACTTTACGTGTCGACCGGAAATTATGGGAAATTACAAAGTCAATGCGCATTGATCACCGCAATAGAATTCGAATAGAATCTTATTCCCATCCCAATCATCGACGCTCCGATTGAACTCGTACTAAAACATCGATTTTGAAATGCAATTGATTTGTTACCTACTCTTCGATTTTTTAATTGAACTCTTAAGAAGGGAACCTGATTAGCCTCGTTTTTGATAACTCAATTACATTACCTATTACACGATTAATGATCAATTTTTGAAAACTAAACCATTTACTTCCATAAATTTGTTTATCATAAGACAAATAAACAATTTATCGAAGGTAAATTTTAAAAAGTAATAACAAATTAATCCATTAATCAATATGATTTCTAAATGATCCAATTATGTATTTAGGTTAAATTTCTTCTTGCCCTGGATATTTTCTCTTCAACTATTTTCACAGCATATCATACTAGTTTTCACAAATAGAATGAGACCTACTCGAATGGTACTCGTTTCAATTAAAGCGAGGACAAGTGTACGACGAAACGATGACTTGAAAATAATAAAAAGATACAACGATACTCTTCGCAGTATCAGGCTATCACTATTTATCACTATTTATCTAACTGATAAATAGTGACTGGTAACCCGATACGCAAAAATCAATCCACAAAACGAGAACGTTCTCGAGAAGAAATCTCGATGAGGCCCGAAACAACCGCATCAACTACCCCGGTGTTACATACGCGGATAAATTAATTTTAACGAACTCGTTCAACGTTGCTTAATGCTCGATCCTTCTCGGAGGTGGCACATGTATTCGAAAGGCAACGGTGGAAAGTAACTCTCAAAGAGAAACTGCCGTGCCAGACAAGGAGGACTTGTTGCGTCGGACGGAACGCGACGCGGGAGAACGTCGAGTGCGCGTCGACGTCGTCGTTATGCGGCTCGGACCATGCCACGGAAAACACACGCTAACAGTCCCAGTGCCTCTTCTTTCAACCCCCTTTCGACGATACGAATAAATTCGACGGCGCATCGTCGTATATTGTTCGCGCGACGACCACGAAAACGACCACCGGAATTCTCTCGTTTCCTTCTCCGCGGCGGTTCGTTAAATAATGCTGCGTTCACACTGGGATTTGCAAGGATAGATTTTTGAAAAGTAGGCTGCTACAGGGAAGATCGTGAATGGCGCTCGTTGGAGCTGTGGATAATTTCACGAATGGCTAGTAGAGAAGTCGTGTTGAATAACGAATATTGTTTATTTAGGGTAATTTTAGGGAAGTGATACTATAACGATGTAGGAGCGGTGTGTTTTTGGCAATTGTAAAAACAAAGAATTTAAAGCTGTCATTTTGAAAAGCTTGAAAGGTTTAGTTATGTTTTAAGTGGTAATATCGACTGATCGTATAAGTGCGTGGTGCGCATGAACGCAACAACCTCCATCAGTTCTTCGAAATCAATTTTTATGATGCTTTGCAGTTCAACGACATGTCATAAAAAACGGAGCTTCCAGAATAAAAAATGAAAACGAATTGTAACTGTCTTTTACAAAAAACAAGTGTTTTTACATTCAAATTTAAAACTGTGTTGACATCGTAAGGCTGTAAACAAAGTTCCAAAACTGAGAGTCTAGGGCCGCCTGTCTCCTAAAGTATTTAAAATTATTTGCTTTGGTCCACGAAAGGTGTACTTTGATAATAGATGAAATTTTGAATACGACCAATTTTACAATCTCGTTGTGTTTCTTCCACTTACAAGTACGATCAGGCTGCAACCAACAAACCATTAAACGTACAATCCTACTTCACGACAGGCGTGTTTTCGTTCTGTTTCTAAGCTCCAAGTATGAACATACTATGCCACTTTTGTTCTACAATCGGCGTACAAACAGCCAGCGAACCATTTCTGAATAATAATTCCGTTCAATGTGGACGTGGCATAACGTCCACGTTCATATAGAGTTTCCTCGAATAAGCGGTTGCGTTCAGAATAGCGATATTTGGTGCGAACGAAGCGAACAGACGAAGACACCGCGCGGTGGCCGTTCTCTCGAGAAAATTACAAGACTGTCAGTGACAAGCGGCTCGTTTTCGTTTCCACGAATGTGATTTCGCGTGGACGAGCTACGTTGGCTCGTGCGTGCCATGTGATTTTATCTGCGGGCTGCATCTCGCCGGCTTCTTCTCCTCGCTCCTTTCTTCTGGTTTCTCCAATGTCGCCCCAACGTTTATCTTCCACACGAATCTTCGTGTCCGGGGGAAAAATTACCGACGCCGACGAGGACAACGACGACGATAGACTATGGTCTCGGCAGAAACGTATCCAACAACTGGCCACGGTAACCGGTAAACATAGTTTCGGGGTGTTGGTAGACCAGCAACATGCGATCCTCCACGGGTGTCAAACGCGTCGTTACGCGTCTTCATTCGGTTTAGCTGCATTGCAAGGTAGGAGTGGCTTGCGTCACGTGAAAGAATTTAGTCCAGTTAACGTGTCTCGGTTTCTATTGGTTTCCTCAACAGGTATCTGTTTTCCAATGCTAGTTACGATGATTTGGATGAGTCATGCGGTGTTGAATAGCGCGTCTAAGTGAAACTGTGAATTTCAGAATTGCACACTGCGACATGTTCGATCGAAGATTTTTAAGTCTTTCAGACGTTTGAGCCTTGTCCTAATGAACGGCGGATACTTACGCAAATTCATATTTACGTGGGCGTAAACTTCGGTAGAGAATTGTTTTAATATTATACCTTGGATATTTTATGTATTTTTCCGTGTATATTCGGTGCATTTTTGTAGTTTCAAATTTCCGACAAACGTATAAAAATCCGCGAAAGAAATTTAGAACGTTTCGTTGATGTCGTAAGGAGAAAGAGAAAGATAGAGAGCTGTGGCTGGCACGAATCAACAGTTTATTCGAGACTCTGTGACGTTTTCGCCACGTTTGATCGTAATGTTTGCCGAAAGTTCAGCACCCGCCCGAGGCTTGTTAGAGAATTCAAGTGAACGAAGTTTCGCGGCCGGATACGACAGAGAAAATGAACGATGAGATCTCCGACAACAAATTCCGCGGCACATTGTCGGATAATCCGTTGGTTACGTAAAAATTCTCGCCTCTCCGCGCGGTTACGGAATCGGAAAATTTATACCGTTGTTACGTTGAATTCCTCTTGGTTGCAAACAAGTGAAATAAAAAATATACGTACTTCGTTTCCTCGATAGAGTTGGTTTGTAATAAATGAAAAACATCGTCATTAATTTGTATTGCGTGTTTAACGTCGACACAGACTATAAGTTATGATAGAATTGCAGAAGCTCTGAGCAGGCTATTCAAATTTAATTGGCTACTTTGCACGGTATTCTAAAAGCGATTCAATCGAGTTTCGAATGAATGCTCGTTACAGTTCTAAATCAGGTTTCGTTGAGTTTCGAACTCTCTCTCGTTCTCTCTCTCTCTCTCTCTCTTTCTCTCTCTCTCTCTTTCTCTCTCTCTCTCTCTTTCTCTCCCTGTTTCTGTCTCTGAGATTCAAACGACGACCAAGTGGACTCTGTGGTCGCGCGTTGGAAGCTGATTACCAACGACGAATAAACCTCGTTCCGAGTAAATTTTATTGCCAGTAAAAAGACGTGAAATACCACGTACTGTTCGCAATAGAAATAACAAATTTTGAACTTGATTCAAATGTAAAAATACAATTCACCATCACTTCATATATGCTTATATAATATTATTTCTAGATTATTACTATATGAAAGTCACGACATGAAAACATGATAAGTAACTACGTTTCTGTTGATTTCCTCATTTTGATGTCTAAAAGAATTTAACGATCTCAAAAATGAAAATAACCTGTTAAGTAAAATACTTCCTTGAAAATAATAACCGATATATCTATGAAATTTGATGAACAATCAAATAAAGAATGATTTCCACGCCCAAATGAAACAACAGTTCTGGTCACATGAAATTGTTTAATTAAATTTCAAATTACTTATCATGTTTTCTGCGTGTAGTCTTCAATTTTAATATGAAAGATCAACAGGAAAGGAAACACGGCAAAACGGCAACGAACAAGTTGACGGGAGCGTGTAGATGTACGCGACAGTTGCGTTTTTCCTCAACATGGTTCCCTCGACGACCGATCGAAACATCTAAGCACGACCTTAGCTCACCGTACAATGCGCGGCGGCTCGTTAAACAGCCACGGGTTTGCATTCGCGGCCGACAACGCACGGTCACGAGCGCTCGATTCCCGTTCACCTTGCGCTTTATTGTTCGATAATTACTCCCGCCTGCTGGCGCACGTGTCGAGTTACGTAGGCGAAGTAGCAGCCAGTTAGGCTTTAACGACGCCTGATAACGTTCAACGACAGATAAGCCGTGCTTTGTCACGGCTTCATTTTCTCGAACTCGTCTTTCTTCTCTCGTTTGTCAAATCAGAGGAAGATGTAAACGCTACGAAATATAGGGAAACTAAAATGCATATGTACATATATATGCTATAAATTATAATACAAACGCAATGAGAAAAATTCAAAAACGAAACGAAAATCAAAAATAAAACTGTTCGAGGTTTCGTCTCTAGGAAAATACGTTTAGGTTGAGCTGCAATTGAAATTTGTTGAAAATGGGAATCGCTGATCTCGATCGTAACACGGTCATGTTACCTCGATTGAAATAGTGAACTCTGATAACAAATAGTAAAAGAACAGTACATTTCTCATTCACGAATTTTAAGAACGAATTAAGAGCTAAGTATTAATAGCAAGTAGGCTCTGACAATATAAAATCAATTATGAATCAGTTACAAACGTACTCAATTCATTTTTTTCTCGATGAATTTTTTTATAAAAACGAAACTGCAGATGAAATTTTATTACCCTCCATTTTTTCGTCTTATCTTGAGTCAGGTAGTGTCGCTTATCAGTACCGCTTGGACGATGATTTTCGTGACACAATGTATACGCGGAAGATTCGAAAGAGACTGCCAATTAAAGCTGTTAAAATCGCGTTATATTCGTGTCATTCGCCGACTTACCTGTATCCTCGTTAAAGCTAGGCGGGCTAACGATTCAACAGGTGTTGCACAACGGATCGAGCGTGCAGAGGGAGGGAGAGAGAGATTGAGAGAGAGAAAGAGAGAGAGAGAGAGAGAAAGAGGGAGAGAGAGAAAGAGAGAGAGAGAGAGAGAAAGAGAGAGAGAGAGAGGGACAGTTGGTATAACAGGATACGTTTTCTGCAGTGGAACTGAAGAGATCGGTGGATGGAGAGAGAATCGGACAATATCCTCGACACGAGAGACGAAAGAGTTCCTAGCTTGTTCGACCGTCGCCGCTCCGACGGTCTAGTGACGAAGCGTCGAATCAGTACAAGGTTATCGCGAACAGACTCGATTAGCCAACGCTGATTAACTTTTGCTCGACGCGTTCACGCGGAACGCTGGATTCGTTCCACTTTGTTAATGAGCACCGGGTTCTAAAAGTGTTTGCCTCATCCCGCCTCACCTTGTCGGAGACCAATTTACGGCCCTGATTCGAAACAACCTTACGAAACATATCGTTGCCTGCGTCCAATGGAACGTCGTACCTTTTGTTTAGTATGGATACGTAAACCATTCGGAAGTCAAACTGATTAACTTTATCATTTTTTATTCTTTTTTTTTTTTTGAAATGTTTATAATACGTACAATAATTATAGCTTAATTCGTAAAACAAACGATATGAATAAGTATCCGTATCTTTGCTAGACGTATAATTTACGAAATTACACTTTGGCAAATTCATGTATTAAATCACTGTATTATGCGAATTATATAATGTACCTACTTCGAAATAAAATAAAAATTTTGGCTTTCCCTGGAGATATTTGCAACGAAGTCGATCAGTTCAACTTCTGTATGATTGAAATGCAATCTACAACATCACTTACGCTTAATCTCATACCTTCATCTAATTGCGTAAAAAAGGGAGTAAAAATATTCTACCAATTACCAATGGATTTATTCCAATTGTTACACATAGACAGAGAGAGAAATCAGTGGCATGTGTATACTAGTTAACGCGTCAGGAATTTGAACAAGTGTCGTGTGAAAAAAGTACGTTCGATCGCGGGCAAATTGGACTAACTCGCATCGGCTAGTGCAACACTGTGCGCGATTTAACGCACTAACAAAAAAAGAGAGAAGGAAAAAGGTAGCGAATTGGAAAGATAACGATCGAAAACGACGGATCGCTTCAAATTGCGCGCACACGTGGCTAAGTCTCGCGAAACTTTTAATTGGAACGAAAGCCGGATTTCCGTGAACGGACGAACGCCGAGCAGAAAAGCGAGTCTGGGCAACGGCTAACCGAGAAGATCGATACGAAACACGGAAGAAAGCGATCGGTCCCGCGTTATCATCCTTCCCTCCTTAAATTATATAATAACTGTTCCGATGATGTCGGTGATAGTGATACCAAGGAAAACGCAGGTCATTATGCTCTATAAGCTTCCTTCCCGCTACTTAATGCTCCACTCTTCGAACCAGTTTACGCCTGCTTCAACAGAAATGTATATACCACAGATTGTGATGAGAGAAAAAGAAGATTAATATGAAAAGTGACAGAATTTCTCTTTCTTGATATCGTTCTTAGACCTGCTGCGTTTTTCGGATCATTTTACATAGAGCCAATCGCATCTCTTGTGTTGTTAACAAATTTCCGAAGTTTCAGAAAAGCATTGGAGAATCGTTGTCGATTTTTTTACATCTTTACTTGAAATAGTGGAAAAAGGGATCGATCGAAATCCATGAAGTTTGTAAAAGTATACTTATAACGTAGTATACTAATGGTACTTATAACGTGTATAATACCGTATAATATTGTAAACCTAACTGTATAACGCTTAATATGTTTGAAGTGTTGCTTGCTAAAGCAAGAGTGACATTGAAACGAAAAAGTTCGAGGACCACAGCAAGGTTAAGCATACTTTTGTTATACGCCGAGGTCTATTTTGATGCATAAAAGAGAGAGACGGAGAGGTTGCTCGGCATTGAAATTTGAAACATGTGTGCCTTTTGGGAGTTTTTGGGGTTTCATGGGGGTAAAAGAACTTTCATCTGATAATGGGTGCCAGATGCGAATAGCGATATTGGAGTGGTTGTATTTCCATGTAAACGAGGCGTATTTTACGCAGAGAATAAATACGATTGGATAATTTGCTTGTAAATAACACGTACATGCTTGTGCTTTTAAAATTAACTTGGTATTTATCTCTTAAATATGAATATCTGTTTTTATCTACCCTATATTTACGACACGCATTTCTTAAAACACAGATAAAATAGAAATTAATGATACAGCGTTAATGATAATATCGTCGATGACATATAAGTAGAGATAATTGAGGAAATAATTACTGCGACCCTGACCATGCATCTAAAAATTAAAGAAGTGCAATCATAGATGACACACAACTGCAGACAATTAACTTTTAAATAACAGAGTACACATCACATAAAACCTAAACTACGTCAAGTAAAAGTCAAAGGTCAAAGATCATATTTCTAATTAGTAGAAGGTTATTTGAACGAATCTCAAAAACCAACTCAAAATCATATATAACCATCTCATTTTCTCAAACGTGTTACAAATTTATAATCAACATATAGTCAACTTTATTGCTGCAAATCTTTCAACTGTCCTTATTTCGACAGATTCTTAATTAGAAACTTTTGTAAAATAACAGAAGTCTAAACTAATGTTTTCTTTAAATCAAATTTTTCACTGGTAGTGTGTATGTATAAACGAAAAGCGATTGTTGATTCGCGCAGATATTCAGGATGAGTACAGGTTTCCTCATAACCTGATTAGTATACGGATAACAACGGAACCACCGGAAAGGCGAGCAGAGACGGATGTAAGGGAGAGCATACGTAACGTCGATTAATATCCCCCGAATGCCGGCTCGTGTATCATTGATCGCGCACTATCGTGTTAACCGATTCTATTCACGCGCGTGTGTCACCCGCGCCGATCGATCGGTTACACCGTGTCGCGTAATTGAAATCTCTCGTCCCAGTAAAAATGTCTTCCGACGACCTGTCCAACCTGCTATCGTAATCCCCATCCAGCAATCGCTTGAATCAACGATATCGTCGAACAGAGATAAAAATTTGTTACGTTGATATTTACCTGTGATCCTGAACTTTTAGAGAAAATTTCAATATTGGAATAATGAAAGTCCTAACAGATCGAATATGTTTGATATTTACATAATAATAATAGGTAGAAAGTTTGAATAATAGATCAAATTTCATCAGACGATGAATTTTTTAGCTGAACTATAACATCAAACAGTTTATTTTACAAATTTTATTCTACTTACAATAATTATTTATATTTTCAGATGACGGCTTTGACCTTTTAAATTTTCAAGCGAAAATTTCTACCTTTTATTATACAGATAGGGTAATCTCTATACAAAGACGAGGTCTGATTCTGTGCTATAGAAAACCACATAAATTGCACCAGATCGAGCATCAAACGTAAAGCTATACACCTTTTCGATTAGTTTCCACATAAATTACACATAACCATCTAAATATCAGTTCTTCAGAGGATTCAAGAAACAAATAAAATAAATATCAATCTGATCGATCCTTCGGAAAAGTAAAAAAAAGAAACAAGTAAAATGAATGAATGAAAACTGAAATACAAATAAAACAAAAGATCAACTCTAAATCCACGTTAGGTTCTAAAAGGCGCTAGAATCAGATGTCACAATCAACAGCCAGTCGACGAAGCAGTGAACTGAAAAGCTTCGAGTAATAAACGATCTCTTCCGCGTGCACGCGCAGTTACAATCTCTCCTCTCCTTCGCCTCTCGCCGAGTTTCATCAACGTGCTCTCGCGTCGACGAGTCAATGGAACGAAGAGTGCGCGCGCGCGTGAATAGAGAATGAGATTATTTTCATGTTCCTGTTGTCGGCGGCGGGATAACGGGGGAGAAAAGTACGTTAAGCCCGCGCTTTTCGTCGGACATCGAGCGTCGCCGGCGGCAGTTCTCCATCCTCCGTGCGGAACCCTCTACCACGTGAAAGATTGAAACGTCGAGCAAACTCTTACTTATTGTACCCGTCCGTATTAATTTTCCCGGTGCTGGCTTCCATTAGATGTCCGTTACGGCCAGCCCGTCGCTGCGTTCACCAACCAGGCATTTTGTTATTTCTTACGACGCGCCTCTCATTCTTCAACGTTTTCGAGGAGAGATCGTTGTCAGTTGGAAACGCGGCTAAGGTGCCAGTTAACCCTTGTGTGGACAGCAATTTGAAATCTCAATACTTCAGAATGTTTAAAGTTTCCAAAGTAATACAATACATAGACAAGAAAAGTAATATAATATAATAAAGAAGAACTGGAAATATAGAAATGTTAGCAAAGTTAAGACACAAGGATTCAAGTGGATGCATGTTATAATTTTGATAATTTTGATTTGTAAGACTTTTTGGAAATCGACGAAATTAACGGAGATTCCTAGATAACTTTTACTGCAGATTATTGCCACTTTTTATTCATATTTGTAAAAAAAACTACTTATTTAAGATCTGTAATACGTTCCAAGCGAAACGTTAATCACGTTGATCGATTGTGAACAAATCGTCAGGCACTTTCGATCGATTTCCGATATTGTGGTACTTTATCGCGGCACGAGTGCAGATAATATCTGCCACTTCGCTTGTTGATCGATAATTCCTAACGATAACTCGAGTTTCATTGGTATAATACTTTGAAAATTAGCTTCTTTGCAATGACGCGAAGACCGTAGTCGTCCATTCTGTTCATTAATCTTTATAAACTTTATAAATCTTAAATATAAAGTCCATATAATACTATTCTTAGTAGTACAAACTGCCAGTGTCACGAACATTTCCATAAATTAATGATCGTTTGTCGAATGGTTGATAAGGGTAGATTCTCAAATCGAGAACACGTTCAAGTTCAATCGCGCCAATAAAACCGACGACCCAAATCTAAGTTTAGACGTTGGTTCTATAGCTACAGCGTCTCATTAAGCGTCGATCAAAGCGACAATACCGTCGCATAAATTACGCAGCTTAATTGTACTCCCTACTCCTTGTCGCGCTCGAGAGAACAAGGGAAACCCTGACTAAGGTTGCGACCAATGCTCCAGTCTATTCAAGATGGAATCATTAAAAATCTTCGGGTATTATACGGTTCAAGAGGACTCGTCTACTCAGTGGAAGCATATTTCCAGCAAAGAAATTAATCGACAGGGAATACCGGTATTAAATAAAATTGATGGGTTTTCAGCCTCAAATATCGTTCTGCTTGTCTGCGCTTTAACGTCTTGCGTCCCAATAAGTCCAGACGAATTTATTTTTAACCTTTGTTGCCCCATATAATTACATGTATCTATCTTGAAACCTATTATTTACCTGAGTTATGAGCGTAATATTTCATAACGATAATATTTAGTGGAATTAACGGGCATTATCGGTGCCTAGAAAAGTATAGTCGGACTCTAAAAGTCTAATTCAGCCAACGCCACCGACAAAAACGACAGAAATATACGAGGTCGAAAGTCAATTATTCCGAGTAAAGGAAAAAAAGATGCTTGAAAAGATGTAACGCTAGAACTATCTATGGCTGAACTGTAAAACTAGCACCAAAGAAATGTAGATGAAAAGTACATAAAGAAACCAAATAAGGATACAAGATTTTGACAATTATTTTGAACGAAGAAGGAAGAAGAGAGATACCCGGAATCCTCTAATGCTCTAAGTATCAACGATTGAAGTACAGCATGAAATTTCCAAAAATCAAAATGAAAAAATGTATAATGTAAAAAGAAAAACCAGCTTTTATCCATATGTATATTTAAAAAGAAAAGAAAAAAGCCATTGAAATCCCCGATCCAAAATGAACGGTGGTAAATCTCTGAAATTTCTATGAGGTGTTAGAAATTTATGAGGACACTCTGCTAGTTCTAGTGTTAAAATACATCCCTCTCGAAAACCAAAACGAAAAAACAATACTCTCCACTGGACCATTCGACCTTTTCCGTTTCAACGAGACTTCTGCAACCTGGAACGTAACAAATCGCCATACAGAGCACGGGAATAAACTCGAAGCGACGCGGAACGAAGCGATAAAAGTCGAGGCAATGCGAGCCGGGCGTTCGTCATTTCGCAAATTTATGGATTGGCGCATACCGGCGCGGCTGGCCACCAGGGGGGAAACGCAACTCGACGAATTCCCGAGACAAAAAGCTATCGATCGAGCCAGATGAGAGGAAACTCGCCGGTAATTGGTAGTCTCCCGGACAACAATCCATCGAGACGGGCCCGGGCTGCGGGGGTGGCGAAGTCGTGAATCGCCGGTACTCGTTATGCAACTGCGATCGCATAGAAGCCGCCGTATCGCGGGAAACAATGGCCCGACACAATGGCGAAAACAGCCGCGTTATTAAAGCACTGGGTAATAAGGTGAACGACAGCGCAGCCGTTGGAGTCTCGTCGAAAATCCTCGTCGAAGATCCCCATCCAAGATCCTCGCCGAACATCCACGTCGAGCGACCGAATGCTCATTCTAGGCCAATAATCATGCGATGGAAAACAAGATCGATATTACATCGTTCGGGTCGAATGTGAAATCTGATTAATGCAGTTATAGATTATTGAACTGTTTGGCGATGATTTTTCGTGATAGAGATTAGGAACCCGTTACGATTTTATTCAAAAGTTATTATTAACATGAGTTATAAAGTTATTATTAAACGATCATTAACATGAGAATTTGGAGATGATTCTTTGTAAGAAAAATTGGTAAATTGCTATAAATTAATTTTGTTTCCGTTTGAGATGTTTCTATATGTTAACATGAACGAAGTAGTTGAAAATGAAAAATCTCTTTCCATACGAAGCCAAAGTTATTCAATTATTTGTAAAATTTAAGTATTAGAACAGTTATTACAATTTATTTTATATCAGTAGGATTCTACTGTACCGTATGCTTTGCAAGAGGCAGAAAACTGAATCTCTGATGCAGAAATGTTTTGATGTATTTAGCATTTTGGAATTAACCCCTTGCCACGTAACATCGAGCAACTATCGTGTCTGAGGTAGATTGTCAACAAAGTTTAATTGGACCTGCAACTTCTGTTTCAACTCGTCAAATTGAAAATTCTTAAATGTAAATAATATGTAATTATTCTAATATCATATACGAATATGTCGTGTAACGGTAAACTGTACTTTAAGTAGCTGCTATCGAGTTATAAGGCAGAGGGTTAATTTGTCGATATTGGCAACAAGTGCAAGAAATATAGCACTAATAATCGTTCTAGCAAAAGGCACAAAGAATATTCTGTTCATTGATTTCTTCGAAAGTTGGAGTGAATGGAAGGTTAAGTTCCAAAGTGTGTAACGAGCTCAGTGTAAGTACGACTTCCAGAGGCAGGCTACTTAAAAGAGAAGTACTCCACGTTTCACTCGCCGCTCGCTATTGCTAAAAAGACTAGAGTTTCAACTTCTCAGAGTTCCCAGACCGAGTGGTCTTTCGGGAAACATCCTGAACGTTGCTTAGCAGGTTACACCGACAAGTTTTCGCGACTCATTTACGAGAACTTCGTGGATCCTCCTCGAGACTCTGATAACGCTCTTCAAATACTCTGATCGTCGCCTCGCATAATTTTCCTCGAGTTTTATCAAACCAATCGAGGAACTTGCTAAAAATATAACCTACAGATCTATAGTAAATATACATAGGTTTACATAGATGCGAATGTACATAGCTCTCGAACGTACTTTTTAGTCAAATAGTTGAATTATTGTGAAATTTGCATAAGGGGAATAATGTTCGTTAACACTTTTATATAACAAATAAGTTTAAAATACATATGTAGATATGTATAGTACCACTTATAACGGGATCTTATGTCTCAATATATCTCAGTAGCGCCAGAAGAATTCTAACAATTCAATTTCTTAAGAGTTAGGGCGTATCGTGCCATTAGAACCATTAAATGGGGTTGTCAATTCAAACCGAGCTAATATTATAAAATCAGAATTATCAAACCAACAAAACTCTTTCCCAGACAGATCCTCAATTTTACGTTACAAATATTCACGATCCTGTTAGAAGTCACGTTTCCAATTGTTCGTAAACTATTCTCATCCTTGTCTAACATAATATCGCTGCTACTCGAAGTTATTGACAAGTCTTGTGACTCGACAACGATACAAAGAAAAATCAGGCAACGATACTCGGTGTCGCTTGGCAAGAAGAAACGATAGAACGTATTCAGGCGCCCGGTTTCCTGTCGCGTTTTCACCAACGAATCGACTATTCTCATGATCGATTTACATCAACGAATGGGCCACGAATGGGCGAAGGAGGGAAAGGAACGTCGAAAAGCGGGTCTCGCGTCGAATCACAGACGAAAGCTCTTCGTTGTTACACACCAGATCCCTGGGCAAATTTATTCTAGCTTTCGCTACGCCCACCGGCCCGGTTCCGCTCGTTCTCGCCTTTTTGTTTCGAGCGAGAGAACGTCTCGAGATTCCTCACCTCGGCTGATCGTGCGCGCGCGCTCCAACAAAGGAACCGGCCATGGAATAAAAGAGAGAAAGAAAAAGCCAAAGCAGACGAAACTTTCATTATTCGCAGCCGAGGGATCGAGTTCCCGTTCGCTTCCTCCGCTCTATTATTAATCGAAGCAACACGGTGGCGAGGGGCAAAAATACTGGAAATGGAGGGAAAGGGGAACGGCGAAGAGGAGAAAAAAAGCGCAGCTTTTCCATGCCCAGGTCGATCGAACTCGAATCGAAAAGAACAAAAGAACAGCAAACAAGCAGAGGCGAAATTATGACGTTGAATGCGACACGAAATTTTGCGGGGGCAGCGTAATTCAATCCGTCGTCGTGGTATTACGCGTCCACCGTGCGCCGCAGCTATTTTTAACAGCGTTCGCGAAAAACTCCCGTTCGATAGAGGCGAAACCCTGTGTAGCTATAATAAAACTACAAAGCCACCCAGGGTTGCATCGCGATTCAATGCGGACTTTCGTATTCCACTGCGTGCTACTTGTGGATTGAAATATAAATTGTATCTTGAGAAAGTAATTGACATCCTTCATGGAAAATCATTCATAGGAAAAGTTACCGATCAGATTACATGAAGCTACGAAACATGTGCACTAATATGCAGCAGAAAAATACATATACAGCGATTCATAAACGTCTACAATAGAAACAGCGTATATATCCGGACCTCCTCCGATGGAAGTAGACTGATTCTACTGATGCGACGTATGATTTCATTCATGTAATACCTATGAGTTCGCGTTTAAATACGCAGATCCAGCTGTTACTCATTGTCACACCACCGCATAATGATTTCTTTGTTTAGGAATCTCCTATTTTTACATGTTTCATTTCATTTCTGTTAAGGATAAATTACGTCACGTTTATCGTCCATAAGTCACACGATAATACAGTTAGTATAGCAAATAGTAAAATGAGGTTATTACGTATTAACCATGTATATTACAAGCAAATCTATAATGTACTTTTATTGTACTGTAATTTTAAAGGCCTGATTATCAATTTTATTGATTAGTTTCATTAAAACCTACGTTTCAAATTAGTAAGTGTCTCATGACTCACAGTCGAATACATTTGCAAACGTTAAAATCGATCAAATTAATTAACATTGATTTGGCTTTTTTAACCTATAAATTCCCATTTATAGAAGCTTCCACGAACGAGCCAGCAAACAGCTTGACCGGAAACCAAAATTTCCTCCCGATAAATATATTTCGAATAAATCGAGTTCCACTCTACGTATAACAAACAACCATTGCAGACCAAAACCACTGGTAACTGAAAATTTGGCAATTCGTATGAAACATTTCTTCGATATCCCGAAAAACTTCCGGAATCAACAAGCAGTCGATCAGGGAACGCATTCGCGCATCGAACATCTGTCGCTTTGGTTTCCAGCGCGACAACGATCGCGCTGACGAGACAACGACGGCGATCGAACGAATTCGAATTGATGGACCGGCGCAAAAACGTAACACGTCGCAGAATGAGATCGGGAGTAGTGATTCCATTCGCGAGAGACCTGGTGACAAAATCGAAAGCGACCTCCACATTGGCCGAAAACCCAGACCGTGACTGTTTGCGCTCGAATCGCCGACGTTTTTCCCCGAGACCGGTGCAAATACGAAGCGGAGCCGAATTATGGCGCTATGTACGGGCAATTAATCGTCGGATTTTCAACGGACGACACGCTTCGCGCGCGTGCATCCGCATGCAAAATCGATATTTTACCTGTCTGGTGCGACTAAACATTCCTATTCGTCCCTCTCGCGATATCTGCTCTTCCTTTCGTTCTTCGCTTCCTGTTATCGATTATGCAGGAAATAGTAGCTTTTTTATCACAAAGAATTACTTCCATACTCGTCACGCTTGTTCGATTAAGTAAATGTTTTTCATACTTTTCTTGGCGACCAAAGCCAATCAGAAGATAGCTTTAATGTAATTAGTACGCTGATTGTAGTAGGCTGACCGTAAATGTGTATTCATTTCGAGGGAAAACGTCGGAGCATGCTTTAAATCTTTAAATAGACCTGTCATCAATAAACGACGAAATGAAAATTTCGCGTGATTCATTATGTTTGTCATTAATGAACGACGATCATTTCCTTGCGTTTGGAGGCATTTATGAAAATATACGCATATTTAAAGGATCGATGTTTTTTTTGCACTTCAACTTTCACTATATATATCAATCAATGTGTTTCAATAACGACGATATCGTCTCTCTTTTGTCGTATCAATAACGCAGCATCCTCATCGAGACTTCGATGTCTTCGTTTTCTATCCGCTTCTAGGACGTCAGCGAAAATACCGGAGAGAGGATTTCGAGGTGGTATGCAACCACGTATCTGTCGGTCCATTCTCCTTCTCCGTGTCTCTCCTCTTATCCTTCTGTCTTCTTCTCTTTTCTCGCCCTTTCTTCCTCTATCCTTCCGCTCGATGCTTCTCCACTCTGAATGTGTTCTCTTTCTTTACCTTTTCGGAACGCGCGATCTCGTTCCTTTTTGCTCAACGATCCCATTGCGCGTCGTAGTCGGTCCCACTGGGACGTAGACTTACCGCGAGCGGAAGAGCGAGGAAGAAGGAGACAGACGGTCGGAGCAACGAAAGATTACGACGGTAAACGACGTGGTGCAGCGAAACGCCGCCACCGTGCGAACGCAACGATGTATCGTCAGCTACCGTGCCGTTGTCGCTACAGAGACCCGGCAAATATTTACAGTTATGATAATCGTTACGCCGCCGCAGGTTACCTTAATAGCGCCGCCTGCAACCCCCGCATTTCGGCGCTTTATACCACGCCAACGCTTTTACGCGACCTTTGTTTTGCACCGACATTCAGACTCTCCTCATTCGTTGCAGCAATCTGCCCGATCGATTTACAGCTTTGCATCCATAACGTCGGTTTCTTCAACGTCCGTATTTGTCCTTTCAGTGGAATCGTCGTCCGGAATTGTTATACGGAAAGTATTTCGTTAACAAAAATTGTACTTCCTTTCGTAACGACAGGGCTATTTATAATCACCAGGTACATACGATGTTTTGCTTCTTTGAGTATCTTACGAAAAACCGAATATCAATCAAAAAGTAGGAATATGAAAGACTTTTGTCCAACGACAACCAGAACATGCAAAATGATCGTATTCAGAAGCTACATTCATCCATAGATTGAAAAGTAGAGACAAATGATGATGTTACGAATACCTATTGTTTCTACATCGACTTCGAAAAAGGAAGAAAGTATCTATATGTTCCACATGTATATTCTTTTCCTTTTCTCTTTAAGTTGAAAATTTGCTATTGTTTATGCTGTCTTCTTATCGTAAATGAGCTTACGAAAGCAAAACAGTTCTTAAGAATCGAACGCTAATCGCGTCCTTGCGTAGCGAAATTAAGAACACAGAAAGAGTGGAGTTAATAACAACTAAGAACAAAGCACTCGAGGAAAACTAGAAGATGGACGAGTAACCGACGTCGATAGATATCCAAAGCTTCCGCGTTTCTATGACGGGCAGATAATTTAGACCTAGGTCGCGGCCGGAAATCTCCATCGCCATCGGCAACTCTGCTCGGTTGCATAATGCATCGAGGCATACACTCGACTTCGCTCGAACGCGACGACTCGTTCGACAACGGTCTAAGGACCTCTTACCCGGATGATGCTGTGCATCGCGATTTCAAGGAACTTGTAACGCGGCCCTTCTCAAATATTCACGAGTCGTTCGTGTATAACCTCTTCCTCGCCGACCCATCGGAATCTATGAATTCTATTCGTCCCGTTGTTTTCTGTAGGACGAAAGTACCCTCGGTAATCCGGAGTCCGATAGATTCGAGAACCGTTCGTAAACAGATACAAGAAATATCGTGGGATTGACTTTCGAAGAAGAACCAACGAGAAATAGGAAGCACTGCCATTCGTACGTTCAAACTTAGGCTATACGATGAATTGCATTCGTTTGAGGGAATTTAAGTTGCGACCACTTCGAGCTTGGATGTTTGATATATTCCATAAGTTTAGAAATAATTCTATACAACGTAATTTCGTTTCTTTCTCTATCGTAAATTTGTCTGTGTTGATTGAATATATTAAAATAAATACTGTTGGAGGATTGACTTGTTTGTATTCCCTTGGACGATTTATCAATTAATAATATCAGTGAATTGGCAAGTTACAGGTAGCAGGTTATGGATTTCTTTTTTACGATATATTCCATCGAATAGGATAATCGGGTGATTTGTAGTGAAATTTGATTTTAAAATATCATGTGCTTCATTAATTTATTAACAGTGCTAAAATTTCTGTAATTGTATAAAAGATGAAATATTCGGTATGACAGATGTTTAGGAAATCAAAGTGAAAGAAGTATTCAGAAGACATTAGCCTAATATAAAATGCAAAGTAGATGAATGACTCGTTAGTTCTGGTTTACAAACGAGCGATTTATGAGGTCATTATAAACGACGTAAAATAGAAATTAAAGTATTTAGATATAATTAAGTTACTAAGTCCGTATATCTAAAAGTAAAATATTTTAAATACCTGAACCCATATCGCAGCAATTTGCATGATTATTTCCAAGGAACTTACCTGAAAGAAAAAATAGAAGCCATAAATACGATTAATCAAAAGATAAATGTCGATTACACGCGCCATTATTATAATCATATTTCTTCATCAAACGACGCGCGTCGCGATTTAACGATAGCTAATCGATACGTTATGGCGAACAGACCTATTTTCGACGCAGGTCCCGTTCGAATTACCGACGTCGAAATAAAATTAACGAGCGAATGTGAATCGCGTTACACGCGAAACCGCGCAACGTTCATTTGTACAAAATGAACGCGTGCAACGACGCGATCACGCTCGATGTTGGAAAAAAGGGGGTGAAAGGGAGGGCTAGAGAGATCGGAGCTGTTCGAAACGTCATCGTTTAAACTTCCAGCGTTTATTCGACCACGAATATTCACGAAATTCGTCCGGATTGGAGACGCGCTCCCGCGTTGACAAATATTTTTCCAACGGTACGAAACCGTCGCGCCGTGGAAACCGACGAATAAAGTGAAATAGAGTGAAACAGAGAAAAAACGCGCTAACCTCTATTTGCACGCGTGTTTTAGGAAATTTTGTTCTTCTTTTCAATGTCTCGTTTAATGTTGAGAATAGTTGATAGACCAGACAGGTTCGAAATCGATTCCTTTTTGTATTCGTTTGGAGAAAATGATCGTTTATGAAACTTGTATCGGAGTAAATATGGAATTTGAGCACATAAAGCACGTACTTGAGCGTGATGTGTCCCAATTGAATTATCGTGTTGCAAGAGATGGTGAGTTTTGAATCGAATATTTGATACACACGTTCAGAGTACATCCAAAATCGATACTCTTATCTCTACTTACTTTCTATCATCTGCAAAAGCGAAAAACATAAAAAGATTACAACACGCGTCGTTAAATTACAAAGGAAAACTACAAAATCGCAATTTGTTCTTCTCGAAAAGCTGAATTTGTTAATCTCGAAAAACTGAAGAGCAGATACAACCAAACGGGTCCAGCGACTCGTGAGATTCCATGCGACATTTGAAGCGATCACAGTGTTGACGATTCCGCGACGGAACGGAGAATTCCGCGTGAAAACAGCGGGCAGTGGTATATCCATCGGTCGATTTCTTTGTGGAACGTTTCCCCGCTTTGTCAAATGGCCGACGCAAATATTTCCCTCTGGTAACGCGAAACATTTTCGCGCCGAAAACCGGGCCAACGAGATTCCCCCGGAAAGCTCTTATTCTCTCTCGCTCGCTCGCGATGCAAACCGCACGAAAGCAACCGACGAAATGGAATTTTCATTTCAAAGCGCTACCAGCCTCCATCTCCGCCCTCTCTTTGCGTCTCTCACCCTTTGCTTCGTTGCCTTCGTGCGCGCGTTTCAGTTTTTATCGGACGTTCTCTTTTCAGGGAAAGGACCTCTCTTTTATTTCGACAGCCATACACGTTTACGTACATACAGCGCATACCCTCCTGGACACGCAACTCGTGGCCTGCGTGATCTGACACTCATTCTCTGTATGTCAGTCTGTCTGTCTGTCTATCTGCCTCACTCTCTCTCTCTCTCTCTCTCTCTCTCTCTCACTGCAACGAATCTAACGGTAGACATAGAACAACCCCATTCAACGCTGAAAAGGTCACGCACAAAGCGACACGAAATGGCTAAAATGTCAGCAGGGAAAAGCCGACAATTACTCGATGCATCGCTGTTTCGTGGATCGAACGACCGACTTTCCACGGGAGCTGTTTCCATTAACGAGGAAAATCGCTCTGGTAATTGTCGAAGAGGAAGGAAAACTTTCCACCCCTTTGATTCTATCTTTCTTCGTTCCTTCTTCTCTTCAAAGCCGTGGTTCCCAGTCTGACTCTCAGTTCGTTCTATCTGTCGGTCCTTATCTCCTAACATCTTCTATCCAAGCGAAGGAAAGTTCGAGGAAACACCGACAACAAGTCGCGAAAAGAAGAACATCTCGCGTTTCTGCCAGACAATCCCGACATTCGAAGAATCCTATAATTCTCGTCGCTAGGGATTGTAATTATCGCGACGGGATTCCGAAATGGCCAACCTTTCCGTCGTGTTATTGCGACGCTGGAAAAACTAATTATGGAACGAGAGCCTCCTTTATACCAATAAGTGCCGGGGCTTTCTTTGACCGAACTTTTTAATGCCTTTATCCTTGTTTTATTATGCTTCTGTCCTCCGTTCTCTTATTTGATCGTTTCGAGTCACGTTCTTCCTCGATATTTTTCTGGATAATACTTTACCGGAGAACGAAATATATTTACGATTTGATGAAACGAAATCGTTCATGAACGCGTGAATACATCGTTTGTTGAATTATGAAAATCATCGAAATTATGCAAATTCGATTCGCATCAATTGTGAATTGAAGTCATTATCAGAATTATCGATGAAGATAAACGGCGATGGACATAAATGAAGATAAAAGATGAATACACAGCACGGCGCTGGCGCAAAAATATCCGAGGGTAGTCGCTAAGGTTTAATCTTCCGAACCCTACGTTTTTCGTTCTATTCGCTTCTTTCTTTCTTTTTTGCTTGACCTTCGTTCCGCTTCCATCATATCCCTCCGTTGCTGTGTGGGCAACCTCCGGTATGATAAATGTTGAACGCTAGAAAAGGTGCTAATTATCAGAGGCAAACTATCCTTTGGAACGTTGCGACCCTTCATCTACGAATTTTCAAAATCGAGGCCATTATTCCTTGCAACCTAGGTGTCTATTGAAACAAATGACCTCCGGATTTCAACTTTGCTCTTCCGTATTTCCTTTCCTTATCAATTCCCCACTCTCAGATACATAGAAGTAAATATAATTTTTACGTATCATTACGGTATTCTATGAATATCTGCAGCGCTATGGTACGTGACAGTGGAATTAGAAGATGCCGGAACGTCTGCCGCTTGGCAAGCGACTCTTCCCCCTAGGCACCGTTAAAATTCACGATCCCGACCCTCGTCAGGAACTCTAATAATCCATGGTTCGACGAATCCTGCGAAGATATTCATAGACCTCCAACAGACAATGGCGGCAGAACAGAAGAAATAAACCAAGAAGACGGGGGTGGGGGGAATAGGAATCAAAGGAGAGAATAAAAAGAGAAGAAAAATCGTTCCTCGAACAGGTAACAGCATTAATCCTGTAGAGATCATATTTCTATGCGGTGTATTTCAGGGATATAGCGACTTTGGCCTAGGTTATGACCCCAATCTTTATGTAAAGACTATACTAACGCAAAGAGTGAAAAAGAATTGATTTTAGTCAAGTAGGCACGATCTATAATTAATAAACAAAATATAAACATTATTCTGTGACATCTTAAGCTGTGAATCGGAGAAGACGAGTTAATTTATTACCGAAACTACCAATACTTCGGCGTAATAACATTTTTATTCAGGAATCGTTAAAGCCGAATTGTATCGTACGCATGTCTGCAAGGATTAAAACTGAGCCAACTGTAGTTAGCTCGTCTTTATTATCTTTTAATTCCGTATTATAGAAAATTAAACAACGACCCAGTCGTAAGAGTAAGAAATATTTATAAGAAACATTTCGAGTGTCACCATACGATTATTAACCATACTCCTCACAGGGTTAATAATCTTTTAATTGAGGTGCCGAAGGATGCCGAAATTCGCAGCTCTTTTGTATCCCCCTTTCGACCCGTTCTCGAGGGCGTAATCTTTATTCGAAAGTTACTGGTAGTTTCCTGGCTCGAGGCGCGTAGTTGTGTCGAGCGGCTTCTAGCTCGAGGAACAGGAGGGTAGACGGGTTTGTACAACGGGCGACGATATTCCACGGAGGAAAACTACCAGTTGGTGGCGTGCGGTAGCCTCGAAATTTCCGTGCAAGACCGAACTACGGTTCATGCTCGGCTGAACCTGATTTACTCGGTTCGGCTTTCTTAAAGCGGATGGTATGATTAGGTCCGCGGCTTAGAGCAGCTTTGCTCGTTTGTGGGTCACCGTTGCCGCGCAGAATCTGCATTAGAATTCATGTTTCGAGAGCGTTCTCGCGCGACGGACGACGATAACGAACATTGTCTTCGAGATCATACGAGTCGCTCGCTTATTTGACAAATCGGTAGACCCCATACAACAAAAATTAGAGAAAAATGATGAGTTTGTATAAGATAAGTATCAATCAAATAATTTGGCACTAAAATTTCAGAGATTTTAAAAAGGCATTTTGGCCTGTGAACAGTTTGTATATCGTGGCTGATGGTTCAACGACTCGCGAACTCTGACGTCAACGTTTTATTTTTTACGAATACGTTTGCGATTGAATACGAGGCAGTATTGTTCACAGAATCGACGATTGTCGTTGGAAAATATATGACGTCAATGTCAAGAAGACTCTATACGTTGTTTAAAAATACACCGAGTCATGAAGACGGACTCGTCAAGCCTCGTAAAACCTTCGTTTTGATCTCTGGCTCTCGTATAATCACGAAATTTATTAACAGATCTTGGTAGGCCCATAGTTATTGTTCGAATACAAAGATGGAAAAGTTACGGATTCAGAAATGATAAGAATAGCACGGAGTAAGTAGAAGAAATGGCCAATTACGAGAATCGCAACTTCAAACGAACGAGCCTTTCATAATTAAAGAAGTCAGTCAAACAGCGTAACCGGGCTAATCGCACTATGTTTGCATAATCTACTCGAAAACTCGGACGTACGTCTCCTATTTTCATTGAATTTTCATCCAGACGACCGTGTTTCACCGTTCAACCTTTCTCTTTCGCTCGTTTCTTCCTCGCCCGGTACGTGCCTCCGGAGACCCGAAGGAACGTCAAATTCTTCGGCCCCTATGAAGTTTACGTCGCTTCTATTTTCATGAAATTCTCCTTCCGACGCGTGGAGGAAGCAGTCGTATCCTATAGCCCCGTGAAGCAAGAATATTATTCCTCCTTAAAATTTCTCTGACGCCCTTTTACCAGACACTATTCGACAAATAGGACGTAGGGAAAGGGCTTAATGGTTTTAAAAACAACGAGTCACGTTCATTTATTTAGCTATTCAATGTGACGAAGGCGACCGAAGTCTCGAACCTGGACCTTTTGACGTCCGCACGGCAACTGACTGAAATCGAACATCACCGGTTCGATATCGGAGAATGTTTAGATTATCGACGTTCGGTCCGCCGATACAAGGAATAACAATTAATCTGCAGTCGTGAAATGCTGTTCGTAATCCATACGAGACTGATCATATGTTTCGATCAATAAGAAATTAACGCAAGATCAACGAGTCGAGAAACTAATTGAATTAAATATTTAAGATTGAAAAAAAGAAGCGTAGAAAGCAACAATGGATATTAACATTCTTAAAATATGAATATGGAGAAACTTTCCAGCTGATTTTCCCTCGAATAATATATTTTAAGAAACACTCTCGCGATTAATTTTGAATCACAAAAGTTACGAAACTCCAAAGTTCTTACCCGTAAAAAAAGGTCATGACGTGCGCGAATGCATTGCAAAGTAAGAAAAGGTTGAACGGAGGTCAAAAAGTGTGCAGTCGGAATTAGAGAGTCGATGGACGAGGCAAGAGAAAGTTAAAAGAGGTGCGAAGAATACGCTTGGCTGAACTGTATTGTACACTTTACGCAAAAACTGTGTAAACTTGTGCTGTAGTAAAAATACGAATAAAAATCTCCAAGTTTCCTTCCCCATTTTAAACTACCTTCTTTTCATACATACGAACGAGTTCAACGACCTGTTACATCAAAGTCTCTGACAGAATGACCGACCCTGGTAATGTACTTAATCGACGAGTCGAAAGTCAAAAGTTTCGACGTGTATCGTGAAAGATACGAAGTTGTAGATAATCGTATCGGTCATTTAGTGAGAATCACTTCTCGTATCTTATCTAGAGAGAAGCAAAGGCCAATACAACATATTTGATCCATTTATTTTCCTTAATTTTCTTTACCGAAGTATTTTCAACCACTTCCACATAAATATAGCTATCAAAAGATCAGCAAATGTCCGTAAAATGAAACTATATTAAAAATGCATGTCTGACAGCTATGTTTCCGTCCAGCGATCCAAGTTTGCTTCCTTAAACCTTGACATTTCACCGTTGCTCACCGGTGGCTTTTCCAATTTTCCGGGCGCGGTATTTCATAATCGGTCTGGCGATGGCCACCCACGCGACCCGCTACCGAAACGTCATTTCTATAACGAACTAACGAACTACGTCATTGATTCAGTTACGTTACGAACGACGTGAAAAATCTACCGACGACGTAATCGAGACGTCACAATGCACCTCACGCTTCGATATTTTTGAAGTGGAATAATAATTAATCAGTACTTGCCCAATGTTCTAAATACGATTGTTGACTTTCTTATTCTTTGGTCGACGACTATACGCGTTTCATTAATGTCAACTCTCCTACAATATGGAAAATATCTACTGCGCTGTTTGTATGTATCCTTAAAAGCAAAATCACCTTTTAAAGCTACATATTTTTTATTTTAAAAACAACACGCTAATATATTTGAAAATTCCAAATCTCTGCTTTCCCGGGAAAAGCATGAAAAATCGTGGTAACGATAATCCGAAAGATTTACACAGTGGCACGGGAACGCGCAACGGTAGTGCGGCCGTGTTACCCGGAAGCTGATGGTAATTTCGTTCGGAGTGGGGACAACGAGAGACGGACACAGTGAAAGGGGAGTCAGAAGGAGGGAGAGATAGAAACAGCAATCGTGGGTGCACCAATCCCATGGAGACGGAGACCATGGAAACTAGGGGCTTACGATCGATATAGGCTCACCGTAGCCTACTGTCCTGGACCTGCTCAACATTCCGCGACGTGAGTTTCATGTCCTTCGCCCCGACACGTTATAAATTTCGAATCATTGCCGATGGAATTTGGTACGAGCCGCGCGCATACGTTCCGTTATCAACAACAATCTAAATGTTGAGGCTGTTGTATAAAATTCGAACGCCGATAAGCTGTTGGAAATCTTAACAAGTTTTTAATTTTGTCACATAAGCGTAGGATTAAATTCCAGTTTTTTGAAACAGTAAATGAGTTACTTTCACAAGGTCTTTTTACAGAAGATGACGTACATAATAGTAGGCTTTAAGCAAATAATCTTTCTTTGAGAAAATAGTCTAAGAAAAACCGTAAATTTTAAAAAAATAATATTCGTGATCGTTGAATGATCATTGCTTTTCCCTGCTTTTCGATTGATGTTTTGTGGCAGATTTTTTAACCGTTGAATTAGATTTAGAAAATCCAACATAATCGTTGAGAATGACGGTGGACGTTGCCTTCTTTTTATTCTTTTTTTTTTTTTTTTGTTTGCGGAGTCTACTCAAAGACTAGCGAACCGATGACAATATTCAAGTTTTGGCAAGTGAATTTCTTCGGTGGAAACGAGAAATCGATTCGCGATCTCGAGTAGTTATCTTTAGCAAACAGTGGCGGGTAATGCGATCGAAGCTGATTTCCCTACAATGAAGTGCCTGTTTGCACAGAAAAGCAAACTCGTACACGTTCGAAGACGGTTCGTTAATACATACGTCCAGTATCATTTTTCGATCGATCGAACGTTTAATTCGTTTCGCGTTTCAATGGAATCTACCAGCGGAAAAACATCATATCGGTTTCGAATATGAACCGAGTGAATGACGTCTCGCATAAAATGTGTGACCGTGAATCCTTTGTTAGGAAATGCAACGAAGGCGCGCCTTTGTGAACACGCGCCCGTGTGTACGTAACATCACCGTCGCTCTCTCGGTTTTCTTTCCCGGCTTTTCAACCTGCCCCATACCCGTGACATCCTCTTTTTCCGCAACACACGATTTACCAGAAACTTCCTTTCTCACGAAACAACTAGGAAAAAATTATCGAAGTTTCTGATAGAAACATTCAAAGCCACCTTAACAGTTCCTGTGTTCGGCTGTCGTATCGACGTTATCGATCGTTAATTCCCTTCGTCCCAAATTGCAATTTAGTGCCATGTCTGCTTGAGAATGAATTTAATATAATTACGGTATCTATAACGATCCACAGCTTCTAAATCTATTTAGTTCGCGATATTCGATTCTCGATAATTGCTAAAATTCACGGATCCAGTTTTAGACAACACATCTACATGTATATACGATACATCTAGTCTTATAAATATCGAGAAGTCAATATCCTATCGTTCCATTGCACGCCAAATTATATTCCATATATTAATTATATTCCATGTACACACAAGTGGAAACGGGAACCACTTATTTTTATATCTATGTACGGTCTATTCGATCACCTAACAAGGTGTTTCGCATTTTTCCATTCAAACTTCCAAATCCGTATGCTTTGTCAGTAAAAGTAAGACTGTAATGTCGTGCAGTAAATGGTCTGTAATTTCTTCACTATGAAATTAGAACAAAAATATGAAACGTGAAAAACTCGATAATACTTAATAAACAGTATTCGCAACCTCCTGCCCTCCTACGGTTACCTGATCTTATACTTGTACATTTTCATTTGCGGATCACCCTAAATTTTACAAAAACATTCAAACGAAATGAATTAATTACGATACTCAATATCGTGTGCGAACAAATGCGACCAAATCACGAAGAAATTCAATTTGCATTAAATTCAATAGCACGACGATATCAGGTCTGCATCGATAAAGACGAGCAACGCTTTCGAGTGGAAACATAAATAGACCGTTTACGTCACTCTGAATATTTTTGTTGCAACTACACAACAGCATTTCCATAGAATTCGCCAGGTATTTATGGACATCTTGAGATATTAATTTCATTTTTACTCGTAAAACACATTGACGAACCTTTAAGACAAACACGTGGAACACTGTACAAATTGCAAGCACGTAAATCCATAATGAAGGTATCTATCACGACAAACAAGTGTCCATAAGAAAATCCACCTTACACTTGACTGCGATATTCCAAAAAGTCGTATGCAATAATAGCATGATTAAAGGAAGAATCGCGCCTCTTCCATTCGGCCGCGTTTCAATTAATCGAATTTCGAGCATTCCGAGCGTCGCGTCGGTGGAACGAGCGTCGGTACAAATCCTCGACACTGGCCAGCGCTCTCGATCGCGCGCGTCGAGTGTCCCAACTTGCCGCGGCTGATATCGTATCACCTATACCGAGCTTAAAGGTGATGCGTGTGTCTGCGGCATACCTAACCACCTCACCAGCGTGCACCATCGCTCCTACCCACACGAGCACGAGTCAAGCCGCGTTGGTGAGGACGGGGATAGTACGCGGGGCTGGATGAACCCTCCCGATCAATGCAGCAGCCCTGACGCTCGACGATCCCGACAGGACTCTCTGCTATCCGGCCACCGTGTATGCCACGCACAACCACCATGGAGAAAGAGTCACCGATGGATGGAAACCGAGGAAACAGACGCGAACCGAAATAGGGTGAAACGAAGAGGGAAACGTTCGCATTAACACGTGCATGCATATGCGTTTACGAGGTGATGCACGTGTGCATCGTCTGCACGTTGTTACAACCACGAATCTCGGCGTGTCTACGAACATTCCGAAATTACAGGCTAGATGGTTTGTATACTTTCTCCAGTAGGGTGGTTCAAGGCAGGAGAGAGGTACGCTTTCCAGCTACCTATTGCGATCCAAGTTTTACGGTGGATATATTGGAAGGTGGATGTGTCTCTTTTCTGGTTGAGGGTTTTGAAGGTTTCAGGGTTTCTTGATGAAGCTTTCAAAGAAGAGATTGAGATGGTCGCTGAGAATTTTATGCGCAGATTGAGAAACGTATGGGTATGATACGATGTAACATAGATTTTGTAGACACGTGTTTGGTCTTTTTCAAGATAGAAGGATGACTTTTCTTTAT
This sequence comes from Bombus huntii, assembly GCF_024542735.1. Classification (NCBI taxonomy): domain Eukaryota; kingdom Metazoa; phylum Arthropoda; class Insecta; order Hymenoptera; family Apidae; genus Bombus; species Bombus huntii. The sequence goes on along the minus strand of NC_066248.1, from coordinate 10,976,356 downwards.
TTAGTAGAGTGGAAGCCTGCAACAAGTAGTACTGCATAATGTACAGAATAATTCGATCAACAAATTCAATCCATTCTAAACTCTCAAACAACAACAGTAAATAAACTAGATCATTTATAATTCTACCTTCCTATTGACAACTAGAAAGAGAAGAAGAAAGCTTTGTAGGTACAATACAGCAGGTACTTGGAATATTCAATGGCTAGGTTCATTTCCGTTTCGAATTTCTGTTTAATTTCAATCCACGGTCTATGAGCAAAGACGAGTATTCCAGTGGAATGGATAGTAGTACTGTCATATCCTAGAATCTTTTTGATTCGTTTCAAAATTCTCTGTTCCTTTACTTCCGAGATGATAAATAGGACATCGTAATTAAAGAAGACAGCAGACTAACCCTGTGGAATATGCACTTCTACTTCAAACTGATGAACCATTCTACGAATTACACAAAGTTAGCTCGACGCATGCGAACTAACGTTTTCCTAGAAAATACCGGCGTCGTCCTACGTTTTCGTTCTGAGAACATTATCCCCTATTTCCTTCAAGTATACAGCCGGCATTCAATCCCTGTCAGCGGGAGGAGGAACGAAATTTAATGTCATCCAATCTAACCGCTTAGAATACACTCCTAGTTGCAACGACAGGGATGAAGCTGCCGCTAATCCTGTTGCTTTCCTCGCAGAGAGAAGGCATGACGTAATTTACACCGGTATATGTGTGCACGTTCAAGCATAAATTACCGCTCACGAACGCGCTCGTTAACATCAGCTACACGGGTTAAGAGCTTGCGTAAGCTTAGATGCGTTAAAGTACGAATGAACGCGGCCCGTAGCGGCATCAGCGACCACTTCCGGTTCCTCTTGCGCCGCCGGCTGCTCCGGGTCAGGAATACGTTCGAACGTCGACCTTCGTACGGTTAAACAACCGTGGAAGGACGCATCGTTGAACGCGCTCGCTGATATTTCATAGCCGACGAGCTCGGTTTTATACCCGGTTGAACTTTAATTTCACTGTTCGCCCTGTGTTATAACTACATTAATAGCCGCGTCTTGGTAAATTATCGTTGTCTTTGTGTCGGACAAATTTTTGCATAAAAGTTGTTGCCATCTGCAAACAATCAGTCGTAGATCTGTTTGTGCCCCGCAATAAGGGGTTAGGTTGGGTTAGAAGTACCTTCTATTCAAATGAAATATTACTAAATAAATGAAATATTATATATATTAAATATGAATATAACGTTAGTGAATTCTACAAGAAGATTAATTAAGAGATGCTTTGGAAAGAAAACAAATATTAACATAATGTATAGTTTGAAACAATAAAGCTGCATAAGCAATCGTCTTCTTATTATTATTCTTCTATTATTATTATTACTATTATCATCATTCTTTATAGAATAACTATATATCGTTCTTTTATATGTTAATGAATAAATATAATATTACGCAAAGATACATCTTAATAAAAATATCTGCCGTATAAATTGCACGAAGACATTTAGGAATAATTGTACATGCACATAGTATCCGTACATTGAATTAAATATTAATTCAGTGCTAATACGCTCTCGTAAAACTCACGCCCTCGCACGTTTCATGTATTCGCAATCGGCGAACGTTTTCGATATCGACGTTTACAGAGTCTAACGAATAGCGCCAGTTGGCGTCTGCTCAGAAATTAAACAATATTGGTTCGTCTAATTCGCGTCACTCGATAAATCAATCGCAGATAAAATGGTATCGTTCACGAGTCATTGGTCAAACACCAACACACAGAAACGCGGATTCGGAATCAACGGCCTGGACAGATTGAAATAAAACTTGAGATTAAATCGGATGACGTTGCTCGCGCTGCCGCGACGCTGCTGCATGCCTCAACGACTCGTTTACTCGATTCAAGGCTTATAATTACTCAGCCCGCGAAGTAGGTCGCTTTCTCCTCGCCACTTTACGCAGTCATCGCGAACGCTCGTTCCACCGAACCAGCCCGTTCCACCAGGTTCGCGATTCAACCAGAACGATCCGAGGAAAAAAAACGCGTTCTCCAAGACTACTTTCATCAACCGTCGGTACTGATGATCTGGTTAGGTCATTATCAGTAATGACCCAGCGTTCCGCACGTTTTGCTTTTCTACGTGAAACACGAAACTCCATTACATTAAGGTTAAACGAAATTCGGCAAAATTATAGCTCCCGTCTTGCGGAAACGGAAATTTGGTGTGTGTTTTTTATTAAAAAGAATTGAGTTTCGAGAGTTAGAGCCATAGCTATATGTTGACTTATCTCATGTTCGTTTTACTTGATAAGAGAAATGTTTTCGAATTTTTCATTCCTCTTGCGTCTTTCTTTAGACGACGTAACAAAAGCTCTTGTAGTATGGCGTTTCAACACATCCGCTACCGGCGATATCAGCCTCAAATATAAAATCACAAGGTTTTGAAACAAGATTAAGAGAAAATTTTGTGTATCTAGTTTCGTTGATAATAATAAACGATGCGTGAAAATCGAACGAATGTAAAATTTCTGATAATAAAGATGTTTCATTATATAATGAAAGACTCGTTGAAACTCGCTAAAAACAAACAGTACTTAAATGATAAACGATGAATGACAAATAATTGTGTTTCGTAGTATTTCAATCGTGATACAACTAATCGCACCATTATTTCTAAAGTCGATTGATATCCAATACTTCCAAACCTTCCAAATTTCCTCAAAATCAAAGTTACATTTTCGTCCCATCGGCAGAAATCGATCGATCTCTTTGAACGGCGAGAATTCATTGAATAAAGGTTCGTTAACTGCAAGCGTAAAATTACCATCGATTAATTTTAATGAGCTGGCTTGAATACGAGGGGAAACAGAGTCAGAGAACAGCCGAGAAAGATTCGAGCTGAGATTCCGGATAGCAAGTTAGTGACTTCTTTTTTCTCCTAATCGCGTTCGGAATAGTTGCGTAGACGACGTGGCAGATATCCTTTAGCACGCAATTCGAGGCGAAATAAACAACCAAAAAAAAAAAAGAAAAGAAGAAAGAAACAGGGAGAAGAAGATAGAAGGAAAAAAAGAGGAAAAGAAGCTGGCCGCTAATTGGCCAGTAATTTTTGCCAACCGCGATTCCCTGGCTCGGTGAGTCTGCGGCTCGACGAGGATCCGGTAACGGTAGCGAACGGGTAATTACATCGCTGGTAATGTTAACCCGCAGGAAAATTGCCCACCGGAAGATCCCAACGCGCGGCGCTTTCCTGCTTGCCGTGTCGTGTATCCGTGAACCTACAACTCGTTCGAGATATATCGCACGAGCCGAACGAAACTTCCTTCGATCGACTCTCGATTGAATATCTATAGGAAGAGCAGATATAACGCGATCAAAAGATTGGAAGTGAAATGTTTCTTAAGAAAATGATAACCTGAGGAAGATCTGCAAATAAGGAACATGCAAATTTTAAAGCCGAAGAAAATTGAATCGATGAGGAAACTCTCGTATCAGCACTCGAAAAACGATGTCAGTGGAACATAATTTCCATTCTAACATTACTTAGATTTTAGTTTTACCAGCCTTTAGTATCCACTTTAACTCTCTTATGTATAAAAAGGATATAATTCTAATTGTTTACACTCCGAGTTCCGTACAATACGAAATTCGTATCTTGCTAGTTACAAGAACAGGTACTACTTGTAAATTAAAATACATGCAAGAATGACAGTTACGAACATTATTTTTCAAGACTTTCCTAGAAATTCACAGTTGCTTCTTCGAGGTCCTGAATAATAATTATTCATGTTGATAATGTGAAATTGGTAACTTTATGAAAAGTGGATTTGATCAGTTTGGCCTCTCAAAGCCTCACTTAACGTACGCGAATGTTGAGTACGTTAAAGCACCGAGTACGTCAGCACGCCACGTGGAGAAAGGTCGGGGAAAAGCGTTCGTTTGCGTAGAAAAATATGGGACGTAGCTTTACTGGGACAACGACGTCCTTGTCCCATATCGAGCAAGCTATCCCGAAGTGTCTTCCTTTTTCTTAAAAAGCTTGTATTTTTCAATTACCGAGAACCCTGAGTTCCAAGGAGGGTTGAGACACTTAAAGTTTGAAAAATTGAAATAGAAGGTTTGTCTTGCGGAGGACTTCTTCGATACCCCATAAAAGTACGATCCACGTGTAAGAACTACGAGGATTAATTATCCAATTTGCCAAGTTGAATCAAGAAAAACGGACGAGGATTTTCTCGATACAGCACGAACTTTCAAAATACATGGGACAAGGGGAAACCGTAAAACCCGTGGCTGGGTTATTCGCGTTGACATCAAAGCCGGGTATCTCGAGCGGACGCAATAACCAATGAATCACAGAGGCTCGAGGAATTCGGAACGAAGCTGACCGACAACGAGGAGGTGTGCGCGTTATTCGCATTCCAACCGGATAACGATCCAATCTATCAGGGTTCCTTCAACGTTCCTTCAACGGTGTCTCTCGACTTCGAAGCGTTCGCGTTGACGGATTCCAACGTATGGAGATTCCCACCGATCGCTGGTTGCTGGTTGCCAGATACATCTGTACTTAGATATAGGCACGTACACGATCGCGTATGCGTACACATAGGTATAAATACATATACGTACGAATGCATACGGGGTGACCCAGATTTTAATAGACATTAAACAAATTTTGTGAATATATGTAGATTATAATCAAGCTAGAAACGCTATACAAGTATTAGCCATTTAAGGCTTTATTTAAAGGTTATACCGAAGATACGAATGATATGGCAATAGACTTGTGATTACTATGATATAAGACAAGAGTAGGTTTACAAACAATGTAATTAGCAATTGTTAGTACTTCGTTTTAAACTATTCATCGTTTCTGTCAATACAGAACTGACAAGAAATTGAATTTATTGTCCTACGAAGCTCATTTTGATCTTGTTTGATCTCAATGAGCCAATCTAATACTCGTGCGATATATCTTTTTGTTCTAAAGTTCTCCGCACATAAAAGTCCAATGCTGTAAAATTCGAAGCGATATTGGAAGCCAAAGTATCGTTCTCTTCGTATTTTACTCTAACTTTTTAACAAGGCTTCAGACGACCTATGGTAGTATAATATCTTTTTGCTGAATTATACCAGTAGAATATACTGAGAAAGTTTGGCAGTTTAACTCTGGGACACCCTGTATACGTGGAAATACACATGTATATCTACATACTGACATATGTACGCATATACACGTGATTCTAACTCGCGAGAGGACTTGCCGGTTTGCGTTCACCGCACACCTCGGCTAACCCGTGTGCCAACACGACCGCACTCCGCCACTGTAATTACACGCCGCTGCTAACAGGTATTTCGCCCGTGGTATTTATACAAACTAAATAATTCGTGATCGAAAGACCTTCCTCATGGCCGGCCAGCAAAAATAAGAGTGGCACAGCCCTTTGATATCACGATAACTTTGATGTCCCGTTTTCGCGTGCCATCGCGGACAGCCACGCGCCGATCACCCTTGCCCTTTATCCGAATGCCACGTATCGGATAATCGTCGAAAATGACGCCAATTTTACTCGCTCGTTCTAGCGATTCGAATCTACATACAATTCAGAAAGCGTTTGGACACTTAGCATAGAAAACTTTCACATATATGTGTATTACGTGTGTTATGTAAGACATTTTGAAATTTTATACGTATTCTAATGAGATATGGTCAATTATATTAGAATTTAAAACGAGTCTGAAACCACATAGAAAAAAGTTGTAAGGTATCGTATGTATGTATTTAGGAAAAAGTTAAGATGCGTGGTGAATAACCATCTTAAATATATAGTACGTGGCAAAGATGCTCTCACTGAATTTTATTGAGAATTCTTTAAATACTTCTAAAATCTCTGGGAAAAAGCTATGCCAATCGACTTCGTAAATTGAAACGCATAAATCATAAATATGATTTTGGAGATTTTTCATGGAATTTATGCTACCTCTTTGTGATAAATAAATGTATGAAAGTAATATTTCCCTTGAAATATTGAATATTAATTACGTATCTAAATAACGTGAAATTGATAACTTTATGAAGAGCGATGCCTTCTGAAAGGTTTCGTATATCGGAATCGATCCCAAACTCTATCCATATAATCTCGATAGTCGGGTTTCATTACAGTGCTAATGAAATTTCAAAATGTTTCTGAAAATGTCGCGATACTTTCGTAAGCTGCCGCATAGATATAATTGCACGCGTTGATTTTTTTGTCATATCCGCTTTTTCTTCTTTTTTCTCTACTCTTCTTTTCGATGTAGATTGAAATATGTGGGTATAAATCGATTGGGCGTGTACACGAGGCTAACAATACTATCGATAGGTGGGCAAAGTTGCATAGTTTATGGGACTATGGTGAATGGTTCACTGCGTGGGCATCATAAATGACGAATAACGTACCGAGACAAGAGACAAGTACTTGACGATTACGCGCCAACACCTCGGGAACCTTACCTGGACATTCATTGTCACGTTGTATAAATATTCTTATCGCTTGTTGGTGTATCGATTCGAAGTATTCGAACAGTATTTTCTCAGGATTCGAGTATTTACGTGTGAGGTAGAAAAATCTTGGTATTCACGTGTACTCTTGTGATACGGTTGGAGAACAATAGGAACATTTGTTTCATTGTAATTAGCGTTAAACGTGTCAGAGTAACGGATGCTTCGCTGTTGTTTGAATGGTTTAACAGACACGATGTTAATTCATAGCAGATAAATGGAATCAATGAGCAATTTCTTCAAATGTAGCAGCTCACGAAAGAATTTGAACATTTATGGATTTATGGATTTCTGTTATACAATACATTTCGAGATTTTATTAACGCCAGTAACGAGACACAAGTATCGTGATTATATCGGTAAGATTTGTAATAGAAACGAAAATATACATAGAAGACACTACGTGATATTCGCTGCAAACACAGAGCTTTAAAAGTTCACGATTCTCAATATTTTCAAACTGAATTCGAATTTTACTCATCTCAGCACGATTTAAATAAAATTTAGGAAACACCCCTGTAACGTACGTAATATATTCGTAAAAGTTTTCCATTAGCGAGTTGCAAGTAATAGTAACTGTCGCTTCTCTAATGCGTTCTCTTCGTTTTTCTAATCGAAGGATTATTCCGTTATTAAGCGTCACAACTTGATCCGTAATTGCTGCTAATGATGCACAGCTGGGAAACGTTATTCTAAGTTTCCCGATAGAAACAACGTTGGAGAACTGAAACGCAGGTCCCAATGGACGAAAGCGTGCTGCTACACCGAAGCACAACGAATTACATTACAGTGTGCAAACAAACGTTTCAGACTGTCGAGAATAGTTCAGTTCCGACAATTAAAGCCGAGACCTACAAACAGGGAATAAAGCCTGCGCGTGTTTCGCTATCGGACTTTGTCGAAAGTAAACGTAGTCGCATTTAGATTCCATTTTTCACAAACATAATAAAACACTGCTCATTCGAAATTAATATACCACCGGTTTAATTCGACATCTTTGCGAATAACCATTGCAAGTGAAATATTGACATTAATCAATAAAATGTTTGACAACGTTTGTTGAGAAACCGCAACCATTACGAACAGGTGATGAATTTACCATTTTTCATTTCTTCTGAAATTTCATATGAAGAGTTTCATACGCAACTGTGTAAAAATATCGAGTGACCCATGTTACTAAGTCTTGTAAAATAGTTAATTAAATAATAGCTAATTTATTTTAAAAATCGCAGTGCAGTTAAGATGATATCAAGTATTAAGTTCGAAAAGTTCGTAACGTTTCTAACAATCGATATAAATGTCCGCTGTGAATTTAATGGAATCTAGACAAAAGATTGCAAAAGATGGACCGACAAATTTACTCGATAAATATATAGAATTTTTATTCGTTTATGAAAATCACTTTAACCCTTCGCACTCCTATGTCAAATGTGACTCCACATCAGTTTTTATCTCAGGAGCTCCTTTGTCAAGTCCCACTCGACATTCTTTCAGTCCCACTCTTTTTTGTGAAATGTGCGAAAGAAAACCAGGATTGCATCCTGAAAATTGTTTCAAGATATATCATACGCTTAAAAATTACAAAATACAACAATAGTGTGAATAAAACTGATATTTAAGTGAATTTGTTTCTTCCTTTATTTGTTTAAGTTGTCTTATTTTTTAGTTAAAATAAATTTCAAATAAAACACTTAAAAGCATTGAGAGCTGCTGGTAACGAAATTGAAATAAAATTCAGAGTGCAAATGGTTAATAGTCTAAGACTGCCACATAGTACCGTATTAATAAATACGTCTTTTTGAGAAAATATTAGATTCCTAAAAAATTGGTGAGGAAAGCTGGAAAATATTTGCGGCGAAAAAAGAGGAATCGATAAACAAACTAACGGAGGAAATTTACGAAAACAGCCAACTTTGCACTGCTGAAGCGGCCGGAGAATAACACGCTGACGGGTATCGAAATCCAATATAGAGGGGTGGCGAGCAACCCCTAACCCCTACGCTTAGCTGGCGCATATATCTAAGAAAGAACATTAATACTTCATCCACCATGTCGCCGAGCGATTTGCGTTACGGAACTCGGCGAACTGATTTAAGTTTCAGCATCGATTATATCCCGCAGCACGTGTGGCCATCCTGTAAAAACATATTCCGCCGCACGTTCTCAACTCTTTGTATATTTATTAGAATTTGTATATTTATTATTAATCAGCTCTAAAGCGCGGACACCGAAAACTCTCATCCCGAAACTTTAACGCATTTTGGCAAATTTCTACCAAACCGATTCTATTTTAGATATCCCTTTAGCCATGTGTACGATTAGAAGTTCTTTCTGGTAATAGATGCTTAATTCTCTACGCTACAGTTGCAATATTTTATTATGTACGTTAGAAATTGTATAGTAGGAATTTATCAGATACTATTCTGTCTCTACTCTTCGTCATTAATAGATGTTTTATTCTTCCTAAGAAAAGAGAAAAATTACGAAACTTAGCGTTAGATAACTACAGCCAAATTAGGTACTAACTTAAAGGTATCGGTCAGTAAGAATTATTCGCTGTCTTACGAAATAATGAATGAACTGTTGTTTATACAAATCTATATTTTTATAGACGCGACTAAAGAAATGAAACTTAAATTCGAGTTTCACTTACCAGATATTATACTTATCGAGTGTTTGACTTTGAATATTTTATTATATATGTCTCCATGTTGTACAAATTCTATGGATTTTTGCACCTTGAAATTTTCGATAAATGCATAAATCGCAACTGATTAACGATTCCACGCTCGATAAACATTTGTTGTAGAACTCATCGTCCAACACTCAATTCTCCCGACGATTGGAGCGAAAAGGAAGGTGAAAAGGAACGCGAAGGCAATGGCGGAAGCGAGAAATCGCGGGACTCGCCCCGCGGGGCTAATTTACCGCAGAAAATTACCCACGGGAAACGGTGAACAAGAGTTTTTTTCTGGCAACGCGCACCGTACACGTACGCTATAAGAAACGGTCTTCGCTTCGCGAAGCGGCAAAAGAGACTCTGGAGAGCGCGATTCGTCTTCGTCGTTCAATTAAAGGTACTCCGGGAACGTTCGATGTCCAACAGACTCATCCTTTACTCCTCTCCATTCTTCTTCGTTGTTTATCGTCTTAAATAATTCTCTCCTCGATCTTGCGGAAAGAAATGCATCGAAAAGACCGCGAACGCCTTTTAAGTAACTACGCAGCTGGCTACTCAATACAGCTTATTAGAGTTATTAGTGTTTATTTGAAAGTAAATCTTGTTTAATCATCTTTGAAAGCGAAGTAAATTAATTGCTCACGGTGTATATTCCCCATTAAATTACAGCAAATGTATCGTTTCATATTTGCCTTTAGATGACAACGATATTTTCCGATGAACGAAAGCATAAGAAATATTAAAAATGTTCTACGAGTTAGGATATGATAAAGATTACATTTTGGAAGGCATTCTTTTATGTTTGGGAAATACTCAATCTTGTATCAAAGAAACAAGTAAGAAAAAGAAATGAAAATGCAAGATTAAATCCGATCGCGAAGATAACGTAGATTGTTAAACTGATACCTATTTATATCGACGTGTTAATGTGCACGATGATTTGATAAAACGTTCAGATGAGATCGAAAAAATAAGATTTATTAAATAAGTGGGTTTAAGCTGTTCAACATGCATCAGTAAACAAACGTACATTTCCGGGAAGGTTCTTCTTATTGCATCCAAAGCAAGGAAGTTACTCAAGATGCCAATTAGCGCTCTATCAATCATGCTTTTCCTCGTATAGGTAATCTCGTTATTACGTTACCTTCTCTTTTTTTAACAAGCTACATCGTGCACTTTTGTATCTATTCTCCACAGTTGCGGATAAACGACTGTCATCGATAATTGTTTATACGTAGGAATGTTTCTCTAGAATCATGTTTTCTCCTAAGGTATTTTTCTCATATCTACGTATAAATATAACAAAAGAAGCAGGATTTTCCGTAACAAAGAAAAAACAGCTTAGGAAAACTAAGAAAGGAATCCGAACAATGAAAGTAACCGGTAACGTCATAAATAGAAAAAAATAATACTAAAACACAAAGGAAAGAGAAAATACGATAGCCTAGACGTAACTTCGAATGAAAATGACCTCCAAATCTCTAGGATATCTTGGGATTAAGGGGTGTATTCCGAAAATCTGAGAATGCTAGCTTTAGATGGAGCTCTAAGTATTTTAAAACAACTGATATGCGATGTGGTATACACGAATTATAAATAAATTATACATGACCGACAGTATACAGCAAATCTAACTGTTGTCTTTGTGTTTAATAAATACAGAAAAATAGACAATGGAATACATATTTATTAATAATTCGTTAATAATTCTTAAAGTCTCGTTCGACGAAGGCTAGGTCAACGTTGTCTCGATCATCATAATGGTCTGATCGAAGAAAATGTTTGCAGCTATATACATCTATAATAAGAATAAAATTGTTTAAACAATTTAAAACTTAAAGAATAAAATTGTTTATAACAACATGTAAATCAAATATAGAAGATAATAAACGTAAAATATCTATCAGAATCGAGCTTTGAATAAACGTATATGCTAATGTAATCTTCTACTCTCGAACAAGATTATTAACGTCAACTGTGTTAACACGATACAAACTGGATGCTAAACTTTTTCACCGAGCAAGTCGGTTTAAATCTCCATTTACTGGGTTCTATTAGAATAGGAGACAGGGTATCATTATACACGCGACATTACCCAAATCACCAGCAAAGAACCGCGCGCGTTGGCCACCGCAAAGCCCACCGCAAATTCTATTCCGTCACGACTCCGATCGCGGACAACGCTCAACAACCGAGCCAGCTTACTTTATTCGTTGAAATATCATCGAATGAAGGCAGTCATTAACTTCGACTGGTGACCTCGTAAATTCCCCTGAACGGTCGCATCGCCGGTAATTTAATTAACGAATGGCCGATCGTGGGCGATTTAATTCGACGCATTGTACGCTTCGAAATGCCGCTTCGAAGGACCGAATTATCGTACGTAACGACGAAAAACCGTTCGACGATCCATTTTCTAATGATGAATTTTCTACGATGCATCGCGTATATTGCTAGCTGGGAAGATGTCAATTAGTAATACTTTCATATAACCGAAAAATTCGAATAAAACGTATAGAATTTAATTAAAAAAAAAAAAAACGCTCCATTGAAAAATACGAGTATGCGTAAATACATTTTGTATCCGCTGTACGTAATATTAAATCGCGCGTGATGAACGATTGTAAATTGGCGTGAATTAATACGATGCGTGAAATTCAATGAACACATTGGTTCCCCACTTGCTTCTACATTTTCATTGGACCTGTAAGCCAGAAACTTGCCAATGTTTCCTATGAATCGCATTCTAAGTATAAGAGTCGCAAAAATAACACGATGCGAAAAACTCAATAGCAACATTCTGACTATACTTTCTGCGCTACTTTCATACATACTTTCATATTCATAAGTTAAAAATGTCTTACCGCGCTTCATGGACCGTATTCCACGTCATATACCAACGCGTTCAACCAGGAAACGATCGATTTTTAAATCTAATTTCCTGCAATACCAAAACTACGTGTGACCTATTTTCAATCGTGTCACGAGAAGCACTTTTATTATACTAAACCAATCAGAGGCCCGTATTCCTTTCGCCAGCCAACTTTTCAGCCAAAAAAACGACTTCTACCCTCTAACAAAGGAAAATCGTTGAGGGGATGAATTTCCGACGAGGTTCGCGTGCTTACAGCACCCATAATCGAGACACCGGAGAGTGACTTAAATCCAGCAGATTGGTTTCGCTCGCCTCATCGAATCTGGCAACGTTCCAGCGACCGGGGTAAGCCCTGTTCGTGTGCGTACTTGCCACCAGATACCATCGTGGCCGAGTTCCATTCGTACACACCGTGGATGATACCGTAACGGGCCAGTGGCTTCACCTTCGAAATGATCCCTCGAACTCGTATGAGAAGCACGCGTTTCTAAATGTTAAGCGAAATGTTTCTAACAAAAGTAGAAAATCTGTTTTGTGTACGTGATAACTGAATAGGGGTCCGGTTTAAGAGGAAGAGATGTAGGGATGACCTGGATAAGTTCGATCGGCTGTCAGGCCAACGGCAGTGTAGGGTCTTTTGCCTGGTTAGGATATTCGATGAGCCACTCGAAGGAGATTGATGTATATGGCGATAAATGTGGTAATTATAGTTGAGGTCAAGGATTTGGACTAACAGCGGGATATCTGTCGGAACGTTTAACTCTGAGGCAAATGCTATTGGTGGAGCTTGAAGAAGAAATAGACAGATTAACACGATGTATCGTCTCCATTGCTTAAAATTCATTTGGTAAACTGTTGGTAATAGTTGACAACGCCAGTGTTGACCTTTTGTTTTTTATGCGCTTTAACGGAAAGATTTAGAAATACAGACAAAAATGCAAGCAATAAGTTTGAAACAAATACAGATAGTTAATAATATTTTTGACGAATGCGTGCAGTCTTTCGAGAGGAATAGCCATACTTTAATAGCGATGCCTGTATTAAGAAATAAATTTAAAATCTGCAAACTTTCGGTGCTTCCGAAAGTATAATAGAAAATTCGAAATTTAATGGTTTTCTAGTCGAACAGAAACAATTACCCCCGATAATGAACGAGGTTATGAAATTCCGCGTAAAATCTCTACCCCTTCCCCCACTTATTCAACATTCTCGAACGAATAACTTCATAACAGCGCCATGTTGATGCAATACAAATATTTCGCGAAACATTTCCATGGCCCGTTTCGCGTCCGCTGATTATAACACACCAATGCGGCCGAATAATAAAAGCGGGTGGAGAGAGTGGATATCACCGGCGTTTTATGGCGTCTCGTGCTTAATATCGTTAATGAACTCCGTTACAGCGACCCCAACATCCCTGACCTTATCCGCCGCCAACCACCCCGCATATACAGACTCGATAATAACGCAGAATAAAAACCGCCCTGATAAAAAGATTACATCTGCCGTACCTCCGATTCGGATAATTATTTTAATTCGCGCCGAGATTATTCAGAACACTAGATTATTTAAAGGTCTTTAAATTAAGAATGACACGTGAACGCGACAAGTAAACGAAATTTTAATTTACAAACTCAATAATCCAGATTCGTGTTACCAGAATTGTCGCTTTATTTCGTTATGGAATGAGATACGTATTTCTGCGTCCTATTGAACATTCCAAAACTGATTTAGAAAATGTCATATCCGTCAACTTCACAAGTTTGCGTGTTTGCCAAGTATCTCAGGCACCAAATGACATAAAATTCAAGAATCACTTTCCATTTTCTTCGTGTCCTCTTCAAATGTATAATCTGCTCGGCCACGCGATACTTTCCACTACCTTTATATATTTCGTAATTATTTTATTATAAAGTTACCCCATCCGCATCGCATGTAGCACGTAACACGCGATACTAAATAAAATTTGTTGAAGTTTCCCGGTAAATGTAAAGGGTATGTATCCCAATATTTACGGCCTATAGTGTACACACATATATATAGGTATGTGTACCTTTGAGAGGGAGTTACAAAGCACGTACGCATCCCTCGCAGTGCCATCGTCTCGATCGAGCGTTTCGGCAGGGAAAAAAGTAGCGGATGTTGAAAAATTCATGGTACGATCTAGAATAATCGTTCTCGTCGCGATCGTCGAATCAGGACCACGGAGATGGAAGCTGTACGTCGTACGGCAGATTCGTGAAAGAACATCTCGTTTTGTTTTTATCGCGTTGCGACGTTGCTGGATTTTCCATCGGCTGCGCAGAATCTGACGATATCGATAAACGTTCGTGTTGAACTCGTTCCCAACCTCGTCTTTTTCTTCGACGAAGAAAACAAACCTTCTTCTTATTCTCTTCCCCTCTGAAAATGTAAATTTTTCGTGATTCCCCCTCCACGCCGATGAAAAAGCTTCCAGAAGCGTTTCTGTTGGAAACTGGTAATGTAATTAGATTGCGGCGCGAGTTTCTCAAGCCGAGAATTGGATGTAACAAGCAGGATGTAAGAGGGCGAGTAGTACAGTTTTACGAAAGCAGACTCATAATCCGATAGAACTGCGAGCATCGAAACGGAGCAAGTTTGCCGGAACCATTTCTCACGGCGCGGTGCGCCGTGTAAACGGGATTGCGTTCGTTCTGGATCGAATTCGCGAGGGAACCTCGAAAGCGTTGCGATGTAATTCGCGCCACGAAGAACGAGCCCGCGAAAATCACCGAGCACCGAGGTTCTCTCTGAGGGAATCACGAATTTGCATTTCGTCTGAGCACCACGGCCTGCTTGTTATGCTGTCGGCGTGTTTTCTTCCCGGGAAATAGCGCGAGTTCGGCGTCGGCGTTACGTGTCTTTCGAAGCTGCAAATTCAAAACATATTTGTGTCGACTCGTTGAATAGTCCAACCGTGATAACAGGAAACGGTACGTTATTATCGGAGGGAACCGCTGTTTCGAGGAACAAAATTGTTGGTCTGTTTTATGGTTTCGCAGATACGTTATCCACAATTTATATCGTAATTCGTTTTTACCGTTAAATTTAAATAAATGTATTTGTCGTTCGACTTAAACCTGGAAATATTGCAACTTTGGGATCCAACAATGAGTCACACTCGTGATATGGCTTGTAATTCAGGTTCGATGAAGACTGATTTCATTCTTAACAAAGTTTAAATTGGATTACGATTTTGCTTCTCTTAGACCAAGGATTATTAAGTACAAATTGCAAACAATTAGCGCAATACAAATTTACGTTCAGACAAGTAGATCCAATCTGAAGAAGTTCATTTCATCGGATTCGAACTAAGATTTTGTTCAGTTCATATAAAGTTCTGTATACGTAATATTTAAATCCTATATAATCTTACACATCTATATAATCTTACATTACTATATAATCTTTATAATCCTATACAATCTTGCGTCAACGAACATCTAACGCCCACTCGAGTTGCAAAGAAACCCGAAATCACAAGATAAGAGGTTATGAAGATACAAATTTTTGGAGTTTGACTACGTCGCATGGTCAATTAAAGAGACGTTCATGACATTACCTTCAGTTTCTCCGACTATCGATCATTTTCGTGTTGCAGACGGGGGCGAAAAGGTCAAAGGTGATCGCCGACAGAATCAAGGAGGAGCCAACACAATGATGACGTCGATAAAGAAAAAAACACTTTCCACTATGGGTAATGAAACGTCACCGCGTCACCTTCACCGTTGTACACGGGACTAGCGAACGTGTGCATCCCGGTGTGATCTCGTGCATCCATCGCGAGCTGGAGAGACCTTGACACACTACTGGCGGGAAACAGCGACTGAGAACGAGATGGATTCGGGTCGACATCGTGCGCGCGTCGACAATGATCCTCGTTAAAAGAGAGAAACACGATTGCTTGCGATTGTCACCACGTTCGGACCAATTATTCTCCAAGCTGCTCGATCGACCAACCCTCTCCCTGTATATTCCATGAATCAACGAAACTGAAACCTTGAGCGTGACCAGAGATACTGCTCGAAAGCTTAACCAATTCTGTATGGTGGTCGTTCGATATACAGTTTCATGCAACGGCCGAAAATAATTTGATAACAAATACTTTCGTGTATTATGTATTTTTTAACGAAGTATTATTAATATGTATTTTTAACCTATATTAGGTTGTTGCGTATTGACAGTCCTTCTCAAATAAAATTTTAGATGCATTCAGTTTCTCTGAAAAATTGTATATTGTAGAGTAACTTTCATATGATTTAATGCATTTCTCCAACGGCTAACTGTTGAACCATTGAGAAATCTTCTTAATATACATAAGGTTACTGGCTCGAGGTAGTTAACAATTAACAACGGATGAAAATTTGATAAATTTGTACAAGCTGTAACTTCGAACTTCGATGAAATTCATGTGCACTAGCGCGATACTATCCACCTACGAAGAAGTGACTAGAATGACTAAATAAATAGTAGCGCTATAATATCGATGATGGTAGCATAAATAACCAACGCATGCTCTTGGTAACTGCCGATGCTCGTGAATAAATTAATCGAGCTACAGCTGCAAATGGCGAGAGCCTCGCAAATGTATCATTCTACCTGTTTTTGCGGTATATCGTTCGAACGTTTTCGAGTCGATTTCAGTTAAAAATGCTGACACACATCATTTTTATCGGGGCGTTGCTCGGCGTAGCCTGGTGCAAATTGTCGCGAGGAACGTGGCGCGTTTAAAATAACGGCAATCCGACGCGCGGAAGCCTGACCACGTTCCATTGGATCGCCGCCCCATCAGCTGCACGTACGACCACGTATACATACTGGTTTCACGAGCTCCTTTTATCGTTCTCTCGAAGAACGACCAGCTCAGACTTACAAGCGTTCCGCTCGGCTCGAATACATTATACCTTTGACTTGCCGCGAAATTCCACGTCCTCTTGCTGCTGCTCGTAAACGCGAAAACCCACTTCGTTGTGTCACCACCGTGGAACAGAACATCGATGAGAGTAACAAACGTGCGAGAATTATTCTCGATGATATGCTAAAACTTTCGCCAGGTGTTGAGTCTGATATGTAGAAGAGAAATAAAATATAGGACACGCTTTTAGAAGCCACATGCATTTCACAACACGAGAGATACATATGCGCAATGGCGATGATGGGTCTTGAAAGTGGGTCAGCTTCTTCAAGTTTTTGTCATGTGTCCTCTAATTATAAATCATACAATTATTTAATTTAACTAAGAATTATACAACTGCCTTACAACAAAGAAAGACCGACTCCATAAATCCAGACGTTGAATTCGTAACGTCGGTGAAATAAAATGGTAATCGCGTTGAAAATAGATATTACGTCTCATTGATGTTTTTTCGCGTGTTTTTAGATCTGAAAGTAGCACGTTAAATACTTGTGGTTGAAGGAGAAGAGGAAAATAGCTGAATGTTGCTCGAAGCGCATACGGAACACTATAATCGAATTAAGTTTTCACCGGCGCTAACCTTTCACGATCTAGCAATGTCCGCCAGAAGCCGGCAATGCCACGGACGTTAAACCTTAGAGCCGTATTCTGTAGTAACTGAATACGAACGCACAGCCCCAGGAACACAAAAATAAAACTTTTACTACCTACTAAAGGATACTATCATCGAATTCCTTTCTTTTACGTACAATCTTACAACCACGAACAATAACCCACAAAACATTTCCATCCATTGACCATGCGTTACCTTCGTCGCTAAAATGTCCCATTTCCATGAGAAAAGAAGGGAAAGGATGGGATAAAATCAAACACTAAAGCGTTACTTCTGAAGGGACCTAAATTATACGAAATAAAACCAACATACTCGAAGATTTGAAATTCATATAAAAAATATAGCGATAGAATAGAATCGGCCTTTAAGCCACCGCTTCTAAAAAATCCAAGTCATAGATTATCGTCTACAGATTTAAAATCACCATATAAAACACAAGCGTGAATATAACAAATCGACCCTTAGTACCTCAAAGGACCAACTCACGAATAATCATTTACAAGATCATACGTTATAAAGGGAAAACATTCTAAAATTTGAAAGGAATTTACATATATAACGTTCGAAATATCAGTTATTAAAAACAACCGAAAGTACGTTATACATCTCAGAATTCTTCCACTCCACGTATTCTTGCTTCATATGCCAAAATTGAAACGTATATTACGTTTACTACGTCATATCGCTTAGTAACATTTACACGACCAGTTAATACAGAAACGCGTTCTCGAAGAGAATTGGCTTGGTGTCTACGGGCAAGGTGGTCGAATGGAATAGAATCGCGCCCGTTTGCCTCGAACGTGGCGTATTTCCATGTAAATGTATGCGGCCTTGACATCCCGGCCGGCAGCCAGGCCAGCCGACCGACCGGTATATCATATGCTGACACGCCGTCGTTTCATCGTCGCAATCGTGGCCGTTTCGCAACCGACACTTTACCATTGCTCTACCAACGTAACTCTTGTTACTTCCGATCGCAGACAACCATATAGAAAGAGAGGAAGGCCACTCGATTATCGCACGAATCTCTAACCTTTGTAATCGCAGCGCTCCGATTATTTATAACCAACATCGCCTCGAATTCTATCGAAAACACGAAGCGAAGCTTCTAATAGGCTAAGCGAAACTGTAATATAAAAATAGTTGAACTCGGAAATAGCGACATAGGCGAGAACGTTTTATCTAGGAAAGAGTATCTTTATTAGTTTGGCACTTTTACGTATATATGAAAATACAGAAAATTAGTCAGTGTAGAAAACAGACAAAATTAACGCGTGAGAGTAAATTTCATTAGTTTCTGTTTTATTTCTCTCTCTCTCTCCCGCTCTCTCTCTCTCTCGCTCGTTCTCTCGCTCGCTCTCTCTCTCTCTCCCTCTCTACATATACATATACAGGGTGATTGGTAACTGGTGGTACAAGCAGAAAAGGGGTGATTCTACGCGAAAAAAGAAGTCGAAAATATAGAATAAAAATTTTTCGTTTGAGGCTTTGTTTTTGAGAAAATCGACTTTGAATTTTCGCTCAGTACGCGTGCACTTTATCACTTCTCGTTATAACGGATCTCACTGTAGACCGTTGTCTCGATGGAAAAATTTAAAAAAAAGAAATTAAAAAAAAATGTTTATTCTATATTTTCGACTTCTTTTTTCTTGTAGAATCACCCCCTTTCCGCTCGTACCATCAGTTACCAACCACCCTGTATATAACGCCCGATGAAGATTTTTATATTTATATACTGAATTATTACAATTTAAAGATTTTAGGTACGATTTACATCCAATAAGAATCGAGGCCTAATAATTCATCAACGAAGTAACCAGCTTTTTCAAAGATGAAATTAAACTGATTGCAAGTGAGAGTTCGACAATTCAAGCGTCAGACTATTAAAGATAATCAAATAACGCAACTTCTCGTCGTTAAAAAGAAATAAGTACCACGCGAACAAGTTGTTAATGACACACGACTCCATAGCTTCGATAATGATTCACGTAACGACGATTTATATCCGTCTCTTCCTAGCACGATAGAAAAACGTCGAACAATGACGCGTTAAATAGCAAGAAATATGGACTACGGTAATACGAATCGTTTATCGTGAGAATGGAGCGATTTCTTCGATCGTTTCGACACACGAGGCCGAGGCGAGTCGGTTACGGCCAACGGCGTTCGAGGATTGCGTGTCCGCGCGCCTCTTCGGGATCCGCTCACACGGCCGACACGACGCAACGAAGTGACCAACAAACGCTTGACCGATAACGAATCGAGTGGAATGACGTAATTTCGAGCGAGGAACTCTGCCACGCGTTCTTCGGGCGTCCCGACGCGGGTTGCACACAAGATATCGTCGATTCGCGAGGAATCCTGGAAGACAGGACGAAAAAGACAGCAGTGACGTCCCCGTCGCTCGGATTGCCAAGTGTGGATTTATGTTCCTCTCGGAGATTTCTAATCTGATCCTTTTTTCGTGCCGCTATATCGAACAGCGGTAGCCCGCGTGTTGCGACAACACCGACTGCGTTTGCATCGTCAGCCTATCTGACCCAGACTAAGGAACAACGAGAAAGAGAAAGAAAGACGAAAGATGAGCGAGAAAACGGGAGACCAAAGTAGACAAGCGCGAAGGTAAGAAAATGAAGAGAGATAGAGCGAGAACCATGGAAGAGAGGGAAGAGAGGGAAGAGAACGGAGCATGGACAAGGATGAAGGCAAAAGACGGTCGTTTCTCGCGCCGGGTCTACCTGCAGATTATGGCCAACTGTACTCATGGTCAACCAGAAACGCGACGTTCCCTGAGCCGCCGCTGCTGTTGATGCTCGTTGACGTCTCGCTTCGATCCTCGTTTCGTTCCTTCCTTTCGTAAGAGAGAAGAAGAAAGACGAGGAGAGGACCGATGAAACTGGGAACGTACAAAGGTGAAGCGCAACGGTGGGGACAGAGAGATAGATAGATAGATAGAGAGAGAGAGAGAGAGAGAGAACAGAGACGGTACCGAAATATCAACGACCACGAAACAAGCGTCGAATGACTTGTCGACCTCGGTCCTCTCCACGCGACGGTCTCTCGCGATCCTCGTCGAAACAGTCGACGATGACGATGGTTTCTACTTGGTGATTTATGCTGGCCGATTACGAAACGCGGTCGTAAGATCCTAGATGTTGTACATACGTTTTTTGAGAAGAATCGTGTATTGGATAATCCTCCAGGACGGAAATAATCTTTGAGAAGCTTGTTTGTAGCTCAGTACAAAGATAACGGCTTTATTCGATTACTGGCACGTAGCGATGAGAAATATAACCAGATAAGACTATTCCAGATATCGATAGAGAGAACGAGTTGCCGCGGTATCAATAAAACTGTAACGACCTAATAAAAGCAGTCGCATCGCTGGATATATAACTCAACTCGCTCACTTGCTAACGATGTACATCGAGAATTAATCGTACGATAATTTTCCTGTTATCGCGAACTTCTTTTACATTTGTATATCCTTGCGAACGTACGGGATGAAAAGTATCTCCGGCATTGCAAAAAACGATGAAATCGAATTCTGATTTTGATCTTCTTTCTTTGATCTAAATGTTGCCTCTTGACGTTGGAATTAAAGACTGTCAACTTTTCCGACAAAGAAAAACCTTCAAACAACGTGTCGTTATATCGCATTATGATAACCAATCGATTGCTTTGACGTATTGAGTTAGAATGTCGGTTCGTCAAAACACGCATCCACTGTACGTTACCATAAATCGACATACAGGGACGAGAAGCGTTTCCAGATCGGAACATCGCCATCGTTTCACTAGACTCGAATCAATAACAAAAGAGCTAGCCATTGTGTTCTATCCGACGCGTGTTATACACCCTCCAACCGGGGACACACGATCGTTCGCATACACACGTGTCACGTGTAACGACGACACACGGTGTCGTCGACTCGAGTTATCGGCCAACGATAATGGAGCCACATTATCTCTCGTTACTTTACCACGCTTGTTATTTGCCCCCGTCTATGTGGGTCACTCATTGTTCCCCGTCCCAGCTTGTTTCCATCTTGTCATTCTTGCTCTATTTTGACTCTCTACCTCTTTGCCTTCCCTGTATCGTTTCTTTCCACATTCTACCTCTTTCTCCATTTCGTTTCATCCGACTCTTCGCGAGGATCTCGCTATCGTGCTATCGGCCAAGATTCGTGGCCCGTTTAGAAGCAGTTAGCTTAGGTATATATTTAGCGACATTTGTGGAACGGATGCTGCCGCTGGCCCCAGTCCAGCCTTCGTTCTCGAGGTTCGCGTAGAACGTCTCGCCTCTATCTTTCTTCGTTGCACCTTCCTTTTCCCTTTATCGCTCTCTCCTTTCGCTCTTCTACTACTCTTGATACCGCTCACTGTTCGTTCTTTCGTACGTGCACGCGTTCCGTGTTCATTGCCCCTTGTCTTCTACACTCAATGCCCATTTACCCAGCGAAAACTTAGGCAATTACGCTATGAGATAATGCTTCTATCCTCCATATGTGTCGGTAGTGCTTTTGACTTAGGGCTAGTTGACGTTTGACAAGATGCGGTGAATTTTTATCTTTTAGAAATGATACATGGCGGAAGAACGCGAAGGAACGAAGAATGCGATCTATTGTTCAGTTGAAATTGTGTCCTTGTTATTAAAATATTATCGAAGCAGGATTGGAAACGGATCAATGTATTTTATGTCCCTACCATCGAATATAACAACTGTTCCCAAGTAAAACTCTATTTCCAAATAAAATATACTTTTATGAGATGCACACGAAAAGTTGAAATCGGAAAACAAATGAAAAACTGAACTTTTTAAGTCGAGTCTCGAGTATCTGCGTCGAAATGGGCTGACGAGATCGTCGATGTTCGATGGAAAATGTTTCGAACGTCTTTTACGTTGGTGTAAAGCGAGAGAAACAATGCCAGCATATAAAGGGTCTGTACGTGATCGTTCCTCGAGAGATTGAACGATCGTGTCAGTTCGGCCCCGTTAGAGGGACGATCGATTTCCAATGTCGACCAGCGACCCTCGCCTTAACGTCGTTTCCGCCGGAAGCTACGATCCTGGCGTCGGGAAGTAGTACATACGACCACTTGGCAATCCTCTCTCTCGACCTTGAACTCCTCGACTCAGACGATTACGAAGTCGCCGAGCCGATAAGAGAGTTACCGACTACATTTCTACGTGGATATCGTCCGTTCCAATTCCTAGCAACGTTTTCCTCGCGTTTCCCGGGGAAAATTGTGATGCGAATCAATTGCGACTGAAAAGAACCTGACTTTTCGCTCTAACTGATTTTCCAACGATTTCTGGATTAATGTTACGTTAAGGCTATGTAATTCTCATCGATCGATAGTAGCGTATTAAATTTGCACGTGATTTTCTACATTTTATTTGCAAAATAATATCGTTATACAACTAACAAAGTTCTGAAATCTAAAATATCGAGCTTTATTTATGAAGCGACAAATTCAATATGATCTGCTTGCTTGAAATTCAAGAATATTTTGGGAGTTTTGAACACAGATATTTCTAGGGAAACCTTAATTTCTCGTGAATAATATGTTTGGTTCTAGATCACTAACGAAGTCAAACGTTGCATTATTAACCAAAATTAAACATGAGATATCGTATCACGACAGTAAGATCTTATAGAAAGGTATAAATAAACGATCGTTTTAAAGAAATATTCTGAGCGAAGTCACTGTTCTGGCGTTAATAATAAAAACGAGGACAGTCATTTCTGGAATCTCTAGCAGATTGAATACATACGATTGGTGAACGAACGAATATTTTATTTTTAAATAAAGGGGTAAGAGAACTATAGATATTTCTAACAAACATACTACAAAGTGAATATGCCTTTAACGTATCAAAAAACCACTCTCAACGCGTGGAGTTTGCACCAGTACGAGATATCGCGATTCCCGTTGCATTACGACTGCAACTTTTCATTGCGCGAATACTGCACAAACAGATCCATAAAACCGCAGAAGGCAGTTCGCCGCATCTGCGTAACACGTCGTAACAATTTTGCCGTTTGTTTGTAACAGAAACCACCGGTGCTATTTGAGAAAACAACGAAAGTTGCGGATATTGCTTTAAATTAATCTCTGTTAACCCTTATACCCTGATGTGGATCAGGATTATCAAGTATATACAATACTTATGCGAAATTATTTTCTCAAGACATATTTTCGAACGACATTCTAAATGAACAAATTATTTATTAAAAGTTATTTGATACTTCCGCTGTTTCCGACGCAAACGTTGCGTTCTTTTGGTTGTTTCGACCGTGCTGCAAACGCAATTGTCGCGTTTCAGCTTTCATCGAATATTCGTTTTTGTCGCATCTTTTCACACTCGAAAAGAGAGAACTGTGTCGCTATAATACTTGTGTAGATATTTGGATAGATATTATAGATATTTTTATTATCCATTGAGTTTTGTTAATTGTCTGCTTAAACAATGATCGCTAACAAAGTCGAGTGCAGAACAAATTTCTGACAAAGGACATTAGCAAAAGTAAAATAGCTGTTGGAAAGATGAAATGAAAGTTCAGTAACAGGTGAAGGTGTTAAGATAATAACCTAAATTCACCGAAGAATTAACCTAATTTCACGTGTTACTTTCCGAACGAATTCCCTGGATACCTTACGAAAGTTGGACTTCGGATAAGAAAATTTTATAATACGAAAAATGACGAAAGAGAAACAGAACGAACAGAACCAAGGACAGCGTAGAATTTCGAGGGGTGAAGATTGCGCCGCGTTCCTTTGAAAGGGTAGCGGTCGTTAGCGCGAGCAGACGAAGACGATAATGGACGAGCGTGCTGGTTAACAACGGTCGTTGCAGAGCAATGAAGCGCAACGCAGCCGGGGCTGTAACGAACGACAACGCTCAAGTAGAATGTGGTGCATAAACGCGAGTCGATTTCGAGTACGTACACATGCACCTGAGGAAGCCAGGCCGGTGATTAGATTGTAACGTAGAACGCTGTAGGTACTTGTAATTACTTCGTGAAACGTGGTGCAACGCGACACCTGCGAGAAGATTATTTTACCAGAAAGAGGTCTTTTCGTACGAAGGAAAACCGTCACGACCACGTCAAATGATTTTAGCGAGTGTCAAGGTTGTGAATTATATGCAACGAAGTCGATCGAACAGATAAACCGGCATCTCTGAGTGGCCGTGCCAACCGAGCTATTCGGGTCATCGATAGATTCCTAGTTCCTAATCTTGGAATACAATCATAGTTTACTGGCCTATAATTAATGCACGGTCGAATTTCTCGCGGAGATGTACAGTAGAACTCCATTTACTGGAACGAAATTTTAGTTAATGCCTGATTAATTGAACTTTTGCTAGTTGAATTCATTTACACGAACGTGAACTCCTGTTAAGCGAACGAAAAATAACAACGAGTGGAATAGAGCGAGTTCCTATTATATAAATTACAATTATATAAACCGTTTTTCACTGGACAAGTTCGAATGCATGGAATCCTACCGTACTCTGCCTCGAACGAGGCAAGGAAATGGTCGCGTGACAGGAATTGTGCAATGGGAATTAAAACACAGGTGATGAGCCTGTCGATTAGCAGGAAGTTAGGTAGTGTGAAAACAATGAACGAACGTGTGGGGTAAACGCGGAAAAGGGAGATGTAAACAAGTAAAGGATGACACACAAGCTGGCAGGGGACGAACGAACCGGGGAGGATAGCGAGCCAGAACATAGGGCCAAGCGCGATGCAAGCGGCAGGCTGGCGATACTCGCTCCAATTCCCGCCTCGAATAAGCTATTAATATCGTGGGCCCGTCGCAAATCAAGCCGGACGTAAAGTATGCCTGGAATGGTTGGTTGATTCTCTCCGCCTTCCCGTCCTCTCCAGCCTCTGCGCGAACACTCCCACACTCTCACGAGCCAATCTAGCCATAGACAGGCATCCGATTCCCTTACAAATTTTCCAGCAATTTAGTCGCCAGCTGGAATTTAAAAACGCATTCAATGCGCGATCAACGATTCGACGAACACGCGCTAAATACACGGATAGTATGGAAGTTTGTATGCTTTTGAAATAATTTGAGCACTTTTCTGGTTGGTGGATGGTTATTCGTGAAAGAAAAGATGATTTGATCATTACCATTCAGAGTTACTTAGGAAAAGATAGATAAGATTCAATTGGAAAATTCGTTCGTTTGTACGTTTGTGCGATTTACGCCGTTCGAAAATCACATCGATTAAGTCTGTATATCGGAGAGTGTGAAAAATTGATGATTTTACAAACACTATTTTTTTTTTTTTAATGTATCCCCGAATTTAGTTTTATCATTTATTTGCGACGAATAAACGAATGGAACTTCTTTCTGAGATTTCGAATATTAATCGTGTATTTATGCAATCAAAATAAAAAGTTAATAAGAAGTGAAGTTGATTAACTTCTGAAAGGTTCGTTTTACGGTCATACATTTGCATGATTGACATCAATGACGGTGTTGAAGTTGCTGGAGAATTTCTCTGATCTTACGAACATACACTATTCGGGGATTAGCGAGGAAGCAATGTCAACCAGCTTATTAACAACGACCAACCAATAACCCTTAAAGAGAATCTTGGCCAAGTCACGAGCTCGGTCTTCAACGATGACGCCGCTTAACGATCAGCTTAACGCGACGTTGGCATCCAAATTGGAATCCACCGTATTAGCGCGATCGATATTCAACGGAAACCTCTATTCCCTATCTAATCTTAGCGCAACTATCTTCGTAATACCGTATCGAATACAAAACCATTTCCAACCACGTTCTCTTTTATTTTCAATCATCTACGATTCGCCTGAAAATGCATTTCTCAAGTTGAATTCTAATACTTGAGAGCTGAATTTTAATACTTCTTCGAAGTAAATTCCAATTTTTCAAATACTTCAGAAATTTCAATACACATTACATAGGATGCATGCGATATTTCCTGCCAAACTGCAGCAGCTTAACTCTGCTATGATTCTCGAATTTTTATATCCCAATTCCATTCTTGTTTTAAAAAACATAGCATACGTTTTTCCTAAAACGTTAAAGACCATTTTGTTTTTTAAAACAAGAATGAGATTTTATGCATACTAAAATTTGTTATGTATACATAGATACACACATACGCAGTTTATTTATCACAGACCTATACACGTGTACACGGATGATATTCTGTTCTTTTTTCCATTCGTTATTACGACCAACAGATCGTGCTTCTGTACTTTGACGAGAAGATTAGAAACACCCTGTAGTTCACGGGATATCCCATATCGGGCATGCATTTCCCCGTCTCTTTCTCGAGGCTGTCACGATCCTCTGGTGCCACCCACGAGTACGACGAAGCATATTTATGCCAACGGCTGTATGCCACAGACCCGCTGGCTGACCAGTCCGAGGATAAGCACCGGCTTCGCTCTATGATTTGTCGTTACGACCGACTTCTGCCGAGTTCCGTTTCCCCTTCCTCGACGTTCAACTTATCCGCAACCTGGTCGAACCTCTTCGTTGTCGTTTCATTCGTCGTGGCTGGTTGTCTCGCGACTTTTCACCGTGAAATTACGTTCGCCTCCAGCCCGCCAAGAGCGAGAGACTCCGTCTTTATCGTGGAATATCGTTGTAACAGTATTCGCGGGTTTTTTCCATGCACGATAACTTCTCCCAAGCATCGAGAAACCGTGCGCTCGTCGATCGGGACGCGAATCGCGTGCTTATGTAACGCCGTGGAAAAAGAGGGGGAAGAAAATGTGGTTTCACCTGTTCTAGGAAGCTCGAGCTACCGAGGATCATTGTTCGAATGTTAATTCTAGGTAAGACATGGAAACGCAAGCATGGATTGCGCAGCGTAACGTTTGAATCGAGTACAGTAAATAGCGCGTTTGAAAAAGAAAGTACGAGGTATTTGCAACTGTACATCTGGCTTATGACATCATAGCCTCTTCGCTTGAGAATCATATGATACGCTTTACGATCCATTTGATTAGACTAATTGCGTTATTATTAGTATAATTAAATTTAAAGAAACGATCGATTTGATCATATTTCGCGTCGCTTTTGAGCAGTTCCTCTCACAGACAATTATATTTTAAATATACTAAAGGATACGTGCATTTGTAGACTAAATAAATAAATGAAGAATACGAACGGTTTGGTTAAGCCTAAGCTCGATGACCGTCAAGTATGTGACGAGGTATATTTTTTCATGATCGAGAATGATCGGACGCTATAATCTTAAACAAATAAGATAATTCTCGATCGTGATCTAGATATGCCTCGCAACATCCCTAATGCAATTCTAGCTCAAACAAATCCTTCCTATTTTTCACTTATTTATTTAATTCACTAATAAACTGCTGGTATACACGAACTGAAATTCACAAGACGTAAATATGATGCGAAGTATGAATATGTCAATTATCTTAATGAAACTAGACACCAGTCGAGTAGAGAAAGAAATTCATTCCGTTTAGTCGGTCGACTAACTAACTAATTTATCTGTGTTTCCAACGACTGGCTCAAAAAAGGTATGGGAACTCGACGACGAGGCAGTTTTCAGGAGAAAGAGGACACTCAAGGGGAAACTGAGAGAAGCTCGGCGAACCCCGTATCTCGCATTGACGCATTTACCCGGGGCCGAAGCAAATTATACGATGAGACGAAATCAATGTTTGTTCCGCAAGAACCGACAGAGTATCTATCGATTTCCGTAGCACGCGACGGAGTCGCTTCTAAAAGGGCCGACGCGGATTGGCCGCGTTCCAACGATTTCTCGACACGATTCGTACGGTGATTCGCCGACCGTGATACATAGAATGCTTTTGATACGTGTCTCGGCTAATGTTAGCATTACTTGGAACACAAGGATCGTGAAAATAACGGAGCGCGATACTCGATTCTTTACACGTGTATCCGACAAATGTCACGTAGGACGATATCTTGAAGAATCTTTCGAAATCTTATTAAAACATCATATTATGTATATCGATAGGATATGAGTCGAATAAATATAACGATACTCCTTTGAGAGGACACTGCAGGTTTTTCGTATTTTGCACCGATGTGTGGTAAAAGTATCGCGAGAATTTTGGAATATTTGAAGGATGTCGAAAGGTCCTATTACAGTCTTCTAAAATTTTGTAAACATACCTTCGATGAAAACGGAACAGGTTTTCCGAATTTGATATCTCGCCGCAGAAAAAGAAAAAAGAAAAATATTACGATCCGTGTTGCAGAGTATTTGTACACGGTTCGCGATAAAAGCGTGGCTATGGTTTCGTTCCGCGTTATTACAGGAGAAACCGGTAGTTCGTAACGGTTACAGTACATATCGGTGCACCGTCTACTTCAAACGATCGAGTAAATCTGACGTTCAAAAAATTCCTCGCACACAACCATCGAAAACTCTACATTTCTTCCTAGCTACAAACATTTTACGACCTCATAAACAGTCATTGACTTTTTAATCTCTTCCAAGTATACTATTAACGAGATCCACATTCCACACGCATAGAAACCAGAAATAGAAACCAGACCAAAAAACCAAAAAAATCCATTTCGATCTCCCGAAACCTCCAAATAAAATCGATCAACCCCAAATGAGAGATCGCGGAACCGACGTAACGACGATACTCAACTGCCGCAGCCGATTGCAGAGCAGTAAACGATCGAACCTGATTCACGTAGAACGAATCGTTGAAAATACGCGATACGATAAAAGGTCGAACGCCCGAACAACTCGACCTTTCTCTCTCTCTTCAACTCCATTTCCCGTAGCGATACAAACGACGTGATTTATCATTGCGGAGACCGGGTCGAAAGTTTTATCACTCGTGCAGAACGTGTGAGAGAGAAAGTAAGGGCCGTGAAATAG
The DNA here is from genome assembly GCF_024542735.1 of Bombus huntii. Classification (NCBI taxonomy): domain Eukaryota; kingdom Metazoa; phylum Arthropoda; class Insecta; order Hymenoptera; family Apidae; genus Bombus; species Bombus huntii. The sequence goes on along the minus strand of NC_066248.1, from coordinate 10,946,819 downwards.
TATTTGGACCTTAGATCGAGCCTTAGATCAGGACCTGCTTGAAAAAGAATAAACATTTTGTATCTAAATATAAACACGTCAGTCGCGCTAACCACGAAATTAAAAACCGAGCCATCGTTTATTATAATATTACAAATACTTCGATCGCTTTCAATTTCGTAAAATCGTAGAATCTACGTGAAAAAAGCAATTTGGTGCTCTCTTACTCTTTACACGACACAAACTTTCTCGTATGTTTTTCTAAGAAATAAGGATATTATAATAATAGGTGTCATTTCTAAAAGTAATTAATAATAGCTCGAATACCATAAGATAGAAATATCACAAATATGATATTTATTTATTTAAAGGAATCGTCGTTTCTTTTATAATGCCAATAATTTTGAGCGGCTGGCACAATGACGAACGAACGTACATATAAGATTTCTATGGTAAGCGATGAAATACTTTCAAAAAGAAATCATGCTGAAGCGTCAATCGTCAAGTGCAATTTACAATAATGATTACATACTATTCCGTACATTAGGTGGACGGCGGCCAAACGTATCTTTCGCCTGATGACGCCGCCCCTAAGAATAAATCGCGCGAGCGGACTAATGACCCTGATCGGTGCGCGAGCGGCATTCTCGAGAGGTTCGCGAAATCGAGCGGATCGGTTAATTGCCGCGTAATCGCCGGGCAAGAACGAGGCCCCGGTGAAAAGCCTTCGACGTCCTCAGGCCGGGGTAAACCTTTTCAACCGCGCGCTCTCGTCGCGGCAATATTTGCATCCGGTAATTGGAAGGATACCGCCCCGTCGGCACAGCTAAGGAATCTATACAGCCTCTTTCGGGAGAGAGAGAGAGAGAGAGAGAGAGAGAGAGAATGAGGAGGAAAGGCAAAAGGAGGTGGAGAAACGGTGGAAGAGGCGGCGAGGCTCGTTCGAGCAGAGAGCACGACCATTCTGAAACACATGTACGAGGATTCAACGTTCCGAGAAGCCATGCATCGCTGCCGCCCCCGTGCCGAAAAGAAAGGCCCTCTCCGTCGTGTAAACGTCGTGATAAAAGATCCCGAGGAATTCTGCGGTAAGCTGAATCGACCGAATCCACGATGCGACGCAACAAAATGCCAACGTCGTCGGAAATTAAGCCGCTCGATAAAGACGATCGTGGCAATCCTGTGAATTACTCGATCGGTCGCATCGGATCCGATAATAAAAAGCTTCTAAGAGGAGAAATAGTCGCGCAGGTTGGAGATTTAAGGTGGTAAGGTATTATTTAATTTTGGTTTGAGTTAGATTTACGCTTTGATATTCGATTATAGCAAAGTGTTGATATGTACCGATTTACTGTGGGATTCGATTTTGTGGACCATGTAGTTTTTAAATGTCTCTGCCGCTATGAAAAATGAGACGATATACAGTAAATCTATAGTACATAGAAGCGTATTGTATATAGGTGCAATATACATATCAAATAAAATCTGCATAATTCGCCTTCAAATTTGTACAAAATATCCAATGGGTCTTCTTTCCAACCGAATACATCTATGACAGACATCTATGCTATCTTGTTCGATAGAAACATCCTATTTATAGCATTTCTTCGTTTTTCAAGACCTCGAAATATATGAAGATCTCCGTGTATTATATCCTATAAGTAAGTTTCTGTTATATGTGATTTACATCGGAAAAATGAAAATGACAGAAAAAAAAGGTTGGATCGTAGATAGGAAATTTTTAACTAAGCAGAAAACCATTATGAATCATAGATCGATTAGTTTTTCCAGTTATCTTCTATACAATTTAAGAGTGAATAAGAAAGAACACAGAAAATTCTATCTCGGAGAAATATTTGACCTGCGGTGCTTTCCAGTTGTGAAGGGTATTTAGGGAGGGAAAATTGACCTGAAGGATTTCTGAGAATGAAGGAGATTCGGAGTGGTTTCGTTGGAATTATGTCCCTATGTTGTGGATGCAGCTTTCGGTAGGATTATAAAAGTAACCCTCGGTTAATTCGGCTGGAACATTCCCAGATTACTTGCAAATAATGCTCGTACAGGGTGTGCATCGTTTTCCTGAACGTACAGCCTGTGGCTTTACGAAGAGAAAATACGCAAAAACAACATTTATCGATCGATAAATTTCTGCCCCCGATACCTGACCAGGCCGTAATTTACAGTCGCTTATGCGAGGTTGAAATTAATTACCGGTCCCTTCCCCCGGACGAACTTACCAATTCATTTCGTGTGCGCGCGCGTAACTAATTTAAGCCGCGATTATTAATGGTCCAGCGGAACACAATGTAATATTAATAACATTTATTTGACCAGCGGCGAGCAGCCACCGCGGTTACTCGCGATAATTTTAAGTAAAGTTGAATCGCATCGTCTCCACGAGATAATGAGAACTTGCGAAAAAGGATTACCAAACACTTAAAGAACGAATAAAGAAAAGAAACGTCGATATAAAATGTTAAAACTGCTAATCTGACCGCTTTATCTTATTTGTAGAATGAAAGATTTCGTTTTAATCTATGAGAAAATGCTGTCCAAATGCATCCAAACTGCTGTTGAAAGGTTTACTACGCAGTGAGAAACTAACACTATCAGAAACGAAAGAAGCATTGCACAATGAGCATCGGCTCGTGATCATCCTACATAGAATCGGTTAGCAATGGACACACCGTAATTGTCAATTTTTTTGAAACTTGTATATACTTTCGTAATCTCTGTACAATATATAAAAAGCTAACTAGCTTTTAGTTACAACATCAAATGCCACTTGCGATTAGTTTTTAAATTTCTCCGTCATTGTAGGAATCGATGACGACATAGTGTTACAACTGTCCCATGGTATATACCAAATGATGTGAAAAATATCTAATTAACTTTCAGCTTGGCTGTCCTTTATTATTAAATTACTAATTAAATCTAAATAAAACTATGTGTAAATATTGTAAAGAAATAAAGACGATGGTTTATAAAGAAGAAAAACCACGTCCAGAATAAAATGCCCCGAGTCCGGAACGTTTTATCCGTTTTAGCGGATGCTGTTTGGGCTGACAGGATTCCGAGGCTGGACGCAACCTTGAAAACTTTGGTGATTAATGTTCGGTAGCGAGATCGCGGCGAGTTCAGGGAAAAAGAAGCAACACGGACACGATATCCCCGAAATCTATCCGTGCACACGGGTTGGTCGGAGTGGAGAACGTCCTGTACTCTGTCGCGAACTCGGCCGGGCTATGTATCAATAATGAAAAATTGCAGACCGCTCTGAGGACGCAATAAATCTCCGCTCACCGCTACAAAATCGTTACACCGCTCGAATTCGGGTTAATTGATTCGTCAATTGGATACGAGAACCGACACCGAGCGTCCGCGCGATAATGTAAATGAGCCTCTGGTGCACCGGTATCGCGTGATCTTCGATGAAACTTGTTAACCAATAATTGGTTTAATTTCGTCGTGTACAAAATCAATCGCTCGTTCAAAGTCATTGGCAAGTACATCCTACAATTCCATTTAATCGTTCTCTTTTTGTCGATCGATTCGTTTGTCCCATGGAATTACGAACAAAAAGAATGGCAAAAGTTATTTGTCATAAAGTTCGTAATTAGGGAAGAGAGTGACTTTGAAGAATCAGGTATGAAGGCTTTCTACTTGTAAATGAAATATCGTTACTATAAGTCGACACTTCTTCTGTCGCGTGAAACGACAAAATCAAATGTAATCAATACTAATTTATAACATCACTATATGTTGCGTAATGTGATTCTATGCGAAAGTAATCGAATTAAAATGATGACTTCCCATCTGTTTTTCCTTAATCAGAAACTTCTGCTCTCATAGAATCAGAAATTAATAAACGAATATTTAGTTAGATCTGCTTTAATTCTTGCAAATATGAATATAATATAATTGAGAACAATTGATAAATATGATAAAAGATGAATAAACTTCGAAGTATTGACAAGGTGAATGACCCATCTTTCTTGATTTACTAATTAACTAAATACGCCATTTCTACGAAGATAAGAGTAATAGCAACTATTTTTCGCAAGTTTCTCCGACAAAGTGTACACAAGATTTGATTCAGCGGGGTGTTCGTTAAGAGGCAATTTGTGTCGCGAATTGGCACGTGCGAGACCAGTGCGCTCCAGCGGAAACCAATGACCCGAGAGCTTATGCCCCTCATTTCCGTCCCTCTTTTCGTCTTTCTGCCATTGGCTTGTCATCGACTGGCAGAAACGAGCGCGGACGGATTACCAACCAGAGTCATCCATTATCCCAACGTGCATTGCTACTCCTCTGTACCCAAAACCCTCTGGCGTTGAACAAAGCGAATCGTCTCCCTTGCAAAGACCCTTGTGTGTCGTTAACGAATCCCAAGAATATCTGCACGACCACTACGCTTCGTTTTTACCTTCAGTTACCGAACATTTGCTCAATTTTCTATCGTATTTGTATTCGTCTATCAATGAAACACGATTTTCAATAGACACATATATTTTAAAGTTTCGTACATTGCCATTCAGAACTAATAGGGCATCTACTGCCTACATATATTTGACAATTAATCTAAATTATCAACGAAACGATCGATCGATCAGAGCTTCGTATTCGTGTAATATTCGTGAGATCTAAAATACATTGTAAAAAATAAAATATAGTAAGAAATTGTAAAAACTATAATATTCGGAAGAATTGCAGTAATATAGTGAATTATAATAATTATCGCCTCCAGAGTTTCTTAAATGCTATAGAAAAGTTTGAGGTGTAGGAAAAAGGTGAATTAGTAGTTCTTAATTATTAGTGAATTATTAGTGTTCTATGAACGGAAGGATAGAAGATTTAATCGAAAATATCGAATCATACGCTCTACATATCCATTTTATTCTTAGTATAAAATTTTCTCAAAATGGGTCATTTTTCTTCTACGTTTCATAAAACTCCGTATAGAATAACTTTCGGAATATTCTTTGGAAGAAGATGAATTTCGAGGGGGAATCGTAAATTGGCGAACGTCAGGAGAAAGCGATCATCCGGCCGAACGTATCTTTCCTTCGGCCACGTTTGCCTTCTCCACGTTGTTCGACTCGCTCCTCTCTCTATTTTGATTTTTTACGCAGCTTTCTAGCGATTCAAATCCAATCGAGTCGCGTTCGTGGAAGAAGAAGCGGCCGTCGAGAATCCGGAGAAGGGAATCCTGCATGAATAATTGATTTCCGGGCCGTGAATGAAGGCGAGGTGGGTCGTGTTTGCGTCGGTTATATAGCCGATCACGGGAAGCTCAACGGAATAAAGCTCGTAATAAATGCGAATGCCTGCGACGGGCAAGAAAGACCCGGTCTTCCAGTTGAAATATCATGCCAAGATCTATTCTAACTGATTTCTACTTGCTCGACGATTAATACATCATGCTACCGACTCTACCTTCTTCGCGTTAGATTCGAATTAAACGATTAACGAGATCGTCCAATACTTTCGATAAAATAACCAAGTCTTTTCGTTAACAACTGTATTTTATACCAGAGATTGAAAAAATATGAAAATTGCGTAGGAAATACCTTGATAACTTTGTGTTGGATTTTTATATCGCTTGGCGACCAAACAAGGGTATTTTAACACGACTGAAGTTGAGAAGAGAAATCACCCGTTATGTGCAAAAATAGATTAACTTTTTAAAGAATAGAGATATTTATGAGATTAGATTAATCGATATTTATAAAATATGCAAGAATAGGTACAGCATATGTATTGTACATTTAATCGATGAAACGAATGAGAAAACAGTTTAGGTAATATAGAATTATTTGACGATACGTGGAATTTTAGAACTGCTTTTCTAGAGAAAACAAGAAGAACGATTTATCACGTTCCTTCCTGTAGCACTCGTACTTAAAGGCATCCAACAAAATGTACCTTTATTTTAATGGATTTCCAATCGTCGGACCATAGCCATTTCGAAACCGACTCGAGCCAACTCGAATGAACTTTAACGGTCCTCGGCGGAATCACTAACGAACTTTAACTCATTCACCGACGAATTCCCCAACGGAAACAAACTCGCTGCTTCGGCCTATCGCGCGTACATCATACTATCATACCTACACAGGATATGTACGTCATTCAAAATTCAACCTCGCATTTACACCTCATAAACGTCGTAAACGTTAGATATTTACCTCAGATTAACACGATATGTAACAGCAAGCACATTTGCAGCAAAGGGAATTTCAATTTCACGTTCGTCATACCGCGCTGACGAAATTGATTCGAGGACATCGGCATCGTTTAAACGGTCATTAAGAAACGATTTCTCGAGGCTCGTCTCGCGAGTATCCGCGCGTGATCGCGATATCATCTCTCGACGAAGGCGTAACGCATAAATCAGACTGTTCAGCCTAATTTCTCCCGGAAGGAACTATCAACGAAGCAGCGTGTTACCGGCTAAAAAATGGCTCGCATTCCGAGGCAGCAGGAGCGAGAGAAGACCGGAGGCACAAGTAAAAGCGACGTGTATAAATGCAAGTAACGAAGGGACACACGAGAAGGGGGACCCTTAAAGGATCGGCCTAAGATTCCCCTCCCGGCTGTTCCAAATGAAATATCGCGGTGAAGCAGACCCAAACTGCCGTGAGGTTGGGGGTGGACGGAGATATAGCGAAAACAGCTCGACTAACCAGAGTGAAAGAAAGATAGAAAAACACGGCATAGGTGAGAGGAGAATACGATGAGAGGGTAAAAGAGAGCCGCAGAGAAACGGAGATCGAGAAAGGTTAATAGGAATTCCAAGCATAGTGTCGGGATAGTTTCAATCGGACAAATTGAGGCAATCCATTTCCCGCCATTGTCGATCGCGTCGCGAAAGTGCACCACGACGATTTCGGATCGACCGCCTGCTAATTACGATTTCATTTCCTCGAATAACGAACGAGTCGACCGCGATCGCGCTTCTTCGCGGGTGTCGACTCGGTTTCGAGTCTTCTCTTTCTCGTTCACCGTTCGTTTATATGCGTAACGACGGACGAAAGAACGTTCAAAAGATAAACGGTTTGAAAAGATCATAATTCGAGCCACACAGAAGCGTAGCTGGTTAACTTCTGGGTTTTGATTTCTGAAAAGTTTCATACCAATCGTGTATTGTAATAGCAACATTAATAATATTTCAAAAGTGGAAGTTGATGAGTTTAATTTTCGTGTAGATCATTCGATAAATAGATTTTACAACGAAATTAGCTACCTACACGAAAAAAGTAGAAGGTCCGACACTTGTAATATTACCAACATTAATTTAACAGTGTGTGCATTAGACAATTATTCAATTTACAAAATAACGTTAATTCGTGTTTACAAAATAACGTTAATTCGTGTAGCCTATTCGTGTACGTAAACGATCTCCTCCTTAAATTTGCAGAGAAACAGCGATTGTAACAGTACGTTGCACAGTGGTGAAGTAGAAACCATCGTCCCACAGTAGTTATTACATGTTATAGGCATGATAGAAAAATTTCTCGTACGAAAGTTACTAACATTCGCGTACACAACTAGCAAACAAGTTAAACTTTCCTTTATCCACAGTACGTTTCATATATCTTGCTTCCTTATCTTTATACGAGTATAAACCCCAAATTGATAAAAAGACACCAAATTCTTTGTCCACCGATTAAAATATAACTCTGATTTAATGATTCGATTAATTGCAATATTCCACAGGGACAGTACAATGGAAATGCCAATATTTTAGCGGAACAAATTAAACAATGGTTCCCGAAAACGTGGGAGAGTTGCATCGAGAGAAATAGAGAGAAAGAGAGAGAGAGAGAGAGTTAGGGCAAAAAAATTAATCCTCGCTGAACGATTCAATCGCGTTTTGTTTACCTCGGTTCCGGTTGTTCGCCATGTTGTAGTTAACTATTCGCCCGTGTACAATCGTGAGCCCGTATCTTTCGTTAAATTATACGCAGCTTCGATCCAAATCGCATTAAAGATTTATCCTTCTGTTTCCATCCGTCCTTTTCCGGCTCGATTCGTTTTCCGCGCTTATCCAAAGCTTATCTCGCACAGACAGAAACTCTCGTCGAAACCGATAATCAGTTCATCCTAGATTGTTGCAAGTTTCGTCGATTAGAAACGTGAGATTTTCGAACACCACCGCGCCCAGTTTCCGCTCGTAAACTCCGAAAAGAAACTCAAAAGGAAAGGGACAAGCGAACATTTTTTAACCAAACCATCGAGAGAGGAAACTCGCGACTCGTATTCGATTCGCGATTCGAAATCGTTAACGTAACGACGATTCAAGTCGAGTTATGTCGAGGCGTTCGATAAGATTGTCGGATAGATTCGCAGAAACTTCCAATCGTTTTAATCGTTCGCTACTGCGAAACGGTTGTTACGTAAATCGTTGGGTGGAACCGATTCGAGGCAACTCGATCGTAACGACACTGGATTTATCGGTGCAAACTGCAAACTACGAGAAACAAGGATACCGATCGATTGTTTGGTAGACCAAAATTTGATAAGGAACGTTCGTTTCGAGGTTGATAAGCGACACTTGTAACAGTGTAGATATGAAAGCATCATAGGCTTTATCCGCATGAATATACGACGGTACTTACGTCAATGGCGGATTTACTTGTTGGAAACGTAGAATCGATACCTAGCGAAACGGTATCTGGATGAAACGAACTTGAAGGGAATATTGGAACGTTTCTAATTCGATATTTATGTCGTTGTTAACGTATCGCGTTCACGGGATATTAATTTGGTAAAGGGTAATTCTAATTGTATGGATCAAAGATCAATCAAACAATACCGGCAACGGTAACAATGGCAATCAAATTTACCGCGTTTACGTTGTATCCAATCGCTGTATCCAATGAAATGTATATTGCTATTGAGATCTCAATTGTAAAATACGGTTGACTAAATAAATCGCTTTTGCAATCAAAGGATTCGTTACCGTCGATGCAATCTATCCAACACTCTGTTCCGCTACTTCCAAATCAACGGAAAAGGAACGAAAAATACATTTCAATTCTTTTAAATATCGCGTCATATAACAAGAAAAATTGGACGCATCATGTTCTCCCGTCACGAACTTTATTTACAACTAAATTTAAACGATTAAGCTTATCCAACAAATGAATTTTAAAAATCCTAACTCTACTCTAAACTAAAGCGAAGGAAGCTAGAAGAATGAAAAATATAAAAAGAAAAATAAAAGGAAAACATTGCACGCGACATATAATACGTTTATCTGAAATTCGTATGAAAAAATGGAGGATGTCAGATGTTGGACAGATCGTGACGCGAAGAGCAGTTCATCTAGGAGATCCGTGGAAGGACCAGAGGCCGAACAGGCCGCCTACGGACCCTCCTAGACGAACCTGTTGCTCCTGGCAATTAACAACGGAACGCGAAAAGAAGGAGAGAGTGTAGGAAATAATAAAAGCGGGTCAGCGAGCGCGTTCGTTGCACCGAGCTTTTATGAAATCCCGCCTCCGTCCGTCGTCGGTATAATAATCGAGATGAATAGGTAGCGTGTGCGCGCGGAGGACGCCAGTCGCGACGACAAGCGAGTGAAAACGACGAGCACGGAGACAGACAGGTAGACGAGCTAGAGGAAGAAACGATGAAACCGCTACGGTCGATGATGGAAGAAAGAGAGAGAAAGGAAAGTACGAGGGAAGTGGAAACGTATAAACGGACCGGTGTGGAATTGCGGCACATTGGCGGGTGTACCTGAAATTACAAGTCGTTACACGAGGTTTATGGCGAAAATTAACATCCATTTCGGTAAACTGAACGGAAAAGCCTGGCGTTGTGCGGTCGACGAATGCGAAACTACCTTGAGCTGGCAAATTTAAATATGCTCGCAGCCAAAATTTTGTTATTCTGGACGGCAGAGGTAGGGAAAGTGCGTGGTTGGAATGGAAGATTGTCGGATGATGTTGAATAAATACGGCAAGATAAAAGACAAAATAAGTGTATAAATGAAATGTACAAAACGAAAGAAAGTTTATAAAATGGAATTATAACTGAGATACTTGGAAGATACAATGATCGACTCTATAAAGCGAAAAGAAAAGAACAGTGATGATACAAATGTTGTCTTTTTCAATTTTTATTTCTGTCGTTAATTCAATTGTTATTTGTGTCATTTAACTGTGATAAGTTCGGTTATGAAAGTAGGTCGTTTCTTTCTTAAAAATCAAATATCGATTGTAAATTAATATAATGAAGTTGAGAAGTATATGAAAAATGAGAAAAATCTTTAAAAGGGTAAAGTAATTGGTGGCCCAGAGACAAGCAATTGCTTTCAAAGAAGACTGATCATTGCTTCGGCGAAATTTCCCTTGAATACCTGATAACCAACAAAACGAACAGAATCGTGTCATCATCGTCGACCGTTCGGCCAGTAGAGAGTCCCCGACTGGGGACGCAATAAATCCAAAGTAACGTCCTGGCAGCTAAACTGCGTCGTCATTCTCTGGCCGGTCGTGAATGTGACTAACAACATCCTCTCCCTCGTAGTTCACATACCCGAAGCCTAATCTTGCTTTTTCGACTACGTATGATATCCAATTTTAGACTTGGAACCGTTTGTGCCACACAATGTTTTAAAACGGCTGCCTGACCGGGAAAATGTCATGATTCTGACCATTACCCAATTTTTACTTTTGTCTTTTTAAGTTTCTACGTCCTTAAGGATTCTTAATTACAAATTCTTAATTACAATTTTATTTACTTATAAAAATTATTTATGTAAGTAGGGTAAGGTGTAATAGAAATCAATAACCTTCGTCATCGTCATAACAGGGTAATTTTATCCGATAAAAATACGTATAATTACTCGGATAGCCAAATATTATACAATGTTAGTTCGCACAATGTACATTTGTAAACTTTTTCGCGGAACACGTTATACGCCACGTCACCAATTTTACTGCGAATTTTAGTCCGGTTCTTCGTGCAGTCGTATCTCATTGGATAATAGCACAAGCCTCGAGGAAATTCGGAACCCGATTAATTTACCTTCCTCCGGGCGTGCTTCCGTGTTTCGATTCTGCACAGCCAATTAACTCGACGATAAAAGACGCGTTTACATCCGTATTATACGCCTCCTGCTGCTTCGTTTGCTCGTTTCGAATCAGCGCGATCCTACTTGCAAAGTACTACTTCTCAATAATATGCCAGGAACGTTGTTTCATTATGCTTCGAATATTATAAAATGAAAATAAGTTGGATATAAATACGTCGTATCTAAATGAAAAAGTGGAAAGGATAAACAAGCAGAATGAAACTGTAAATAGACAATCCATAAATATAAACGAACAAACCCAAAGATAACTGAGCACGCCTGATCGCGGCATGAAACAATTCATAATTCAAGAATTATATTTCTCAGCAGTGAGTTTCGTTTTCTTATTTCTTCGGATTGAGTCTGAAATACTGCTGTGTTTACGCATTTTCTTCCTCTCTAGGTGCTACGTATATTTCTTACCAAAGTATCGTTCGTTTAATTGAAAATATTTATTTTAATCTCGTCGTTTGCCGTTTTATTCGTCTTCTCGAATCTTTCCGTCAAAGCTTTATGCAATATATGAATAGTTATCTTATAACTTCTAAATAAATGCACCTTTGTTTCGTAAATTATAGCTAACAGATCGTTCGAAACAAAAGAAAACTTTGTAAAGGAAACGCTACGAAATCTTATCTTATAACAAATATTTGTATCACGTTTGAGATTAACTTACTTAAAAAGGAATTTTCTCCGTAAATTAGATCTACGAAATTATTTCTGACCAACAAAAGCAAACTTTGCGATACCATTATGTGAGTAGGTGTGTATCTTGTCTACATCGACCTCTAAAATCGACCGCTTTTATCGAATCTCACGCATCACGCACGCGCAAGGCATACTTACATACCTGGAACGCTTTCGATAGGTTGCAGCGAGTGGAGGGCACGCGATTATCTCGTATCTCTTTAATAACTCGTCGCGTCACGCTGCCAATCAAGCTTTAACGAGCGAAGCCGAGCTCGTGACACGCGTGAGTCGATAACGCGCGACGAAAAGAAGAGTACGAAACCGCGTGAGCGGAAACGATGAAGAGGGGTAGTGAACGAAAGGAGGAGAGGAACAGAATGGGTGAAAGAGAGGGATTGAATCGAGGAAGCGTGCAAAACCGATGCAACCAGCCTCGTACACTTTGTTTTAACTCTCTCGACGCCGCGCCGATGTCTGCCTACGTAGCGGCACGTTCGTACATTTCTCTTCCACACGGGCTGAAACACGTACACACACGTGTGCAACGTGTGGCCCTCTAGCAGAGCGGTGCATCTGCGCGTATATACGTGTGCATCACGTCGACCGACACGTTGCTGGGTATTATCGATCCCCCCGGTATCACAGACATTCCTCGCCCAACTCTATCGCGTACTCGCGCCTATCCGCGACTATACGAGCGTCTCTCTTCGCTGTTCGCAAGCTTGTTTTCCTTCCAATCATTTTCCAGTAAGAGTTCCTCTTTTGTGATATGTATACATATACACAATGAAAAACAATTATAGGATCGTTTTCCGTATCGCGTTAATCTTTATATTTGCTGTTTGTGTTTGTTTACTTTTTTCGTGATATATGTTTGTTCGATGTACATACATCTAGGATAAAATTAAATTCCTTATAACTCGGAAGATAAAACTCGACCTTGGAAAGTCTCGCGCACGAATTCTTTTATGGAACAACGTCAGCCACATATTTCGCGATACTCTGTACATGAATCTATCAAGTAAACAGGACCTTGTCGCTTCTAATTCATTAGCTGGAATCGAGCCATTTGTTTTGAAACATTTTCTTCGAGCAGCGTATGCACGCGTGTAGGTACAACGAACGACGGAAAAATCATGTAAGGAGATTGCCAGGGAAGGTAGCAAGATCCTACGATGATAACAAGTCACAAAAATGTAATATATGATATTAAACGTCGAGCAGCGTTATCTTTATGTCACTCTATATACGTGATCGGAGAATGACAGAGGATGTTTGGAAAGGCAACACAGGGTTCAAGTATTTGAAAGAAGTCATACGTCAGAGTAACGCGGGAACGATGCGTGGAATGAGAAATCTTCAAAAGATGAGAACGGTATTTATGTTCTTTCCTTTGAAAGATGTGTACACCTTCGTGGGTTCGCGTCATTTTCTGTGACGTCACTTCTTATTAAACGGGAATTTTCTCGTTCACGACCAAATAACAGCTATTTGTAGATATTAATCTTTGGACTAAACGTTCGACTCCTGCCGCGGATAATCTAGCGAACGAGATTAATTGAAAACAAATAGATCCAGACGAAATTCCAAGGAAATCCAGCATCTTGCCTTGGAAATTATATCGCAGACGTTTTAGTATCGCATGTAGTTAAAGTTGCGTGTCAGTCGTGTTAACATCTCGTGTAGCTAATGAAAACGTTTTGAGAAGTTGAAGAACGCAGAACAGGAATGGCTTCCTGCGATTTCTCTCGTTAAACGGGGAAATAAGAAACTTAGAAACAATCCAAGCTACAACGTTGAACCATATGAACCGAAATATACACTCGTCAAATGTGAAATACGAAATGGGCAAAGACGAATTATTTTTAACTAGATTGGTTGCAACGTGAGTTATAATTGAGATGTAACGATACATTCAATCGTGAATGCTTGGATAAATAAATTATTAAGTTCAAAGCAATGTCAAGCGGCGAAAATAGCCGAGTAAACGGATGAGAAAGGACGAGTTTATCCGTCTTGTCCAGTAAGCAGGAAAAGCAAAAATCGAGGACGTAATGTATCTGTTTGAATGAATATATGTCTATTGCAACGAATAAAAGCAAAGGAAGACTCTGCTATGTACGAATGTGACGCAATTGTACCCGAAAATTATCAGCTAATCCTTGACGTACAAACGGTGAACACGTCATTCGTTGCGAATGAATTAATCGCTAAGACGCTGCCATTCTATCAACCAAGGGAATCATTATCGGGAAGCATCGGAAGCTAAAAGCTGAAAACTGCAGTGCCAGAAGTTGCGTGACGGCTAAGTTTACAGCCGTTTCGCTTCCGCCCACGAGAGAACGCTTTTACGGAGCAAAAGCTGTAAAACGCGACTGAGAGGACGATACCGGACAGCGAATTTCCCTCGTTCGTCGCGTCATCGTCTTTGAGCAGATCGTATACTATACATTCGCTGTCTTTGCAGCCACGAAAGGACCCTTTAATGGCACTCACGATCTCTGATGTCTTTCGACCTGGAGCAAAAGCCTGCCTTTCGCCGGAGCACGGAAATTTTCAGCAAAATGGGTCACACGAATGCCGGAGATCCGTTCCGTCCGGTTCTGGTCGCGATTGAAATTTAACTTTCATGTGGTACGGCCGTCTGGACCGGTGAACCGTGACGATAGAAACGTCAATACCGTTCAGGCCGCAGGTAGAATGCATCCCTTCGAGGATAGAGAACTGCCTGAATCATTCTTACGGCGACAAACGCGTCTTTGAATCGCTCGAGCTCGAGATCTCCACCCATCAGACGTTTATCGATTTTCGTCGATCTTCGGATATTCGGTCAATACAACCGTGTATCTTATACAGTGTATTACATGGACGTATTATATACTCCCAAACCGATGATATTCGTATGCTTCCGTCAAGCCTTCGAAATCCCCTGTCCAACCTTTTCAAATACCCTGTTAAAAACGATTTGAAAACAAGCAGATGGGTTTCATAAGTGTGACATAAAAATTAATTGAAATCGATAGAATATGGAGAAGATATGAAACAAAGGATGATATAAGTTTCTGAAGCACTCTGTATATACGTATCACAAACTTCGAGGATAATACAGGAGCTCGTGCAGGTTTAGCAGGTAGCTATATAGTTACGGTACTCGTGTATTTTACACGCGCCTCTGACGCGTCGTCACCCTTGAAACCTCGCTCAGGGATACTTACATAAGAAAGCATAACGTATCGGCGAGTCGAATCGTAAAATGGTAAGCAACGCGCGGTCGTATAACGCGATAAAGCATTTCCATAATCCGTAGACGGTTACGCGGCTGATTATGCGACGCGAGGCGCAATTAATCTCGACCGAGGGACGATGGAACAAAAGGAAAGATGCCACTCGCGCAGATGATATTCTCTGAGCGTGACTCGTCTCAAAGTTCATGGATAAAGATGCTGAAACAGGACGGAGAGGAGACGCGAGTATCGATGACGACCGTCTACTAAATCTAAAAGAAAAGGAAGGGGGAAAAAATATAGAAATATCGTAAAGAGAAAAATCGAATGGAAAGCAATCGGAGGAGAAACGGGGTCGTTTTTAGAATACGCTAGGACCGAGTATTTTCCCAGAACTTTTCAGCAGCTAGCGAAAATAAACGACAAAGTGGCAGGACGCCGGGCGCGTAAACGTTCGGCATGCGGGATCACGATGCCGTGGTTTATTGATTCATCTCGTCCCACCGACGATGTCGGTTTATCCCGCCGTCGACGTATTTGCGGCCTGGGCATCTCGTGATTCGCATTTTACGGTTTAATCGGTATCCGTTCGAGAACGAAACATACCCAGAAATTCTCTTCCCCCGAACAGAAAACGTTCCCGTCTAAGCGACGCTTTTATCGATAACTCAAAAAAAAAAAAAAAAAGAAAAAAAAAGAAGAAAGAAATGCTTCCAAACGACGGGATTGTATATCCCGTCGGTTCCCGTTTGCTCTCCATTTTTCCATTTTCTCTTCGCATTTTTACGAACGATGAAAAATTTTGCTAGAACGTCAAAGAACGGAAAGATCGTGAGACGAACGACGACTTCGACGATCGATATCCATACGACGTTACGTGCCTTTCTTTGTTCTAGTCCGAACAATTCGCTACACGATGTTACTCGTTCATCTAGAATGGAACTGCAGAGAGAAAATTAAACACTGCGCCGTTTCTCCGGCATCGTCCCGCGAAAGATCGCATATTTTATCTCAATTTCACCGAGATCTCCGATATCGGGGAAATCGTCGGATAGTAGCGTAACGGTGGGGCGAAAGCGATCGATACCGGCGCCAAGCAGAACCCGAACAACCAGGATAACATCCGTTAGAAACGGGTCAGCGTTTGAGTGGTGCGTCGCTGAGCGACAAAACAACCAAAGTGGATTTTCACGCCCACCAGAGGAACGAAAGAGCGCACGATCGTTCGCACCGAGTGGTGATTTTTCGAGCGTCACGGTAAGTTCGAAGAGGATGGGATAGAAAGCGTGCTAAAGACGGGGCAGTTTCTCCGTTCGTAATCGATCGGAACGAAGGATTCATAAGGAGAAGCCGGTTTTTACTAGCATTCAGACGAAGACTGGCAAGTGTCCAGGGATCTCTCGAACGACGAGGCACTTTAATTTGTTAATGTACGTCTTCATTGGGTATTTCCTGCTCTGGGTATTTCGTGATTCAATTTAATTAGGGTACCGCGGAAGGATCGCTATCTCAGTGTATTCGGACAGAATGAGAGAAAACGTTCTCTCTCTCTCTCTCTCTCTCTCTCTCTCTCTCACTCGTCGCCGCTTTTAGCAATTTCTGCTCAACCGATTATTTCCCTTCGCTGTTGGCTGACCCGGAACATCTGTGAAAACTCGCTCTCTCTGTAACCTCGTCACGCGTTAAACACCTCTTTGTTGGAGCAGCATACACGTCAGGATCTTTAAACGGTTCCTGGTGAAAATATCGCGGGATACAGAAAACGAGCATGCGATGGAATCTCGCTAAATATTTGAGCGTAACCCTGGCATACACGGGCCCAATTCTTGCATATTGCATACCGATCGATACGATTATCTCGTATCCGCGCGGACCGTTCTAACATTTCGCAAACAGATCGTATCTTCTCTTTTACTTCGTAATACATAGAAATCTTCGTTCACAAAAAAAAAAGAAAAAAGAAAAATCAATTTCAGGATAATTTGTAATAATAAAAAATATCGATGACGATTCAAACGACTTATCGTTTTATCATCGTAATCTTGGACAATCGATGAAACGTCAGTGTCGTTGAACTTGCAAAACCGAGTATCAGGATTATCGGCGAAAGAAATCTATCATTTTGAATGACTCTGCCATGTAATCCCATAACGCAATCCCATAAGCAACGGGTGTAATCGCTTTATCGATATCGATGGCCGAGCAACGACGCCGAGGCAGGAAATCACAAGTGGGACTCGAAACGATTCCCGGCTGTTGTGAATAATGAAAAGAGCTGTTCGAAATCACGAATGAATTCGAGTTGAACGCTTGCCACGTTCTGTGGGAACGATAACGTTGTTTTAACTCGGGATAAAAATTGAATTCGTGCCTCCGTCGTGACGAGGGACGGGTCCGCGTAATTCCGCGAAACCGAAGTTTAATTTCTGGCCGAGATATTTGAACACGAGGGAATTTCGTGGCCCGGTGCGCGACGATATAAAATAATTAATCGACGATACCGGGTCGCACGCTGCCGCGAAAACTACTCTCTTCGCCTTTCCTGGCGGCGCATTAAAATTTCAACCGATCGATTTTCACCGATAAATTAACCGCGAACGTACGAAACCCACTGCTCCCATCCAGTAATTCTGTTTTCGGTAATCACCCGTACATCAATATTATACAATATCGATACAAACACAATTAACCGCTTTGTTGCAATCCATATTCCATATTCCATATTCCATATTCTATATTCCATATTCCATCCGTTAGATATTTATTCCAGCAACGAAGCTAACCGACTAACTGGAGTACGAAACGAAAAATTAAATTCATTTGATGTCGCCAATTAATACTAATAAGCTGATATTAACGAAGAATCAAATTAAAGAGATAAATCCAAGAATTGAGATAAAGGAATTTGACATTACATGTTCAGAACGTCGACTAAAAACAGAGTTTGAGTAGTTTCAAGTCCCCGACGTTTATGACGAAGCGTATCATTCTCCTAGTTTACGTAGCTAAATAGTAATTCCGAATCAGACACTTAATTACCCTCGATGAACGAATGTAATGTTAAAACACGTCGTGAGACGCACGAATCCGTGTTCGAGGGTACAAATTAATCCGTGCAATGTCGGCCTTGATGAATCACGATCCTGTGCACGCTACGCGAAATTCGTAACGTCACGGCTGCATGATGCAACGGTAAAAATAACTATAAATCGACGATCCACCGAGAAACGACTGTATTGCGTTGGAAGCGCCACGAACAATATTAACAACGCCGTATTCAACTTCTATACTTAATATTAGGTTGTCCGAAAAGTTTCTTTCGTTTCATAAGGTGATAATAGATGAGCAACAATTTCTATTTTATATTATTTTATTGAATTAGGTATAATCTATTTCGTTATATTTCTATTATTATGTTCGTACATAATTCAATAAATTAATATAAAACAAAAAACATTGTACGTCTGTTATTTCCTTATAAAACGAAAGAAACTTTTCGGACAACCTAATACATATTTCCAAATATTTCGCACGTTCCTACGGGACCAATCACCCGATTATGCCGAAAATCTGTTTCAATTTTCCACCACTTCGTTTTATTCTTTGCTATTCATTGCAACAGACGATAAATTTTGAAGAGAAAGTTGTCTCGGCGACGACAAAATGAACCTCCGTTGACGCGACGAATTTTCCAAGTGAAAATTACAAGATAAAAGCAAGATAAGTACGCTCGTGTTGATTTAGTTATTTTAATGTCAGTTTATGATTAAACAGGCGTATTTTAAATATGACATCATTGCAAATGGAAACAATAACAATCGATAAGCGAAGTTGTGCAGTTGAAAAGATATAATTATTAAGATATGCAATATTTTAAGAGTTTGTCGTTTTCCTTGTAAATCCGCCAATTAATACAATTCGATTATTAAATACCACCACGCTTCTATGTATCCAGAGCAGGTCCACTCGTTCCTATCACGTAATTACAACGCGCTAATTAAACCATGAACATCTCCCAATTATAATATCTCCATACTCCGGCAGGAAATTCGTCGAAAATTTATTGGACCTGCCTTTCATACGCTACGAGAATCGATACACGTATAATAAACGCTTTAGCACTTTTAGTGGGTCGCGGTCGCGATCTTTTAACAAAGTCATCGTGTCGACTGCATTAACCAGGTTGTCATCAAAGTTACGAGCATCGACCATTATCGTGTAGCAAAGGCCGCACTCCGCTACTTTTGATGGCATTAGCGCTACTGTTTGCTGGTAAATGGTTTTCCTTGAATTCCATGAAAGCTCGTTAAACAATCGGAAGAAGAGAAACGAAGAGACACGCACAGAGTACGAGAGGTAGACGCGAAACGGGGGGATACTGCAACGCAGACAGGCAGCAAAGGGAAGAGAAAGGCTACCTATAGGAGAGAACGACGCATCTCTCTGATGCGTCTAGCAACGAGTCGTCGACGCTACTAGCGTCGTTGGCAACGCCGGTGCGAAGTGTGTCCTTGCTTTCTAATTGTCGTATAATTACGGTATGCGCGCAACCAGGGAGCCTGTTCATCGTCGTCCATGAGGTACTCAGTGGTCGGTCTATATTTATCCACTGTTTGAACGTAGCCAGAGCCGCGTACTCGCTCGCTGGGCTCGTCTGTCCAACCGACACGAACAGCCGAGGAAAAACAGCCGCCATGGAAAAATGAGGAAGAAGGAAATTGCGTAAGAGCAGCCGTTAACAGCCCGACGACTTTTGGACCTTAACACGCACGAGCACCAACTGCTCGTCGTTATTTCAGCGACTGGTTACAGCAAGAACGTTCCTCTTTATTCTCAGAGTCTGATTCTCTCGAGAACGAACGTGTACCATCGCGGTTACCCCAGGAATTTTTCTACGGCCCGAACTACTCGAATACATTTTATCGAGCACGATGCATTGGAATTTCACCGTGTTCCGCGAATCGGCAGTTGAAATCGCGTTTCGAGAGGAATCTTGAAAATTTTACGGCTCAACGAACTCCTCGTAACGTTCGTAAGCTGGGGACTCTTTGAGCAACCGTGTATCATTCACGACGCTGTCATTTCTACCAAGATACGAGCATGTCACATAGTATGTAGCATATTATAGGTTTGATTGTAGAACATCAAAAAGGTGAAGAAGGCTCGTGTACAAAAATCGTCATTTCAGGGTTGTTATAGAGGATTTCGTTTTACGCTAGAAATATACTGGTATCAATGAACCAGTTGACGAATCCTTTTTCCTATCTTATTCATATTTCGTGTGTTTTGCTCCCAGATTCGCAAACCTCTACAAAATGACATCGCCTATGCAGATAGAAATTAATCCTATAAATATCCCATATGTGTTTTACGACAGTCTACTGTATTATCGTCATCGTCGGTGTACGATGTATCATTCTTGCAGTGCAAGATGTAAAGAGATATACGTGTTTCTATGGAACGGTCCTACAAGTGACTATACCAATGGCTGTCCCTCTTTAACGTTCTGATTTAGGATCGCGCAGAATATATCCAAAGATTGGCGTTGCTAAAGTAGCAACATAGAAAAACACTCGAATGAATTAAGATAATGTTTGGTTCTTCAGCGTGATGCTAAGTTGAATATGAATGTGGATCGTACGCGTGAGACAGTATCGTGTGCATTAGACTTAGCAGTTTGTTACTAATCATCCTCGATTATAACGTTTACAGACTATTATAGTCGGTTGGTCGAGGATCTATAACGCTAGATCGGCTTCAAATTACTCGTACCAACACCGTAACCTGTTCCTAGATGGTACCTACGTAAACACTTTAATGTCTACTGTATCGCGGTGCTAACTGTTACCTCCAGAAATATCAAACAATCGGACAGTTCCGGTTACCAAACATAATACGAGCTTCGTACAACATTATCTATCGTAACTAATCTTTCTATAAGTACTTAAGAATCATACGCGATCCATATGGCAGCCAAGGTTAATTGATCCTGAAGAACATCGATATATCCTATTCCGACACATATCGGTAGTAGTTTCCATGCCTACACTTGCATGTAAAATTTCTTTAATCAATCAATGCTTCACAACGCGTTTTATGTTCTTTTATCTTTTTGTTTCATCTATAATGGGATTTTACTGTTACCAAATAAAGTAGTTCCTAAATAAATAATTTCGTCCAACAAGATGAACGATAAGAGGTAAATTAAAATTATAGGTCAAATAAAATTATAATCCGGTAAAAGGCGTCAAGCATATGGCGCAA
This sequence comes from Bombus huntii, assembly GCF_024542735.1. Classification (NCBI taxonomy): domain Eukaryota; kingdom Metazoa; phylum Arthropoda; class Insecta; order Hymenoptera; family Apidae; genus Bombus; species Bombus huntii. Next base: position 10,925,576 of record NC_066248.1, on the reverse strand, counting down.
AGAGCATAGAAAAGAAATGGAAGAGAAAAAAGCACACAGAAAGTATACTGAAGGTTAATGATGATAGGTTTACAGGACACAAGAGAAAGAAAAGGGTGAAAAAGAGCGATACATCCCGTTATGGGGTTACTGATGCCGATGCGTCCTGGTTACCTCGTTATTTCTCCATTCGACCGAGGTCAGTCGTTAATACCCCTTCGCTCCTGGCGTTGATGGGTCAAACGGAATTCGATATTCGCCTCACCCTTCAGGTACGAACCGAGAGTTTCGGCGACGAAAGATTTTTAATCGCTTTACGAAACGGCCTATGGAGTATCTCGCGATGTATTCGATCGACTAAATACAGGTTGAACAAGGGATGATTTTGATTTATTAATTTTCACCGCATTTAACACGATGAAAATTATTCATTGGATGTATTAACTGACTCGAGTTGATTATTTAATGTCGATAGACTATAGCTACAAATATGCGCGTTTAGTTATTGATCAAAATTTAATCCGAAATCTAATTCTTGGTCCTATCGTTATATTATTTCACTTGAAAAAATAAGGTATATTTGTCTCCCTCTGATCGTAATAAATTTATCTCTGCAGCAGGTGAATAACACAAACACATAAATAGGATGAATTTATATACCAAGGATCGAACTTTTAGAAACTTTAAACGCTTAGTTTCACGAGAAACGAAAGTTCTGGCATAATGATACAGGAATACCGTTTAGAGAGTATCGACGCGCGGAATTAGTTGGGAAATCGATGTCGCATTGTCTAAGTTCGAAAACGAGCCGGCTATTATTAACCTTAGAAGATAGCTACTAGTGTGACGAGATAGAACGAGGTTATCTCAAACCATTCTGACGTATGTATGATTGGAATTAACGACGCTGGTACTTTCGGCGACGATCGGAAGAAACAATGCCGCTGTTTATAAGATAACGATTCTATTCTGTTATCCGCATACAAATTAAATAAATCGAACAAATCATCATATGATACCAATTATTTCAATCGTTACGAAGATACAAAAATTATCCTACGCTACTTTCAACCAAATTTCCCTAGCCAAAGTGCGAGTAGATTATGCATTACCTAAAAATGCAGTAGCGTTTCAAATAACTGAATAATAATCTCAACATTTCTCGAAGGACTAACTCGTATCTCGCGAATACACGGTAAACAGCGCGTATCTGTTGGATAAAGTATCGCAAGAACGGATTTACGTGCACGCATAGTAACAAACTATAAGCGTCGGAGTTCGCCAAGAACATCGGTGATATAAAAAGAAGGGGGGAAAGACAGCAAGAGAGGGAGGGGAAGAGAGAGAGAGAGAGAGAGAGAGAGAGAGAAAGAGCCCCAACCCAAACCTTCTCGTCGACTTGAAGATGAAGGAGGATAAGCGACGAGAGACGATAGTGAAGTATCGCGGCACGAGCTGCCGGTTAATTAAATGGAAGTTCCGCGCCAGAAGCTGAGGCTAAGGAGGCAACATCCAGTTAGTCGAGTCCTTGGTGTTCGAGAGAAAACTGTAGGAGGGGAACGAGGGAAGAAGAAGGAAAAATCAGACCGAAATGGAACGATACCTCGTGGAGAAAGTGGATGAAACAGGAGGAAACGACGAACGGGACGGGAAAGAAAAAGGAAGCAACGAAGAAAGGGAAACAGAGAGCGAGAGATGATTAAGCGATGGTATATCGCGTTCCACTTGGGTAAATCGCTGATTGGAGACGCGGAAATGGAATCGAAGGACTAGAAGCAGCGAGCTATTGAAATTGAAAGGGAAGAGGAATGACGCGCGCAAAGAAAGCCAAAACGATCACAGGGAAAAGAGCAAACGGAGGGATTACGTTCGCAAGAATAAAGAGGAGAAAAAGTGTAATGGGAACGATGTTGGGTACGAGCTATTACGATACGAACAGGTTGATGACAGTGACGGCAGATGATGATAATGATAATGGGTGTGGGATGCAATCGCGGGAGAACCGCAACGATTTACAGGCTAGCTATTTATATCGGGGTCATTCGTGACGAAAAATGCTCGAGCATTCGTATTTTTGTTCAAGTATTTCTTTTCTTTTTTCCTTTGTTACCAAGAGGTAACAAACGGGATTATTCTGGATACGAAATGTACATTATATTAAAATGTATTCTTGATTACATGAAACGATACGATGCTTTGTATTCTATTCAAATAATAGCTATGAATACCTCGCTCACGACTATGTCGAAAAAGTGGGACAATCGTAAGCAATACGCCTCCAATTTCAACAAAGACTTTACTCCGTAAAGGGAAATCCGTTGTACGAGCCAGCGATCTTAAGATAAAATTAAATGACCACTTTAAATCGGCCGCCTTTTATACGCCAGCGTCTGAACCACGTGCACCGTGGGTACTCCATTACGACAGCAGGTACAAGCTACAGATAACAATTCGACTCGTGGCGACCGCTTTCACACGCCACTATTGTCAGTGCAATCCCACGTAACGGGACGCAAATCCGGATGTATAGCGCTATGATTCTTTTAAGCGAAATTTCGTTGGTTTAGGATCACCGATGCAAAGTCTAACAAATCTAGAGTCATCCCTACTGGATTTCTCGGTTCCGAGAACAGTCACATGCGAACTCATGAATTTGGGATCAAATAGGTCGAACTTTCATAGATCAGATATGACTTTTGGATGCGCTTTGACTAAGACTTATATCTATCGTAACAAATTCTTCACAAATTTGAATCATTCTTAACAAGTTTTAAAGATCACCGATTTCTTCTAAATCTTGTTATTTATGCTCGTATTTACCGCCGTATTATTTAGGTTATTAGCAACGTAAAGAGAAAACAAATTTTACAATTTGCTACGTAATTTGTGACTTAAATATTGCAGCAATTCTTGCAACAGTCTTGTGTCTTTTATTAATTTTTTGTGCTTAAGGAAATATGCTTCCTGGAGTGCAAGATAATGTGTATCATTGTTAGCGCAACTTTGCACAATTTGCAGAATGAGGGATCTTCTTTGCTGAGAAGATCTTTCTTATACATCCTATTGTAATTCGTGCGTAATTTATCTAATGGAGAACATATGAATTTAATCGTGATGATCGAGAAACGAACGATCTATATAGATTGTTTCGATTTAGAATTATCCAATTCGTTTGGAAATGTTGGGATGGCAATCAACATTTTCAAAATTTCCCCTCTTGTCGTGTTTAATATTATAAACGTAAAGCGCAGTATAAACTTTATAAAGTCGACGAAAAATAAACAAGAAATTCAATGGAAATAACGTTCGCGGTAATTGTTCCTGTTTGCCTTGACGAGCGAAGATCGTCCATTTAATTCACAAAATACTAAAAATTTGTCGCTCCGTCGACACAAATAAACGCTCCAAAACTCCACTTAATCAACACATTGTGAAAAGAATTGAATTCGTGTCACAGACGTTTAGGATAAAATCGATCAATTTATCTCAAATGATATTTCTCGTCGTATAGAATGAATATTCTTGTTATCGGAATTTATCACGGGCGTCAAAGCGAAGGAAATAAAATATGGAAAAATAATCTTTCTATCCATATTGTTTAACAAATTTAATTCGATCTTTCCGCGAGCTACTGCGTATTAAATATTTTTCGCAGCTTTCTGATGCGAGGCTTCCCTCTATATCATCACTACTCAATGAATATTTATGCCAATTCACATTTTTATAAATATCCGCGGTTTAACCACAATAACATTATTTAATTACCATTAATCAGCATAATATCAAACATAACATAATAATATGACTATGTTTATCGTATAATACATTCGTTTCTACATTGCATAGTTTTACATTTTACAATGTAACGTTTCCTCGCCCGTTATATAAACGAAATCAGTAACCAGACGATCAACTTTTATCAGGAGTGAGTACTCAAACCGCTCAAGCAGTTACCAGGTTCTATCCCTTAACCACTGCCGATAAATCAACGCGGGGATCCACGGAGTTTGGAAATGCTTCCATACGTTCCTACGAAATACGTTTAAGAATGCAGTCGAGAGAGTAAATCGAGCTCTCTCGACTTTCCTTCACTGGTAGCCTTAGGTAACTGTACGCGAACAGCCGTATCGTGGACAATGCCCGATTCGGCACGCACATTTATCCCTTAACGATTTTAGAAAGTCACGTTGACGACAGCCACGTGCATCAACGGTTCGTTCCCTCTCTCTCTCTCTCTCTCTCTCTCTCTCTCCCCTCCCTCCCCCCTCTCTATCTCTATCTCTCTCTGTCAAAGGACGTGTATATGACCGCTAATAAACACCGCCAAGGATATACGCAGGTTAAACGTCGCGGAAGTTACCAGCAGAACTAGATCGGAGAAAGGACGAAAAAGAGAAAGAAAGGGAGACGGAGAATTTCATTTTTAAGGCCGATAAAGTTTCAGGGTACGGTGAAACGGAGAACTGTATCGACGTGCCGTCGATAAATCGATCGAATCGAGAATGGCTGAAAGCTCCTGTCCAATTAATCAATTTATGGAGCCATCCTTCGCGTAACTTATATTTTACGATCGACGTGAAGCGAGCCTCGATCAGCTGGATGTTATAGCATCTACGCGTTTACGTTTACGATGCGATCTCGCGTGATTAAGAGACGCGTTACCAATGCACGTTATAGCGATATTATCGCTATCCAAGGGGATACTTGGAAAAGGCTTACTTTGGGACGGTGTAAGGAGTGAAGAACGTAATGAATATGTACATAAATAGATGTGCGAGAGGTAGAGACATGTATACAGTGACTCGTGAAAGAGTTCGAGCATATGTATACATCTTTTATGAATATATTATCCGTGTTGTACGAAGCATCTTGAGTTTTCATTATCGTTGTAATGGAAACCGGCTATGATGACTGTATACCTATCGGTAAGATTTCAAACCAATCTAAAAGTGTGCATAAAAGCTACAACAGATTTGGTATAAGTATATAAATAGTTGGTAGAGATCGCAATTATCTATTAGTACGTAGGCATGTTTAATGCTTCGCGAAGATGCATTCTGGTATACTCTGGAATCTCGTGGAGCGCGAGAGTGAATGAAAATCGAATAATAAGGATGATTGCGAGTACTATGCGTGATTGGAAAATTGCCTACGAGATATATTTTGCTCGCTGCGCTTCTAATCTGTAAATGTAAATGACCGATTTGTAGATACAATCATTCCGACTATTTTAAGGTTGTGACCCGGAAGGTGATCTTATTACAGTGTAAACCAACCAAACCTACATTCCTTCCGTTAACCAACCGCAGGCAGACAGTTACAGACAGTGTATATGAATATATGCGTGTGAGACGCGCGTTATGAAAGTATGATTCCAAGAACTTACAAATTTTCGCGATGACCGGAAACATCTATAATAAAAGACGACCCTAATATAATATAAATTCTGATCTATTTTCACCCTCACTCCTTCTAAACGAGATACTTCGATCAATTTGGCATACAGAAAAAGAGATGTTAAGAAAAATTCAAACCATTAAACAAGAAGCGTGTGCATCAATTAAAATGTCGTAAATCAAATAAGGCCGTCACCCTACGCACGATGCAATTATTTACATTCAGCCAGCCTTCGCCGAAGGAATAACGAGGATGTTCGAGATCGATGACGAAAATGTGCAAATTGTGTCACATCAGTTGATTCGTTCTACTTAAATCACGGCCTCGATGCTCTCAATCCTGTTCCCTATTGGATACCGCTCTTTATATTTTACTTTATATTGATATCTTTGCGGTATTTGTGAAATATCTTTTTGGCAAGTAACAGATATCAATCTTTGTACGAAAGGTGATATTTATTAACCGCGTGGGATATTACGGTGGTCGAAATGAATTCGCAGCGTTCAAGGGGAAACGCGAAATTGGTTAATACTATTTTGCAACGGACAAAATACTGTCGAGTCGGCAGTATTCCAAGTGGCGTCAGCAGAGGTTGAATTAATCCTTACCGTCGACTGACCAAAGTGCAAGCAGAAATATAAATTGTTTCCAATCTGCTTCTCGTTCGTTTTCCAACGAAACCTGAAAAATGAACTCTATTGAAACTAACTATGGGATAGCTTCCCCTCGATAAGATAGCTCTAACGTTTTCTCATATATTTTTGACAGCTTAATTTTCTCAGTAGAATTCGCTGTTACTCTCACAGAGAAAACAAACTTTTAATCGACTATCAACGACTCTTTTAATATTAAAAATACCAAACACGTTAGAGCGACGAGGTTCGGACTAATTGTACATAAACAGAATGCAAATACTGAAAACGTACAAGTTTTTGGTGAAATCAAAGTTAATTGTTACTCTGATCACACAATTCGGATCTACTTGAATTAGAATCACGTGCACACAGCGTTTAGTTAGAAAGTATGGATCAGCGGTTGTAGCGTTAATCCCAAAATACGTTCTCGAAAGAACAGCAAGGCAACAGGTTAAACAATTCACGAGCAACACCGGCTAACAAAACTGCGAAAAGAGAAAGCTCGGAACGCGTTGCTCTACAAATCGACCACTCTCGTAAACGAACCAGTTCACTCGGAGCGATCGCTATTCCGTTTCGAGTTACCGAATCCGCAAACAAAAGCAAGAAACAACATGAAAGAACGAACGAAAGCAACAAATAAAGCAGGAAGAAATGGAAAAAAGGGAAGCAACGGTTGAATTCGTCGATTTTGGGATAGCCCGTGGCCCCTTAATGGGATTAATAATAGCGGTGAGTGCAGAACTGTAGCACGCTGCGCTGATGCGATGTATGCACGTAGAGGCGGCCAATCAAGGATAAGCCGGGTCGAGTGTGCACGCAAGCGCTTTGCCATGCGCCAGAACGTGCCACATGGCCGCCACCTTGGCAATGCGTTGACCCTAAAGTAGCGCGTTACACCACACTACTACGCTGTCTCGGGCTGCGAGCGTCTAAGCTGTTGTTTCGAGAGCGATCGTACTAGGTAAGTACACTATCGTGCAAAAATCTACAGGAACTAACATAAACCAAAGAATTTCGTTGTATTATCGGCAAATTTAAATATTAATTTATAAATTTAAATTGTATAATTTATAATCTATTCAATCGATATGAATTAATATAAAATAGTATTTAATCTCAATTTAAATTTTGAATTTTATAATAGATCAAAATTATCACCTATTCAGTTTTAATATCATTGTTGAAATTGAACAAATAAATAAGTAAAAGTAAAGTAAAATTAAAACGAACGAATATCAATAATAAATTCAAATTAAAACGAATAAATATGAATAACAAAATCAAATTAATATATGTTTAAACTACAAGTACAGATAATTAGATTAAAAACCAGTATGTCGAAAATAATGAAGTATACCTGTATAATCAGTTTCTGTCTAGATAACAAAATTTGATACTATTCATTTTTACTGTTTTAGTCAAGAAAGAATCAAGTGTTAATAGGCTGCGGCTATCCATGCAAAATATTTTTAAGAGCACGAATAGAAAAATGCTACGTATGTAAGGATTTGTTTCACCTATCTCGTAAATGTTCTAACGAGTACTGTACTTGGGATATTTTATCTATTTTTTATATTACGCACGATAGCGTATACTGTTGCTCGTTTCGACACACGCACTCGTGCGCGGTATAGACAAAGACGAACAGTAATGACAAAGACTAACAAAGACGACATCGTGGGGGAAAGAGAAACGGTAAAGCAGTTTCGCGCGCCTCGAGATCGTCGCCAATTCAAATGTTGCTCTTTTTGAAATGCCGCGGTCAACGATATGCGCTCGCGCTCACGAGCTTTTCGCAAAGACGAGGCCACGCGCTGAACGATATTCTAAGATTAGGATAGCGATGCGTTCGGTTTACACCAACGGAAATACCCATGTTTCCCACGTGCGTCTGCCGACCTGCGTCCGTATGTTAGGAAATAATTCCGTTAGAATACGCCAATATATCGTGAAAGTTGAACAGCGACTCGTTAAAGATCAAGGAACGAAACAACGCGTAATGGATACTGAAAATCTGAAGATCCGAGGAACTAAAAGATCGAAATTAAAAAGTTGGGTTAATATAATCCTTGACGAGATAAATTAATATTAAATATATTTATAAATCATACTCTGACATTACGCGTTGCATTACTTTCGTTCTAACGCCTAACGAGACTGTCTTACTTATATACAATTAAAATTTAAACAAATCCTCGAAGAGTTAATAATTTCAATTATCGTTAAATACGCCTGATGGTGTGTGATTGTGCTTTATCACGTAATGAAGTATCAAAGTAAATATAGTAAATTCGTTATATAAATAATAAACAGATATACCGACGGAGAATAATATGGGGAAGATGAACATAAAATACTAACGATAGTGGGACGATTATCTTATCGAAAAACTTCTCCGGTATCAAACAGCCCGTTGTAAATCAATTATACTTGTTTACCATGTTACGCGGCGACCCTGCGGCAAACGCTGTTTCATCATTACTCAATTTCTGAACACGTTTACCATATAACCATATGTTCCCGGATTTCTTTCAAAACTTAACAAAGTAAATTAAAGAAACAGTAGTGCTCGTGAAATTTATAGTAGCTTTTAATATTTCAGTGGCAACGTAAAGTACTAAATGCACGATAAAGCGCTTAACACGTTCGCTAGCGGCATGACATATGTGTGACACGCGGCTTTTGTTTTGAGAACCCGACGTTATGCGATCAAACAAAATCTGTTCCGAGCTTAACAGGCGAGCTTCTGTTCAAATAAATATACGAATGACGGTCTTGACTTACAAAATAAATCAAAACTCGGACAGTTATCGCTTATGATAAAAGTAATATTGTATGCAAATATTAGAGATGCTTAGCTTTAACCCACTATGCTATTACTATGTTATCAAACATGACGGTGTTGATATGAAACAAATTTATTGTTTCAACGTTTCAATACTATATTTTCATATATCGTTCTCGTTATGCTTGTCGAAAAGTTCAATAATCTGCGATATTTGAAAAATACAAAGGCAGTAATGTAACAATTACATAAAGATATATGTATTGCGTACTATTAGTTAACACTCGGCATTAGTGTCGCGTCACTAGTTGCCATAATGTCAATAAAGTATTTACGATACTTATTTACGAATGAGACACACAAAACTCGCTGAGAAGCCAACGTGTTAAACTGTCGATAAACCAGATAATTAAAAAGCACTGAAAAAAGTGCTCGTTTGCGATCGAAAGAGCATCAACTCGAAATCACTTCGATCTATCCGATGCGTTTACACGGTCCCCGTTATCCATTTTAAATCGGAGCAGTCGTTCGTCCCGAGGAGCTATATCTATATAAGCGCGTGCCTGCTACATATTCATTTAGCTGGAAGTCGAGAAGATCGTAACGTCGAGACACTCGAACGTGGCGAACGTGGACCGCGAACGTTCGGACATGGCCCGCAAATTTTGATTTTTATCCCAAACGAAATCCAAATCCTCGATCAAGCGGCGTACTGTGCGCCATGGTGGCGCCAGATGAAGGCGACGGGAAGCAGTTTGAGAAGAGGCTTGCAAGAGAGAAGGAGAGATCGTAAAAGCCAGGATGAGAGGAAATATGAAGGGAGGAAGAGGAAAGAAAGATAGAAAGAGACGGAGGAAACGAGGAGAACCACCTGTAACCGCTTATCCACCGGTACTTATCTCTCGGTGTTTACAGATCGGGGATAAGATTACATATTCGAGATAACGCGCCGGGAACGAACGCGTTACCAAAGTATCGCGGCTCGTTTCTGACCGCACGCAGATCGCCGACCGTCCTTTTCTCGTCCTTACGGTAATGAACGGATAATATAAATCTATTATTCGTAGCAAGCTCCGATATTCCAGGGAATTGTTTTAAATCAGTTTACGCGAAAATAGATACCGATCGAGGAAGATATATTCGCGTGAATAATCGTTTCGAACCGTTGTATAATCGTGAGAGTAATCGTGAGAGAGGATTAATATGTCGACTGTGCTTGTTTCCGTGGAAGCAATTAGGTGAACAAGTTAATGGTGGAAATTAATATCAGAAACTGGCTTTTACCGCGACTTGGTCGTATTTAAAAACGATATTTTTATATACATGTTTTCTGTTTATTATTTAAATCCCATAGATTAAAACGATCCGTGTTAAAGTTAATTTCATTGAAATATCGATCGCGTCCGCCGCGTCTCTCTCGCCACGTCGAAATATAACGAAGATATTTCGAGCTCCGGTATTATACGAGTCGCGTTGTATAACAACTTCTACATGGGGAAACATGGAGCATCGAAAAACGTCGATACTTGCGTTTGCTTTGGCGTTACAAACGAAAATAGCCGAAACAACGCGATTGAATAAAGTTACAGTCCATGGGGAAATTAAAATTCGTTTCCATGGTACGGGTTTTATTCCGCCGCCTATACGTATATTTCGATAACTATCAGCGATTGTTTCTCCGTAAATTGAACACCAAAACATACAAAAATCTGACGATAAAAAAAAAACGATTCATCGCTTGGATTGTAACAAAAATCGTTGCGTTTCGTAAACGAAAATTTCAATCATAAATCTGTCCTCGATCACATACATGCGTACAACATACTTACAGATTTATGAAGTAGCTCTTAGTAATATGGATGATTATCGGTGATATTATTGGGATATTAATTATTTCAATATTCGGAAAATTGCTTTCAGGAGTAATCATCAAATAATTTGAGAATTGTACAGATTGTTTTGATAAAAGAATGAAAACTTTGGAATGGATAGTAAGGTGAATAAATTGTTTGATCTATTTTCAAAGGCCAATAGTACAAAGTAATAATATCGTTGACTAAATAGATCGCATGTAACAATTTCTTTTTTTTTTTTTTTTTTTAATGCTAACGAACTAATTACACAACGTGATATAACATTCCTCGTTACGCCTTGCAACTCCACCAAAGACCGAATCTACCAAGAGCTATAAAGGATTTCTCTTCTACGGAATTAAAAGATGCTTCTTTATCAAGGCATCAGCAGCGAGAAAAATTCGAGTTTACGTTCTCTCGGTGCGGCAACCAGTTTCCCTTGAAATATTAGAGAGGGGGGGGGCGCGCGCGCGCGCAAGACCGAAAAAGGACTCGATATCTTTACGTGGACTAACCGTGAAGCCACTAGCCCCGAGAACCTTCGCAGACCTTTCCTATGAGGTCGATAACAAATGAAGTCGTTGCTCTGGCTGCGTCCTTCGCGGCCCACGCAGATTCACAGCTCTCAGCTCGAACCAGCGCGAAGCAGACTCTTTACACGTATCGCAACTACGCTCTTATAGCTCGTATAGCCCGCAACAATGACCGGTGTGAATGAGCGCGTATACAGTACGAACGCAGGTGGGTGGCGCGGCCCATCGTGTAATTACGCGACCCCGCGGACGATAAAACGCGACGAAACAATCCTTATTCAGCGCCTGCGTCAAGGCGCCGCATTACTTTCTTGCAAACCTGAAAATCCGATCTCGGTTCACGTTCACAGGCTAAGTCGTAAGGATAAGACTAAGGGGACTCGTATCGATTTAACGTCACGCGTAAGGGTCTCTTCGAATCGCGTCTAAACGCTCGTCCCTATCTTTATCTTCGATTTAGTAGGTTGCTTCACTGTTAACTCGAGTGCTCGGTAGTAAACGTGACTCAGAACTAATAAATAAATTTGCAAACGCTTACGCGATGCGTGACTTATAACAGTAGACGCATATGTTTGTTCGTTGTACCAAATGTTATTCGAAGTATATCCATTATAACCGAAGATTGAAAATATTGTCATTTCGCCAAAAAGATTAGAATATCATGCGAGTTCTTTAAAGAAAAAGAAGGTAGACTTGAAGGAAATGGTTCGAATTCTATAAAAAATAAATGTGTATTCTCGGAAGATCATCGTAATCTTGACGAAAAAGGTTCGATCGCTTCACGAGTACCTTAATGAGAAACTTACGCTAAGTTCCTGTTTGCACTATATATACAAGTGAAGTGAACTCAAACTATACGTTGTATATTCTACTATTGTAAGTTCGAGCATTATTTTTACACGACTCGATTTTTTCAGATATCAAAGTACTTAGTTTACGACTATATAGGCACGTTCTCGGGGTATACAGATATACAACTATAAAATTCATAATTTCTTTACTATTAATCGTCGTTTATAGATACAGAAAACGAAACGTAACTCTTTACAGAATAGTAATCGTATGCCACGAAGCGAAACTGTTGTACTGACTGTTATTCATGAATATTGAAATCGAACCCAGCCGTAAACTCATGTATAATTCATTTATTCCTTGCTTACGTTAAATGACGAAGAAGAGAAATACATCGCGCAATGATCGTTTAGTTAGAGGGATAAATTGGAAAGATTCGACAAAGATCAATGTCTCTAACCCATATTCGTACAGTCGTTATCTGCATGAGTAGCGTAAGTACATATATCGCTCAGCTGATTCCAGACGCGTCGCGATAAGTCACCGAGATCCTGATCGAGTTTGTGTATGCATGACTAACGTAACCTTGAAACTAATTACCCACTGGCTTGTAAATAGCGAAACACTCGCGACGGTGACCGAGCAGGTTCGCATTCATTGACGCGTGCACCACGTCGAGAACGCCTGCAGCGAGTGCAAGAAAGAGTCAGCGACGGATCGATGTTCGTGTGGAGCGCACGATGCACGGAGTCACGATCGATAAGTAATTAAAATTAAAGAGCTTCACGGATAAGACGATCAAGGTCTACCCTGCTCGTTGCGTAAATACATCAACGATATCGGAATCGACGAATTACTCGAGTGATCGATGTCTGATACGACAATTAGCGGGTAACGCGAGCCCAAACGATCGATATCTGAGTCGCGAGAACGTAGCAACTAACTATACAATCGTCTATGTGTATAATCGTTCGATAGCCTTCCATGGTTGACAGTCACAGGCTACGTTAAAAATACACGAGTACGATTTTGACCGATTCATTGGAAATCGTTCGATTAAATATTTTATACCACAGATGTATTGTCTGATAATATAAAGTTATTGCTTAAGATAAGGGTTAATTCCTTGTATAAAGCAATGCACGTTCCGTTTCAATCTCCGCCGATAAAAAAATTGACACGAAGAATATGAAACGCTATTTTTAAAAAAAAATTAAATTTAAACGCGGCTTAATAAATCAATTAAAACCCACTTTTTAAACTAACGAACCTGCCACGAACAATGAATATCCGTTCCAGCATCATGAATGAATAAACAGAAGCGATCCGACGAACGACGGAAACAAAACGATCGATATCTTCTTTACAAACGCGGACGAGCGAATGGAGCTGAAATCGAGGTGGAACGCAAACGGGACGTTCCGCTAGCCCGCGCGAACGAACTGTGCGCCAGAATAGTGCGAAACGAAAGATACGCGCGAGATTCCACGCTTTTCGCCCGCAAGAATGTTGACTCGTGGAGAAAGCCCCAGGAAAGATAACCGATAAAGATAAAAACGAGCGGACCAGACATACTGTGTACTAGCGAATTTGAGCAAATCGATTTGCGTAACTTGACATTGCCGATCCAGTAGTTTTCTCGCTGAGCTTAGCACGTGCTTTTCTTTGTTCACCCTTACTTGTTTGAAACTTACACACGAGTCATTCCACGTTTTTCCGACGCACAATATTTTTGATCGCGGATGACCAAAGAAACGAACGCCAGGTTATTGGACACGTTTATTTTTTCGACAGAGAGGGATAATCGTCATTAGAAATTGGATACGGTCGATCGTTATTGAATTCATATTTATGAATATAATTAAAAAGAACATAGGCAGAAAATTATTTTACCTACAACGTATCGAAAAATATTTTAGATATTCTATATATATATATATATGTTACATGTATTCTGTATATTTCTTCGTCTTCAAATTCTTCGTAAATACAGAAAAATTTGTAATCTGTCTTTTATGTTGCACATTAAAGTTATGTTTGTAAAAATATAGAGTGGTCAGTTTAATTATAATTGAGAGAATAATCGTTTATCATGTTATGTTGATCGCTCAAAGTTACGAAATATGCCATTGAAGAACATTTTAGTATTTTTTCAGTGATAAGCTAAATCAGTCTTTAAACATCGTGGATACTTTATCTAATAGGATTATTCAAATGATACCACGTTTACGAGGCGAAGTTGAGAAATGCAACCGGCAATGTATATTAACTTGCGACATTCGTGATTTTCTTTTTTTTTTTATCATCATTCAAAGCGATACGAGTTGAATTTTTCCGCTTGGAATAGATCGCTCGTTCGAAACAATAACCGACAGATTTGTATGCCGTATTTTTCGTTAACTAAAAATACGAAGGGCTATTAATACGAGTGTTCCCGTTGCCAGCAGCAGATTCCATTACCGCGGCAGAAACTATTTTTATTATTTCACGGCTGCCAAAAAATCGACGCGCTCCCCCGTGTATTTTCTCGTTGCGATCAAATTCACGCATCAAATCAATTGCGACCCAATCGTGTCATACGCGCAATCGTCCCGTTCGTTATCAATAGATTATCATGTTTCATGCTGGAGTACCGTGATATCTAGATATTAATACGCTGCACGACCTTACGATATACGTTTAGACGACTTTGCTAGTTCCTTTGTGCTACCGTCGAACAGATTACAATTTGCGTAAAATAGCAGTAACGATAGCTATCGAACACCGAACGACGATAACGATGTAGCTTGAGGAGAATCCCTTTTTGCTTGATATTAACGTATTGATACTTTAACGGGTGTCTTTGATATAATTATAATTAATATTTGGGTAATAACGTAGACAATCGCGATATACTATAGATGAACGACGACATAACGAACGAGATAGCAGCGATAACTTCGTATTGCTCGATATTGACATCTTTGCACTGTAAAGTTGTGCAAGACGGTTTAAGTATTTGCAAAAGGAGGAGGAACTGAGGACTCGAAATGGTAAATAAAAGAAATTAAAATTTTTGGTGTAAGCAATGAACATTCATTTAAAATTGACCGTTAAAAGTTATAAATAACGTGTTGCTAAATAAATTAATAAGTTAATCCTGTTCTAAATAAAACAAATTCATATTACATTATTTCATATCTTTACAAAATTTACATCGACTAACGTTTAAACTCATCAATTAGGTATAAAGAAAGAAAATCTAATAGCCAGTTAATGAGGAAAAATAGTTGGACAAATAATAAAACTATTGTGGCATCGGATAACGATGTGGAAGCGGGCATAGCGATGGATCGATCTGTATCGGTCTGACGATTAGCGTTAATGTGAACAGTTTTTAAATGGAAAGGTTATCGGAAAACGATAGTTAAAGCCATCGTCTATACTATACAAAGAGTCGCCGTAGGATTCTAGAAGTATTTAAGAGCGGCGGGGAGAGTCTTGAAAGCTGAGATTAAACGATGGAAATGTTGGTCAAGGGAGCAAAGAGTAATTTCTTTTATTTTTTCTTATTGCATATTTGACCCTTGTCTTATCATTCGGAATTAAATGGCCAACAGCTTGTCGCTTCTTTTCTCCCTTCGCGTACGACTGGGATAAGATTAAGAAGAAAAGAGATGAGAATAGTTCAAATAATATTCATAATTTACTGGTAACATTTTTATGACAATTCTACGGATTTAGAAATGATATAATTTTAGGGACACGTTGTGATTTTTGTGAATTATGAGAACATTCATTTATTCTTCGCTACATTTTTGTTTTATAGTTTACTCCTCGGTAGTTCTAGTATTACATTTTTTACACGAGAATAGAACTTGGCAACTAAGAAGATCCCACGACGGTAAAACAATGATTATAAGACGGTTACGTACGTCCAAACGTTCCGTGCTCCATTGGATTTCGCTGGAACACTTAAAGGTCCAAAGTGAAACGTAACAATGAGCGAATCGATAATGAAAGCTCGAAACCCGTAACAAGGATCGTCGAAAATAGCGCTCCATTTAATCCACTTCGCTTCTACAGGCTCCATAGTTGCTCCGGATTTCTCTTTTCTTTCAAACGTTTTACTACTCGCCCCTCCAATTATCATATTTAGGTGCCATATTTATACGCGTTAAATAGGCCTCGCTATTTCTAGTTCTCGTAACTTGTTATTTTTCAATACCTTAGAGGCAAACTGGATTTCTAGCGAAAACCGAATGGAATAAACCACTTTCGACTTACAAAGTCGCGAACAGCCAGTCGATAAACCGTTGACTCAACTTTCCATTTCGATGAAAATCTCCCCAACTTCAAACTTCTGTTGTGTATTTCTTGTTCCATGTACAATCGGTCAGCGTATAGTACAGCCTTGTTCCCCACGTCTTGATGCAATTTAAGACGTATCTCGTTTCAATTTTCAAACCCTTAGATATTTCTAACGAATTCATACCACGTTTTGTTTTAAGAAAATCTCAATTGAAACCTCAAACCTCTTGTAAAATTTCAACACTTTTCATCAGATACGGCATTGCAGCTATAGGTAACACCCACTTAAGCAGCTACTAAGAAAATCATAGACTGAGTTAATTTTTCGTGATCCCTATTCAAAACTATTGAGTGTTAGGTGGTGTTATGAAAAGTTAATATAAACGTATCAGCGTAAATATCATACGAACAAACTGAAATTATTAGTTAGGAAAATATGAAAATTTAACTAATTAAGAATTCAGTTTCTGCGAGCAATTTATCGACTACGGTGTACACGTATCGTGTCGAACACGACAGAAACCAGAGAAAGACTAGTCGTTTAACGGCAGCCAGTTTGCACTAAAAGCGTAAAGAACCATAGAAACGGGTTTACGTAACGTGACAAAGCAAAACAAAAAAGGAAAACAACAGGTAATGGTAACCCAACTTCAAAACCAACGAAGCGTCATAGTTTTCACGGAGCCAGGAGGACGAAAGAGAGGACGAAAGAGAGAGAAAAGTCAAGGTTCTAATTCCCGAGACGAGAACTTGCTTCCTCATTACTAGTACGATTTCGCCGAAGGGAGACTCGCAAGGAGGACAATAGAGATGGAACGGGATGAAAGACGTCTCGTGTACTGCCTACCTTTCTCTGTTCCTTACCGAATGTTGCATGCTACCAGGCGTAATTTTCCCTTTTCCATTTGCTTCTATCTCCTCTCCGAACTTTCGTTCCTATCTCTATTCCTGTCGCTATCCTAAGCAAATTGTTGTACGACTCGCTGCATTCCAACGATGCGCCGACGAAACGAGTATATCCCTTAGCCTCGAGATACATTTTACGCTTCTTATATAATGCAGCGTGTTCTTTCGCGAGTTCGCGAAATACGTTAGATAGCGGTATATCGAAGTAATTGGGCTTCCCGGGGAATTTATAATCGTATCTTTCGTATATCTATTTCGTATATCTTTTTCCTATACCTCGTTGTATACAACGAGATCTCCACGGAAATAACAGCAATTGGAAGGTGTTCGAGTATACTTGTCCCTATCGAAAATATCGTAATAAGATCGTAGGGTTTTGAACGTTCGAAAATAAATCAAACTTCTTTACTCGGCTGGCTCGCAAGAATGCATTGCTTTCTCCGTAAAGTGGAGCTCGGCGAATCACTCACGCGACTCCACGAAAAACACATCCATAATACGTGAAACGGCACAACGGACGATATGAAACGGTGTTCGTCGAAGAATAGCTTCTATTTTTATAAAAATTACAACCGTTCGATCGGTGCCGGGCCGGGCCGAAGCAACATCCAGAGAGAAAGAGAGAGAGAGAGAGAGAGAGAGGCACAGGAAAGGTACTGGTTGAATTATGAAGCGTAACGCCGCTACGAAACGGCGCTGATATTTCAAAGCGTCGCCGTGCTGCTCCCACGGATTTTACCCACTTCGATACCCGGACGAAACGACGCAACGCTGAAAACTACGAAAGTTTATTTCGACGCGAGTGGCATCGACACGATAATTTCTCGTTATCGTTGCGAGACCTCCGCATCGGAGCGTCCAACTTAACTAAAATCGATCGATCCATTGGACGACGCGGCGCGGAATTCAATCGAGATCGATCGATTTCGTACCGCGAGAGCCGCTCTCTCGACGAACGCTAATGAAATTAAAGAGAAATTCGAGATCCAAAGGCCGATTTTTCTCGCGGGAGAGAATTTATCGAATCGGTATCGACAGTTTGAAACGCTTTCGCCACGAGTATTATACTGGCTGTGGCAATTAGCCGCTAATGAAATTTTATTTCTAGATCTTCCGTTCAAGCGTTACGAAATCGCGACGGAGAACGTATTTGAGAATCACCAATCGATCATTATTATCACCAATGTAACCTGATTCGAGTGCTCAGCAAGGATTCGTTAAATAATTCATCGAGCTACAAGAAATCTCGATGTTTATCAGACGTTCGATATACGTCTACAGTCGATACAGAGTAAACGTTAGCACTGGATTCGATCGACTATCGAGCAACACGTTGCACGCGAATTAAGTCACGAGTAACGCGATAAAACTGAGATGCACGCTCCAACACCGTGCTGCATTGCGAAATGCGGCTTATTATAAACCGCGTAATGTCTCCACATTTATGCAAGGAACTATAAATATGTATATGTGGTTCAATGTATATTCAATAATGTAGATTTCTTTTTTAAATATTCCAAAACCAATCTTACGTTTATTTGGAATAAATCTATTCGGTTTGTTTTCTACTTTATCGCAGCGAGTAAGAGGGCACGTAATGTTTATAAATCATGAATTATACTAATTAGTAAAAGATAGTAAAAAATAAAATAGAATCTCTCGTTCACTACGGTAACTCTTTATATATTCACTAAAGCGAGGAGATCGTACTGAATGTTATATGCGTGAATATAATTAAATTGCACGTGTTTATGCATTCATGAAACCTCCAAAGCTCTAAAAATGAACTGGATATACATAACATGCTGAAATAAGCTGGATTCGTATCTGATTACGATAATTCTAAATCAATCTAAATCTAAATCAATCTAAATAAAAAGACGATAACAGAATACAAAACGAATATATTTCGATCAACAGCGTTATGTTTTCGGAGAGTCAAAGATTATATGCGATCTCTAACCTCTGCGCTGTACAAAGGTCAACCGGACTTCTTCGCTGCCGTCGACCTTTCGTGATTTTTGAATAAACCAAAAACAGATCCTCTGACAGACCGTAATTATCGTTGCCCGGACGGAGTTTCTCATGCTCTTCCCGTACGACGACGTGCATTTAAGCGAGAGAGGGCAAGGAGGACCTCGCAAAAGAAGCTGGAAACGCGTAACGGGTAAAGAGAACCAGCAACGAGAAATAAATAACCAGATAAAACGAGGTATAGGACCGGTGAGCGCGAGGCGGGCTGGCAGCAAAGATGAGTAGGAGGAGGAATACGGTGGGAGTTTATCTCGGTTACGGAGCACGTAGTATATACAAGAGGTAAGGAGGCAGAGGAGGCGGGGAAGAACGTTTGCTAAATCGATATTACTATCGCCATCGCCAGCGGCACGACCGTCATAGCCTCTTTCAGAAGACCAGCCCTGAACCAGACCTTCCAAGGATACTGGATTGCCCTCCGTCGATTATCGTTAATTCTTTTTCACCCTCTTACCCTCCTCTACCTGTCCGATCAAATCTTACTTCCCACCCTCCAAAAACGCAGTCAACCCGAATCGTTTGCGGCTGACACGACCGATCTAGTCTTACGTCACCGAGCTGTCGCGAATTTATCCTTCTCGTATCTTAAGAAGTTGTTTTTCTACGATCGGAGTTAAATATGATATCTAGAATTCTGCGACGAATGGTTGTCTGAAGTGAACAGTGAAATGGAAATGTCGTCGTTGAGACGAGGAAATATCATTAATTAACGAATGAAATACGGATGTAGAACTTTAAGAAGCTTCCGTAGAAGATCGTTCCAACCGTACAGATTATATCGATGGCCGTATTTTAGAGTTAATATTATCCTGATAATGCAGTACTAGAGATCCGGATACCTTACTTTTGGAAATAAGTAGGAAAATAAGAAAATAGAATTTCGACGATTGAATCATATAGATAACTTTCTTAACGTATCAAAATAAATAGGAAATGCAGTAACGATTATAATATTCCCTGGAAACAACGACGACACTGTGTATTCGGACTTGAAAAGGCCTCGACCAATTTGCTGGTTGACATCCAACATTTATGCATCCGTTGGATCGTGACGCGGACCGATAATTCGTGCGGGGTGGTTGGATCAAATTAGAAAAATTGTGATCAGGATGATTTACGAGTGGCGGACGAACGGTCGCGCAGACCTAGGGAGAACGCGCAAGAGGGAATGAAAGGTGGCACTCCGAGAACGGGGGTGGAAATTTATGGCCCCGCAACAGATGCGTCCCCAAAGGACGATATATTCCTTTCCCTAAGAATATAATACGAAAAGGTGGCGGATATACAACTAGCGAAACGCGGGACATTAACTTCTCGCGTTTCTAATTCATACAAAACGAGCATCCTCCTTCCGAACACACCTATATTTCTTTGTCTCTTCATTTCGATGATTAAGTGGAAGATGCAAAATATTTTATCGAATGGAACGCGACATGAACATGTGCACGAAATAACGAGATAGAAAATATCGGGAAAAGATAGTAGAAAACAATACGTACGATAAAATATGATACGACTGCACGCGTTTGAATTATTCGATCCTATCAACTGCTACGTTTAATACTACAATTTTAAAGATAATAATAACTGTACGCATTTGTCATAACTGTGTTTGATATAAGATAGCGGATATACAAGTGGCAAAACATATTAATACACACTATGTGAAATAATCAAGTTACATAAAATGTATAAATGCCAGATATTTTATAAGGGAATATTTTAAATCTGTAATTTAAATAACGTTAAATGAATAACGGAGAAGGAATAATCAAAGTTTATGTAATACATTCCTAAATATTCGTATCGATATCTTGATTAATTTCAAAGATATCAATTGAACAATATCATTGTCCATAACAAAGAATTTCTTCGATAAAATCTCATATTTGCAATTCATTTAAAACGAATATTCTTGTCCACAACGTACCTGTGTCATTTTCTTCTCCGTAGTTAGAACGATTAAATGCGAGGTGAACCAAATGCAAAACATCCTATCTCACAGAGCGTAAATCGAGCGCGTGCAAGATAGAAAATATCGGAAAAGTACATGGAAAAACGACACGCTTACATTACTCGGTTCTATCGACCGTGACGTTTGACAATACAATTTCAACGGTGATCATACGCGCTTGTCATCACGGCGCTCGATAAAATTGCTAGCAGATAATTACGCGATAGTCATATAGTGTCCTTGACAATAATCGTGTGAGCGTACGCACAGGCTCGTTCGTGGCAACGTACGTAGTAGCTTCCTGGATTGGAGCTTCGGATAAAATCAAGCCGTGGTAACTGTCTTGTCAAATTCGTAACGGAACCCTAGTGAAGCAAACCGCTCGCGTTCACAGAGCGGAAGAAGGAAGTTACATTCGCTCTGAGCGTTCCTTGTTGGATGAGGTAGCTGGAAAATCAGAAGTTACGGTGTTCGTTCGTCGCTTAAAGGTTACGTTTCATTGTAAAGGAGAAGAGAACGATGCGTCTTCTCGTAGACGTAGATCGATCGATGCGATACACCACCGTGATTATTATTCTCCGAAAAGCAAACTTATGAAATCCGTCCTGTTCACGATCGAACGATCAATTTAACCTGAAGAAACTTCATCGAACAACCTCTTTTCCGTGAAAACTCTGATCTTTCCAGCATCCCTTTTTCGGCTGGCTCGACGACGAAAACGAAGAGAAGGAAATGAAGGTAAAGGAAGAAAATAAAAGTAAACATTAGATCGATTCTATACTCGAAAGGCAATTAAGCCGTAGGAATTTTTGGAATATCAGTCGAAAGACCCACGAGACGAAGATAACTGCTCCTTTGTCGTTCCATGGTTTTCCCGTATATCCATCTATACGCCGCGACCGATCCTCGTCGCCCTGAATCTACGGCGTGGCTTCAAATCGTAAACCTACCACCCCGGGATCCCTCTCATAAACGAGAAGCATTGTGCTCGACCTAAGTTCTGCGAACGACACACGCGTGCATCGACCACGAGATGAGAGAAGAAGACTCGAGTTCCGAACAGCACAGGGGAGAAAAAAAAGAAGAAAACAGGAGAGGAAGGTCGAGAGGAAACCCTTGGACCTGTCTTTCGTCCCTCGCCACGGCATTCTCTTCTCGCTCCTCGTTTCTGTTCCGATCGGTCTTCCCGGGGAACAACGTGTTCATGGAAATTCGAAACAAAGTCCAGACAACTTCTATCATAGCCAGAGAATACCATTCGCTTCGAGAATCGATAACTTCCGATATTTCTGGCTAGCGAATATTGCATATGCAACGAAGATTCGATAGACAATTTCATATTTTACGAGAAATGCGTTTGTGAGATAAATTGCGAAAGAGAGAACGAATAACAGGTGAGATAAGGACTATCTTCGATAAACAAATAAACGAATAAAGACGATAACGAATAAAGGAGACGATGATACAACGCAAAGAAGAAAATCGACGAAACTGATCGAGAAAAAACGAAAAAAAAAAAAGTGAGAGCAAATCGGATGTATCGTATGTACATCGTTTGTCGGAAGCGAGAGGAGAAAGTCGATGTTCGTACACGGTCGCTTCGCGGCCAGACGTCCGCTGATATAAACGCATTTATAATTGTATGCGGCGCGCCACGACTGTATGCATTAGCGCATGCCAACTAAACTCGAACTAACTCGAGCCCCGGTGACAAGTGCCCTCGTGGACGGCGCAACTGCAACGCGGGGGACCAGTTATTACTGTCACAGACACGCGCGCCCCGCCCTTCCTGCTCCATCTACCCTGTTTTCAGTCCTGCTCGTCTCTCCCGTTCCGTTTAAGGTCCTTACCGGAATACGGAATCAACGGGACCACGCTCCTCCCCAAACTGAATCAACATTTTATCCGAATAACCGTTTCTTCCTTCTTCCATGGGCCTCGCCTGTCGTCTTTCTGCCAGATGCGAGCCATTTCTGCGCGTCTCTGAATTTTAAGGCTTAAACTGCCGACGATGTCTGCGGATGGCGGATTTTGGTAATAAACGACGGCAGAATATAGAGTTACAGAGTTAATTCTTCGATTACGGCTACGTCGTCGTTAATTCCTGTGTAGCAACCAAAATGTCACAGTTATCCAACTGACGCGTAAGCAGGTTTGAAATTTTGCCAGTTAAAAGTTTCGCCTTAATATTTGAAAGCTTTAATATTTAGCTAGTAACTGATGCGATAGTTGTTGTGGCATCACGTAAATGAAAATGTATAGACATTTATAAAGGTTAGGCATGCATCGGTTAAGGTTTCATAAATTTCATCTTATTAGTCGTAGCTTAAATTTCGGCGCCAGAATATCCAAAGTAGCAGTTTTATGATAACTTCGATAGAGAATAGTTAGAACAATGAATAATTGTTATTTTTTACGGATGTTGGAATACCGTGCTTGTCTCTCCTTTTTTTTTCGAAGACGAAGTTCACGGTTGAAAATCCTGTTTGATAAGGATTATGAAATCAGGTATCTTTAAGAGCATCGGTAACGAGAATACTAGTGTAAAACGTAATTAAGAATGAATGGAAGCATGCGAGAGATGTGTATCGTAACTGCTATTAAAATTTCTGCTGATTTACTTCATACTGGAGGAGCGTCCTTGAAATCAGGACGCCGTGAAAGGAACAAGCTCGAAACGCAACAAAACAGTAACGGTAAAATTACGATCCTCCGTGAGACAGTAACCCGGGGAACAATCGAAAATTACCGCGTGTTATAGATTGTTCCATCCAGCGGACGGTTTGCATGGAAATACGCGAGAGAAAACAATGAGAGAACGCCTGTGTCTCGTATTATTCCAACAGTCTGCTCGAGCGAAATGAAAAGACTGCACACAGAGCTGGAGAGTAGCGAGATTGAAAATCGAAGAAAAATTGTTGTTTCGTCTCGATGATTTCGTAGAAACGTAAAAATGTTCAGCCTCGCAAAATTCCGCCAATCACTCGATGCTTGCAAGTATCACGGTCATTGGATAGAAAATTGGAATTACTCTGTTATCGTTAATTACAATTGCTGTGATTTTTACATACGCGCGAACATATACAAACACACGTACATTACGATTTTTTTCCAAGAGAAATGACGACTCTAATTTGGTACTTTGTACTATATCGATATGATTATTCTGGAAAATTTGTGTCAAACGCCATCGAAACAAGCGTGCGAGTTGAAAGCGCATTAATCAACGAGGCTCCCGTTCGAAATCTCCGTTCGCGTTAATTACGCGAAGAATGAATCGACGAGCAGTAACTACCGTACACGGGCGGCGTGGCTCCGATAGAATCGTATGTAAATAGAGCGGAAACGTTCTCTCTTTCGAGGCAGCAGGAGCGCGCCAACTCGCACGTGCACACACGTCGATCACCACCAAGCGTCGCGTTTTTCTAATTAAGGCAATTTTCACGATCCCGTACGAGCCACGAGAACGAATCCGACGGCGATGCATACGACGACCTCGGACGATGCTATTTTCGCGACGACGATTTACGAACGATGACGCTCCTCTATTCGAGTAAAAGGTAAGAAGAAGAAGGAAGACGTAACCGGATATTTTTCGCGATTTCTGCTACGTAGACATTGGAAAATACGCGTTACGCGGTTCATCGTGAAACGAACGCACCGCGTTCCTCCTTTTTCACTACGTTTTTTTCGCGAAATTGCGATAAACACGACTTTCGTCGCAAAGTATAGGTGTTTACAGCGTGCACGATGTTCGTCTATTCGCAGTATGAATTCGCGCTAAGTAAAGTACCCAAACGATCCTCGATTAAAGTTTCAGTCGTCGGTATACTGTGTACGACGCAGTAGAAAAAGATAGAAAAAGAGAGGAAAAACGGCGAACGACGCAACGGCGGAACACGCCGTGCAAAAACGAGGCAAACACATTGCCAGAGAGAACGACTCTGTATTTTACGCACGAGGTTACACGGAGGGCGAGTACATCCATTTGTGCGTGTTTTACGAGGTGTGTTAAGGTGTGCGACTCTGCATCCACCAACCGGTTATCGATCACGCAATGCTTCCAGAGACATCGTCGAACCTTTTATCGAAAATTTGGAACGGTCTCGCGAAGACTACACACTCGTTCGACTCATTTCGTTTAAATAATTTTCTCATTTTTAATATTTTTTCTCACCGAAGCAAGAGTATTTTCTCATTCTTCCGTTATCGTATTACAGATTAATGGCGTCCCATGATATACAAGTTTGATTCTGTGTAAAGTTAAAGGTTTTCTAAGGTGTTGAAGCTTATATGACTGACGTAGTCCTTGCTATACCGTATAGGAACACGTTTAACACGGTCTTCGCTTTCCGAGTGCATCTTCGCGAGTCCCGGAGCCGCAAGAACGTGAAAGGGAGCAGCGAATCGCAGAAATTACAGGAAAACAGCGATGGAACGCGGTCGTCGTCGCCGGTAGACACCGTTACGCCGTTAGTCGTCCCACTTACGACCAGAACTCGATTCGCGCTCGTCAACAGAAACGAGCTGCCGGTAAATTTCATTATCTCGAAACTGCGAAAATCGAAACGACTTTCTCCCCAACATTTTAATGATTTACAAAATATTCCCTTCTTTTCTGCTCTTCTGTAAAATCTGACACTTTTTTTTACAAAGAAATGGGGAGAAAGGGAGAGAAAAGGACGGAAAGACTCAATTCCATACACTTTCGAGTCGACAGAGGCATTCGCCTTTCCCTCGAAGAATCCTAGGACCGCGATTCCGAGACTCGATCGATTCTCGAGTACATTTGGAGCGTCGCGCGACGAAATCGCTTTTCACGAAGGTACGATCGCGTTTCTACGAAATTGGCCGGGCTCAATCTCGAGAATAGACGCGTCCTCTCGATTCTCGACGCACGTTGCACGATACGCAGGAATTCGTGGAGGCCCGTGGATACACCGCTGGGACAAGTCGGCCCACCCATTGAGATCGAAATATCCTTTCCCTCTAGATATATGACGTTTACATCGTCACTCTTGGCACGCGGTTCCCTCTACCGATCCTCGCTCTGTCTCTCTTCACGACTCTCTTTGGTATCCGATGAAACGGGTTTCGCTCCCAACTTCACCGTGGAACTGTATAACCCACGTTGCCGCCGCTGCGCTCTCTATGCATTTTCTCTTTGCTACGTGTTCCTTCGTCCCACTGTCTCTGTTTTTCTCTCCTCTTCTCCGTCTGTTTCTGTCGCGAGGAACCTTTGACGCCGCGCCACCTCGACTAAGAATAATTGAACGATACGGAAATCTCGACGGAGTTTCTGGGAAAAATGGTCGGGTACCGGTGCGTAAAGCGTTTCTGATGTTAATATTCCGTGGGTTTTACGTCGGCAATGGGCGAGCGTATACTTTGGTTACAATAATTGGACTTCGTTTTCCATTTGAAATTTTAAGTGGAAGGAGCAAGGCAAAGTATTCGAGAGTCGAAGGAACTTTGTGGAAGTTCACGGAACAACCAATGGTTTTGTTTTATCTGCGTTCTACCTGCTATTTAGTTCTCTTCGTTGAGATAATGTAATTGAAAAGGGACTCGGTTTCAAAAATGTAGTTTAATGGAATTCAATTGCATTGCGCCGTGTAAACATTAAGTTTCTTCCGCTTCGTTTTCAGGATAATTCCAATAATCGTGGAGTACGTAGAGGGAACGTGAAATTGAACGTTATACGGCTATGAACAAGCTGCACGAGTCGTACGCTGTGAACGCACGCAAAAGGGTACCTTGTGTTTCGCTTTGAAACTACTCGGCTTCTATATCTCAAACACGATGGTCTTGAAAATTATGCAAAAGCCGATTCTGAGGAACGTTTGGTCTTTTCATTTATTATTTCATTATTAAATAACGAGAATAAGCTCTTTGATATGAAATACATAGATAATGAAAATGAATGAAATAAAACGAGGGGAAAGCAAAAAGAGAAGGAAAAGAAGACAGAGCACTGGATAATTTCCGACAAACAAAAATTTCTTAAATATTGAGTACACTATGAAACAATCGTTATTAAACTGCATGATTTCAACTGCATGCCAAAGACTTTCTTCAAACGTTAAACATTTTTCTCTTGATTGAAACTAAAGCGAGATTTTTATCGAAACAATTCGTAGATTGAGACACGGCTAATATAATAAACAACATGATCACACAATGATGCAAATATATATCATACGAATATAAATATATAGAAATATCTTCCTATGCGAAATCCACGAATATTTAATAATGCGGTTTTTTGATCATTACGAAGATTGGGAAAAGGAAAAAGATTGCGCGGGATGCAACGTAGAATCGCGACGGAATTTCGTAGAAGAAACAACTCGTACAGCCCGTACGTGAGTTTTCCTTTGAAGTAGGTGACTCCTGAACGAACACGTTCCGTATCCGTGAGCAGTTTGCAGACAGTTTGTGAACTTGGACGGATACGGAGGGAGTTTTAGAGAAACGCGAGAACTTAACGGACGGACGAGGCAGCCCTGCTGTTAAGCTAATCGTCACGATACCTTCTCACCTATATAATTCATATACCTCGCTCGAACGCTTCCATGTAGCGCAAACTTCTTCGAGGAATCGAGAGAGGAAGTACATCGTTCGGAATAATTGGAAGATCGTTCACCGAAAGCCGAACGTTCCGCGAAATTTATATTTTAACGAGCGACGACGAAAATTCATTTATGTCCATCGAAATAGTATATACAAGGCGCAACGTATATACGACGACTTATGGTTTCGGAAAAATAGTATCCGTTGGAAATATTGCAACAAGTAAAAGGTTTTAAAGCGTATTATTAATTGCACGTAAATTACTGTGAATTATTTTAATAATGGATTTTCATGACTGGCGAAATTACATACGTGTCACGCCAATAACGAAATACGATGGAAAAAGAAGGGAGAAACAGAGAAGGAGAAAAGGTGGGAAAGAGATGACGTACATATGTAACATGTTTTAATAAGAGCTTCC
This sequence comes from Bombus huntii, assembly GCF_024542735.1. Lineage (NCBI taxonomy): Eukaryota > Metazoa > Arthropoda > Insecta > Hymenoptera > Apidae > Bombus > Bombus huntii. Next base: position 10,897,421 of record NC_066248.1, on the reverse strand, counting down.
GTAAATTCGATATACGTGCTTCAAATTTTATCCCTTTCATCGATTCCGTTTCACCGCCGCACGTCGTCCACTCCCCACGCATTTTTTGTTTTGTTCGATCGGTTCCGCCCTCTAGCGCGATATTTATTTATTTCTTTTTTTCAAGCGATTCCCGTGTTTCGGATTACCTTTTACAGCGAACTGTTATTTATTAAAGCGATACGTCAGCCGGAATATATCGATCGATCGAACCCGACCGAGTATGCGTATATTACCATTGAGAGAACGCTTCGATGAGAACAAAGAAATACGATCGAACGAAAACGGAAAAGAAGAAACGGGAGAGGAAAAAAGGAAAAAAGAAATAAGATCGATAACAAAGGACAAGGAAGAAAAATGAATAAAAAGACGAGAGCAGAGAAGACATTGCAATCTATGAAGTCATTGGCATGATGAACGCATTACCTTCGTTTCAGTCAGTGACGTGTCACCCGTGGTAATAATTCCCAAAGGGAGGCACGAAGCTGAAAGAAAAGACAGACGGTCCTTCAGCACGGAGGAATTTAAAGAGGACCAGTAGAGGCGACGACGGGGTGACGAGACGACGGGTTAGAGAGAAACGTATTTGCATTTACATTGGCGCGCTCAAATCGTCGGAAAGAAGAGCGTGGAATAAAGGAAGCAACCAGGAACCAAGAAAAGAACTTTATCACGCCGTGAAATCGATTTTTAACCCTCGTCTCTTCTCCTCCCAATCTAGTCTATGATACTAACGGAATCATCGCGAACAACGAACCAAGAGACTCTTAAATATTAAACGAAATTTTGTAGCGTTTCAAGTAGGTGTCATAGTTCCAACAGAACACAACGAATCGTACATAATTATAATAATATAAATGAAAAAATGTTGTGCGTTTATTATTTCCTTATAAAACGAAATTTTCGGGACGACCTGATATTTCCATCTTCGGATGTTTCGTTCGTCAAAACACGTATCCGCTGTAATCGTAACCTAAGGCTTCACAGCAACAAAAATGCTAATTCTATCTATGCCTCGAAACAGTGCCGTATACGCGTATCGTCAAAATCTTTCAGATACAAGCCAGAAACAGTTGTTATAACAGAAACGAAACGGCGAAGAGGGTAAACAACGAGAACACGGAAAAGCAAGTGGAAAGAAAAAAAGAGAAGGCAATCGTACTGGACCAGGGGCGCGTTTAGAAAGCAACAAAACGGGGTAGCCCTTGATACGACAACTTTCGCCATTATTGCGGAGTGTTGTCGCACGAACGAAGATGAAACCCGAGAAAACCGAGATGGAAAAGATGGACAAAAGAGGGTTACGGATCCCTGGAAACACGGACAAAGAGAGATTCAGGCAGGTTACGAGGGTGGATAAAGCAAGGGGAAGACAAGAAAGATCGTAGAATTTAAGGGTTGCGAAGCATGCCACACGTGGAGGGAGTGGAGGGTGGAAAAGCGACTAGCGAAATTAAAAGCGAAAGCAGAAGTTGGAACGCATCTGCTCTCTTCTTCTTCGCCTTTGCTTCCATTTTCGTTACGTCCACGTTTCAGGTGGTCCGCTATCGGTCGTTAACCGTTAAACGTTGATATTCTGTCGGGCGAGGGCACAACACGGTTAACCTGTTAATCGAGCAAATCGTTTAATTGGTTGTACACGGTTGGTTAAGCGACGGCTACCTCTTCCCGAGAATACGAGGGAGAAAATTGAATTCGACCGAGGATCCTGTAGCTTTTACCGGAGAATTAAATTCTTTTCGCGATTCTAGTGACACGCAGATGTACAACATTTCGGGGGAATAAATAAATCGATATCTTACAACCAGACTCGTCCATAAAACTCCTATTAATTCGAGAAGAAAGTACTGGAAATCGCTGCTCGACCGTTGAAACAATAATTCTTCCTCGCTCTTTTCTATCCTTCTCTTTCGCTAGCTCGCGTACAGTCGTAATTTCACATCGCCGATTATATAACGGAGAAAATTCTCCAAACGGATGTCATTCTCGAGCTGCTTGCATAGGAGAGCCTGCAGCGATCGATAGTCGACTCTTGATCCCATTATCACACGACAATACGATTTCGCGCACGTTTGTATCTCATTAACCGAGAAAGAACGATAAAGTTAGATAACGTTTAACACGACGCGACGGTCAGCGAAACGTTTAAGTAACCGACTTAACAACCTCTCTCTTTACTCTTTCTCTTCCATCTCTGTGCACGAAGCGAGATTAGCCTCGCTCACAGTGCTCCAACTTCCTATTGAATCGAGACGAATACAATGGCCGATACGATTATCTTCGCCTGTCACGCGGTACGAATCGCTGATAACTCTGTTATCAGCTCGTCCTCGCTTAATGGTTATCCTCGTCCCTTCTCTCTTTCTCTTCCACCTGATCCCTAAGCGAAACGTTAATGAGCGAATTCACGCTCGATTATTAAACCCCGTTTCCGGGGCGTATCACGTAGATAAACAGCCAAGCTTCCACGAACCTCGACGAAACTAATTAATCCAGGCAAATCGAGGCGAGAATATTTAGAAGATATTCGAGAAACACAAGTTATGGGTGAGCTAGTCGAATCGAATACGTTGCTCGCCGGTACAGAAATTATTACTTTCGCGAGCTTACACGCCACATGTATTCTAACGACAGTTTGAAACTGTGCCAATGTTTACTACCATGACAGAATGTCAAATCAATTCACCGTTTGTATATACATAGAGGATATATATATATATATAGAAAGAGAGAGGTATATATATGACGGAGATGAAAGAACATCGGGATTTCCCGTCTGGAATGTTGGGAAAACCTCCGATACCCTAGTCCAGACTTTTACTATAGCTACACTTAAGTAATAAAAATAAAAAATAGTTTTAACGTTCCAATCTGGCTTTATGACGATGGGCTCGGGCTCGAAGTGACATAGCGGGTCACTGGACGTAGCCACGGTCACGGGAGGGACGTGTACCTGACAGAGGTATGGAATGATTATATGGCTCTCCTTAAAAAACAAAGATTGACCCGAGAAGTGGGGACAGGAATATATAAGGGCAGTTTCATTTGGATTACGAGTTAATTAGTTGGTTAGTCGTTGGGCGAATTGCTGATTGAGTTATCGAGAAAGTTGTCCGAATCGTGTATTACGTTGGTACTCGCCATCCCGTGGACCGTTAATTCGTTATCGAACCTGAATTCGTTGTCACCATCATCTCGACCATCCTATCGCCGCTATTACTCATAGCCTCTTGTAGTGTCCACATTTGTACCAATAAACATTAGCTACATTCGCGATGGTAAAGTAAGTAAAGGTTCATTGAACGCCCCCAAAATTCCAACCTTAATCCGACATATATATATATAGTTAAAACTTTTCAAAACGAATTTTTCTTGCATTCTTTTCATTACGTAAAAGATTCGAAAATTTGTAGAATATAGAGGTAAATGGATTGAATATCGAATAGATAGGAATATGTACATGAAAAATCAAATAACGTCAATATCAAATCAAATACACGCACTGTTCAAAAGAATTAGATCGCTTGTATAATACTATGAACGGTTCTGTTGCGTCAACCGAGCGAATAGAAGCGGAAATAACATATATATTTGATAAATTGACACGAAATAAGTATAATACTGATATGAAATTAATTTCGCTGAGAAATTAACTTCGCTGGAGAAAAGATAAAACAGTCGATTTCTGTGACATTTATAAATCTATGAATCTATAAAATACTGTTAATCATCGTTATATTTATTTATGTCTTTTATAAACGAATACATTCGCTACAAATGTTGAAGGAAAGCATCGTTATAATAATACTACGATAAAAATTAACGTCGAGGCAACTATTTAAAAAACATGTACAGACGCTTGGATTGAATATAAAAATCAAAATGTCACGTCATGCGATTCTCATAATTGTGTTGAACAGCGTCACAAACTTATACAGCGCATCGAAACTTCAACGTATGTACCAGATACTACTCCATTAAACGACAAAGTTACCGTCACAGGTAATCCTTCGGCTATGACATTCCGTAAACGTCAATCGTATTGAAATCCCGCAAACGCTGTTTCCGATCGATCTCCGAAAACTAAACTACCTCTCGGCCGTCGAACAATTCGCTAATTTCCGTGAGAACGATTCGTGATTCATCGGGATTGTGAGTGCGTTAGGCGGAATAATAGAAAACATACTAATAGAGCGAATAACAGTTCGTTAAGCCAATTGCATGCGAATAGAAAAGAATAGTGGAGCGAAGGTGAAAGGAACAGGGACAGGGACAGGGACGAAAAAAGGGAAGTGGGTGGAGGGACGATGAAAAGCAAGCAAGAAAAAAAGAGGAATGTCCGCTCAAAGGACCCGATCGTGTGGCAAGGACTGCTCGTTAAACTGGAAAACAAACTACAGGCCGGTCAGGACGAAGTTCGAGCGGCCAGAAAAACCGAAACGATACTATGCGCCGGTCTTTTATTTTGTCTCTCGCAAGCTTCGGCTCGCGATACGATATCGATACATCGTAACTTTGTATTACTTTATAAAGCAGTTTTAATTAGGACGAGGAGTTTGAAGATGTCGCGACACGATTAATTAAATTTAGAAGGAAGACCCTGATTTTATGTTAATTGCCTGTCAGCGTACTAGCAAATTTTATTAATACGCTATTATGTACGTTAGTATTCAGACTTCTACCTTACAGTGAAATATGTCCTTTGCTCTTATAAATAATCCAAATTCTGATTTTCAATGGTTAACAAGATTCGTTTAAAGTTTGGAGCAATTTATTCCATGTCCTTCGTTCAAGACGGTCGTTAAACCAATAAACCCAACGACCGGTTTATTCGCGCGATTATTATAGAATTCGAGAAAGATTTCACGGCATAAAGTCGCGACGAGTCGTGGCGGCGCGTTGAAATACCTCTTAATTCCAACAAATCGTTCCTCCGCAGAGCCGAGTGTGAATATGGACGAGAAAACGAAAAGGGAGAGCACGAAGCCGCTAAGATGGGCTGAGATAGTGTGGAATAGAATGGAATGGGCGCCGACTCCACGGAGGAATAACCTTATTTACCGAAGGACCCCACGATTATAATACCCCCTTTCTCTTCGGTCCACGTTCGCCTCTCTCGTCCTTACTCCTGTCTGCTTCTCTTCCCTTCTCAAGCGTAGTGATAAATCGTGGTAGTATCACAGACGTATAAACAAATCTTACTGCTTTCTCTATCTCCTTTGTCGGTGCCTCTTCCTACCGAATACTTTCGTCGCTTTACTTGCCCGAATTCGTGTGTACGTAATTCGAACAGCACCGAAATCGACCGATCAATCTCTCATGGTTATGCATCGATCGATTTGCTCGTGACAGGAGAGAAGGGAAAGTTTTTGCGCGAAATGCATCAGTCAGACTTTCACGCAAGCAATCTGTAATTTCGTGATTACGAGCATTGACATTGGGAAAGCATTGCCCTCGAAGCACCAGCAAAGCGTTGCCTTTTCGACGAAAAGAAACAAGAATAATCTACCTTTCTGTAGAACTCTCGAGAGATTAAAGTAAATTACGTATCGATGGTCGATAATATTATAGTGCGTTTAAAATAGCGCTCGATATTCTTATTTTTAAAGTAACAGTGCTACTCAAGAAGAAATCCATAACGCGATGCGATCGAAGGGAAGCAAAAAGAATTTGAGATTGCTGTAATGTATGCGAACGCGTTACGAGGTCGGATGAGAAAATACAGTTTCTAATTACGTAAAGCGTAGTAAAACCGATCGGGAACATAACACATACTCACACGTGCCAGCCTGACAACGAAATCATAAATTGAAATTAGTTTCCTGGAATATAATTTTCCACGAATGGAGCACGGGAGAAGCCCGACGATTTTTCCGGTGCTGGGCAGCTCCGCTGGGTTTTCCACGGTCGACGAATCCTTTATTGCGATGGTTTGTCCTACCGTCTTCTATCCAAACCGCTGACCCTTCTCTTTACCACCCTTGGAATCGTCCGAAAACCGGGATTATAGCACCGGAAATATCAATAGTCCCTCTCTCTTGTTCTTTTCCGAACTGTATTTCTCTTTTTCCCAAGGGCTAGAACCCTCGATTTAGGCAATTATGTTCGTTACGAATTCCCCAAATCGTGCCAATTAACAGCAAGAAATACATAACAAGTAGTGGGTTACTTCTGCTAGAAACAGCGCTCAATTAATGCCAGTTTTTTTTCTTTCTTCGAAAATGAAGTCTACCTTTGTTAATTTTCCGATTTTTATGTCACTTAGTAGATAAAAGGAAGTATTTCGATATAAAATAATCGAAGAAAGGAGTGATCTGATACATTCAGAGGTTATATTACTGTTCGATAAAAAAAAACAAAAAATGTAATTTATCATACCTTTATCATATCTTTCGTCTGTCGCCTTCGTATTCATATAGCTAATCCGACTAAAAGAGATTCAAAGAATGTAAGTCTAATATTTTTCATAATTTGAAAAGGAAGTTCAAGGTTAGATAGAAAATACTGTATACAAAGTTCTATAACGAGACTGTGACTAATTATAGCAACACTCTATATACATAAACGATATGAGTCACACGGCGAGATCTCGATCTATCAGGCATGACGAACGATTTATGAAAAAGCAAATATGCTTAGAAGAAAATATCGGGAATCTCTTGGACAATGGATATGGTCAATCACGGACTCCCCACAGCATAGGTCATTTTGGGACTACGTACACGTCGTGAAAGAGTTATCAAGCCGTTGTCAACAGAGCAAACGAAAAATTTCAGTGGCAACAAACGTTGGGTCTTCGAAATTTCTCGACAAAACGGAACTGCCATTCATCGTTCCATTTTCCACCCGCATCATCGACACTTCGGACGCGCGCTATCTATTTCGTGTCGCTATCTAATCATCCGTTCCGCCGATCCTTTACCCAAACACTTTTCAATACGCTCGATAAAGGCTCACGGTTCACGGTAAATATGTATATTCGACGGGAGGGAAGCAACAAGACCTCGTTTCCCGTTCGCTCTCGTCACGGCTACCCGTCACGTGAGGCGAAACACACTCACAGAACCATTTTTCACGGACATTCTCCGACGATAGACTGCGAATGCATAACAGAGCTAATAACGAACTAAGCATTGTTCATCGTCTAACATCCAAACATCCACTCTTTGTCGAGAGAATTCGTGCGACAAACTCTAACTTTCCAGTTTTCTTTTAATTTTACTTTCACCTATAAGAGCCAAGTTTCGATATGGCCTTCTAGATTTTCTCTTGATAGATATAAAAAGCGATATAATATCACGCAAGATTAGCGAAAAAAACGTTATACGTACAGGTGTTCCCAAAAACGATATGACAACATTTTTACGAATTTCTCAATCTTTGTGAGTATGTATAGTAATGTTTTACTGTTTTCCTCGGATCTATAGGTATAACTTGAAATGAATAAAGTATTCGAAAGGAAAATATCTCAGGGGATTTCAAATGCGAAGAAGAAGCGAGAAGAATGACCGAGTTAAAGAAATACAAATTCCTCTACTAGAATTTAACTTCACTCACAGTGTCCTTAAATTAAAGATATTATCAGCTATACCATTCTTCTTTTGACTCGCTCGTACATTTACATAACCTTACGTTCTAAGATTTCCTTCTATTCAAAGCTCAAAAGCTATGACACGAGAATGAATTCGGTCTTACAAGGTCCATGACCCCAAGAAACATTCACCTGTACAATATTCGTCCCCTACGGGTAAACAATTTCTCTGCTCGATATCGACCTTTTTCACAGAAAATAACACAAATACTTGCGCAGTCCGTGTTAAAACGAAATACATACCTGTCCGTACCTGTACGTTATTACGCATCTACACGAGCAGACACACTAAGAAGAGGAAGTCGCGCGTATGCAGTTCCGTCCCTACTATAAATCTGGTAGTTCGATGTCTCCATCTCTGCGACGTTCTATTTCGTCGTGCTCATTTTATTTCACCATTATGTTCTATCCTTCGAAACTGATAGCGAGACGCGCACACGAGCTTATATTCCCCGGCATAACGTTCACTTCAAGAGAGGAAGAGAGAGAGAGGAGGAGAGAGAGAGGGAGAGAGAGAGAGAGAGAAACGATTTACCGAGGAACGTCTGTTACGGTGTTCGCGCAAATTTGCATGAATAGCGTTCATGCAAAGAGAGAAGAAGAAGAGAAGAGAGAAGGAAAGACAGAGAGAAAGGCGGAGAACGCGCGGGGAGAAACAGTTAATGGATTGACACGGTGGATCGCAATTAAGTTAACGGTTGAACGCAATTCCTGGATTATTTCTGGTGGTTCGAATACATTATAAATATCGGAATATGAATTCTGTTAATGAGAACTGACGCGGTGTGTAACGCGCACGCTCGTCGTGTTTAACGCCAGCTATTCGGCCGGAGATTAAGCGACACGAATACGTTATCTCGTATAAGCTGGGCGTTAACAATTCATTTTACCTAGCTAAACGAGGATCTTTGTTACGGAACCTCCGATCAAAAATCAAACAAATTTCGATTGTATTTCCGTTAAATGGATTATGAAAGTAATTTGCGAAAGTAATTCATCGAATTGACACGTCGAGATAACTTAAAATTATCATCTGCCGTTATTTCAACTTAATTTAATATTGTTTTAGCAAACTTTCAATTACAAAGTAGAAAATTACACCTGTGGATAAATTTCGTTTCATTCTTCGACGATTCTTACTTATTTCATTTGCGGCACAATGACCAGACAACAAATGGTTGTGGCTGTTACGTAATTTCAGAATGGAAGCTGCGGTATTTGAGAAGCAAAACCTGTCCGAATTATTTAAGACAAGGTAATAACAAATGCTCGAAGATGAAACAACGTTACAACCGAGAGATAGTATCGAACAATCGGATCGATGGGTCAATAAATTCACCCTCGGTTTTCTTCCCGGTCGTTTCAGGCGTTTCATGAAAAACACGAAACGAATCTTCCCAGATTGGATCCGTTCACTCGAGTTCCTTCTTTTAAGAAACTCTCCCCACCCACGGGGCATTGCCGTACCGGCGTATCCCCTAGTTGGGCTTTTCTTGCCCGACTTTCGCGTAATAACCGGAAGCGAGAAGCGAGGGCAAAGTGGATCGCATCATAAATCTGCTCTACGCTTAACAATGGAGAGCCTTCGTCTCTCGTAAGTACGATCAAAAGAAGTTTCGCGGAACTGGCTATCATTATGATAATCCGTCTACTATCCCATAAAGGTTATAAAAAATGAATCGCATACTGTATTTTCAACCTCGACACTTCTCCTTTTGTTCCGTCGTCTGGACGTTCCGCAACGCTCAAACGTTGCTATGTACGTTTATGATATCGCTCTCAACCTTATGTAAATAGGGCGAGACGAGTTAAGTCGTCACTCGAATAACAATGTCTTTGTTTCAGTCTTTCAAACACCAAACTGACTTTATTACGTAAATATGTACACGATTAATGTTCGATTCTCAAGAAACAAATGACTTACTTCCATCCATCGCAAGCAGATAACAGAAGTAATGGTAAATTATAAATGGGTTGCTGTGATTAAAGAACGACCTGCTTAACAGCTTAACGTCCCTATATCCTCGTGTGCCTTTGTCTAGGATGAGAAAGTGTATAGGTGAACGTTTAAAATCGTGGGCGTCGGAATCGACGATCGTATCACAATCGACTCGCGGACGGACTCACATATGCGTGTTTCTCGCGTTTTACCGGAGAGTAAACCAGCGGATATCGCTTCCCGTCTCCATCCGTTTTCATGTTTTCATCTCCGTTATATTTACAATAATGAAAAAGCGTGCAAGGGTGAGGAGGATCGGAGATGTTCCAGAAATTTTGAGGAATATCACGTCGTTCTTTACAAGGCGTTCAGGTTGCCTCGTGAATCACCCGAAAAGTCGAGGCTATTTTTCAAAGCGAGCGCAGGGGACACGACCGTCTCGAAAAACGAGCCGCTCGAATGCTTCGTTCCCAGAAGAATTCCGAAAGAACGGCAACGATAAACGTGCGACACTCGACGATTTTTTAACGCAGGAGATATGAAAAATGCGAACGGAGGAATTCCTACTGCGACGTATTACCTTTTACGAGTACTTTATATAGGAAATGCGCGCGCGCACGTTTAATTAAAAACATATTTCGCGATAGAAGGGTACCGTTTCTCGTGTATTAATTTGGATTTTAAAAAACTTCTCGCTACCTGCATCAAAGAGAAAATACTTACGGTTGAAACAGTCCACAGTGGCTCCGAGCGAATTAGTTGGATTCATTTACGCCGAACCGATCAAGGTAACCTTCGACAACCCGACAGTTACTCAAGGTTAATGGATACGGCAAAGAAGAGCCGCTCCAGCGATCTTCATGGAACGCTTCGACAACACTACTGTAACACGTATTATTCAATGTATCTACCATCGGCCGCTCCTTCGATTGAACTTTTGATACGTGCAAGGACATTCCATCGTTCCTCTTCTGTTCGCAATTCTCTTTGTGCATCATAACCCTTCTTTTCGATTGTACAGGCGAGCAAAAGTAGAAATGATAAATGAAGTATTATTGAGATCGAATCTTAATTTGAAAGAGATCGAAACTAATTTATTATATTTTTACTCCAAGAAAAGCGAGTTTTCTATTTGGCTGAGCGATGATCGGAATTAGATACAATGGACACCTTTTCGCTACAATATGAAAATTAACACGGAGAATATTCTTTTCCTACATTCTTCGTTTTTTACAAAGCAAACACGAACGACCACTTTCCTCTTTCATGCACATGAATTTATAAGCATCTGAAATGCTGTGCGCGCGTTTCTATGCAAAAAAGAAGTTGCTAGAAGAATGAAGATATACGTTCTGGTATGAACGTATATACATTTGGAAAAAGGATCTTTGGTCGCGTGTTCAGCATTACTTGAGCTAAGCCGACGAGATTTATGCAATAAGCTGGAAGATGACGTCGTCAGAGGAACGCTCATCCTCAAAATCGATATAGCATTTTCTATCCACATTTTCACACATCTGCTTTTTGACAAATGTTTTCTTCCGAAGAACGAATCGATTTTATCCGAAACAAATATACTTTACATTCCCGTTATTGCTAGTAAAATTTGCTTAGTAAAAGGCGTCAGGATAATGAGTTGGTTCATCGACGCTCCAAGAAATTTTACTCCTGAATTTCTTTCCTTCGAATTTTTATCTTTATCGAGAAAAGTTTGAAATATTTAAATTGACAAATGATTATATAATAGAATAAAAAAACATCAACAACTCTGGAACACAGTAACAAGATTGTCCTTAGACATAAACGACCCAATTTGTCTATGACCTACGGAAGAATATATTTGCCTGATTTGGGCTAAAATTAAAAGAAACTACTTCACCTCGAGTGATACGAGTGACGAACATAACATGACTGAAATTGGAAATTTTCTGAAAAGTCCGTCAGACGCTTTCAGGGGAAAATATTCACCGTCATAAGGGAACACCATTAACGTTTGCCATTTCGGCCACGATTTTTTCTTCGTGGGTATTTTACGAGGACACTAATACCGCGCAAGGAATCATTCCGTTGTGCGAACGTGTACGTGTAATAAAAGATTACAAAGATCAACGTATACATTCGAGAAACCCGGTTTTCTTTGTGTATGAAAAGAGCAAAGGGAGAAAGAAGGAGGCCAGGGAAATTCTCCAGACGCCAGAAAAATGTCCTCACAATCTGCAAGCAGGTGTTGGGAATGTGACCTGCGCTCGTCTTTTCAAACGAACCTTCGATGCACTTCCTACACCTTTTGCAAGTGTGTCCGTGCGTGTACGTATAAATGTGTTTGTGGCCATGTTAGAATTGTTCGCATCCTGTCGGAACGGAGTTAATACTGCGGTATTTTCTGTCGAATGTTTCACAGTGTGCAGTATGTCGTCGAACGACAAAGAAATTTGGAGCGACACGAGTCACCAATTGTTTCCAGCGGAACAATCGCCCGGTACAGACGCGCAGTTGCTCCTTTCTTCTCTTCCATTGAGAAATTAATCACGGGGTACGCGATAAAAATGCAAGGTTAACGTCATTCGTGTATGCGATAGATAAGAAACATACGGCTCGTTTCAATCACACGCACAAAAACGCGACGTCGTCGCTAGAAGCCAGCTTAATTACGACCATAACAGCTCGTTCATTCGTGCTTGCGACGTTCATTCTTCTTATTCTGTTTGTTATTAGAATATATAAATATTCTATTCTTAATCCCATAGACCAATTCTTATTCTACGAGCTTCAAATAGTTTAAATTATAATCATGATTATTAAATAAGACAGAGTTACCAAAAACAATATTCACAATTGGATTTAAAATATAAAGAATATTAAGATAGGAAGATCGAATGACAAATTACAGCATTGGATACGCTGCGCCACGCATAATACGATAATGCTGAAAGTACGAACTTCGAACGAAGAAACGATACGGTTGATAATTCAATAATTTCGCAGACTCTCGGTTACAACGTTTTATGACTCTCGTCTCGGTCGATCTGTACACGGAGATCCTTGGATGTGCGAGAGAGGAAGAAGGCAGAACGCGAGGAACAAGTAACGAGGTTACCGGAACGTTCCACAATTAATTTGCTTGCAAACGGTTACGCTCCGAGAATAATTATTCAAAGTCCTAGCTTCTGCTTGTGCAAAGTGCAACCACTCAAAGGGTTCAACGACGTATGGACGATGTCGCGTAAAATGTAAAAAGATTCACGCGATCGTATTTTAGCCGAGTTTAATCTGCTTCGTTATTTGAAACGTGCTTTTCATCTTCCTGCTAAATGACCTTAAGCTTTATATCCACTTACTTGGTTAAAGATTCATAGCCTCATTTATATTTGAAACAGGCGCTAATTCTTCGATATTTTACACGATTCTGAAATTCTATACATCTACGCTTTTCCCGTTATAGACCAATTAATATTTAATTACATTCGTTGAAATTGTATTTCAATTGTACTCGAAAAGAATGGTCAACGAACGAGCACATTTTTGCTCGGACAAAAATCGAATAACAATGCTTCGCGACGCTTCGTATTCGACAGCCTCGAAAGTTAATCGATGTCGATTAAAGAGCACGCGGACTTCGTTAAAATACAATTAAAAAGAAAGTATCGTCGGCGGTTTTAATAGTTTAACTGCGTCTAACGCTCGTGTCCCGCGCGTCGTTAAAACTTGCTCGATTGCACGAAACAAGAAGAGAAAAAGGATACCATCCGCGACATGGTTCGCCCTGCGATTCTCTCTACGTACAGTAGTTACGTATTAAAAGTTCCCTTTATATTTAATTACATAGTCTGGAATTCCGGTTCGCGTATCGCGGAACCCTTCAATTTCATCTCATTTCTATGCAAGCTTTCCAAACATCCATACGAGTCCGAACCTATTCATCGGAACACTCGCGCCATATCTTTTTGCACGTTTTATGCTTTAACGAAAATTTCCCGTTACACCGAATTTTACGATATTCGATTATTCGTTTCATCAGCACTTTCTATTGTTCCGACGAACCACGATACATTCAATAGAACGTATTTCTAAATCCATTATACATAGATGGCTACAATTAAAGTAGTGTATGAATGATTTACTGCATAATTAAACATTATTGATCAAATTTAACAATTTATAACTTACAAACTGTTAATGTCAATAATAACAACAGTTAACAGCTTTGGTCATAAAAAACGAAGTTGTATAAGCAATCACAAATTATGTGATTAATCTAACATAAAATTGTAAAATAGAAGTTCCTAATCTATAACTCGAAACTTGTTAATTTACCGATACTACCGACTGGTAAACTATTATGCAAAATAGACAAAATAGACCAATTATCATTAACTTGAAACAAAACAGAATCTTCTAATATCTACGTTAATGAATAATAAATAATAAGATAGAGAGAATAATATTTGGAAGCAAACTCTTCATATTCCTGTTCCTGCCATAATTGAAGAAACTTGAGGTATCCTACTTTCACGTTAATATGCTGAATTTTAATGAAATTCAATAAGGAACGAGCACGATAGAATTGACAAACGCGTAGCAACTCCGAAAGGTCAATTTCCTGGTGGAGTACGCCGCAATTGGAACGCATCGATGGCATTGCACTTGTCGGTAATAATTCTTTGATAAAGGAGCGATGCAAGACGTAAACAACGACGAAGAAAAGAGGCTGAGACGGTTGCGACGACTTTCCGAAGTTTCGCTTTCTCAGCAGAACATTCTTTCGCCGATAAGATAACATTTCCGCGCGAAGAATTTTAAATAGATCGTCGAACGGGTATCGACGTTTTCTTCGTCCCGTCGAGCTCCGTATTGTTCCACGAGATTAAAATTACCGGTTAACTGTCAAACACAAGACAACTGTTAAAACAAAACGAGTAGGCAATCTACTAACAAATTAATCGTCCAACAGATTTGTGTGATCGTTACGCTTTGTTCTATCAACGTGTTTATGCGATTGATATAACACAATAAAACCAAACTCGTATCGTAGCAGACGAACTCTTGTTACTCTTGGTATTTATCATTCGTAATACGTCTTTCAAAAAAACTCATTTGTGATTTAAATGAATTTTATTTAAAGCGTAATAAGATTAAAAAGTTAAATTCACAGGAGGATAATGGGATTTCGCTTTGTTACCATTTTAATGTACGTTTTGTGTTTTTTCTTAACAGCTTAGTTATACATATACCTATTGAGAAAGCGAGGAACAATAATAACACGGATGAGCACAAGGGCATCGTTGATCAGAGTCGAGGAAAAAGAAAAGATCGATGTTCTCCGGAACATTGTCCAGCCAAAAACTCGAGGAAAATCTGTTTGCAAACAGCCTCTGAACAGAACTCACGAGAGAAAAGTCATCGCCGTGGAATTTATAACAGTCGCCAAATATCCGAGACCTGTGATAACTGCCAAGATTCGCACTGAAGCCAATTTACCTATATCTAACTAACAACCGATTCCGTAATTATTATCCAAGACACTGTATCGTACCTTGTACAGAGTTCACGACGATTTCGAACGTCGCTGTTTTCGAGACATCGCGTCGCGTCAGTTTCGAATCGACCGAGCATCGATGCAGAATGAACGTAACCAAGACGTGTCGATTCTAACTTCAGGCGCGTCGATGTTTTTTAAAGGTTCGTAGAGAATATCGCAGCGAAACACGAACGCGTTCGCGATTTCGTCGATGACGCAATTCCCCGAAGGTTCTTTCTATCCGGTTACGTTCTTCGAAATTCTCTTACGTCTATCAATCTTCGAAATTTTCGCACAGAAGTGAATTGTAATAAAGTAAATAAAGGGTCGAGAATAATGGGGGAAGGTAACGAGGTAACAAAATGGTCGTTGATCGAAGGACAGATAGCACTCGCGACATTGACAACAGACTGAGACTCGTATCGATCGTAATCACGAAAGTAACGTTTAAGACAATATTTTAGTACTTACATAAATTGTGAGCCGCAATGTTGCGCTCCGTCGGCAGATCGCAGAGTAGTGTATAATATATCCAATAATCCACAATAGCGTAGTACTGCACTGATAAAACTTTCACTTTTTTTCTTTTCTTTTTCTTTGCTTGCCGAATATAATCGGCTTTTTCTTTGAAATCACTGATTTAAATCACACTTAGAACAGTCGCACCACTCGGAGGTTTGAACAAACACACCTCTCACGAAACACCACAAAACAATACGAAATTGAATCAATGAAGAGTATTCGATGCAGAAGGTGCTAGTTGAATAGCACCGTTTTCCGATGTCTGTGTGTACATATGTAGCCGGGCTGGTTTACGTATCCGTACGAAGAAAACACCTTACTGTAAAAGCACGAACGTTTAGTTTCGATCACACTGTTAAGATAGTTGTTGAATGGGAACTGGCTTGTTCACGGAACAGGCGCGCGCTTTGCTCCGTGAACTTGGTCGAATCCAATGCGATATCGACACGTATCGAACCGACTCGGTAGCTGTAATACAATCGAAAGAAACTGCTGCGTCGAAAGCGCGAAAATCGGAGTGAATTACACGACGATCACGATCGGAGTATGTACCTCGGACGAAAGACGGGAAAGCAATGCGGCACGAAATCCACACACAGAGCCACTGGTAACGAGACGAAAATGACCGATCGGCCGATCCGATGGAACACGAGCACACACGAGAACGCAGCGTACTACCGATGATCGAAGATTCTCGCTTGCAACCGACAAACGAGAAGGACAGAAACCGAAGACGGATTACATATAGAGCGCACGCGCGCGTTCTAACGCGCTTTCGTTACGTAAAAGAAGTGCGCGTTGGTTAAACGTCACCACATCGGGATGGTACACACTCCGCGGGTTCGCGTAAAAGGTGTAGAGAGAGAAGTGGTCGGAGAACCGGGTATATTTTACCGCGGTGACGCGAATGGCACCGTGTGCTAACCTACTTCTCCTTCCGTTGACTGAAACTCTTCGCACCAACAACGTTGACGACGACAACGGCAATGGGAACGACTCAACACGACGGGAACCCACACGAGCGGCACGGTACACGCGGCGACTCGTTGTCTCTCCTCTTCTCCGCACGCGCGGTCCCTCGCTTCTTCGACTTTGCTGTTTGTGTCACCACGACACCGCGAAACCAGAAAACAAACAACTGCTGTCGAGGACGCGTCTTGTTTGCAGGAAAGCTCGACTCTTTTTCACTGGGCGGAACTCGTTGTCGTTGCGGGGGAAAAGGGGGACATAGAGGGAGAACGAGGAACACACATACACAGTGGCGCGCGCGCGCGCGTGCCCACGGGAGGGAATGAGAGAAAAAGAGAAGGAGAAAGAGAGAAAGAGAGAGACAGCGCGGCAGAACGACACAATCCGACTACGACGGAGGTCCGACTCGAACTGAGCGCCGAGCGGCTGATCGAGGCCGACGTCGGCCGACTCGACCGAACCGAGGCGCTCGCCGATAGCGCGCTCTGCTCCGCTCTTTCCCTCCCTCCTACATGAACACTAACCCTCCCTCCCCGACCATCACCCCCCGTCATAGCTTCGCAGCCGCCACCCTCTTGCCTCTTGCTCTTCCCTCTCTCAAACTCACGGCCCACCTTCCTCCTCGCGCTCTCCTCTCTGTAGTCCTCGAGCTTCGACTCGCGTTCCCGCTCTTTCCCCTCTCTCAAACAACCTCGACGTCGTGCCTCATCGTTCCCTCCAACCGCGTCTCACCAAAGTTTCCGACACACCGGTAACTTATCGGAATTTACTCGTTACTCCGAATTCGTGAGCGACCGCGTGCGCCGCGATAATACCGCGCGCGAGAATACCGATAGACGCCAATAGCATGCTCCGATTGATTTTAAGAAATCACTTGTTTCTTACATCTTTCTACTCTCTCTCGGATAATAGGTAATTAAACATCAGTTTCGATTCTCTAGACGTAATCGATCGTGCTGCATTACGATTAATCAGTTCTCTCTCGATCGAATGAAAATCTTGTTGTTGCATGTGTATTGTTTATTCGTTGAAATAGGATAAAAGGATCTTTCGCTCCTTTGGTGCACCAATATCGTTTTGAAGTGCCAGTTTGGACGAGTAATATCCTTTTGGAACTAGAACATAGCCAGCTTAGCTTCTTTTGTTCCAAAATCATAAATGTGCAGATTTTCACTTTTTTCAGTAAAGAATCGATCAGAATGTATTTTGTTTCTGTTCTTACAAAATTAAAACAATGAACGTGACACAACAAACATGATTGCCAATTGTGTTTTAAGCTTCGTTCGCCAGTTCGAAAATTATCTGATCACTTTTTTGTTCAATTCTGAGTTTCTATAATCCATCGAATCCCACAATTTGGAATGTTGACAGTGACACGCACGACATTATATAGTGCTTACCATCTAAAACTACGTATTATCGACCAATATGAGATACAACGTCGATAATTGACTGGCATATAGTTGTTAGTTAAGAAATTACTATAAGAAGTTTAGTGAATAGTTAACGGAATGTTTAACGCTTACGAAGAAAATTTTTCAGTGAATGCGTAAAGACATTTACCCAGGAATACTAATCGCGCACCGATTACACGCTCATGTCACTTGTTTACCTCGGAACGATACGATAAATGATACAAGACCGAGATAGGTTAACTACACGGCTTTATTATGAGACATATGTAACAGCGAAGAGAAGAAAAGTGACTAGAGATGCCGACAAAAGGTTAGCATGTGTCGGCATTGTTGTGGGACACGCTTATTACTGTATTAATATAACATAAATTAACCATCCGAGAAGTAATTGCAGAAATACATAGGCACAAAAACATGGCGCCATTGCTTACACGCTAGTGTGCTCCAAATTGTTGTAATTACTTAGAATCTATCTAAAAAAATGAAGAAGAAAGTGCAGCAACCTGTAATAGTCGATGTTTTTATTTTTAACGATTTCTAGTTATAAACGAATCTTTCACTAATATCATTATCAGTTTACATTTCAATTTTTCCCTTGCAAATGACAAATGATAATGGTGCAAAACATAAACAACATGATTTTCGAAATATGTTACAAATAATCCGCATTCGAACGTGTAAATCTTCGTATGTAAAATATCATGAACATTGTGAAATATAAAAATTGTCTAATGGAGAAACATTGGAAAGTTTCCAAAAAAAGAGATCATTACTTTACTGTGAATTCTAGTTACCTCTGGAAACTATCCAGAGGATGTATAACGTTAGCTTCCTATGTTATATCGTCAAAAATCTCTCTTTTTAGAAAGAACCAACAAAATTAGCATCATTTTATCTCTTCATTCAGTGTACCTACAACCTGTTCGAATATACACAATAACGGACAATTCAAAATGTTAGCGCATTCATATCTTATTTTTGCAATAAAAAAAGATCTTTACACGAAGCTACAGTTACCAAATAAAATGTGAAATTCTTTGAATTACATCGAATTAAAATCTACATACAATCTTCTCGTTCCCCGGCTACACTCGCGCGTGATAATCATGTCGAAATCATTAAATTAAATTACATTTTACGCACGCGTGTAACATTTTTTCCTGCTATCCACGAAATCCGAAGCACGACAATCTGTACGTACACGAAACCTTACTTACGATTTAACTAGAGGCATTGAGTAACCTTTGTACATGTCTAGTCGCGACTTACGCCAATGTCCAACAAGTTGTCGACATCGAGCTCGGTAAACAGAGCCGCCAATAGAGACTGCACGACATTAATCACTCGGATCGTTTGTCGTCAGTGTCGCGTCATCTTCGATCCCATAGGAAGACGTTAGCGTCGATTTTGAGGAACGCCTGCCTAAGGACGCGTGAATGATTTGGCACTTCTCCAAAATGCAAATTTCACGCGAAGATTATCGGCGGAAGCGTGGACACGCGTTCGTATCCCTTGTAGCATCGCTTAAAGATGAATCATTTAGTTAAAGAGAAACACTTAAGAGTGCGTCTTCGTTCTGCAGCCGCGAGTAAAGCGGGAAAGCGACGCAAACACCAAACGTTTGATTAAGCGATAAATAATGAGATGAATAAAATAAAATAAAATAAAAAAAAAAGAGAAAAGCGTCATGAGAAGCAGTCATTTGGTGTAACTTGTCATCCAAACGGTTACATCTTTGTTTTTATTATAACAAGCTACATCTTTATCGTATCACGCTCGGTTAATCGATAGTAGAATTGTTGAAACATTACGTGCGATCTATCGGAGCGTTGAACTTGGCGAAGTTGCAAAGTTATCGACAACTCTGAACAGGCCGGCGATCAAGCGAAGCCAATTACGGTGTTCGGCGATGTAGCAACGTAAATAACTGATGTACGTGGAATAAGGCGCAAAAGCGAAAGAAAAGACGGAGAAAGAGCGAACAGAGAATACGAAATCTAGGTCACGACCCAAATCATTCTCCTCCGGCCTCAGTTTGAATCTTTCGCAATGCATGAAAGTGCCCAAAGCGTTTCGAAAGCCCCCGCTCCACCGAATACACGTTGTTTCTCCGTGAACTTTTCTCGTTTTCTCCAATTGAATCTCGAGCAAGGCTCGAATAAAACCACCGTGTACTAGACATGCATTAGATATATTCCTTGTTGGAGCTTAACCGTAGATATTTCATGTACCGCACGGAATGTTCTTCATATTCTCGCAACACCGCGTAACGCTTCTTACGTTCGCAATTTCGCTGTCTACTGCTACTTTCTAACTACTTTATTCTATCAACACATTGTAGATCTACTATCTTATGCAAAAACTAACACGTGCCCGCGATCTATCGTTAGTTGCGAGGGTTTCTTCAATAATAAATAAAAAGCTGATCTTATGAATTATAACGTCTTAACGTCATATGTTACCTACGAGCGTAATTGTGATAACACTTGCAATTGCAAATGTTTATGCAAATCGAAATTTATATGAATACGATTTAAAAAACACAACATAAATGCAAATTTGTTACGTCATGTAAATATTATAACGATTACTTTATTTTGGATATTTCGTACATTCTTGTGTATTATGAGAATTCGATACATTTCTGCACATTTAAATTCCTCATAGATAATTGTATAACGATTCATAGTCTATGTAATGTATATAAACGCGTAAACTAATACTCCGAAATCCCACGGTAGCAGTTAAACGTTAATAATGACTATCCAATACCATAGGCAATGTTGTAACGACAATTTACAAAATTTTATACTTTAAACTGTTGTGTTGTTCGTGCTTGTCAATATTTAATATGTAACGCTGTATTCTAGTCGAAGAATTTATATTATAAAATTATAAGAAGAATTAAATATATAGTTATAAGACTACAAAAATTCATCGAAGCAAATGATTAGCCGAGTTCCTATCGTGTTACAGCTTTGATCAGGAATATTCCTGAACGGGACGTATCGAAGCGGAAACACGTGTCCCCGGGTGTTTTTCGATCGAGGCCAGAGGAAATTTCTGCCGACAGCCTTGAAAGTGCACTTGATTCGTGAGCGCGTGCCTCGTAAACGCACAAGGCAACACGCGATAAAGCTCTGGGTGCTGATGGCGCGTGTTCAGAGACGTTTCGTCAGTCGTTCGACTCGGTCGGTGCGCTCTTTCGATTTCTCGACGTCAGCCACGTCCATACGCAAACGCATATACGTAGCCAGCAACGATCCACGCGGCCACGCGTGCACACGCTAGCCCGTGTATTAGACGATTGCAACGTTGCCTGGCGTGCAACGGGTGCACCGGCGTACCGTGCGCGTTGTTGCCAAGCCATCGAATCAACCGGCATTCCCATAGAACCACGCGAGTGCGCGCTCTCAGCCTTCGAACTTCGCGACTATGCGGACCACCGGGCGAAACTCTCAACGATTCGCGTTTCGAATTTTCTCCTCTTGGTTATGTATAATACATTGCTCGGTTCTTTTTATCCGTCATACGTCCACAATTTAATCAGATTACATTCCATTCGACTTCAGATTACACTGCAGATAGATTCTCGGAAGCACCATCGTGTTGTTGAAATAGTATCGAGCGCGATACGATGATACGTTAAGTTTTTGCGCAATGTTAACGCACAAGCGCGCGATTTAATTACACGGTAATTGCATCAAAATATAATGTAGAGATGAAAGTTATGTTTAATGATCGATAATAATCGAGAGAGCAACGACGAAAGGAATTGTACGCGCAAATGGATATATTGTATAATATAGTATAGTGATGATGCGTGAGAATAATGGCTGAATGCCAGTACGAGTCCACCGCCGAGGACCACGATTGTGCCAGTCGACCGTGCTAAATATACGTAT